>NC_134241.1:22599101-23224101 GCF_965152275.1 Natator depressus
CTTTCACTCTGGATCTGTCCTGTCTATATGGACTGCAAGCTCTTGGGGACAGGGTCTGTTTCTTACTACATGTATGTCCAGCATCTCTGATCTCAATCGGGTCCTCCAAGCGAAATGTTAATATAAATCATAACAACACTACACAGAAGAAATCAGCTGTTCTTGGAATAAAGCATTTCTTTTTGATGACACACAGTTTTCATTCTGTATGGATGTATATATGTTGGGCATCTCCTGTAACAGTCATGGCTTCCAAAGGGTAAGAGAAATCAAAGTACCCTGTATGCATGATTTTCACAAACTACAATGTCACACAGTTTGTTGGGTGTGACCCAAAATTAATTAACACCCTTAGATCTCTGTTGAAACTCTCTTGTCCAGCGCAACCTATGGTCAAATATATAGTAGCAAAAGTTACACATAGTCCTTGCGTCAGATTTCAGTCTCTTGTACACCACCAAATCCCACAAAACTCAATCTGTGTTTGCATCATCCTGGAACTAAATCAGATTCAGGCCACCTCCCCTAAAAGGCAAGATGTTATTAATTTTATTAACTGTTTAGTGCCAACTGTGTACTTGGCTGTGAACAAGACCCAAAGAGAGCAGCAGTGTCTGCCACAAAAACCTTGCAATCTAAGACAAGATGTGCTGTGAAATCCAGAAGAGAGAATAATTATTTTTTCTTAGAATGCCAGTAGTATGCTATTGGACCTGGTCAAATTTTTTTTGACAGAACAGTTTTCTGTCAGAAAACAGTGTTTTGTCAAAACTGAAAGGTTTCAACAGAAAAATATCAATTCAATTTAAAATCAAAATGGAGTATTTCATTCTGATTTTCTTGGCTTGTTTTAACTTTCATATATAAATATAATGTAACACTAAAGTTAACATTTTATAAAAATATTATACTTAATATTCATGGTTTCAACAGTTTCAAAATGAATGTTTTAATAAGGTCAGTTTCATGTTTCCAGACTAAAAATGTTCAGAATTTCCATTTTGTGGGGGAAAAAATTGGAAATTTCAGCTTTTTGTCCCAATTTGGGACAAAAACTAATGTTGAAATGTTGGAATTTCCTGCTGGATGGACCAGCTCTATATTTTACCATACTGTAGCCTGGAGCCCCCAGTCTCTAAAAATATATCTCCAACCATTAGAGGAATCTATCGATCAAGCTGCCACTGCTGGACTTGCCCCTTAACCGCAGAATGGGAGACATCCCTGGTTTGCACCACCGTCAAGAAATAGGTAACCCTTTGCTCAAATTCGTTACAGATGCTGAGATGTTGCTTGTTAAGTGGTGCACAAGACTTCACTTGCTAGTGCAGCTCCCTTCCAGCACCTAAATGTGGACACTTGGTCAGGCTCCACTATTCCTTCCATGTGCATGGAAAGAGAATAAGCTACTGCGCTGATACCTGGAAGGAGAAACTCCCCTGAGCAATGTGTGCATCTGTCCCTTAAGGCTCCCTCTCTTTTCTCTGCCTGGAAACTGAGCTGGGCTGACTACATCATCCAGGGGACAATGCACTAGGCCTCCATCAGCTGCTCCAGAATATCAGGAAATAACAAAAGTTACTCACCGGAGAAGCAAAAAACTGCCAGAGTGAGGAGTAAAAAGACTCCTGTCATCTTCATGGTGTAGCTGGGTGTCTGGCCTCTTTCATGCCTGTCAGTGCTTTGCTAAGTAAATCTCCTACTCAGAGCTTACATATATATGCAGCAGTCACCATGACTGTGAAATCACCCTGACATGGTAATTGGCATGAACAGAGAGAAGGTGTTGCCTGTTAGGTAGTGCCAGTTTGTAAGCAATGTCCTCATCTCAGTGTGTTTACCCTATACTTATACACATCACAGGAGTCAAAGCTCGGATCTTGCGGATAAAGGAGATGTATTGCACATTAGACAATCTCCATTTCCCAACTGATCACTGTATTTCCAGCATGTTGCACCTTTAAAGCAGTGACTCAACAGGGTGGCTCATTATTGGTGGCTGCTAGTGCCTTATTGATGCCTATGGGTGTATACAAGTCCCTGAAGGGTGATTTACAATGGAACAAACTAGTTCCCATTGGGCATGTTCCAGATGATTCACACGAAGAGAGTTTAATGATTACATTATTTGGTGTCTCCAAATTTGAGAAATGAGTTCAGTTTAGCAGCTGTGGATAGAAATGATGGAATGTGGCTCTTTTTCCGGGCCTGTGAAATTCACACATTCATTTTTTTTTGAGCTTGGGAAGCCTGGTATTTTGGCTGAATGCTGCAAATATTCTGCCTACAAACAGTCATTTGAATTCTGAACAGTTGTTTGGTTTGACCTTGTTCATGTCGCTTGTTATCCGCTCTTTAGGAATGTTTTCCTGGCTGTTTGGGAAAAGACTGTTTGTTTTTTTTACACAGATACACCATTTGCATGGAAACAAGAGCATCAAAGAAGTACTCACCATTCTATACTTGTATTTCATTATTCTGATGCTAGTAAGTTTCAGTTGTCAAATCAAGGACCAGAAACATCACTATGTGAGTCAGGTGAAGGAACACACTACGTTAAAGAGGAGCTAATAGATGAAGTGGAAACTGTCCAAATTATTCAGTATATTCACCATCTTATCTAATGTTGTCTTCTGGGGGAGACTAAGGGTAACTTTCTCTCTGCAACACCCCCCCTCCACCCACACTTCCTTGAATCTTCATTATTTCCAGTGCAACAAATGGTGCATCATTTGGGCTTCTTAAAATAAATCAAAATGTAAAGATTTGCTGGTGAATGGGTATCATTTTCCCTTCGCTCTACGATATTGGTATAAACTCCAGATGGAGCAGAGCTGGAGAGTTGAGATCTGGATCTGAACTTCCACAAAGCTCAATGAGAACTGAGTGTTTGGGTCCCATATTTGGGTTTGAGCCCATCTGCAGTAAAAAAGGACTTGACCTTTGGCATTACATGGGCACATCATCCCAAAAACAGGACGTCTTTATGCACAATCACAAATTCAGTATAATCCAAAGAAGACTCTCCCAATCCCTGAATGTCACAGTAGGGCTTGGGATTTTACCATTGCAAGAGTCAGTTTGCCATTAGTTCACACAAACCCCAGGATACGTTTCCAAACTGAAAATGCTCCTTGGTGGAAGATGACCATGGGTCCTACTGACTTGTGCTCATACGCAGAGCACAGAGATCAATAGGAATATTGATCAACAAGCTGTCTGCTTTGCCTGAAGGCCTTTTGTTTCGTGAATTGACATTATTGCTCCTGATTATTTTAGGAAAGTGTGGAGCAAGTAAAAGACCCTATCAGATCCCAACTCCCTACTTAGAGGGGAGAAGGACAGAAACACTATGTAGCAAACAGCAGGTAGAGGGAGGCAAAATTTGCTTTGCTTCTGCTGCCTTTTGCTTCATCTTCATTTAAATGTTCTGAATTTCTCAGAAGTCCTAAATTTTCTGTATTCTGAGTTTTGGTCTCTTTGCACATCCCTGTAAAATACATTCTCAAAGGATGGGATTTGACTAAAATCAATGCTGGTTTGGATTCTACTACTGACGTTGTCAATCAGGTTTTGTTTTTAGAAAAGGTGGAATGAGAGTGGATCCTTCTCTGGGTCTCCTTTTTAATGAATCTCTCAAAGTTGGGCAGAATTCTGGATAAATGTTTTCTGCTTTGATCCCTCTCTGATACTGACACAGGGCAACATTAGGCAACATAAGCAAAGCCTGGGGAAAATGGAAGGTGGTCATTTTATGAATAGTTTTTAAGAAAGACTGAGGCACTCAAGAATGCCATGAAACTTTTGGAAATTGCAGCCTGAGAGAATGCACAGCTTTTCCGGCACTTGGGCATGAGGAAATCTCCCTAATTCAATCCCATTTCATTATGTCCTCTTGCCTCATTGCTCCACGTCTGGAATTCTGGATTCTGCTGGCTGATGCAACGACAACATTAATCCAATGAATGCAGGGGAGAAATCACAAATATTCTTACTTGTTTGTAATCTTCTGAACTGGGACAGGAAGTGAGGTGGGGATTTCTCTGTGGGAAAGGAGGAAGGAAAGACAGGATCATTTTGGAGGGTGGGACTGGGGGTTTCCTCTAAAGATTTGTTTTTAGTGTTTGGATATTTATCTTACCCTAGCAAAAATTCCATATTCCTGTTCTATGCCACTTTGCAGTACATGCCTGCAGTATAAGTTCTGTAACCGGCAAGGCTTAGTTAATTTTAACTGAATCTAGAAGGATCCTCTAGGTTCTGGAGTTTCCCTGAATTTTGAAATACAATTGTTAAAGCAGGTCTGTGTCTCTTTCACTTTCTGAAGTGAGATAATGTCAAGATGCAAAACCTCAAAATTTAATACAGCTATAAGCTAACTCTAACAGCATCCATTATGGCCCTGATTCAGTACAACACGTGTACTTTTAAGCACATGAGAAGACCTATTAGAATCAATGCCAGTAAAACCAACCAGTATATATTAATGTTACTCAAATAATGCTTCATCTTAGGCAGCAGGTGGACTTTGAAGAGGCCTCCTGGCTGCTGCAGTACGCTTCATGTGCAGCTGATCTTACTACTGACATTTGTCATTTAGATTTATCATTTACTAGCTGCATAAAAATGAATACTTCACTCTCACTAACTACTATTACAAACCTAGAAAGGTCTGAGAGATCTTAGGTTCGTTGGGGACTCTTAGCCAGGGGAAAAAATATCTTTTGGAGTTGAATGAGAGTGCATATTTATTTGGGACAGTTTCTTAGAGGTATCTGAATTGGTCTCATTATCATATCTATAGTTGGCCCTGAAATTTATGGTAAAAATACTATTTGTATTGGATTCTGGGGGTGGAATCCGGGCCGCACAGAAGTCAGTGGGAGTTTTGCCATTGACTTCAATGAGGCCAAGATTTTACCCTAAGTAGCTTTTGGAATATATGTAGCTCTATTTTAATTGGGCACCTGTCTCATAATTTTATACTTTTGTTACAGTATATCACCTTTTCCTACCTTCTTATCCCTTTGTCTTATTATCTTGGGGGTGGGGAGGGAAATTACTCAGTGACTGAAAGCTTATCACCTCTAATGGGTCTGATATGATCTGACAAACCCACATAGACAGGAAGTATGTATTTTATATATAGCAAATGTATGTCATAATTTTATATACACAACACAGGTGTATGGAACATCATATAAATGGCACATTTCATAATAGTTAATAGATGTTCTTGTACACTGGAAGTCAAACATAACAAATGTATGCTGCTTACAAGCATTAATTTAGCAGCTCCGTTTTTGTTCCACGTGGGAGGATGTTATCTTCCTGCATTCCAGAAAGGGTCAATTTGTATTGAATGCTTCCCACTCATGTGGCTGTGCCTTTAATTGGGGACCGCAAGTTGCTTGAAGGAGTTGGCGGTGTGATGCAAATAAAAACTTACAACTTGTCTGCACCCCACCTTGTTCCAAAATAACTAAATCAGTTTGAATTCATACCCTTTGTTGTTTTAATGTAAGTCTGTGTACACCCAGTTAATAGAGTACACTCAGTACATTCAGAAATAACAAATGATGTGAGTTAAAACTCAGTTATTTATATTCTTCCAAGTTTGTGCGTAGACCTGCACTTTGAAGCACGTGGGTGGAAACAGCAGTCCGTCCATGTGTCATGAATTGCAGGATCAGAGCCTTAAGTAGCAAAGCCTTGCTCAAAGAGATTTAGGAATAGAGTGGTCTGAGAATCCAATTATATATTTCGTAAGAAACTGTCCTGTGCTGAATCATTTGGATTTTTGCCTAAAGGAAGATAAGTTTTCCCTGTTTCCACACCCTGTGGAGGATCAAAGGATCCTTTCCTTTTGAGAGGCAGAAGAGGATTCCATCCATGCCAGACTTAGCTGGCCCTTCAGTACCAGCAAAGCCAGCTGCAGAAACAAGAGCTGATGTTTTAATTTCATTTTTGTATTTTCCGATTCTCTTAAGGATAAAATCCTAGGCAAATAGTTCAGTATAGTCCAGCTGGTCTGTAAATTCTTTTAACATACTTATTCATCATTATGTTATTTATGCTTCTGTATGATTTGATTGTGCCCTGGTGGATACCAAATATATACTAATATTTTAATAGTGAACCTGGGACGAAAGATGCTATGTAAGTGCCAAGCATTATAAGTAGAGCTAGAAGTATTACATATAGTTAAGGAGTGCCTCTTATTGATGTTACACTTTCTAGTCTCAGACATTTTTGCTTAATAACTCTCTTCTTTAAACTGGAAAGAGCTTCGATGACTAGGGTGACCATATTTTCCCAGAGGGAAAATGGGACACCACCTGGGCCCGAGCCCAACTTCCCGTCCACCCCCGCACAAGCCCCCCCCCCGCCCAGCCCTCCCTGCCTCCTGCCTGCGCGGGGCCAGCCCGGGCCCCGCACCATCCATGTGGGACTGGCCTGAGGCCCCCCCTGCTGCCCGCCTGCACGAGGCCAGCCCAAGGCCCCCCTCTGTATGCAGGGCTGGCCCAAGACCCCCTGCCACCTGCCCACGTGGGGCTGGCCTGGCCCAAGCCACTCTCCCGAACCCTCCCTCCCACGCAGGCCTGGTGTTGCCGCTTGCCTCTCCCTCCCCCCCGCTCCCTCCCCCGGCACGATCCTCTGCACCTGCTAGGGGTCACAGCCCACTTTTTTTGGCAAAACTGTGCATTTGTCCCATTAGTTGGCAAGAACAAATGGGCCAAATGCCCAGTTTTGCCAAAAAAGTCAGGATGGCCAGGACAAGGCTTAACAAAGGGACCGTCTGAGCCAAAATGGGACGTATAGTCACCCTATCGATGAGTCATCAGAGACCATGATACTAATTATAGAGCTGATATCCGGAAGAGCTGGGCACATACCCTGCCCAGTGACTTCAACATGATAGGGTTACTCAGCTATTTCTGAAAATAAGGTACATTATATTCACAGCAACCATTTTAGAATTTTTAGTTACATCCAGAAACAGTGGCATATTCAAATTGTGCTTAAGAGCCTTGTGATGAACAGTCACTGACAGAACTGCTTTTGAAGGATCTAAGAAAATGATGTTCCTCACAACCAGCTATTCACTCTTCTGTGGCATAAGCTGGGACAGCAGCATCCTAGACTGCCTGACCCCTCAGTTTAATTCACCCTATTGGATCATAACTCTTGATGCTCACCAACTCTAATGGTGGCTCAGTGGTACAGTATCATAACCTTTGTCTGGTCCTTCCTGGGATCAAGCCCTTAATCTCCATATGTGAAATCCTGGCCACAGTGAAGTTAATAGAAAAACTCCCATTGACTTCAATGGGGCCAGAGTTTTACCCTTCCCATCTGCTGAACAAAGGTCACGTCAAGCTGGAACACTAAAGTATTGTAACAAGAGAAACCTCAAGATCCATATCAGCCTGGTTTCAGTCACAAGTCTGACCACAGAAGCCTATGAACTTCAATGCACCCTGAGAAAGAGAGAGATTCAGAAGTCATTTCTCCATCTGCAGAACAGGGTCCTGGAGCAGACTGCTAACTACCAGCAGTCACTGTGCTGTGGAGTCTTGTGGAATCTTGTAGGCTACGAATGGGTCTTTGGTGCAGCAGAAAAACAAAAGCTGTTTTGGAGGCACTGGTAATGAATTAACATAATGGAAGGATGACCGTACTCCATCAGCCCAATGGTCCATCCAGCCTAGTATCCTTATCTTCCAATAGTGGCCAATGCCAGATGCTTCAGAGGGAATGAACAGAACAGGACAATTATTGAATGATCCATCCCCTGTTGTTCACTCACAGCTGCTGGCTGTTAGAGGCTTAGGACACCCAGAGCATGGGGATGCATCCCTGAATATCTTGGCTAGTAGCCATTGGTGGACCTATCCTCCAGGAACATATCTAGTTATTTTTCCAGCCCCGTCACAGTTTTGACCTGTACAACATCCTCTTGCAACAGATTCCACAGGGTGACTGTGCGTTTTGTGAGGTAGTACTTCCTTTTGTTTGTTTTAAACAAATCGTATTTTGTGTTAGGATAGTAAGTGTGGTATTAACCATTTATACTAAAGGACCACGAATAAACCAAGACTTTTTTCAAATACATTTTAATTCATTTGTAGGACAAAAATTTATAAGCAGACCTTAAAATAAATAATATTAGTAACAAAAGCAAAATATTTTCCCTCAACATCAGCAAATATTGTACCTGAAACTGTTAGCAACTGATTTCTGAAATATCAGATATGCTCCATTTCAATGTTTAAATATTTTAAATCACCACTCATTTCAAACACAGAAAAAAATTAAGTATGTCCACGCACGGAGTCCTTTCTAGGACTTCAACAGGCTTTGGAAGAAGCCTTAAGTGGGATGAATACAGTACATGCTTATATTCTTTCCTGAACTGAGGCCTTACGCAGTAAGTAATTAGGGACAGGGACCAGATTTTCCCTTGGATTCTCTGAAGGAGCCTAGCACACCTTGGGGTGCTAGTAAGATGAAAAGTAAAAATATTGTAAAACACTATTCTGCAAATCTCCAAATATTAGTCAAACACTTAACAGCTGCATATAAAATCTGTTAGCAGCAACTTTCTGAAATATCAGATGCATAACATTTATCATAATTAAATGTTTAAATATTCTATTTTGACATCCATTTTGATTGTAGATTCTTAGCCACATGCCCTGTGTGTTAATTGTCTACTATGTGGTAAATCTGAATGAATGCTGCCATCAAAAAGGTACCATTCAAAATGATGCACTGGCTGCCCAGTTGTCACAAATAAAAGATAAGCAAAGCATAATTGAAAATTATTGTATTCAGCAGAGGTGGGGCTACTGAGGCAGGCAGTACAGCCTACAAAACTCCCATTTCCGTCCATGAGAGACAATAGCAGTACTCTTTATAATCAAACACAAATCATTCAGGGCGTGATCGAATGCCAAATGAAGGCATTGCCTCCAGTCAGAGTTGGATCAAACCCTAAGGTTTCTACTCTGACAGTATTTGCTTCATCATGCAAAAAACATTTACCATGTTCTCCAGCTGAACACCAATGTGATGTAAGGGAACATGTAATACAACTGACTAAATGCAGCAGCTAATATTTCAAGGACTGTAAGCTTTTATTATTTTTTGCCTCCAGCTCAAATATCTGCCATCAGTTTGGATGCTGGATATGGCCATGAAATATAATAATACACAGCTGCTTCATGCAGCCAATGATTTCCATGCTAAAGCATTTTTAATTTAAATAACAGATTTTATAAATAATAAATACTTAAATAACAAAACGTGTCCTCACAATAAGTCACCTTTTGTATAAATTAACACACAAAAATATTCAGCTAATAAATACCATCATCTGACATTGCAACATTTTGTATCGAGCAAATAAATAAATAAATACATAAATAAATATATAGATGCAATATTATAATATTAAAAAAAACATTATAGTGGACAGTATTTCAATATATCAAAAAATTTATAAATATAAATGTTAATTTGACTTGGTGTGTGCCATAGGCACCATTTAAATATTGGGTACATACAAGAGCGGGGTCAATGATTGTCATCATATTAATCTAATACAAAAAAAAAAAAAACGTGTCATGGCTTCCTAATAATGTTCAGATGCAGTTTGTCCTCCGTTTCATGTTTAACTTCTTGTCTTTTGTCTGTTTCATTTTCTTCTTGGGGACTTTCCTTCTGTCACTTCCCTGAAATCTCTTACTGGTTACTACAAAGTAAGGCAAAGAAGATTGAGAGAAAAATTATCTTAACATTCCCCAGGCATACGTTTTCAGTTCACTTCCCATTAAATTCGTGCCAGTCTGGCTCAGCTGCTGAAACACCAAGGCCCTAATTCTGCAAGATAGAGCCAGATTTTCCAAGGTATTTAGGGTGCTGAAAGATGCAGGTAGATGCCTAGTAGGGATTTTTCAATGTGCCTAAGTAGGCAAGGCACCTATCTCCCATTAATTTCATTGATTTCAATTAAAGTTAGGCACTTAATTTGCTTCAGTGCTTGGTGACATTTTCAGAAGTGCCTATCTTATCTTAAGGTGCCTAAATACCTTTGACAATCTGGCCCATGACCAGTGTAGTTTTATTTATTTAAGTTGGATTACTCGTGGGACCAACATTACACAAGTGCTTACATGTGATGCAGAAGTGTGGGCCTGAACACCTTGAAGTCCAGGTGTTTTTCAATTAAAAACAGGAAAAGAAAAAAATTCTGCAGAATTTTTTCAAAGAATTTTTCCATTTTTCACCCAGCCTGTTCTATTTTGTCCATGGAAGGAGCCGTCACTCCCATGTCTTTGTCCTGCCACAGAAAAGACAACAGTGTTGACTTCCATTTTCAGCAAAACAAAGGATACTATCTGGGGAAATAATTAGAACTAGAATCCCCTTAGAACAGGCAAGAAACGCTACTTCAGGGTATCCCTAGGACTGCTGCTACTGGAAAACTATCATTGATGAACCCAGAAGAACTAGACTGAAGCAGCTTGTATCTGTCTCACACCAGTTCACTTTACTAGTATAACTTGATCCTGCTAAGTCCACCAGTGCAGTCTCTTACACTCTTATATAGACCAGTCACTAGAGGGAGACAAAAGATTAACATTCTGGCAGTGCATGAGCAGCAGTCGTATTCAGATACTTCATGGAAGGACACAGTACAAATACCTAGCTAGGCAGAGAGCACTTTAAATCATTAACTGTTCCGGGTGAACCCTAGATACATGTTTCCTGTCTAGTGTAAATTAATTCTAATTGTTTCTCCCGGGCTTTTGGAAGAAGAGAATATTAGCCTGTGTTGGACATTGTAGTCACATGTTTATATAGACTCTTGTTCCCTCAAAGATATTTCAAGAAACAACTTCTTTCACTCAGGACTACAAATAGGACAGTAGTAAGGGGTAACCCCCCCAATATCTGAGAAAAATAAGCTAGCATAGCTCCACTTCCTCCCATGTAGCCAAAAGTCACATCTGCTACTGTGATAAATGGTGCCGTGAGCTTTACCTGCAGAGTTTCTGGTCACTCCAAGATGAATTGTAATACCGATCTCTGGCCTGGACGTAGATCTTGTCTAGCTTGCTTGTCGTTGCAAAGCGAATGAACTGTTCATCAGTATCATAAGACTATGAACAAAAACACAGTCCAGTCAATGGATTGTAAGAAGTCAAGCAGAAGTTACTCAAACATCAGGTTAAAGTTATCTAGTTGATCTTGTGCCAAAAATGAATATGTGCTCATATTAGTTATCACTGCTGTATCAGAGCAAAGAGGAAGTTTTTGCAGAAAGGAAGGTATTACAAGTAGATTCAAACTGATCTGAAATACCCTGGCATGTCCTTACATAGTGTGATTTCCACTGGTGGACATGCAGCTCCTATAAAGAGTGCTTGTAAAGCTAGCATGAACCTTTATATTTTTAAAGAGGCCCTTCCTCAGTGCCAAGAACCATAACTAAGGAGATGGCTCCATCTGCTGGTATGCACTTTCTTCATTTTTTATTTAAAGTACGGTAATCTTTTAACCTGTTAGGTCTGTTCATGAAGTGGGATAAGTATCATTTAGGTTGCTTTATTTTCTCTTATAAGCTTTGGTGAATGTCAGTCAGAATGTGGGGATAAAAGCAGGCATAGCATAGACCCATACTCATGCCCCCACATGGATATTATCTTGTTATTAATCTTTGCACTTAGGGTTCTATTGTAAGTGAAGTTAATGGGAATGTGGGAACAGGCCCTTAGTTCATTAATTGACCATATACTTTAATTTTAATATTCAATTTTTATTTCAGTGAATATTTTATATAATTGGATTTTATTTAATACTTCTATATTTTAGATTTGTGTGTATTTCCTGATTAATTATTCTTAAGTGAATTCATAGCTACAAGTGTATATTGCTGTGGTCAAGGCCCAGGACTGGGAGACAGAAGATGGCTGGTCCTTTTCCTAACTATGCCACTGATTTCTGGTGTCACCCTGCGGGCAAGTTGCCACGTAGCAGTTGTTGTGTTTAACCCGCAGAGGTGCATTAGCAATGCAAACAAATCTATTTTATGTCTTCCTAAAAATTAGTATTACTTAATAACGTGCTGCTGGAAATTGGGAAGCAGTTGGCAAAAACTAAATTATCCTCCGGCCTCTTGGGTAGTGTGAGAGCATGAGTCATTGATTTTTTACTCTATTAGCAAGAGCTCTTCTGTGCAAATCTGAACTGTGTACATGCAATCAAACTACATGCAACTCAGTGTGGCAAAAATTAGGCTGTCTTTGTCCTTGGTGTAGGAAAAGGTTGTGGATTTTCCCCAGCTCAGGATCCACAGAGCCTAATAATCCTGAGTCAACAGATACTTTTTTCTCATGCTAACATGACTGTGCGATGCTGGGTGTGACATTGTTGTTCACTCCTCCGTCCACCTCACTACCAAGATCTTCTGTTCTCCAGTGCTGGACAGTAGATATGTCATCTTGGCAGAGTCCTGAAGTAGAGCGCTCACTTTGACTGTGTCTCATAGTCGGAAAGATCTCTGACTATGAGACCTGAAGTTTGGGCAAACAGCAAAGACATAATACAAATTATTATCTTTCATATGTAGAGATAGGTCATATCGGAGTAGATGACTTCTATGGTGTTCTTTGGAAAATATGTCAATAGCAGACTTACTTATTTATATTAGGTTAGCATCTAGAGACCTCAACTAAGCTAGAGCCCCAGAGACGTTGCACGGACGTATAGTTTACGAGAGACCTTGCCCCAAAGATCTTACAACTTAACAGCTGGGTGAAGCAAACAATTGGTTGGGCAAGAAGGGTAAAAGAGGAAAGCATAATAGAGATAACAGGATGGTTTAGAGAGTTATATCATAACAACTTCTAGGCTGCAAGCACATGACTGAGATTGGTAATTAAAGGCCATGGGGGTGTTTCAGTGGAAAAACATCACTAAATCATAATAATATCCTATATTAACAGGTTTCAGAGTAGCAGTTGTGTTAGTCTGTATCCGTAAAAAGAAAAGGAGTACTTGTGGCACCTTAGAGACTAACAAATTTATTAGAGCATAACCGAAAGCTTATGCTCTAATAAATTTGTTAGTCTGTAAGGTGCCACAAGTACTCCTTTTCTATATTAACAGAGTAGTTTTCATTGCAGCAGGTCCCAAAGCATTATCCAAACTACAAACCCTCCAATCCTACTCTGACAAAGTTCCTTATTTAAATCACTAAGTAATTTGAGTTAGGACAACAGGGTTAGATCAGATACATACAGGAATCACTGAACCTGCTATTGAAATGTTGAGACTGATCTGTTTTCACAGTGTTTCAATCCATGTTACTTGGATGCTACTGTGCAGATGAACTGGGAAGGCGATCAAGTTCTTAAAAGACTGCATCATACACACATTAAGAGTAATGAGAACTCCCTATTACAAATACCTTGCCTTCAGCGTTGACCTTAAATGTCAAAGGGAAATAAGACTTTGGTGTGCTCCATGTTCTGGGGTATTTCCAAGTCACTGTGCCATTTTTGACCACATGCTCACACTCAGGTGGGTCAGGTTTTACTGCAAGAGAAAATAAAGACAGCATTAGCATTCATTAGCTACGTAGTATCAGCTCTTTGTGCTTTATTAGTACTAATTATTCAGTTAAACAGCTGTTGGAAACCATAGTAAATTAAAGTAAAGGCCAAGAGTGTGCTTGAGGTTTAGGGACTATATTGTACCCTCCTGTGGAAGAGGGATACCTTTACAGAGCTCGCCTTATAAGATCCCTCAAGGATGAAGGGATTTAGAGGGCTGCAGAAGACAAAGGGAAGGGACCCAGCCTCAAACCTTGCTGATCTTTAGAATGCACAGGGAAGGAAAGTTTTAATTTGGCAGTGTCTGCTTCTCCAGAGTGCTGGCCAACCTCCCTTTCTCCCATGGCAGCATGATGAACTCAGCAGCAACTTTCTGGTTGATCTGCCTATCTCTGTGTGCCCAAGATCCTCCTTTCCTTTGGGGCAGTGATATGCAGGAGTATATATCGGCAGTCCGTGCTGTTCCAAGCACCCATGCAGATATTCACTTGGAAATCTGCACTTTTCAGAGGGGAGCCTGCCACAGAGAGTGATTGCTTTCTGGCTCTGGTCTCTGCCTTCCCAGCCTGGCCCTTCCAGTACTGTGGCACTCCTAATTCATGCAAAGCACGAGAGGGGCTCCTGTGAGATCTATGGGAGGGGCACATGCCACACAGACGTTGCTTCTCCACTTCCTCCACCAACAGGCACTGACTTTTGTTTTTGCTGGTGGGTGTTTTTGGAGTGGGGGCAGGAAGAGGTGCAGTGGGGGCAGGGCCTCAGGGGGAAAAGACTGAGTGGGGGTGGGGCCTCGGGGCGGAGCACAGTCCGGGCGCTGGTGGCTCCCTCACTTCTCAGGAGCTTCCAGCAGTGGCGGCGCTCCCAATGCTGTGGGCCGGCATGCCTTCAAAGGGAGATGCGCCACATCCAGCGTTTCAAACCTCTTATACCTGCCGCCTTTGCTGTGGTGCATGGGTGCTGAGCACCTCCTATATTTTCCCAGTGGTTGCTTCCTGGTTTCGGCCAGTTTTTGTTTTTCTTTACTCCCATAAGGGAGGGAAGCCTACAGGCCTAGAATACAGTTATAATGGGCCACGCATTAATCCCTCTCAGCTCTGAGGTGAGGTTGTGGGCACACTGGTGACACAGAGGTAGTGTGGTGAAGCTGGTACTGTTGGAGCAGTAAATACATTAATCAGCACTGTCGTCCCTGAACAGACATTCACTCAGGGTCACTGAATTCATGACAAGCTTTATACACTTAAAAATAAAAGCTGATTTCTGATCCACTCACTGATATCTCGGATGAAGAAGCTGCTGGTGCAGTTGTCATACTGTGTCTCATCAATGACCTCCAGGAACATCTCAATGGGCTGGTGTTCCTCAGCAAATGGGCAGTGGTTGGTTTTCTGACAATTGACTGTGTACTTTGTCTCTAGTTCATAGCGTTCAGACACAGGGCTTCCACAGATTACACTTCCAGATGCATCCTCTAGAGTTCTGAATTCAAAGCAGAAAGTGATAATGGAAACGCTGGAGAGCTCTGAATAAAGTGCTGCTTACAGATACTTCAATGACACCATGTCACCGGCAACATAGTGTTGCTGTGTCATAAATAGCATGTTTCTGTACATGAGACTCCTATGCCAATGGGAATTTTGGGCATAAATTAAAGACAGTCTCTTCTTTAATGCCACTGTTTATTGACTAGTGTGGAGGGCCTAATATCTAACTTCACTCTTTAGCCCCTTTCCCAAACCCAGCTGGAGGAAACAAGTCGAGTATGTTTCCATAAGAAATAACGCCACACAGTGCTACCAGAATGTGACTATATTTTTGCATCCAGCAAATTATGCATTGCACTTATTTCCCCTTTTAACAAATAAAAACAACACTGGGCCAGAGCACGCCCTGCCTTGGAGAAACCCATGGGAGGGGAGTGGGAGGTAGGAAATCCCCAAGAGGTTTCTCTCATAGTATTCCCCTCAGGGTCCTTGACAGGGCGAATGCTATGGTCATATAGTGCTTGACTTCCCAACTCCATACAGCCAGTGGATCTGGAGAGAAGGACGCTGCAAGATGACTTGCTTCTATGTCTGGTTGAAATTCCTTTCCTTCTCACCTGCAGTTCTACTGCCTGAGTCACTCTGTAGCTACATTACAGCATCTGCAGAGAAGATCCAATGGGAGTTCTTACACTTCTAAGCTATATTAATTCCTGACCAGATTTCCATGCAGTAATGTGATGGGCCTAGAAGGGACTGTCCTGCAGAGGATATCCAATGTGTTGGTCCACATCCTCAAATGATGAAAATGGCCTTCCCCCGGTCCAGTTCATGTGATAGGTGGCCAACTATTTTTGTAGTATCCGTTCCACATGCTGACAAAGAGGGGTATTCCGGCCTTATTATCCTAATGAAGTGGCTGAGGAAAGTACAAGCTCTTACCCTTTTAGATTTTTGATTGTGAACTTCACATTTGGACTCTCATTTTCTGTCTTCCATGAGCATATGAAAATCCCTGAGTAATTCTTTGCCTCACATTTTAAAAATGTCATGTTGTTTGGCTCTAGATTGAAAGAGAGAGAAAAAATTGATTGAAAAAAAAAATTGTTTGACCAGTAAGATAAAACAGTAACTTTACAAAATTCTACTGGCAGATATTGAGTCCCTTCCCAGGAAAACAATGCACAATATACACGTCAGCTGAATAGTGGCTGGAAGTTTGCTGGTGTCTAAAAGTGACCCTTAGAGATTATGTTGCCATTGTTTTTCCCAGAGCTTGTTCACATTTTTTATAGGATATTTCCCATCTATTAAAAAAAATTGTCTTCAACAAACCCCATATCCTCAACAAATGATTTCATTTCTCTGATTGCTCACCGTGCTGTTTGCGACACATTTCAAAGATGACTTTAGCATGCACAGGAAAGCAATAATGTCTATAAATGAAAAATTTCCACCCTTCTAATAATGTTTAGTGGCCCAAGCGAAACACAAGAAGATGGATATCTTGCTCTCGGAGATGTATCTTTGTCCAATGTGTTAACCATGAGCCCAGGATCCCAAACTTCTGGGTTTTAATCCTGGCTCAGCAGCAGTTTTAGGCTAAGTCACGTAACCTCTGCTTTATGAAGATGACTTAGTTAGGGGCAAATGCTATCCTCAGCACGCAGTTTGAATGACTTAGCTAGGCACTGGTGAGAGCTGCGAGGGCAAAGGGGAAGAACAGTCATTCCCCCACATGTTGTGAAACTGTTCCATGGTTGCTGCTCCAGCCTAAAGGCTAGAGTAGCCTTAGCATTCCTCTACTCCCCCACTCCATATGGGAAGGATCAGAAAGTCATGGTCCCAACTCATCCTTTGTGACAGCATATAGGAACCCCATACAGATCTGAACTCCCCAAATCTTGCTCCCGCATTGCACATCAGATCCACCTGGTTCTGCTGCACATGGGGACCTCTGCACCCATGTAGGAGAGGGCATTATTTGCCCCTTAATGCCTGAACAGCACTTTGAAGAGCCACCATGCTAAAGATTATAATCCACCTCATTAGTCATGCACAGTGGTTCTTTCCAGTGAGTTCCCTTTTCCTTTGCGATGTTATGGCACATACTGTACATGGAAAAAACATCATATTGCCCTATTACCTTACCTTTAAAACTTTTTAGAATCCACTTAGATATTTGCCTACTTGAGTCTTTTTTGGTAATAAGGAAAAAATAGTAGCTTAAAATCTCATGGGTATCACTTTTGTGACAGGTGTAGTTGCCAGCATCTGGAAATTCCTTGACTGAAATTGTTAATATCTTGTCAGTTCCTATTATTTCCTTATCCTTCATCCAGTAGACTGACATAGATTGGTCTTCAGATACATTACAGGTGAGCTCTACTTCTTCAGCTGGTGCCTCCTGAGTCCACTCTGACTCTATCACATAAACTATAGGGAAATAAATGTTGGGTGTTAGTCAAGATTAAAGTGCTGGTAAAATCAAACTACATCTTAGGCCCAGTACTGCTGTCCTTGAAACTACTGGCAAAACACCACTGGCATGAATAACAACAGTCAGGCCCAGTTGTCTTTTGACAAGATTTCCAGGTTTTAAATGTAAATATGAAATGCATCCAAAACATCATGAGCAATCAGAGTTATTTTCATTTTAGAAGTGATTTTCTTTCCATAGTCTCAGAGAATTTGGCACAGTCACAGCCCTGCAAAGCGGGTGATGTCATTATCCCCATTTCACAGAGAGGGAAATCAAGGCACAGATGGCTCAGTCATTCCCTGCATATGGTTAACTTTAAGCACACAAATAGTCTCATTGACTTTAAACATGACTACACATGTGCTTAAAGTTAAGAATGTGCTTAAATGCTTTCCACAATCCAGGTTTAAAGCCCAAGGACCAAAACCTACTCACTTTATTCCTGCAAGGAGCCCCATTGACTTCAGTGGGACTCCTCTGATGAGTAAGGACTACTGGATCTCAGTCTTTGCTCACAGAATGAGGGGTGAAGCACCTCTGTAGCATTGTACTCCCCTTCTGGATTCCATGGAGAGATCTCTGCAGTGTGAAGGAGCTGTGATTGGGGAGGGGGCAGGTGGGCAAAGGGAAAGCCAGGAGCATGTATTGCTTCCTTCTAAAGCCTCACAACCTGATGCGGCATTAATTTTTCCTGCAGAAAAGCTGGTTGCCCTTGCAGCATGGTCCCAATGAAGTGGCTGCTAGGGGAGAGATAATCCCAAAGCAGAGATACAGGGCCTCCAACATATAGTCACGACCCTCTGAATACTCCTCAGTCACTCTGTGGAGCCCTTTACTCGAGACTGGGAGAAACGCCCCTTCACAAAACAATTTAGGAAAACTCCATTAAGCAATCTTTGTGGATTTTTCTTCCTTACAGCCTTCCCTTGTTAGATTTTTCCAGGTGGTGGGGGGCAGCAATTAAGGCCAAAGATATATGTACATGAATTGCTTAAATTCCTACAGCTAATCAGGGGCAGAATGAGGAGTAGAACTCAAGAATTCGCTTCATTCTTGCCAGGGTCAAGAACGTCACCTACACTTTCACTGACACCAGTTCCCCAAATACAGCCATTGCCTTGAGCTACCCTTTCTCTTCTACCGCTGACACAGGAACCCCTGTTGTCATTAGTGTCCACTGGGTTTGTGTTTTTCCCTGCGAGTGGACACAGAGTACATTTACTGGAGGTTTAGGAAGCACCACAATTGAACTTACAAGTGCACCACTCAGGCTGGAAGGAAGCATCAGTTCCAGCAATGAGCCAAGAGAACTTCTCAGCAGGAGATTTCATTTCCAAAAAGATGGCTTTAAGCCAAATAACATTGCTAATAATAGGACACTGAATCTCATCACATCGGACAGTGGAGACTGCTTATTAAAGTCATGAATGTGCACATACATGAAGCTAGAGGCTTGCCAGTCTGCCTGTGAGTATCGAGAAGCATAGGCACCAGGAAATGCCAGAGAGGTACGAAAAGACACAAATGTGTAGTTTCTATGCTGTGGCAGAAACGCTTCTACTGTAGTTTCAAGAGCCCCCAATGTTATTTAGGGAAACCACAGCATAGTCTTATAACCTAAAGCTATCAACAGAAGTGTTTGAAATATTCATTATGGGCAAAACAGTGATCCTCTTAATCATGTTGAATACCAGCTTCCACCCTGTGAAGTCCCACCGAAGTCATACTTGTGGACTAAGGGATACTTGTGGACTAAGGTGCCGGTCAATGTGAGTAAAGGGATTAAATATGACCACCTGAATTTAGCTCCGTTTTCTGGTGAGTGAATAATTTGTTCACTGATTCTGCATTTCTTTGAATGAATTCATATTCAGAGTTATTTGCTCTGAACATTCTGGATGAAATATTTTCAGGCCTGGGGTTTTTTTGTGAAATGTTCACTTTGACTATTTGCTCTTCATTACTTGTTTGTGGGTTGTCACCTAAGTCACAAGATGCTGTTTCTGCTTCCTGATTGCATGACTGAAACTCTTGAAACGGGAGAACAGTGAATAGGGAATAAGGCAGTTTCTGGTGTGAATTCTCAGATGAATAATCATGTTTCTAAACTTCATGAAACTTTTGGGACTCCTGAATGTTTTCATGAACACCCAGCAATTATCCAAATACTCATGAAAAATTCAGAATATGAGCCCATGAATGGTAGCTAATGCAACTCTGCTTTTATTCACAAACATATTTGTTAGTACATTTGTTTTTAACTATTCAACAAGTGATAGTTTTCCGTAAATGCAGACTACTTACCATTCTCCCGCAGTTTCCACTTCGCTTCCAGAGGGATTGCAAGGGAAAATAACAAAAGTAGGATCAAGAGTAGATGAGACATCTGTGGAGGGTAGGGGAAAGAACAATTAATATGCCTGTTTGGAAAAAGGCTAGTAATTGATATTATTGATTGAGCATTATTAGTATGCTCAGCATTAGACAATACGAGGAAGACACAGTACGTGCCCCAAAGGAGCTTATACCCAAGAGACCCCATTCTGAGCACACTTAGTCATGGCAGTAGTCCTTACTCATGAGAGGAGTCCCACTGACAGAAATGGGGCGCCTGCCAGGAATAAAGTGCATAGGATTTGGCCTTTGGGCTTTAAACCCAGATCATGGAAAGCATTTAAGCACACTCTTAACTTTAAGCACATGAGTAATTCCATTTAAAGCCAACAAGACTACTTATGTGCTTAAAATTAAGCATATGCTTAAGAGCATTGCTGGATCAGTATCTTATTTGGCACTTCCTCAGCCAAAAATCCTACTGAAGTGAATGACACATAACTGTTAATAACTATATTTGCAAAAGTGGCCAGAGCATAAGTGCCCATTGAGACACCTTAAATACATAGATTCACACTATATACATTCCTCTGTACTGTATTTTTAATAGACAGGGTAAAACTAATATACTGCTGTAGTCCTGAGCTCTGGACTTCTATGTTTGCACCTGCAGCATCAATGCCGGGGTGTTACAATGCAGCACTATGGTGTGCATTGCTATTCACACTCCCTCTAGTCTGAACTAGATGGCAGTGTAGACAAGCCTTAGGTGCTTATATTGGTACCCATCACTTTTAAGGCTGGTTGAAATTTTCCATCAGAACTGTTTTTTTGTGTGTAATCACGTATTGAACTAAACTACATTTTTCATTAGAAGTGTCTAGTTTTTGTGGAAAATTTTGAATTTTTGTCAAATAAGCAAAAACCCAAACTGCAAAGTTTTCCCTGTTTTCAGCAGAGAAGTTTTTGGGTTTGGGTGTTTTTGATGAAAAGTCAAAAATTTCCATGGATAACCATTGTGGGTTTTTTTTCCATTTTCATATACATTTTCATCAGAAAGAAAACCCATTTTCTGATCAGCTCTAATCACAGTATAAACACCTCCCCTGTGGTTAGGGGGTGTATAAAAACCACATATATATCTTATGGGCCAGTTGGTGTAAATTGACATATCTTCATTCACTTAATTTATATCAGTTAAGGATCTGGCTATGTAATTTGCATGTTTGTGCAACTGATACACAAAAACATAAATGCTGATAATATATAATGTATATTTCAATTCTATTAACTGTAAATATTTACATCTATACAGTCTATACATACCTCAACATGTATAAGTATATTAAACCACCCTGTCTTCAGAAAAATGTAATAACAACTGGCTCTATTTAAATATACTTTCTTGGGTATCTTACTTTAGCAAGAATATAAACTAAAGATCTTAAGCTTTTTTTTTTTTTTTGCATTGGTGTATTTTATATAACTAGCATCCTTTGATTTCATCTGTTACTGGCTCTCTAATGTCCCAGTGTAGAGATACTCCACCATAGAGCAATAAGAAGGATTTCTTACCTTTTCCAATGGAGCTTGTAAGGTGATGCGGTTGGAAGTGGTTGTTCTGTGGATCTGACAACAGCTATGTGCTGGTTGCTTTTATATTTGTAAACTCTGAAAGTAAAGAGCTACTTTGTTTCACCGCAATACCACAGAATTGCAACACGTGGAGTAAGTTCCTTTTTTACATAGTGATAGCGGTAAAGCAAGAAAATAAGAAAAGTTTGGGAGTCCCAGGTAATCTTTGAAGAGGAAATAGGATTATTTTGATGACCTTTTATTCCATGCCAGAGGCGTTTCCTTTCCTGCTGTCATTCTATGTCTGTCTTTCATATACAATCTGTTTTTTGCGATGGGGAAAATGCACAGTAAATAAACTTCCAGTGCTGTTTGACCTGGAATTTTTTATATTATGAAAGAGAGAGAAAGTTAATGCACTTAGTCTTTTATTAACTGTTAAGTATTAAAGGGATGATAACAATGTGAAATAAAAGCCCTACTACCAAAACAAATTCAAACCTGAATGATTGTAATATTTAAAAACACAGGAACCAATATATACATCATTTAAGGAAAAAAACCTTTTGTTTTCCAGTTAACTTAAAAAAACAGAAATGAATAAGTGATGCATCTATATACTGTATACTTACATGGAGTTGTGAACAATATTATTATTATTTATTAATTATTAACCTAGAGGCCCCAAGCAGGGATTGAAGCCTTATTGTGGATACACATATAATAAAAAAAGATACCAGCTGCTACAAATTGTTGCAAATGATGGTCTTGATCCTGCAATTGACAGCACATGAGCACGTCAGTGGGGCTCCATACAGGGGCAGCACTGCACCCGTGTGCAATTAGTTGCAGGTTTGGGACTCAAAAAAATATGATAAAACAACAGGTGAGTACAGCAAATAGGCAGGAGCAGCACAAAGTTGCTGTGAGACAATGATGATTAACATAGAGACCAGCAGTCACAGCATACCAACTGTGTTTGGATGGTCCATTCATTGTCATTTGTTTTGCAAGCATCATGGCGGGCCTGTGTTGAAGGACAGATTTGAAGGAGGCTAATGTAGTGGCTTTGTGGATTAATTTTTAACAAAGCTTGTCCAGTGGCAAACACATAGCCCTATTTATCTAAACTATATTTTGAGCAAAGTCAACTCCGGACTTCACTTCACCAATGATGCCAGCCTCCAGCATCCATTTCTCCACTTCTCCAACAAGCACTTTAGCATGTTCTCTCCTACCTTCCCTGATAAGTGAAAAAAGCTCTCAATCAAAATTTGTAAATGCACCATCTTGTACTCATTCTGGTCCCTCGTCGAAATCCATTTCTGCCGTAATGCACACAGCAACCTGATAACGTCTGGGCAGGGGATCACTGCCACTGACCCGCTAAAGATTTGCACGTATCATCCACTTGTTACATCTTCTCTCTTTTAGATTGTAAGCTCTTTGGGGGGCACAGACGATCAAATATTATACGTATAGCACCTAATACAATGGAGCCTAGCCTGGTTGTGGATTTTGGACACCAGCCTAATAATAATAATAATAATAATAATAATTAGTATTAATAGTAAACATGTACATGTTTATGGAATGTACAATGTGTACGTAAATGTGTATAATACACACATGTTCTAGGTTAATTCCAAACACAGAACAAACAGTAAAATATAGTGAACAAGGTGTGTGTCAAGAATCCTGGATCGCAATCATGAAGCACAGATACATCTGTGTGGAACTTCCATGCCTAGATAGTTTTCTGTGATCCATCAGAGTGGAATTTTTAAATATCAAACCATAGCTATTGTGAAAATATCTCTTGATGTCAGTCTGTTTTTCCATTATGATCTCATATACTCTTAAGGGGAAATTTAGAGGACAGCATTTGGTCCCACCATTTTATCCACTTCCTCTATGACACTGAAAGAGAGAGAGAGAGAGAGAGGTGGAAGCTGTAAGTTAGTCTGTTTTGCTTTCCAGTAAAGCCCTACAAAATATGATCATTCCACAGTTAGGAATATTCCAGACACACCTCTTTCTATTAAAAATAACCTGCTGATTGGAAAATTATTTCCTTTATAAGGGAGAACTTTTGCTTTGTCTAATCCTTAATGGGGTGAAGCACATTTTACTAAGACTCAAAAGGCAAAAAAAAAAAAAAAGTTTATGTAACATTAATAAGATGATTAAATATCACACCAAAAAGAGAGCCATGTGAAGGGGAACAGGGGTTTATGTTGTCATCAGATGGGTGCTATGTGCTTGCTTTCCGATAAGTTTCCCTCAGTGAGACAAGTAGATTGCTTTAAAATTCTTCTTTTACATGCAATTTCCCTTTTCACTAATGTCTGACTACTCAGCAGATGACATTGTCTGATTCTTCAAAGATATCACAGTTGTTAGATGCATAAAGTAATAGATTTTTTTTAAAACACAGCAAAACAATGCTCCAAATTTATTTGTCCAATCTATCAGCCATCTCCTAATCATGGCAACAATAATTGACAAATGGGGTATAGCTCATAGAGCAGAGAGGATATCGTCCTATAGAATAATAGACTATCAGGCTTGGAAGGGACCTCAGGAGGTCATCTAGTCCAACCCCCTCTGCTCAAAGCAGGACCAATCCCCAATTTTTGCCCCAGATCCCTAAATGGCCCCCTCAAGGATTGAACTCACAACCCTGGGTTTAGCAGGCCAATGCTCATTGAGCAGAAACATGTAGTGAAACTTTCCTCAGGATGAAAATTCTGTTTTCTGAACTGCTCTGTGCACACCAGACATGCCAAACCCATGAAAAAAATGCAGAAATTGGGCTTGTTTTTGGCTTAATTGGCTTGTGAGTTGCTTGTTGGCTAGTTTTTTGCTTGTAGCTCATTGCTTGTTTGGCTTCCAGCCTGTTGTAGCTTGATGCTTCTTTTTTTTGATCGTCTCCCAGCAAGCAGGGGCAAGGGGCAAACAGGGGGAAGAGGGGGAGAGAGTCTGGGGTGCCCAGTGGGCCCACCACAGTTCCAGACAGGACATCGTGGGGATCTAGTCACATAGAGTATTGGGGTTTTTAGGGATTGGCTTGTTTTGGCCTTGTTTTGAAATGGGATTAGATTGATTTTTGGCTTATTGTGAAAGCCGGGGTGCTTATTTACCGCATGAAAGTTGGCAACTGTGGAATGAGGAAAAAGGAACTCTTGTCCTTTTTATATAATTTATTGAACACTAATTTCTCCTTTCCATCAGGAAGCAGTGCTTAGCTTAATGTATCATTGAACTTCAGTGCAATATGTCATTATTTAACTAAGATCAAACCTTCAAACAAACATCTAATTAAAGTAAAGAATAAAATAGTATGAATATCCTACATATAGATTGGTCTTTTCCTGTCAGAGGATCCCAAAGTGCTTTATAAAGACCAAATTAAAAGCTAAGCTACACAATCACAAAGGCTGATTAGTATTATGGTAGCATAGAGGGCCCAACCAAAATCAAGACTCCACTGTACTAAATATTGTGTCTATATATAGTAAGAGATAATCTCCATCCCAAATAAATTACACTGTAAACAGACAATAATAGGAGAGAGGAAGTATTGTTAGCCACATTTTATGGATAGGAATTGAGGAAAAGGGAGTACAATTTTTAGTCTCTTAAGAGACTTAGGAGCCAAGTCCCATTTTCAAAAGTGACCTAGGCACTTGGGAGCCTAAGTCTCATTGAAAGTAAATGGGACTGAGGCTTCTAAGTCAGATAAACACTTTTGGAAATTTTTCCTTAAGTGACTTGTCCAAGGCCCCACAAGCGATATGTGGCAGAGATGGGAATTGGACCCAGATCTCCTGGGACCAAGTGCAGAGTTTTAGTGACAACACCAATCTTCTTGTGTTGGAAGGAAGCATGAAAATTCCTCCCCTATAGTATGCTTTTTCTTCAGCTGAACATGGGCTAGTAACTTCTTGGACAAGGAATACATTTTTTCCTTCTATATCTTTGTGATTTTCATTACCATTTGATAAATATGATATGTTGCACTATTCACCTTGGTTCTCAGTTCTGAGACCTTTATGTGGCTTGCTTACTGTAGGAATTTCATCCACCATTGGGCTGCAGTAATTTCTGGGGTGTAACATGACAACTATTTAAAATGAACAATTAAAATCGTTTAAACCGGGATATGAACAAAAACAACAAAAAAGAAAAAAAAATGTATCAAACTGAAAGTACCGGGGAAAAACCCAGAACTAACCCTTTTAACTGAATGTTCAAGCAGTAATTTCTTGTTTCTCAGAAAGCTTTTTAGGATCAGACATCTGACCCCTGATTTCTGTTCACTTCCTGAGAGCAATGTGTGCAAATTCTTTTAAAAGTGGATGCCAGTAGAATAGGAGTATGCAGTATCTTATAGAGGGCCCAACCAACTTCAACAGCTGGCCCTATATCCAGGGAACCAAGTGCAATACTTGTTGTATAAACAGTTTTCTGTGAATCATAGGAATTCAAGCTGATTTAAGAGCTGATGTATGTAATAGCAGCCCTGGAATCAGTCGGTTTTAGCCACTGATATGTAATGGAATCACATAACCTTTTATAACCCTGAATTATGCCGTGTGATAGAGGACTGGAAGAAATGGTGTGGATATTCCAGATCTTCCTGAGTGTGAGCGAAGTAGCAAACAAAAGACAGTGCAGTCCTCCACACTGCTGCATGTGGAATCTATAAGATATGAGAGTACAAAAGGAAGGGCAAACTACTAGATAACAGTCATTCAAAAAGGTTAAGAATATTTTGATTCATGCAAGAATGTCATTTGAAAGGCACATCTTTACAAGAAACCAGCTGCCACATGAGACCATTGACCTTGATGTAACAGAGCTATTCAATATGGATAAGTCATTTCAATTTAGACAGTTGACAGATGGACTAATTAGAAACAAATGGGGTGATTTGTATGGACTGGGGATTCCTTCAGTGCTGTTTCATTGGTGTGCAGTGATTCTTCACCCAGTTGAGAAGCCACATTGACAGGATATAAAGAAAGACATGCTCAGCTCATCTTCGGCAGAAAGAAGGTGACTATTATGATGGGAATAGTGGGGTAATGCAGAATAGCTTTGAATGCAATAAAACAAATTGGCTGTGGCAATTTGCTGATGTTTCTGTTCGAATAAAAAGTTCTTGAGAAATTTAAAACAGTCATCACACTCACTTTTGAAACTGTATTAGTCATTTTAAGCTCATAATACCAAACTTTCTAAAACATCAAGTGTCTTTCTAAGATTTCTGTACATATTTGGGTAGATATCACTGCAATAGCTATTTGCTGATAAATAATAGATTAGATCTGGCTTTGTGACTAATAATAGTTTGTTTCACTGTCAATATTTAACAGTTAGCAACACTTAACATTCAATCTGTCCTCTGATCATGGACAAAAGAGAACCTTAACTCACAGTAGGAGAGAACTAAGCAGGGTAAGCCAACTATTTGAGCCTCCATGATTTCTTTTGTCAGGTTCCCCAGAGTAAATCCTGATTTATTCCACGTGTTGGATCTTATTTGTCACCATGAATGGAGTACCCAAGGCCACAAATGGTTTATCTGAGCGGCCTCAAATTTTCTTATTTCTTAGTCTTTCAATACATTTCAATACATTTTACTTCTTGTAATTATGTGAATTAAAGAAAGTGAATGTTTAAAAAGTGACAGTGTTGTCTGCAGATTCAAGGAAAACCTGGCCTTGAGAAGGAGAGGTGGATCCTTTGACTTGTAAGAGGAGTTTCTTCTTCAAGTGTAGTCCACAAGCAAGTGTGTGTTTCTGCCTGATATTAACAATGTGATAAGTGACACGAGCAAATAGCAAGAAAGGCCATACAACTAGCGATGTGAAAATGTTAACAGTTTCAAAGAAACATGCAGAAATTCATTGCTTTTCCACATATCTTGGATCTGTAAAATTCAGCTGGTAATCTCACAAGATTTCTTGTTTTGCCTGTTTCTGCTTTTGGAAATATCAACCCACTCCGGGAAAGCACAAAAACTGGTGCTTAATTTTAAGCACAATAGGTTCCATTGAAATCACTGGAAATATTTGCATGCTAAAAATTAAGCATGTGCTCGATTGCGTTCTTGGATTGGGGTCATTATGAGAGCACAAAAGGGAAAGGTGGTTTTGTAGTTAAGGTTTTGGACGGGGGCTCATAAAACCTGGGTTCTGTTCTTGGTTCAACCACAGATTTTCTTAGACATGTTGCGGAGGTCCAAGTTATGATGTCTGCATTAGGCCTATATGCCTCAGAGCATTCATTTATGAAAATAGTGGTTTTTTTTTTTAAAAAAATGTTTAGAAGATGTGAATACAGAAGGGGAAAATATTAGCTCGTTCATAGTTCTATGCATTTCACACCACAGTGTAGTTTTTCTTTTTTTCTGTTTATGTGGTTGTTGCATTTTTTTCTGAAGCTACAATCTTGGCAGTTTTAAGAACCCCCTTTTTCAATCAAGTAGCTTTTTACACACTAGCTACCTTATCACAAGCAAGGTAGTCTGCAGGTAATGTAAAGCTGCAGGAGCTCAAAAAGACACTGTTCTTCATTTGCTCCCAAATTGTCTCTTATGTATGGACAGGAAATGGGGAGGTTGGGGAGGATAAAATACATAGAGTCATAAAAATGCAGGGCATGAAGGGACCACGAGAGGTCATTTTAGTTCAGTCCTCTGAGCTGAGGCAGGATCAAATAAACCTGGACCATTCCTGGCAGGTGTTTGTCCAACCTGTCCTTAAAAACTTCCAATGATGGGGATTCCACAACTTCCCTTGGAAGCCTGGTCCAGAGCTTAACTATCCTTATAGTTAGAAAGATTTTCCTAATATATTCTAAATCTCTCTTGCCGCAGATTAAGCCCATTACTGCTTGTCCTCTACCACCAATGGACATAGAGCACAATTCATCACAGTCTTCTTTGTAACAGCCCTTAACATCTTTGAAGTCTGTTATCAGTTCCCTCCTCAGTCACCGTTTCTCAAGACTAAGCATGCCCAGTTTTTCAAAGCTATCCTCATGGGTCAGGTTTTCTAAACCTTCTGTCATTTTTGTTGCTCTCCTCTGGACCTTCTCCAATTTGTCCACATCTTTCTTAAAGTGTAGTGCCCAGAACTGCATGCAGAATTCCAGCTGATGCCTCACCAGTGCCAAATAGACTGGGACAATTACCTCCCGTGTCTTACATATCCGTTCCTGTTAACACACCCCAGAATATTAGCCATTTTCACAACTGCATCGCATGGTTGACTCTCATTCAATTTGTGATCCACGATAACCCCCAGATCCTGCCTGTTTTTCCCTATTTTGTAGTTGTGCATTTGATTTTTTTCTTCCTAAGTACATACTTTGCACTTGTGTTTGTCAATGTTGTTTTGAATTCTAATCCTGTCCTCCACAGTGCTTGCATCCCCTCCCAGTTTGGTGTCATCCATATATGCTATAAGCATACTGTCTACTCCATTATCCAAATCATTCATGAAAATAACCAGACCAAAGACAGACCCTCCCAGTTTTGGCAGCAAACCATTGATAACTAGTCTTTGAGTACAATATTTCAATCAGTTTTGCACCCACCTTATAGACATTTCATCTAGATGGCAGCCAATTTCATCATACCATCTTATGACCAAGCAATAAGGGTGCTATCCTGAAAACACAATCAAGAATGGTGCTTAATGGTAGTGCCTAATGGTAGTTGCACTGGAAGGCATGACTGGCAATGCAAAACACAGTGATTATTTCTGGCAGGTTGTTATAAAGCAGGTATGCAAGATTGAGTCTGAGGAAGGCACTAATCACTCTGAAATGCACATCTGTTCTGTGTCTTAATGGTATTTTGAAATTAAATAAAAAAATCAGAGATAAAAGAGAAAGAATGGGGGGGAGGGAAATGCAATATTATTATTATTATTATTATTATTATTTGTATTACAGTAGCGTCTAGAGGTCCTAACCAAGATCAGAGCTTCAGTGTGCTAAGGGCTGTACAAATCCGTAATAAGTGTGACAGATTCAGCAAATTCTTGCAATTCTCTTTGTGAGATCTTATTGTATTAAGAATCATTGTGGGACAAGGACTGTACGTAATTCCATGGGGGAGGGTGACCACAGCTCCACCAGAAGTTAAGAACAGTGACTAGAGAAATTCACTCAGGCTGTAACACCTTAGAGATGTAACACCACCTGGAGAGCCTGGCATATACTGGTTCCAACTGGATTCTTCAGAGACCAACAGACAAAGAAAGGACTTTTGGATAAATAGCCAGAGTTTAAACTGACTCAAAGTCTTCTTTCTGATCCACCAAAAAGACAGGATCTTCTGTACAAGGAGGCCCCAATCCTTCCTGGGGAGTGTTGGAAGGACTTTGGCCTACTGAGGCCCCATAACACTGAAGGGTGATCTCTGGTAAGCTTTTACATTCATATAGGTTCTTTTATTGTGTTTAATGTGCTTTCTCTCGCATGCTTTCACCTTAATAATAAATGTGCTTGCTTAGAAGGAGCTTTGTGGTAATTTATAACTGCTGGTTATTACATTTTCATATCCTCTGAAGAGAAAACAAAGTGCAGTCACTAGCCAGTTTAGGCATTCTGGCTTGCCAGGGATATCACAGTGTTAGGCAGGGAACTATGCAGCCTGGAAAAAAACCCAGTCAGGAGGGAAAGAGACATGTGTCTCCACCCAAAAGAGGTGATGACTGAGCCTAGAGTGGGTGTCCTTAAGGAAGGAAGAGGAATACAAGTGCAGTTTCCCTGAAGTGTGACAACAGTTCCTGCCATGAAAATATTACTGATCTATCTAGGCACTGTATTGCATCATTTACAAGCAATCAGAAAATTCCAATAGCATTCAAAATGCTAAGGGCATTTTCTACTGTGTAATAAAAATGTTAACACCCAGGGTACATTACATTGAAAGAGGTGATGCAAAGTCTATTTTGCAAGCCAAGATGTTTTACATGCAAACCATTGGTACATACCAGAGATTGTAATTTCTGCAGTGATATGACTTTATCATGTGCAATTTCTTTGAATGTTTGCTTTATTAAAGACATGTTGTAATGAGTGGGATTAGAGTGTTGCCAACTCCAAGTAGTCAAACCTCATGGGGCAGGCCTAAAAATTGTCAGATTAATCCAAAAATCATGAGATTTTTTTTAAAAAAGTGGCTCATTTTTGTTTGTCTTCTGTTTTGTTTTTAGACTTTAGGATGCACTTGGGTCATATTTTTAAGCTTTTCTCTCCAACCATCAGGACTTAAAAGTTTACTTTTTAAAAATGAAAGCTGAGACTCACCCTTAATTCTATGAATCTAGGAGATGGGGCTGTGATGTTCTCCTAATGGCATCCAGATCTGTAAGCCACTGTGCCATTAGGAGAACATCACAGCCCCATCTCCTAGATTCATAGAATTAAGGGTGAGTCTCAGCTTTCATTTTTAAAAAGTAAACTTTTAAGTCCCTCTGTCTCAGCAAGAGCTTAACCTGGAGCTTAACCTGTGTGTTGCTGGAGCTTAACCTGTGTGTCAGTCTTGCAAAACCAGTCTGTTTGCCTCACCAGCAAATTCCTCAAGACTGCCAGTCTTAACCTTGCCTTGCAGAAAACGTTTAGTGAACCCCAGTTCCCATCTCTCTACAGTGTTCAATCCCTCTCACTGGACTCTCACAGAAATTAAGTTAGCTGTCTCCAGAGAGACAATGAACACACCAGCCTGGTAGTTTGGCTGAGGACTCATGTTTTACTTCAATATAACAGCACTGAGATAGTTTATAGTAAAACTAAGAATAAGTTTATTAGTAATGAACATAGATTTAAGTGATTCTAAGCAAGAGTAACAGAGACAGAAATGGTTATAAATAAAACAAAAGTAACACACTTCTTAGTGACTGAAACTTAATTTTGGCAAGTTGGAATCTTTGCCTAAGCAGCTTCCTTATTTACATCCAGTTACCAGCATCTCCAGCCCTCCAGGCAAGAAAGAGTATCCAGTATTTTTATAGGCCTTTGAAGTCAGGGGCGGTGAGTTATATGGGCCCGTGGTGCCTGTGCTCCAGGAATATTCAGGGCTCAGGTCCACCAATGTTCGGGGCCAAGTCTCTACCCGGCCCTGCCTGCCGCCCCTGCGTGCCTCCCCCAGTGTCTCCCAGCCTTGCCTGCCACCCCTAGGCGATTTAAAAGGGCCCAGGGGCCCCCAGCTGCCACCGCCACTACCGGCAGAGCAGCGAGGCTAAGGCGGCTTCCTGCTCACCCTCACTCTGGGCGCGAAGTCTGAAGCTCCCATTGGCCACAGTTCCCGGCCAATGGGAGCTGAGGGTGAGGTGCCTGCGGAAAAGCTGCCAGCGGAGTGTGCGGGTCACTTTTGGGAGCCACCCAAGGTAAGTGCTGCACCCCTCACCCTCTCCTGTACCCCAACCCCCTGTTCCAGCCCAGAGCCCACCCCCTGACTCCCTCCCAGAGCCCACCCCACTCCTGCACCCAAACTCCCTCCCAGAGACTGACCTCTCACCCCTCCTGCACCCAAACTCCCTCCCAGAGTGTTATGCTTATAAGAAGCACATGGGATCTTTTTCAGGGGAAAAGGCAATACGCCACATTTATTGAAGATACAACAATTAGCATATGCATTCAATTACACCACACACACACACACCCTGTCCTGCCAGTCGATGTTCTAGTTACCAGTCCAGAGTCTGGATCAACCTAGTGGCCAGCTAGGTTGATCACAGGTAGGGAGGAGCTGGGTTCCATCGGTCATGACACGATGCTCCAGGGAAGTCTTGGGAGGATGAACCAAAAGTTTCATGGCAAGGCACCCTGTTTATATAGTGATTTTCCTTCATTGGGACCAATGAGTTTTGCACCGTCATGCTGTAATTAATTGTTGTTTGACGAGTGCTTGTTTTCTTAAATTGTTCTTCTCATTTTTTATTTTGTTTTTTTATAAAGTTTTTTAGGGAGTTATTCCATGCTGGTGTTAATTACAGTTATTTTGTCCCCATTGATAGGTGCCTGACTCATCTTTAGAGTCATTAATCTGCCCGCCTCTGACATTTCAATAGGGGCGTGTTGCAGCCTCCTGGCACCCTTGCATCTGTATCTGGTTCCTCCCTAGACCATCTAGTTTAGCGATAGCCTTTACACTTATTTTTTAACATACACATTTTTTATTTACACACAAAACAAAATTAATTTACACAAAACATTTTGAACAGGAACTTTAAGTTGCAATGCAAAAGAAAACAATTATGGCATTTTTTAATTTATTTTAAAATGCTAAACCTACAACAAATTGGTGGCCCTTAAAGGTTTGTTACTGCCTTGAAATGAGCACATACACAAATTTTGGCTGATGTATTTTTACTAATGGCCCATTAGGCCATTCCTTTTTGCTATTTAAAAAGCATGTCTGGCTGGATATGATTAAATTATACACCAATACATTTAATACATGCTACATTATTATTTTTTATTTTAAATTATATAAAATACAAACATAAAATTTTATTATTACATGTTCCCCTTTTGATCCCTCAAGAAAAATTCTTGACTGGGTCATATTTTATACAATTGTTTTATAGCAATATACTGAGAGGCAATTTGAGCTTGTGGTTGTAATTTAACAAACATTTTTTTTTGTTTAACAGCACATACAGCACATTTTTAGCAAGCAAGCACAGGACAATATTAACACAACTAATAATGAGTGAAACATAATAGACAATATGCCCTGACAAGTTGGGGACCAGCCTGTAAAAATGTTGTACCAGTGATAGGCTGTTCGTTTTTTTTATATTTAGCAATTTTTAATATGTTTTTATTTGCATGTAATATTTGAATAACACGCTTCCCTATATTCCTTTGTGTTTGTTGTAAAAACTGAATTACCTTTGTTTTTGACAACACGTGATTAGTTAGATTGTGCCAATTTAGGCTAAGGGTAACAGAGAAATTAACCGGTGTGGCGGTTATAGTGCTTTGTGCTTTTTTTTATTTTTGGTAAATAGTACATGTGGTTGCATTTATTTACTGGGGGTTGGCTAATACTTGCATTTTTAAAAGATACTGGTTTTTAAGATGTAACATATACGTGTTGTTCGTTGTACAAAACGCGTAACATTTTTGAGTTTGTTTTACACATGTTTTTAATGATGTATTTTTGCTACATGGTTTTGTGGTGATAGGTAGGGACAAGCACACAGCACAGTGTGTGTGTGTGTGTGATTGAATACGTATGCTAATTGTTGTATCTTCAGTAAACGTGGCATATTGCCTTTTCCCCTGAAAAAGATCCCGTGTGCTTCTTATAAGCATAACAAGAGCCTGCACCCTGTACCCCCTCCTACACCCCAAACCCCTGCCCCAGCCTGCACCCAAACTCCCTCCCAGAGCGTTAGGCAGATGTGTGTGTGTGTGTGTGTGTGTGTGTGTGTGTGTGGCGGGGGGGGGGGGGGGCTTGGACCCGTTCTGGGTACTACCAAAAATTATACAAACCTGCTGCCCCTGTTTGAAGTGTATTCTTATGAAGTGAATCCCCAGATGAAGGTTTTTCTCCTGTCTTCCTCACCATTTTCTTAATTTGTTGCTCCTGTGAATTTAGATGCAAATGAACTTGCATTGTCTCTGTCATCCCCTTGCTCATTTCACAATGGAGACACAGGCAGAACAACATTCCTTTGTATAGGGCAAACTTGTTGATCTGCTCCCTCCACAACATCTTTTAAATACGTATTACCACCACACATACATACCTCTTTATACACAGCCTGTTCATAGAGCACACAATGATATTAATCACTAGTGTGTCACTGGCTTTCATAAGACCTTACTCAATACACTTTTATAGTACAATAACATTGTATACAATCAACTGATCCAATTGCTTATACTTTAGGATTCAGTCACTCTGTTGTCCTCCTGGGAGTTCGGGACCTTGATTGTCACAGGGGCTTTAAGAAAAACAACAGTAATTATACATCTATACTTTTACTCATCATATGTTTTTGGATATTTTCCACACCTCCTTTCTGCTTTGTCCCCTGTTCTTGAACATGTGCATTTTTGTGCCATCAGCCATTTTGGAAAAAAATAAGGTTTTAAAATTTTATTTCACTTATCCTTACTGGAGCTTTGATGAACTAGAGAAACTGCCTGCCAGCATGGAAGAGGTTAAAGAGAGGCTTTGGGCCCAGTTAGCTCCACCGTATTATATCTGAAGCCAGTGCCTGGCCTGGAATGGGAAGAAAAGTGGAAGGCAGTTTGGGTGAAAGTGATCATGAAATGGTAGAGTTCATGATTCTAAGGAATGGTAGGAGGGAAAACAGCAAAAGCAAGATAATGGATTTCAAGAAGGCAGACTTTAGCAAACTCAGGAAGTTTGTAGATAAGATTCCATGGGAAGCAAGTGTAAGGGAAAAAACAGTTCAAGAAGGTAGGCAGTTTTTCAGATACATTATTAAGGGTATAAGACCAAACTATCCCATTCATAGGAAAGAGAGAAATTATGGCAAGAGACCACGCTGGCATTTTTGAAATTCAAAAAAGAGTCCTACAAAAAGTCCTAGGTTAAATTACAAAGGATGAATATAAACAAATAACACAATTTATTTATAAATAAAATAAAATAACAAAGTATGTACGGACAAAATTTAAAAGGCCCAGGCACAAAATGAGATTAAACTAGCTAGAGACATAAAGGGTAACAAGAAAACATACAAATACATTAGGAGCAAAAGGAAGACCAAGGACAGGGTAGGCCCATTATTCTATGGGGTGGGAGACAATAACAGAAAGTGTGGACATGGCAGAAGTGCTAAATGACTTTTTTGTTTTCAACAAAAAGGTTAGTAGTGATTGGATGTCTAACACAGTGAATGCCAGTGAAAGTGAGGTAGGACCAGAGGCTAAAAGAGGGAAAGAACAAGTTAAAAATTACTTAGACAGGTTAGATGCCTTCAAGTCACCAGGGCCTGATGAAATACATCCTAGAATATTCAAAGAGCTGACTGAGGAGATATCTGAGCCATTAGTGATTATCTTCGAAAAGAAGCTGGGAAAGATTCCAGAGGATTGGAAAAGGGCAAATATAGTGGCCATTTATAAAAAGAGAAATAAGTACAACCTGGGGAATTACAGACCAGTCAGCTTAACTTCAGTACTCAGAAAGATAATGGAGCAAATAATCAAGCAATCAATTTGCAAGCACCTAGAAGATAATAAGGTGATAAATAACAGTCAGCATGGATTTCTTAAGAACAAATCATGTCAAACCAACCTAATAGCTTTCTTTCACAGGGTAACAAGCCTTGTGGATAGTGGGGAAACTGTAGATGTGGTATATCTTGACTTTTTTAAGGCTTTTGATACTGTCTCACATGACCTTCTCCTAAACAAACTAGGGAAATACAACCTACAGGGAGCTATTATAAGATGGGTGCATAACTGTTGTAAAACCATTCCCAGAGAGCAGTTATCAAAGGTTCACAGTCAAGCTGGAAGGTCATATTAAGTGGAGTCCTGCAGGGATTGGGTCTGCTTCTGTTCAATATCTTCATCAATGATTTAGATATTGGCATAGAGAGTACACTTATAAAGTTTGCAGACGATACCAAGCTGGGAGGGGTTGCAAGTGCTTTGGAGGATAGGATTAAAATTCAAAATGATCTGGACAAACTGGATGCAATTCAATAAGGACAAATGCAAAGTACTCCATTTAGGAAGGAACAATCAGTTGCACACATACAAAATGGAAAATAACTACCTAGGAAGGAGTACAGCAGAAAGGGATCTGGGAGTCATAGTGGACCACAAGCTAAATATGACTCAGCAGTGTAACGCTGTTGCAAAAAAAGCAAACATCATTCTGGGATATTTTATCAGGAGTGTTGTAAGCAAGACACGAAAAGTAATACTTCCACTCTACTCTGCGCTGAATAGGCCTCAACTGGAGTATTGTGTCCAGTTCTGGGTGCCACATTTCAGGAAAGATGTGGATAAATTGGAGAAAGTCCAGAGAAGAGCAACAAAAATGATTAAAGGTCTAGAAAACATGACCTATGAGGGAAGATTGAAAAAAATTGGTTTGTTTAGTGCAGAGAAGAGAATACTGAGAGTGGACATGATAACCATTTTCAAGTACATAAAAGGTTGTTACAAGGAGGAGGGAGGTAAATTGTTCTCATTAACGTCTGAGGACAGGACAATAAGCAATGGGCTTAAATTGCAGTAAGGGAGGTTTAGGTTGGACCTTAAGAAATAATTCCTGTCAGGATAATTAAGCACTGGCATAAATTGCCTAGGGAGGTTATGAAATCTCCATCATTGGAGATTTTTATGAGCAAATTAGACAAACATTTGTCAGGTCTAGACCAGCATTTCTCAAATTGGGGTCCGCGCATGGGCGGTGCGTGAACCGTCAGCTGGGGGAGGCTGCCCCTTCCACCTGACACCCTGCCTCATTCACCCCCTGCTGGAGACAAGCCCTCCTTTCTGCTCCTGTCCCCTGCCGGAGCCCAGAGCCGGCCCCTCCTCCTCCCCACCGTGGCCACCGGCTCAATCCCTCGGCTTGGCCCCTCGTTCTGGAGTGCGGTAGGACAGGCAGCGTGTGGCCCCAACCTCCCCAGCCCTGGAGCGCCGGGAAGGCAGGCAGCTCACAGCCCCAGCCTCCCCAGCCTGGGGCGGCTGGCAACCCAACTCCTGAGTGCAGAAAGGCAAGTGGCCCCAGCACGGCAGAGCACTGGGGGTCTGGAGTTGGAGGACTGGAGCCACATGCTGCCACAGGGAACAGTCATGGCAGGGGGAGGAGTCATGCCTGGCTGTTTGGATAGGCAAAGCCTCCACCAGCCTGTGCGACCTGCCACCCATGGATCCGCAACACCCCGGGAGTCCCCGAGGGTACTCCAGGGGTTCCGCAGGACCCACAGATCGACTCCTCCCCCTCCCTCCTTCAACTCCTCCCCCTCCCTCCCAGCGCCTCCTCCCAGAATCAGGCTCTATCTCCAAGATGCTACTGAAGCCAAATTGGGAAGATTTTAGGTGCTAAAGGTACGGCAGCGCAGCAGGGCTAAAGCTCCGTGCCACTCCCGGAGGTGGCTGGCATGTCCCTGTGGCCCCTGATGGGGGTCAGGGGAGTCTCCGCGTGTTGCCCCTTCCCCAAGTGCCGACTCTGCGGCTCCCATTGGCTGGGAACTGCAGCCAATGGGAACTGTGTGGGTGGTGCCTGCAGGCAGGGGCAGTGCACGGTGGTCCCCTGACCTGCCTGCCTAGGAGCCGCTGCCAGAGGGATGTGTCGGTCACTTTTGGGAGCCATCTGAAGTAAGCGCCGCCTGGCCGGAGCCCATGCCCCTCACCCCCTCCAACACCCCAACTCTCTGCCCCAGCCTGGAGCCTGCATCCCTCACCCGAAATCTATCAGCTAACTTAGTTAGAAAAAATACAAGTCAGTATTTTTGGCATCTTCTTTCCCACTAATGAAAAGTCTCTACAGAACAGGAAAGTTAAAGCAAAGTAATTAAACAGAAGAAGGAACCATGACAAATGTTAATTTATTTATTTATTGTCTTCCCGGTTCACAGCTGCATCCTCTGTTATCTACAAACTACCATGCAGTTGGAGGAAATTGTTCTGGTTCATACTTAACCACAGCAACCACATTTCTAGCTACTAAACTTTCCTTAATTAAAACTTTCACAGAAAGCTTTTTTTGTTTAGCCTACATTTAGTACGTCCAGGCATATGGCTATTAGCTTATTAGCTGTAACAGTGTTGGAATAATATATCTGATGTTTCTCCTAAGTGTGTCCGTGTCTTGAATATTCCAGTTCTCCAATTTCTCCATTTTTGAACCTTCATTTCTGCTCACACCCAATAAATGGATGCTTTCTTTGTACACCAGACATGCAAATGAAGGGCTACTCAGCTGGTGATTCTGACTGGCTGATGAACTTTTAACTAGTGTTACAATCAGATAGCAAAAGTTAAAAATTGGGACTCTTTTTTTTTCAGGAGGTGGGGGTACAGTTGCATATATAAGACAAAGCCCCTAATATCTGGACGATCCCGATAATATAGGGACATCTGGTAACCCTAATTTGAACACAAGTTTTTGGACTCAGTACAGCAGTCACTAGATGAAACTCTATGGTCTGTGTTATACAAGAGGTCAGATTAGATGATTTAATGTTTCCTTCTGTCCTTAAAATCTAAAGATCTATTAATAATACCTCCTTTTCCCAGTTTTTACAGTACAATGGCAGTACCCTGTGCTTTCCAAAACCCCCTGATTAGAGAGGTATATGATTCAGTAAGACAAATTGGGCTATAATATTCATTACATAAGACACTAAATTGTCTCCTTTATATAAAACACTCCACATTATTGCAGTCAACCAAATTATTTCCTGTGTGGAAGACACTCCAGGTTACTGACAACAGAAAGAGCAATTCCGCATCTGCTTTCTCTACTTTTATCCTACTTATCCACCTAGTTCCATAATTAACATTTCTTATCTCTCCTTTTGCTTATATAGTTAAAAAAAATGAAAAGGAGTAAAGAACAAACACGGAAAGACATCTCTTATTAACACACCAAGATTTAGTACCATATATGGGCCCATGTCATCATCCAGGAGAATTTCTAGAGGAACAAGAAACTAGAAAACATTGTTTATGTTTATATTTTATGTACCAGTAAATGTGAATTATTGGTGGGGTGCCAAGCCATAGACAAAGCAGACCAGGGGCCTGATACATTTTTTTTTGTATTCCTTTCTTAGGACCTTAGTCTCAGGATAGGTTCTGAGTGGGAAGGCAATGGGTGCTACAAAAGGTCAGGGGATTTGTTTTAGAGCTTTGATATACAAACTTGTGTATGGAGTTAATTTCACCTGTCTCTTCTCTATATTTTTCTGATTATTATATTTTTCTACATTTTGTCATCTTTTTGGATGCTGTTAATACACTTCTTATTGGTTATAACAAAACCAGTCTGGACTATTGAAAATCTGTGGCGTGCTTCCACGTATCCCAATTATTGCCCCCCCCCCCCGGTTCCTCACACGTTCTTGTCAACTGCTGGAAATGGCCCACCTTGATTATCACTACAAAAGGTTCCCCCTGCTCTCCTGCTGGTAATAGCTCACCTTACCTGATCACCCTCGTTACAGTGTGTATGATAACACCCATTGTTTCATGTTCTCTATGTATAGAAATCTCCCCACTGTATTTTCCACTGGATGCATCCGATGAACTGAGCTATAGATCATGAAAGCTTATGCTCAAATAAATTCGTTAGTCTCTAAGGTGCCACAAGTACTCCTTTTCTTTTTGCGATTGACAAGTAGTAGATCATGCTAGTAATGAATACAAAGAGGATTCTTTACTGAAGCTGCTGGACACAGACAGAACTTATCATTCTCCATGATTTTCTAAACTAAACACAACCTGTATTATCTTGTGTCAACACACAGGCTTCTCTAAGCCCTGGCCTATTCTAAGCAGTCTGACTGTTGACCACTCTACAATAGTAAATCTACAAAATCATCACGTGGCTCACATGACAGTACTCTTGGTTGGAGCAGAGGCCCAGCCAGTAGGGTAACTGAGTTACTTAGGTACTACTGTTGTGATAATTAGCCTACAAATTTACCTTCATTGTGAGTTCAACTGAAAAAGTGAGTGCACGTTCATAAAATATCATGTTAACCTAAAATAATAAATATTAATAGGCAACGGGTGCAAGAAACCAGACAAAAAAATTGTATTACTCTAAATAAAAAAGCCTACTGATTTAACTCAAGAACTGCATCGAGATCATGCTTGGTAAATAAGAAAATGTGAGTCTGGAAATTAATTAAACAAAATTGGTTTATTGAATATTATGCCTGGATCATGGACAAAATAATGACTGGATAGGCTTTTCCACCCACCACTCCATTTTGGAACCTTAAAGAAAGAGATGGGGAGAAAATAGAAGAACAGAGGGAAGACCAGGCAGAGGCAACTGGAGCAAGCATCACCATTGTGGTTCCCACCCCCACTATCTCCTGGGGTGGGAGGGGGAGCTATAGCCACTCCAAAATTTGCCTTCACCTCCCCATAGCCACCCCTCCCAGAGCTGGGCGCCTGACCAGCAGCTGCCACTCTCTGGCCACCCAGCTCCCACCGCCACGACAGTCTCCCCTGCTTTGGGAAGCTGATACATGGCTGGTGCAGTGCTGGGGGAGCTCACCTGGTGCTAGAGGTAGCCATGCTTGAGTGGGTCTCTGCTGAGCTGAGGTGAGTGACAGGGAGCCTGACTGTGCTGGTGCTTCTGGTTCAGGAGTGGCAGCTGTGACTGCTGCTGTACTGAACAAGTGTTCAGGCTCCTGAGTGCTTGGCTTAAAGAGACAATGCACTGACAAACTCACTCAGACACACACACAGAGTCTCCCTCACACACTCCCCCCAACACACACACTCTCTCTCTCACATACTCACACAGTCTCCTTCACGCATCCCCCCCCATTCTCTCTCTCTCTCTCACACACACCCCCTTCAACACTCTCTCTCTCTCACACGCACACACACACAGAGGCTACCACATGAAACCCCCAACAAACACTCTCTGTCTATCATGCACACACACTTGCTGTTGTTGTTACTTCTTGGTACTTCCTGTGGAAATGCGCAATGCACATATATTCTCTGTAATTTTATTCTTTGAAAGTTCACAAAGGATTACAGTACTGTTATTTTAGTTTTTTGACTGGTCTGTGCATTTCATAATTTTATTTCACTAATGCTTCAATTTAAATTCTTTGAGTAGTGATTTCTAAAATACCTAACCTGTCCTGACTGGAGTAATTATCATTATTTTATTATTTAAAGTTGGACAATCAAATAATAGTATTCTTCTAGAGCAGTGTTTCCCAAACTTGGGACACCACTTGTTCAGGGAAAGCCCCTGGCGGGCCGGGACGGTTTGTTTACCTGCCACATCTGCAGGTTTGGCTGATCACGGCTCCCACTGGCTGCGGTTCGCTCTGCCTGGCTGAGGGAAGTGGCGTGGGCCGAGGGATGTACTGGCTGCTGCTTCCCGCAGCCCCCATTGGCTGGACACAGCGAACCGCAGCCAGTGGGAGCCGCGATCGGCCGAAACTGCAGATGCGGCAGGTAAACAAACCGGCCTGGCCCACCAGGGGCTTTCCTTGAATAAGCGGCATCCCAAGTTTGGGAAACACTGTTCTAGAGTGTAAATTTAGCTTGTACTCCCCTTAGCAGTGCCAGTTTTAAAAAAACACATTCGCTAAACACATAACTTTAGACACTGTGCAGATGAAGGTCGCTTATTTTCAAATTGTATTTTTAATTATATCTGTAAAATAACTTAAAATGCATAGGAAAATAAATGTGGTTCCAAGTCTGATATTAATAGTAATGATGGAGTCAAATGCTAGTGAGTCACAAACACGATTGTGATAGGTAAACATAAATGGCAAAATAATTAGAAAAATAAATTCCCGTTCTCAATAAAAGAGAAAAAAAAACAAGTATGTTAAAATTAAGGAAATACATTTTAGTGGTATGAAAAAAATTGACTAAAATAGAGTAGATAATGGCAGTGACACAGAGTTTGTTAGAAAAACTAAGCAGATTTTATTTATTTTTATTTATCTCTACTAAAGATAGTGTACAAAGTATCAAACTTGTGTTTCTGATATCTGCTTTAAGCTCCAGAATGGATCCCTTGAGGCTTGGGATTGGGACTATCTTGCTGTATTACCTCCTGATTGTTCTAAACTTACATATAAACTTAAAATATGGCTTTAATTGGTGTTTGTATTTCTTTGTATAGAATTAGATACAGTGCTCCTGTCAGCTATTTTCTAAGTTGTTATCTGAAAAAAAAAAACATCTTAGGGTTTTCAGGTGCCCAAGTAGCCCCTGGAATCACAGTTAAAGTTTCCCTCCCGCAAATCTGAAATAGCACCCCTGCTCCTGGAACCCCAGACCTTCTTTGTCCTAATCCTGAAGGATAGCCTCCCTTCTTCCAGGGTGGAGAGCAGGATCCAGATGACATTGCCCCCGCTGCACTCTCCCAGCTCCAGCTGAATCCTGAACACCACCTGAAATGAAAAAGGGTCAGATTTTAACAACAGTAGCAACAACAGCTCCAGCACATCTCTACTAATTTTTTCTCTTTTCCCCAAAAGGACAGTTATTACCATCTTTTATACCTTCTAAGAAACCGTTAAACCAGGAGTTTTTTTCCTTCTAAAACTCTCTCCAGCTAGAGGGATAGGAAACAAAAAATAAAATTAAAGCCCTATTTAATATTTTATATTTCAAATACTTTAACTGTTTTTTTTCTCATTCTTTTATCTTTAATAAAAATTAAAATAGTTTAAATAATATGTTTGCCATAATACTAAGAGGGCTAAAGTATCTGTATGCCAAACCCTGCTTAACACTGTTTAATGTTCGACAGTGACTGAGTTATGTTAACACCTTTGGCCCATATCTTCCATTTAAATTAAGACAACGCCACTCACTTGCTGTGTAGTTTCAGGCATATTTCCTTGTCCTTCAGTCAGACGGTAAAAATCATGCTGACCTTTAAACCTGAAGTATCTGAGGTTTTCTGGGGAAATTCAAATGTCACAAACATTATTTATGTCAAAATACATACTTCTCCTTTATTTAAAAGATCTCCAACAGATTGCTGCAACATATCACAGAGAAAACTTATAAAAGCTGGTGAAAAAAAGGGAATTGTCTGAAGGAAATGAGATGAAACAGAAGAAGTGGTTAACCAGAACCATTAATATGCTACCCACCATGCCCAGATCATAATAGTTAAGAAGATACATCTTGAACTGGTTAGAATCAAATTGAAATGTATAATCAGAAACCTAAAGGCAATATGAGAACCTCAGGCTTAGGTGTTCATTGAGTGTTTTATATTTGAATATTGACTACGCCCAGCCAGACGTGGTTTGCAAGTTTGGATAGGGTCATACTAGAAGGCATTAGGGCTACAGGTATTAGAGTGCTTGGGTGAATTGAACTGGGAATAAATAAACCCAAGAATGTAAGACCATTAAGAAACTATTTGGAAACCATAGTATTGTAATTATTTAAAAAACACTAGTGTGAAAAGTACCCACCCTCCAATTTAATTATGAAACCTGAAAAAGAACTGAAAATTCTAACTCAAACTGAAACACTTGGGAGGGCAACCCGAAGGATGTTGCCAGCTGTAGAGACCAGTGTGGTTTTGTGTTTTCCCCACGATACTAGATACAGCAGAGTGCCACTTTCAAGTCTGGGTTAGAGACATTGGCACATATTGGTGTCATTGTTCTGCATAGTGTCTGAAAAGTAGCTGCTTTCAGAAGGTACAATGACTGCAAATGGGCCAAAAAGATGAGCCCAGGAGGTAAAAATTCAACAAGGGCTATATGTCTGGAATGTCTAAGTCAGGGGTGGCCAACCTGAGCCTGAGGAGCCAAAATTTACCAATGTACATTGCCAAAGAGCCACAGTAATACATCAGCAGCCCCCCATCAGCTCCCCTCCAAGAGCCTCCTGCCCACTGGCAGCCCCGCCAATCAGTGCCTTCCCCTCCCTCCCTGCACCTCCCGACCAACTGTTTCATGGAGTGTAGTAGGCTCTCCGGGAGAGGGGGAGGAGCAAGTGCACGGCAGGCTTGGGGAGGGGGTGGGAAGGGGTGGAGTGGGGGCAGGGCCTGTGGCAGAGCCAGGGTTAAGCAGTGAGCACCCCCTGGCACATTGGAAAGTTGGTACCTATCGCTCCAGCCCCAGAATCGGTGCCTATACAAGGAACCGCATATTAACTTCTGAAGAGCCGCATGTGGCTCTGGAGCCACAGGTTGGCCACCCCTGGTTTAGGTGTTGGTGACTGGATATCGACTAGGAGAGTGAAGAGATCAAGATGAGGCAAAGATATATTTGTTTATATTGTCATAGCTCACAACAGGCTCAGTCATGTGAGGATTGCCACACAGAGGAGTAAAGAGGTGTAAACCACTTCCCCTGCACTCTTGCTTGTGCTACCCACATTACAGAGCATGATTCAGGGAGAACTGCATCCACCAATGAGCCTCTACCCCCTCACCTGTGCAGGAGGGAAGGGTTGGGGAACAGGCAGAGCATTATCAGAGTCGCAGAGTTTAAAGCCATATTGGACCTCCAGATCACCTACCCTGACTTATATTTCTGAAGTTACTAAACATCACCCAGCCACCTCTATGTAAAGCTGAACACCTGGAATTAGACCAAAATATTACAGCCCTCAGGAGACTACGGGTATGTGCACACTGCAATTAAACACCCACAAGGAGGGAGGGTCCCAAAGCCTGGGCTCCAGCTCAAGATGAACATCTATTCTGCAATCTTACAAATTCACAGCCCAAGCCCCACAAACCTAAATCAGCTGACACTGGCCAGCCACTGGTGTTTAATTGAAGTGTAGACATACCTGGCCTAAACCATTGAGTGCCATGGGCAGAAAACAGGAGGGATCGAGGTGTATCATCTTTGTCTCCCTTCTCTTCTCAACACATACAGTCAGTGCAGCTGAGCTGCTGCAGAGCGGACGTATGCCAGGAAAGGGACTGATGCAATTTACTTCTCTCCAGAGGAAGGGGGAAGCAGGGATTAAACTATTTGTGTTTGAGTCACCATTCTGTGTTTGCTCTGCTCCTGAGACAGTGCACCTATACTCTCCCCCCCACTCAGTGCAGGTTGCAAGGTGCCAGTCTAAGCCAGTATGGGCAGTGGTTGCTACTCAACAGAGAAACAAACAAATCAGCTGCCAGAGCTGAGAAAAGGGCCTTGTGTGTGGGAACTTCCATGAAGTACTTTTGCAAAAGAAGCAGACTGATGAGACTGCTGGGATAAAGAGAACATATTCTGCTCTGTTTACTCCTCTTGCATTCTAACAGGAGTTTTTACTTATAACCCAGAGAATGAGAGCTATCGTCTTGTTGTCCCACCCTCCAGCCCTAAACTGTTCACTCAAATGCAACTGGTCTGTGGAAGATCACCCATAGGCAGCTATGCTACTGGCTGGTAGCTGTCTGAGGCTTAGATAGGCTGAGATGACTGAGATGAGAATTTTCCTGCTCTAGGAAGGAGAGAGCCCTTTTCATGATCATGAAACATGATGTGTGGTTACCAAGAGCAAAACTTCTGACCATTGGCAGGAGTGGGGACCCTTTAAAAAAGAAAGAGAGAGACGAAAAATGGAAAGGGATTTTTTGTATAATTTTTTCATGGGTTCCCCCCAAATTTTTGTCAAAATTTTGTTTCAGTGACAATTTTCTGACAAGCCCTGTGGGGCTGTCTAGTTGAGATTTTCAAAACTATTCATGGAATTTAGACATCAAGTGTCATTGCAAATGAATCCCAATCTTTAGCTATTCTGTGATGACTCATAGAAATGATCTCATGTTTGGGCAGCAAACCAACAACAGCCTGACCTATTCTATACAAATGATGGTGCCTTTCTCCTAGGAATTTTGGGATACATAAGGAGTGTGGGTGTTATCTTTGTCTTACAAATAGGGAAACTAAGTTAGAGTGGGAATAGAACTCAGGCTTCTTGGTAGGTAGTTCTCGGCTCTAACAACTACACTAGCTATCCCTGATTCTCCTCTCACCTACACCAGTGTAAATAAGGAGATGTATAAATTAAATCAGAATCTGGGGAAAAAGCAAAAATAAGGGGAAACTATTTATTGGGTCTTGTTTTAGGCCAGTTTCATTAGCAGGTGGGGAGAAAGAAGTTGATGAAACTGGGCAGTTTTATGTTCAGAAGCTACTCATAAAGAGCTGCTGATCCCTCATGGAAAATGTATATTCCACTTCTGTATTATAGTCAGTATTTTACATATTTTCCCTTTCCCCATTTTCCAAAATAATTAAGGAAGTAGATCTTTGTTTCATGGGAATTCACCTACTTCTACTGCCTGCTCTCCAATCTTCCTGTTGTGATGTCATACTAGAGTACTTGTCACATACTAGAGTAAAGCAAATCAAGATGTCATAAACAGAACAGAAGATTATCCCTTGAGGGTTGGAATAAGAAGTAAGATTCTGAACAAGTGTATGTTTCCATGAAAATCCCCCTAATACTAAGGGGTCTAATTCTGTAATACTCAATCAAGCAAAACTCCCATTGATTTCAATTGCAATTTTTCCTCAATAAAGGACTGCTGAATTTGGCCCATAGAATGAGAAAAGAAACACTCCACCTTCTGAAAACATATATATGCAGAATTGTCTCTATACAGATTTTTTGAGATGTTCCAGGAGGGTTAATAAAGACTGTCACACTTCTGTGTTCCAACACCCAGTGGAATGTCCTTTAAATGGTTTGAGATAGAATTCCAGAAACGCCTGACTGGTGTTCCAAAGGTCTGTGACCTTTCAGTCATCATGATCATCCACAGGCAGAGCAAAATGAATGATGTCTTGAGGAACCTGTTATGAGCCTCAGCTTCCATGGAAAATTTAGTCTCAATGAAGCCGAAAATCAAATTGGGCATTACTTTTCTGGTTTCATAGATTGTTAAATGCATCTCAAATTCAATCCACTTGAGGGAACCTTTTTTCTTTTTCTAAAGTTCTAAGCAAATTTAGTGTTTGTGAAAGGTGTTGGATTGGCAGCCTAAACAGGAGATTATGTCCAGCCATTGTGTTCCACCAATTCCTATCTCACATACCAGCCATCAAAAGAGAACTAGATAAATTCAGGGAAGATAGGTCCATCAATGGCTATTAGCCAGGATGGGCAGGGATGGTGTCCTTAGCCTCTGTTTGCCAGAAGCTGGGAATGGACGACAGCATGGATCACCTGATGATTGCCTGTTCTGTTCATTCCCTCTGAAGTGCCTGGCATTGGCCACAGAAGACAGATACTGGGCTAGATGGACCATTGATCTGACCCAATATGGCCGTTCTTATGTTCTTAACATCCTGATCTGGAGAGGGCAACACTAGAAGCAAATAGGTTGAGAAACCTCCAGTCTCTACGTTTCTGTTAACACTGCCAGCAAGAGCTCCCCTTTGCTCCTACCGTGATGTATTGTGGACCTCTAAGAACAAGACTAAGAGTCACCTGCTCATTCTGCACTCAGGCCACCAAACAGCTGCCAGATTGTAATGGTTTTCAGTCACTACTGATCTGGTCCACATTCAGACTAATCACCTAGGAGAATTTGTCCACTCTGTACCATGTTGGCCTTCCTTTTTAAAGTATCAAAATGGGATGCTGCTCTCAACAACACTGTTATAAATGCATTGAATTCAGTGGAGTTACTCCAGGTTTTAAAGCACTGTAACTGGGAGCAGAATTTGACTTGTGGTGTTTCATTTCATGTCCGTCAGCAACTGATTTAGTCTTGTTTGAAAGGATAAACAAAAAAACAAAACTGTGACTTCTCATCACCCTACATAGCTCTGCCCAGAAGCCTCCCATGAACTCTGCTCTTACCTTCTTTTATATGAACACACCGTGAATTAACATCCTTGTTAAATGCCGAAGGGCAGAAGGACAGATTGCTGTAGTGAAAAGCAGAAATTAAAGAGGATCTATTTTTAGGCTCAGATGGGAATAAAATCAGGAAGTAAAATCACTCCTTTCCTCTTATCGTATGAAAATGGTAACAGGTTAGCCTTCTGTATTAAGTGTGCTATAGTTCATCTTCCTTATCAAGTACAACACGGTTTATTTCCAGATAGTCCCCATCTGTGTCTTTCTTTCCTGAGGAAGCAAGCAACCTCTTAACATCCTGATCAGGCAGCAAATGACAAAATTTTGGGGAAAGCATTCAAAATATTATACTGCTTTTTCAGGTCATGTGTGAGGGTGCCTCTTTTTACAGAAATATTTATGTGATTCACTATTACCAATAAAGTAATTTGGGCTGGAACAAGGGGACTTGCCATAACTCCTGACTTTTGTTCTTTTCTCTCTTTTTTTCCATTTTGTTTCCTTAAGCACTTTTTTCCAGGGTTTTTCTAAAAATCTGAAGAATTTTTAATAATTGCTTGCTATTTTTGCCTAACCTCATCCTTTTTGACCCTTTTCTGTTATAAAAGTTTTCATCTGGAATTCTCTATTCTCCTTTATTTTATGCCTTTTTCCTCACTCACTGTATTTCCCATATAACTATTTACTCTCATTTTTAATTTAATTTAATTTTGTTTCTGATGTACCTATTTTCTTTCTCTTACCTAATATTTTATTTTTTTCTCAGCTTCCCCCTACCCTTTCATATCCCATCCCTCCCCCTATGTCCCACCACACATATCACCACTCTTGCTGGCAGAAACAGTTTGTGACACCTATGTATTTGTAATGGTTATCTGCAGGGTAACACATTCAAGATGGATATTGTTACAGATTAAGCCTCACACACACAGTACTCTCTCGCAGAGACTTTACATTTGTTCTTTTCTTTGTAGTTTACACTCATCTAAAATTAATTCCTCCAGACTGAAAGTCCAGGGTTGCTCTTTCTCTATTGAAAAACATAATATAGTCACACACCAATTGACTGAATTTTTATGTGTGCCACGGTTGTGTCAGAGACAGCAGGGGAATCTTTGAAGGTGGCTTCCATGTGGGAGTACAGGAGCCATCATGAAGAGCCAGACTTCCATCATTCACAGGTTCATCTTACATAGACAGAAGCTCCTTGTTGGAGTTACAGGTACATTTTCAGTAGCTCCCTCCTCATAATCTGAATCAATTATCTTTGTGATTGCTCAGATATATCTCTGGGTTTAGGAAATAACTTGCTTTTGTTCTATAGGTACCTAGGTCTAGTTCCTCAAAGGGAGTTAGGCACCTAAACCTTTGAGGATCTGGGCCCTAGTGGCCAAACTTTTAATAGTAGCTTCTAATTTTGGGTACTGCAATTGTTGGTTGCCAAAATTTAAAAGCCTAAAATTGGGGATCAAGAATGTGCGACATCCATAATTGAGGCCACATTTGTAAATGTGCCCATCACTGAGGGATAAAGGTATCCATGAATTAAAGGTTCAAACCTTCTTTTTACTTAGTGTGATATACAATTTCTACCTATTCCATCATTTTAAGACATTGCATGATCTGCAAGCAGTTCCTGTCTAGGCTTGTCACCTCTCATATCCCTGCTGATTGTACTCGGTGTGATGTCTCACACAAAATTTCAGGCTGCACATGACAGATGTTTTTTCTCCTTTGATGCAATGTAGAATCAACCAACATAGACTCACAAAAGCCCGGAAGAGGAAGTTGTTGTTCACCTCCCCATACCCTGCAGACACTAATTACATCATGCAGATAAGACATTGTTTCTTCCTGGTAACTAATTTGTATGTGCTATTAGTCATTTTTAAAATTTATTTTATTTTTGGAATGCATTTTTCACTCTTGATACTTCCATTTCCAAAGATCCCTCACATACTGTTCAACTGATGCTTCACTGATTCTTTTTCTACTGCATAAATTCCAAGTCTTAACCTTGTACATGTGTGAAAAATGATTAATTGTGTATATTTTAACAGGGATTGGTTTGTGTCCCTGTGCTATTTAACATTTTTATCAATGATCTGGAAGAAAACATAAAATCATAACTGATAGAGTTTGCAAATGATACAAAAATTAGGGAATTGGTAAATAATCAAGAGGACAGGTCACTAATTCACAGTGATCTGGATCACTTAGTAATCTGGGCACTAGCAAACAATATGTGTTTTAATATAACTAGATGTAAATGTATACATTTAGGTCCAAAGAATGTAGGCCATACTTATAGCATGGGGAACTCTATCCTGGGAAGCAGTGACTCTGAAAAACATTCAGGAGTCTGGATGGATAATCAACTGAACGGGTGATACTATGGCCAAAAGAGTGAATGTGATCCTGGGATGCACAACAGGGAAAACTCAGGTTGGAGCAGAGATATTGTTTACCTCTATATTTGGCACTGGTGCGACTACTGCTAGAATAGTGTGTCCAAGTCTGGTGTCCACAATTCAAGAAGGATATTGATAAATTGGAGAGGGTTCAAAGATGAGCCATAAGAATCAACATGCTACTGGGGAACAAACAGAAAGGCAAGACACTGACGTGAGATAAGACATCCCTCAACAAACACTTGTGGGGTTGTTACAAAACACTTGAGTGATACTACAAAAGTGTTTTGCTTTGATTCTCTGGCTTGACCCTTTGGGAGCTTACCAAACTGGTTTTGTGAAGCAGGCTGAAGCGGGAAAGTGAGAACAAAGAACTTTAGCTTGATTTAAAGTCTGGCCCTCAAGAACAGGGAGGTAGAGAGACTTAAGGGGAATGGTCTGAGACCCAGACTCCCAGAAGTTAGGAGCTTGGGGGTAAAGCCTGCCTACAACCCTAGATAAAATAGACCAGTATGTAGACCTTTTGTTATTTTAAAAATCCTTTCCCCCTTATGCTTTGTTCCTATAGTAAAATAAACAATACTTGTATTTGAAGAAGGCTGTTTTGGGTCACTGTAATCCAGTAGTCACAGGCTCCTGAAGGGAAGAATCACAGCTACCTGAACTTAGTGGGACCTGCCCGGTAAGCACAGTTGGTACTGAGGGCACTGAGCATAGCACCTAGTCTGATGGCTTGTCTTCACTGCAACCGCTACCTCGAGGTGGTAGATGCATGTTATTCCATGTGAGCTACTTTGAGTGAAAGCTATATAAGAGTAGATTAGCAGAGTGATTGGATTAGCCATTGAAGAGCTGTTGTAACTCTGTCTGCTGCATCCCCACTGAATTACTATCTTGAGCCTCAGCAATACTTGGGCTTCAACCCAACGCCCAACTCCATCCCCAGCGGCCCAGTTACCTGGAGCTTAAATCACCATTTATGTTGAGCTAGAGATTTTTGTGTGTGGACAGGAGTTGGGTTTGGGGCAAAACTCAAGTTATAGGTCAAACTAACAATGCAGTAAAGACCAACCCTTAAAGAAGCTATCACTGAATCTAGGCTAGCTTGAGTGAAGAAACTCAAGTATACTAACTTGAGCTATTTCTTTCAGTGAGGTCTAGAATTATGGGCTTTCCATCCTGAGAGAAGTGAAGGCACAAGACCATAGACCTGAAGTGGTGCTCTCAGAGACACTAGAGAAGGAATCAGAGGCGCAGCTTAGCCCTGTAACCAGGACATGGAGAATTTACCACCGTCTGTGTATGACAAGAAGGAAAAACGCCCCACAGGAATGAGGATGCATAGCCGTGCTCCAAGGAAAAGGTTGTCTTCATTATTATTCTGACAAGAAACCATGGAATCCTTACTCAGCTCAAAAACATTATATCATTCAGCAATTCCAATTTATTTTTAAAAAACAGCCATCCAAAACCCTGTAAATGTCACGGTAGTTGACATTTCTAGTTTTCAAAGGCTACAGAGAAAAGATTACAGAACTGAAAATATGATTTGTGAATACTATGTCAGTGATGTTCTGACAGAATTTTAACATGAGGATCCCACAAAAAGTTTTCCTCTTTAGCCAGTACAAAGCCAGATATAAACCCTACATGGTAACCAAGGGGTTATGTGTTTCCAGAGAAGACAGATGGATGATTGAGGAGTCTGATTTGTTTGTTTATTTATTTGTTTTTTCCATTTAAGTGAAATGTTTCTCAGAATCACAACTATATAGAGGGTGGCAAATCACCTGGCAAACAAACCATCAAAGGCATTCATTGGAAATGTTTGCAGCATGAGAGTCAGCTTGTGTAATATGAAATGGTGTGTGTGGGAGTGTGGTGTGTGTGTGTATGTGTGTAGATCTTATAGATTGGTCTGAGATATCCTTGCTCAGGAGGTTGTTATGTGGGGTTTACTTTTTTATATTTTGTTTTTTAAATATCTGTCACTTAGGGCAATGTGGTGTATTCCAAGGCTAAAAAAAAAAATTGCTTTTCAGAAATATTTTTACTAGCCTCTGTCAGGGGTCAGTAAGCAAAGCGGAGGCTTACTCTTCCATTACCCCAGCCCTCTCTTCATCTTGAGGGAACCAGAAATGTTACAAAAACCCTCTTCAGTGTGTCACTGTGACACATACAGAACAAACCCCCTTTATTAAAAAAACATAATGATTTTGGAAAACTTTGTATTCATGGGATCAGATTCTGAGCTGGACCTCCCAAGAGGCACAGCCCAGAAGGTGCAAAACTGGAGAAAGGTGGCTCTAAAACAACTTTACGCCGCCCAGGTTCAGGGCTGCTTCAGGGATTGATGTATCCCCTGTCATGGGTTAGAGCAGCCCTATAGGCTGCTCTCACCTACAGAGGTTTCCCCAGAGTCACCAGTGGGCTTCTCTGCAGTCCAGAATAGCCATTGCACAGAGTGTTCCAACCACTGACCTCAAAATGCCTCCTCCTGACTTCAGCCACTCCCCTGCCATGCCCCTATGCCAAGGGATGCATGAGTGTGGGCTTTGTGTAGGTCCGTCTGTGCGGCTCCTCTGCTACGCCTGTGCTGGGGAAATTCTCTGAGATGCAGAGGTGCAGACTCCGTGGGTGCTCCAGCTCAGGAGCACCCATGAAAAAAAAATAGTGGGTGCTCAGCTCCTCCTCCTGCCCCCCAGAGCCTCCCACCTGCCGTGATCTGCTGTTCAGCGGCGTGCAGGAGACACTGAGGGGGAGGAGACAGGGCAGGAAGAGGCAGGGGAGGGGGCAAAGCGGGGGGTGGGAAGAGGTGGGGTAGGGGCAGAGCAGGGGCAGGAAAAGGCAGGGCGGGGATGGGCACTTGGGAAAGGGGTGAAGTGGGCACAGGGCCTGAGGCACAGCGGGGGTCGAGTACCCGCCCCCCCGGGAACTCAGGAAGTTGGCGCCTACGCTGAGATGTGTGTTTTTACCCCTTAAGTCCCTTTATGCCACTCTTAGCAGGAGACAGTATCTACCCCACTGTTCTTTCCAAAGGATAACACAGAGGGATGGGAAGAAAAATGAATTTGCTAAATCCTTTTGGAGTTTTCAGAGTTTCTCACTGCAGAGAGGTGGAGCGATGAACTCTTTGACTAAGATGGAAATTCATTAACTTCCCTTTCTTATCACTACATACCCTGCTGTTTCTAGTCAAGTGTGTCAAGCAAGGTCGGACATCACATTCACTCACATAAGCGGAACAAGAAAGAGGAAGAAAGGATGATTACCCCAATGATTTTTCCTATTCAGCACCCTCACTAAACTTAGGGAAGAACTTCTGAACCCTCTACTCTCCCTGTGTCACGGTCACCCAACTGAAGCCTCCCCGGGTCACTGTACACCCACCCCTGGGGGGCACAGAAGAGTGTGTGAGGACTGAGTTTCTTTTTTATGTGAAACTTGCTAGTCTCTATTTTCTTCTATGCTTAATTTTTGTTGTAGTTTGTTGTTGAAGTGGCTGTTTTGTTGCTTGTGTAGGGAGACAGCCAGCCAGCCCAGGTAACGAGTATTCACAGAACAGGTACAGCACAAGTAGTGGTATTGCAAGTTACCTCACACCTCCATGTGCCTTATTCCCATCTGTGGGGAGGAGAGGGTGGTTCCATGTTTCTATAATCCTTGGCCCACACCTCTCCAAATTTCAGTTGTCATAGAGATAGAACTCCAGGGACCAGAAGAAGCACCGAACTATAGAGCTGGGCTCCATCAGAGAACAAACCAGAGCAATAAGGCCAATGGGGATTAGAATGCCCTGAACCATAAAGTCAGCTCCACTAGAGGACAGAGAAACCTCCCAGTGTCAGCCACCTGTACTGTGGCGATTACTGCCTTTTGGAAAGTATGAGGAGAAAAGAGGTTGGTTTTCTTAGTCTCTTGCTCATGGGTTGGCAACAGTTCCTAGAAGCTGCTGAGTTCCAGTTAAGTCATCTGATTTCCTTAGCAGTGGTCCTCAAAACGTTTTATCTTGCTTCCCTCTTATCCCTGTCAGCATCCCCCCAGAAGCAGGACCTGGAGTGGGGCTGCGGCTCTGGGAGGGGGGGCACACAGACAGGGGTAAGGGGGCTGAGGCTTGGGCCACAGCTGGGGATGAGGGCAGGCGTGGGGCCGGGAGCCAGTGCCAGCAGCTGGGGCTGAGGTCAGGAGCAGAGCTGGGGCGTGCTCTCTCCCTGCCCCCTATGGGGGCTAGCCTGTGCCCCCTACGGTGCACGCCTCACTGTTTGTGGACCACTGCCTTAGAGCTTCTGCCCTCACCCACAGCTGCTCTTATTTCTCAGGAAAACTGAAAAATTGGCCTGGCAAGGTCTCTGACTAAGCAAAGACGATGTTCTGGGTATCAGTGAAGTTATTAAAAAGGAGCTCAGATTCAAGAAAAAAAATTTTTGACTTTAGCATCCTTTGCTGCACATTTTTGAGGATCGTTTCACACATTTAGTATGTCAGAGGTTGTGATATATGCCTTGGCTTGGCTTCTTGGGTGAGGCTGCCAATGAGCTTCCAGTTAGTGCGAATTGTGGGGGTTCGTTTCTGAGAGGTGGTAGTATCTACTAGGAATTGGAGTGAGATCACTCATTTTATATATGCAAATAACAAGACTTCAAATGGCAATGACTTTCAGTTACCTCAGAGTCGGCCTGAACCTAAACCAGTGACCCTATTGGCAGCCATCTGTGTCAGGTTGTTCTTGTCTCTGTGCTTTGTCAAAGAATTTTTAGTGTTTTTCATAAACTGAGAGGAGGATGATCTTGTGGTTAAAGCACAGGCCTGGGCTGGGAGATCTGCATTCTGCTCTCTACTACAGGCTTCTGTCACAATAATCCGCATTTATGTACAACAGGCCAAAATCTAAATGGTTAGTTATCTTACAGTTATGTCTCTACATCCCTCTGAAAAAATATACAAGTAATTGATTATCTACCTTATTTCTCATGTGTCTAAAACAGGTATCGGCAACCTTTGGCACACGGCCTGCCAGGGTAAGGCCCCATGTGGGCCGGGCTGGTTTATTTACCTGGTTCACTGCTCCAGGCCAATGGGGGCTGTGGGAAGCGGCGGCCAGCACACCCCTCTGCCCGCGCTGCTTCCCGCAGCCCCCATTGGCCTGGAGCGGCGAACCGTGGCCAGTGGGAGCTGCGATCTGCTGGACCTGCGGATGTGGCAGGTAAACAAACCAGCCTGGCCCGCCACGGGGCTTACCCTGGCGGGCCGCGTGCCAAAGGTTGCTGATCCCTGGGCTAAAAGCTATCATTCTACATGTCATAGTAGAGAAAATGGCAGGGAAATGTGGTAATTGCATATGCAATAACCACAAATTTTAATGTAGAGTGGTATGAACTCTTTGAAGTTTTGTTCAAAGCAGGCTCCTGATTTTTTGATGTTGGAAGTAATTTACATGGACACTTTAATTCTCAAGGGTGAAAAAATTTGGGCTTCAACAAGTCTACATTTCCTATAACTGGATCTTGTTGCAAACTCATTGGTAAGATTTGGTTTCAATGTGATCTTGTATATCCATGCATATTCACATAGGTTCATGTGTGATCTGCTGGGTCACCAGAAGTGGGACTAGTAGCCACATTTGGAAAATATGTGTTACTTGCCCAGTGTGAATACTTCCATTGAATAGGTTCAAACTTCAAATTCTCCAGTTAGCTGTAGCCTCAAAATTTTCATGGATAGCCCGATGAAGTAAAAATATTCATAAAGGTAGTCCTAATGAACTACTCCTCTGGTTGAGTTTGTACTAGAGTTGAGCCAGAACAATAACAACAACAAAAAAAAAAACACACACACACACACAGATCTCAACATCCCTGAACTTTGGGAAAGTTTGGATCTGGTTCTAAACATTGCAGCTGACTTTTGTTTATATAAGGACATGCACAAGAACCCTGGATTTAAACACAGCCAAACATTTGGAAAGGTCAGATTTGGGTACAAAATGGGGCACATCTCTAATATAAACTAAAAATTAACATTGCTTACTAGCTCTTTCTTGCTTCAAGTGAAATATTTCTCAGAATTCCACCTTTATTATATCCTCCAAAGCAAGTGAAAGGCTCTGAGAAAGTGAACAGAGGGGGAAAACGAAACCAGAAAAAATAAAAGAGCTGATAAAAAACCAGTGAGTGGAAGCTTGATCTACACTAGGCTTGGTCTACACTAGCAACTTATATCAGTATAACTGGAAAATCCACACCCTGGAGCGATGTAGTTATACTGACATAACTCCTGGTGTACACAGTGCTATGCTGATAGGAGAAGCTACCATAGCTACCACCTCTCGGGGAGGTGCATTACCTATGCCCAATGGGAGAAGCCTTCCCGTTGGGATAGGTAGACTCTTCTCTGAAGAACTACAGTTGCAGAGCTGCATTGGTGCAGCTGTGTTGCTGCAGCCTTTTAAGTGTAGGAAAGCCCTAACACTTTTACACTTAAGGGTTCCTTCACAAGAAGAGGAGGAAGACAGGAGATGATGAAAATAAACTGATGAGAGGAAACACCTACACATAAGCAAGGAGAGTCACTTTTTGCAGTATCTAAGTACTAGCTATTTCATCAGCTGTTGTGGGAGAACAGATTATGGCAGGTAATATGTTTTCCTGGTGGCCTGTATTACAGGCAGAGATGGTAGTTCTGCCCATTATTAAGGTTATCTGACACTTCCCTTTGTAAGACTCTATTTTCAGTCTCTGCTAACTTTGCCAAACTTTAACTGTTTGGGCTCAAGTTTTCCGTGCTCGGCATCTGCCTCCGACTGACTGTTTTTGAAAAAGTTCAGCCAAAATAGTTCAGCTGTTTCCAATAACGAGGTTAGAGGAAAATACATTGTTTTGTTCATTGTGGTGGGGCGGCTGCCCCACACAGGTAGGAGAAGGGTTAAGGCAGCTTTGGAGAGGCTGTGCAGAACCTCACCAATCAGGAAAGGGTTTGTTGGGAGTGCCAATCAGGAGAAGGCTTGCTGAAGCAGCCCATATATAAAGGGCTGCTCAGCAGTGCAAGGGGTAGTCTCTCCCTGGAGGGCAAAGGGGAAGGACTGTCTGCTGGGTAGGGTAGGGTAGTGGAGTAATAGGGGAGCTCTTGGCTGAACATGACCAGACTGAGGCCCTGAAGCAAGGGCAGGGAAGGTGCTAGGGTTATGGGGGAAGTGGCCCAGGGAAAGTAGGCAGCCGGAATAGGAGGAGGGGCAGTAAGTGGCTGCCAGCTATAGGGTCCCTAGGGTGGGACCCAGAGTAGCAGGTGGGCCTGGGCCCTCCCTCTTTACCCCTACTTGCCAATGAGGAGAATGGCCTACATCCATATTGCCAGGGGCAAGACTAGAAGCCAGGGGCAAGACTAGAGACTGCAGTTGGCTGCTGAGGCAAGTGGAGGGACTGAGGACTTCCAGTCCCCCAATGCGGGGGAGACAGTGGCCTGAGGCACAACCAGGGGGCTGTGTCACGAAGAGGATGCTGCGGATTAGGAACGACATGGGTCCAGATGGTAGAGGAAGTGGAAGTAACAGCGAGTGCAACACCGCTAGTAAAAGGCGCCCTGGTGGTCTGAGAGCTAATTCTCAGCACAACCAGCAGGAGGTGATGTGGCAGTGAGTCGGCACCACTACATTCATGTTAAATTCTGTTGATCTTTTCTTAGAAAAGCTCTAGTGCCCCCTTATTTTGGAATGGGGCATTGAAATTTGACAGGGAGTGGCCTTTGGCTCAGAGATGTGCCTTTTGCCGTATCCCTGGAAATCTGTCTGAAAAATTGCAGTTTGCACATGCTCAGTAGGGACTTCAATTTTAGCAGCTAAAATTTCTGAAGATTCCATCTTCACTGCGCATGCTGGTGCCTCTCAACTCCTAGTGATGATCAGACAGTACACGTGCCATTTCACAGAGCAACTGAGCACTCTCCATCCCCTCACAGCCCCTGTCTGTGACTTCACTGCACCTACACCATCCCCACAGAGCAACTTTTCATGCTTTAGCCCAGGACTAAAAAGAAGCTGTAATTGTTGCTCCTGGTACTCCAGGTTGGTGTGGGGTCAGGCACCAGAACTGAGAGCAGGAAGTCTGTCTCTCCTGTGCCCTTCTCCTTGGCACCCAGGCAGCATGGAGGAGGAAGCTGTCTAATTTGCATGCAAAGGGAACAAAAAGATGGCGGGGGGAGTATATTGAGTCAAGGAAACTCATGAGACTGGGACTTGAGTGGTGGGGAGGGAAGAAATGGTGATGGGGACGGGCTGGGCAAATACGATGGGATTGGATGTGGGGAGGGAGTAAGAGTGTGAATGGTGGGAAGAGATTGGGATGTGAACAGCAAATCCAGAGGGGGAGACTAAGACTGGCTGGGCAAGGAGCCTGGGATTGGGGTGAGAAGCCTGAGTAGTGGAGACTGGGACTGTGTAGGCAAGGTAAATAGGATTGGGACAAAGAGCCGGGGTGGGAAACATACAGAACTGGGACGGGACAGGTTGAAGGGAATGGGGCAGAAGGTGTCAAGTTTGGGTTGGCACAAGGGAAGAATGTTCTATAAAAACGCTCACCTCCAGAGTCTGGAATGGAACCATTCCTCTGCTGTCAGCAAATATCTCTGAAATCTACTGGTGAAGTGTGTGTCTCATCCTCTTCTAGTGCTAGTCCATGTGTAGGATTCAACCTTACTGCTATCAGTTACTCCATTAGCTCGTCAGAGATCTGTGTGGTGGATCTAAAGGTTCTAACTTTTCTTATGTCTCGTGGGTGCCAAAATGATGCTATATGGTGCAATTTCTGTCTTTTCAATTTGCTTTTTTTAAAAACCCAGGAAATTACGCACACAAAACTATGTTAAAAGAACATTATCAAGGTTGCAAAGGCAAGCACTCAAAAGCACCTCAATTCTGGCATTTCCTGACTCTTTTTTTTGACAAAAAGTAACAAACAAACAACTGAAAAACCAAACCCAAACATCTCTATTTATGATGTCACTAATCCTGGAGAACATGAATGCTACCTATGAAATTTCTTCCAGAGTTTCTCATCTCTTCTGTCATTTTTATTTCAAACTTAAAGGAAATTTAGTGGTTATGAAAGGCACCAGATGGTAAGCTCTGGAAACTGAAGCACTCTTTATTCACAGAACAGGCACAACACAGATAGAAACAATGCACACTTCCCCGCTCCCACTAATAAGCCTCAATCCTGAACCAAGAGAGACAGGATCCCAATCCCACATCAGTGCCCTGAGCTCCCAACCCTCTCCTCCCCCCGCATCCATTAACTACTGTAATTCTTCCCAAGGTGAAGACTCAATGGAACAGCAAATATTGTAACATTAGTATTAGTTATGTTATGACTAAAAAGACCCAAGTAGGAAGACTAGACTTAACAGCATTTTCCTCTAACTGGGAATACACATGCAATTCAGTGTAAAAATTCCCAAGCTCCTTGGAGTTATTTATTCAGCTTTGGAGGTTTCATTAGATAAACCTTATCAGAGTTTTTGGGGGGATTTTTATTTTTATTTTTTTGCTGGTAGCCACCACTTCACTGGTGTACCTGACAAAAGTGCTACAATTAATACTCATATGACTGTTATGACAGCTCACTTTCCTGTGACAATAACCAGGCAGTTTCAGACTTCTGCTGGGTCAGGCAGTGGTCAGGCAGTATGCCTTGCAGACAGCTTTAGGGGAAGTACTCCAGTGTGTGTGGAGTCCTATCTGCTTTGGCAGGGTTCTTATTTGATACATAATAATGAGAGCTCCTCTTTTGACTCATAACATTTTCCCCTCCCTAATATGTAAATGAAACCACAAAGATGTTTTGACTGGAGCTGATTGTTATGTCTCTAGATAACCAATTAGTTATCAAGCACCTTCACTAAGGTTAGGTCAAAGTTTTCAGATGAGAGAGTCTAAAGTTAGGACCCTAAATCCTTCTTTAACTTGCTTTAGAGGGAAGTTGCAAATCTTTTTACTTTTTTTTTTTTTCCAAATGGTAATATCCCATATCAGCAGTAGAATAATGAGAGATGTGGTCAACAGAAGGGTGATATTTTTTCCTGTGATTTAATTATTTTTTGCAAAAATAATCAACATTTTGAAATAAAATTTAATAAGGTTCAATCTGCTTCAAATAATATAGATATAGGCTTGAGTGGTCACATTTTAATATATAGATGTAAGCTGTTTCGTGAACATGTGATAGTGGGTAGTATGGAGCTGCACTGTTTCACCAAGAGCTCCTGGAATATTCACACACAGTCCTCCAGGAGCAGGGGATGTTGGGCAGGGCAACAGGATGTTTGTGGCACCCTCTCACAGGATGGAATATTTGGACAACTCTCCCTGCTACTCTGGGAAGGTTAGCTGTCACTTGCTCTTACACTGTTTGGCCTGATCCAGCACCTATTGAAGTCCATGAAAGGATTCCCTCTGAATTCAATGGACACTGGAGCAGCAGATCCTGTCCCTTCCCCCTGCTTATCTTGATCTGCTGCCCTATGCTGTTCCTGTCTCCCTGTGCTCCAGGACTGTCTCTCATCTGCTCCTGAGTTTGGCTTGTAGCTCTTTTTACTGATTTTTGTACCATGTTGGTATTTGCAGTTTCCCAGTGAATGGATTTGGTGAAGATAGTGAGACTCTAGAGCAGGGTTTTTCAAACTGGGGTCCGCTGGCCCCACTGATCAACTCTTCCCCCTCCCAACCAGTGCCTCCTGCATGCCATGGAACAGCTGTTCAGCAGCATGCAGGGAGGAGTGGGGATGGGGCATACTCGGAGGAGGGGGTGGAAAGAGGCAGGGAAGAGGAAGGGTGGGGCCTTGGGGGAACGGTTGGAGTGGGGGTGGCGCCTGGGACTGAGCAGGTGGCTTGGGGGGCCGTGAAAAAATTTAAATCAAAATGGGGGTCCTCAGGTTGCCAAAGTTTGAGAACTGCTGCTCTAGAGGCTTGTTTGACAGAACTTGTTTGGCCTCTCTGGTGGGCTGCTTGATATGATTCTAATTATGAGGGAAGGCTGTTGTCTCCTTTGTCCTTCTGAAGCAGAGAAATCTTAAGCTAATTTTCTCAAACACAAAGAGTGCCAAAGAAGACAAAACAGACTGTAAGAGCATTTCACCCTGCCATTTTCACAGCAAACAAATTCTCCACTGAAGGATATGGGATGGCCTGGATTGTGTTTGGTAAATCAAAAAGGCAATGATGTAAGGACAAGTCTGTTCTGTTCTCCCTGGTTTACCCACATATTCCCTTCGTTTGCAGAGTGTAGCTCGAAACCCATGAGACTGTGCTGGCTGAAGTCAGCTTCAACTGAATGCAACAAAGATGGGAGTGGGAAGGGAGGCATTCATTCAGTTTGATTAAACCACTGGGCCTGGTGAGACTAAAAACCAATTGCTGGCAACCCTGGATGATGGGAAACTTTGTTTTCTTAGAATGCTTCCCCTCCAGGAAATTCCAAAGTACTTAATAGGTGTCTAACCGTGCATAAAAGGAACAGAAGCATCCACAATCCACCTTTAATTTTATAATCCAATTATGTTTAATTATCCAAGGGGGTCTCACTGAGTTCTGGGCAGAGAGATCAAAAACATCCACAAATTTCTCCTCATATACAAGATGCTCCTGATGTGAGGAGAGGAGAGGCTACCGAGTCCTGCTGTGGGGATTAGTGAAGTGCCTATTAGCAAGGCTCTTCTGTAGTCACTTGGTTTGTTGCCATTTACAACCCAAGAAACAAATTACAGCCCTTAGAGTTAGTGCATGGCTGGGTTTGGGGGTGAGGATGAGTACGTGTGCCCTCAGAGGCCCAGACACAAAGTGGTGCGTACCAGAACAGGTATAGGAACAGGTGTAGAATAGGCATATTTACTCTCCACAATCCTGAGTCACAGGGCCACTTGCTGAAATTTGGCCCAAATATAGCCCCTCCATGATGACAGAGGGAGGGCTGGGCCAAACATGACTGGTGGCACAATCCTGTGTATCCGGTCACAATACCCAGAGTGAGAAGCCAGGCCCAGCTTCCGCCACTGTGGGGCGAGTGAGGTTGTGTGTACCAGGTGAAAATTGTGTAGGCTTAGCCCGGTACTAATGTACACTAGCTGAGGATCTGTCCCCTTGACTCTAGTTACGATTGCTAACTGTTCTGTGTTAGCTGATTCAGTGTTAGAGGAAAAAAATCTTTGATGTAGTCAAGTAATTGCTTCCTGGAGAGAGTCTAGTGCCAGATAAGCTTTCTCTGTTACTGGATCAGCAAGAAATTTGCTATTCAATGTTGAGTCTAGCTAGAGGCTCTACCCTTCCTGATGATGAGAGATGAAAGGCAAAAGCTGCCAGACTGCATTGAGAATCTGCTGCTAGAAGGGGAAATCCCAGCCTCACATTGAAGAACTGAAGAACCCACAACAAAAATTGCATATGTGTTCTCCACCCTTACGAGTTAAGGCTGTGCTTTAACTTGAAATCAGTGAGTTTGATGTCAGTTAAAATTCTATTTTCTAAGGATGATCAAAAGAGTTTAAAGAAGATTTTTTGCTAGAATTAGCTTTCCAATTATATCAGCACATAACTGGAATTGATTTAATATATCCTTCTCTAGGAACAGCTGCGATCAAGTTGTTCATGATGCAGCATGAAACTGCCTTGCTGTCATGTCTGATTTTAATACTGCAACAAAACACAGTTTGATTTTATCAAACTAGTGTTACTATTAATTATTCACAGTCCTACATTGTAGTTTTTTTTATTATTTCAAAAAGAAAAGAAGTACTTGTGGCACCTTAGAGACTAACCAATTTATTTGAGCATAAGTTTTCGTGAGCTACAGCTCACTTCATCGGATGCATACTGTGGAAAGTGTAGAAGATCTTTTTATACACACAAAGCATGAAAAAATACCTCTCTCCACCCCACTCTCCTGCTGGTAATAGCTTATCTAAAGTGATCACTCTCCTTACAATGTGTATGATAATCAAGTTGGGCCATTTCCAGCACAAATCCAGGTTTTTTGTGCTGGAAATGGCCCAACTTGATTATCATACACATTGTAAGGAGAGTGATCACTTTAGATAAGCTATTACCAGCAGGAGAGTGGGGTGGGGGGAGGTATTTTTTCATGCTTTGTGTGTATAAAAAGATCTTCTACACTTTCCACAGTATGCATCCGATGAAGTGAGCTGTAGCTCACGAAAGCTTATGCTCAAATAAATTGGTTAGTCTCTAAGGTGCCACAAGTACTCCTTTTCTTTTTGCGAATACAGACTAACATGGCTGTTACTCTGAAACCTGTTTATTATTTCAGTAGACCTGGACATTTAGGTCAAGATTATTCTGGTTATAACCTAACAGCTAGATGCTAGAACAATGGGTATTGATTACTGAAACAACAGTCCATGTAAAACTAATGTAATGTTTTGTAGGGATTGTTTCAGGAAATTTGATTGGACAGCTCTGAGGGGACATCTGATCTCCTCTTGAAGCACCTGAAGCATAAGTTCCTTTTGACACTTCTACATCCATCTCCCTGCAATCCTAATTCAATTCCTGGCAAAAGTCAGAGCAGTTTAAAGGCTTGTACTAATTGTATCCTCGGAGCTCCAGTGTGCCACTATGCTCGGGGAAGGACAAGAGTTGGGGGCATAGAACCAGCTATACTGACTTTATGCCATACAGGAATCCCCCAATGCAAAGATATTTCCCAGCTGCCCTGTTAAGGCAGCTCACCATCCCCTTTGCATGACCTAGTGCAGAATGGACAGGGCCAAATCAAAGATCTAGTCCAATATCATAGCGTTGATTCCCTCGAGAGAATGTGTGTTACCTAATATAGAATATGCTGCCCTCTCCCCTGCTTTCTATAGACTTTTTATAGAATCATAGAAATGTAGAGGTCATCTAGTTCAGCCCCTTGCAGTGAGACAGGATCAAGTATACCCAGACCATCCCTGATAGGTGTTTGTCTTTTCTGTTCTTAAAAACCTCCAATGGTGGGGAATTCCACAATCTCCCTTGGAAGCCTGTTCCAGTGCTTAATTATTCTTATAGTTAGAAAGTTTTTTCCTGATCTCTAAACTAAATTTCCCTGCTGTAGAAGAAGGTGATTACTACTTGACCTACGTTCAGTGGACATGGAGAACAATTGGTCACACTCCTCTTTATAACAATTCTTAACATATCTGAAGACTGTTATCAGGGCCCTCTCAGTGTTCTTTTCTCAAGACTAAACATGCCCAATTTTTTTAACCTTTCCTTATGGGTCATGTGACAAAGTTCCTCCTCTGCCTTGGTGGGTCCTGCCCTTATTGGCGGATTTGCTTGCCTCAGAGATTCACGGCAGCCCTCAGTTTGGCCACTTTTGCTAGTGGCTCAAACCTGCCATTCACTCAGCTAACCTCATCACTGGCCAGCCTGGGAAAAAGGAAGGCAAACAATCCTTGCAGTCTCTGCTGATCCACCATGTGGGTCGGGGAACAGCCCAGAGATCTTCCCCTCTGGTGGAACCCACAGTCCAGGTCAACTCCTCCTGTGTCTGATCAGCAGTTGGGAGGTTTGGGGGGAAGCCAGCCTGCCCTCTACTCTGGGTTCCAGCCCAGGGCCCTGTGGACTGCAGCTGTCTAGAGTGCCTCCTGGAACAGCTGCGCGACAGCTACAACTCCCTGGGCTACTTCCCCCTGGCCTCCTCTCAACACCTTCTTTATCCTCACCACAGGATCTTCCTCCTGGTGTCTGATAATGCTTCTACTGCTCAGTCCTCCAGCAGTATACCTTCTCACTCTCAGCTCCTAGTGCCTCTTGCTCCCAGCTCCTCATACACATGCCACAAACTGAAGTGAGGTCCTTTTTAAACTCAGGTGCCCTGATTAGCCCGCAGCTTCTTAATTGGCTCCAGGTGTCCTAATTAGCCCACCTGCCTGAATTTGTTCCAGCAAGTTCCTTCTTGTTCTGAACTGCGCCGTTACCTTTCCCAGGGAAAATGGACCTGCTTAATCTGGGACTAATATATCTGCCTTCTCGCACTCTCCTGTAGCCATCTGGCCTGACCCTGTCACAGTCAGGTTCTCTAAACCTTTTATCATTTTGGTTGCTCTCCTCTGGACCTTCTCCTATTTGTCCGCATCTTTCTTAAAGTGTGGTGCCCAGAGCTGGATTCCAGCTGAGGCCTCACCAGTGCTGAGTAGAGGGACAATTACCTCCCATGTCTTATATGTGATACTCCTGCTAATACACCTAAGAATGATATTTTGCAATTGCATCACACTGTTGACTCATATTCAATTTGTGATCCACTATAACTCACAAATCCTTTTTAGTGTGCAGCTGCCTAGTTATTCCCCATTTTCTAGCTGTGCATTTGACTTTTTCTTCCTAAGTGTTGTATTTTGTACTGGTCTGTATTGAATTTCATCGTGTTGATTTCAGACCAATTGTCTAATTTGTCAAGGTCATTTCGAAATCTAATTATGTCCTCCAAAGTGCTATCAACCCCTCCCAGCATGCTGTCATCCGCAAATTTCATAAGCATACTCCCCACTCCATTATCCAAATAATTAATGAAAATACTGAATAGTACTAGACTCAGGACTGACCCCTGTGAGACCCACTAGATTTGTCCTTCCAGTTGGACAGTGAACATTGATAACTCCTCTTCGAATACAGTCTTTCAACCAGTTTTGTACCCATCTTATAGTAATTTCATCTATATTACATTTCCCTAGTTTGCATATGAGAATGTCATTTAGGACTGTGTCAGAAGCCTTACTAAAATCAAGATATATCATGACTACTACTTTCCCCCTATCCACTACATTAGTAACCCTGTCAAAGAAAGAAATTAAGTTGGTTTGACATGAGTTGTTCTTGACAAATCCATGTTGGCTATTACTTATAACTCTATTATCCTCTTGCTGCTTACAAACTGGTTACTTAATAATTTGTCCCAGTATCTTTCCAGGTATTGAAGATAGGCCAACTAATCTATAATTTCTGGGTCCTCTTTTTTCCCCTTTTTAAATATAGGTACTCTGTTTGCTCTTCTCTGGTCCTCTGGGACCTCACCCATGACAATGAGGTCACAATCAACTTTTTCAGTGAAGACTGAAGCAAAATAAACACCTAAACGTTAATGCTAAACACCTCTGTCCTCTTGATTTCATCTATTAGGTCTCTTTTCCTGGGACCTACACATTCCTCTGTCTTTCTCTTGCTCCTAATGTATTTACAGATTCTCTTCTTTTTGCCTTTTATGTCCTTTGCTAGGTGTAATTCATTTTGTAAGTTAGCCTTTTCGATTTTGTCCCTATATGCTTGTGCTATTCTTTTGTACTCACCCTTAGCAATTTGGCCACAGTGCTGCTTTTTGTAGAATTCCCTTTTGATTTTGAGTTCATTAAAGAGCTCCTGATAGAGCCATATCAGAGGACATCTCAGTAGTAGTCTTCCTATATTTCCTTAGAATCAGGGTAGTTTGCTGTTGCACTTTTAACACTGTCTCTTTGAAAAACTGCAAGCGCTCCTTGTCCTTAAAGGAAATCTGAACAACATCTTCAAAAAATGAGCCCGGGAGCTTAAATTCATAACTTTGCTAGACACTAAAAATCATGGTCTTGATAAAGACACTGGATTTATGGATTATGGCAACAATCTGTAACCCCTCCAGTTTTGTCCTATGACTGCATAGGTACTAACAGGCCACTTCACCTTGAATGGTATCTTACAGTACATGTTAACTACTTACGCTAAACAATCTGTTTCACTTTGTATTTAACTGAAGAATCTTTTCCAGATCTGAAGAAGAGCTCTGTGTAGCTCAAAAGCTTGTCTCTTTCACCAACAGAAACTGACCCAATAAAAGATAATACTTCTCTACTTTGTCTCTCTAATATCCTGGGACCAACATGGCTACAACAATACTACTAACAGTGCCCCTGAACTCCGTTGCCCCTTTGATTTTCTTCCCACGGGACCTTACCTACCAGTTGTCTGAGTTTGTAAAAATCTGGTTTATTTTAGGTCCATTGTTCTTATTTTGCTGCTCTTATTCCTTCCTTTCCTTTGAATCATGAAACCGATCATTTCATGATCAGTTTCCCCCAAATTGACTTCAACTTTCAGATTTGTAACCAATTCCTCTCTGTTAGTCAGAATCAAGTAAAATATTCCTGTCCCCCTGGCTACTTCCTCCACCTCATGAAACTAGAAGTTGTCCCCCACACATTCCAAGAACTTATTGGACATTTTGTGTTTTCCCATGTTACTTTGCCAACAGATGTCTGGATAGTTAAAGTCCCCCCATTACTACCAGATATTTTGTTTTGCATATTTCTTTTATTTGTTCTAGAAATTCCTCATCCACCTCCTCCTCCTGATTTGGTGGTCTTTAGTAGACCCCTATCATAATATCTCCCCTGTTTTTTCATCTTCTGTCTTCTCTGAAAGACTTTCAATTGGTCTGCCTTGCACCTCCTTCTGGATCTTAGAACAAGTGACTATATTTTTGATGTATAATACAATTTCTCTTCCCTTTTTCCCTGACTGTACTTTGTGAACAAGTTATACATCTCTATACCAATAATCCACCAAGAGTCTGTGATGCCATTAAGTCACAATTTAGCTTATGTACTTAATACTTCCAGTTCTTCCTGTTTATTCTCCATACTACTTATATTTGTGTATAGACATCTAAGATGCTGAGCAGATTCACCCACTGTTATCCTTGTTGTTGCTATGACCCTACTGTAATTTTCTATTTCACCCGCAACAGCTAGCCCTCTGTTATTCACTTTTTTTTATACCTACTAGTAGGCTTTTGTCACATGCTCCTTTGAACTTATAAAAAAAAAATTAATGTTCAAGTGGATGAAGATCCCATTTTATTTCACAGTCTCAGTCATAATAATTTTCAGTAGAATGAGCAAATCACTATATGAGATAATCAAATATTTTGGTGTTTCTTTCCCTGTAGGGTTTTTTCCTTTCTTCAAATGATTAATTACAGGACAGGGGGAAACATACAAAGAGAATTCATTCTCAGAAATGAAATGAAAATTATAAAATTATAAAATTCCACAGTGGAAATTCATGGTTTGCCAGAAAGACTCTGGACTTGATGACTCTTGGCTCAGACCCACAGCTGTGCTTGATCACCTGTAGTCTAGTAGCTGTGAATAAACTAAGTATCCTCACCATCAACTAATTATAAAAGACTGGACAGTTCCTGTTCTCTTCAAAAGGAGACACACTGTGGTAGAAATGGCTCTCACAGAAATATGTTTTGACTGTGGGTGCACAGCTGTGTCATACCACATCCTGTGACTGTGGCATTCTGCCAGCTTCATAAAGTGAGACTGAGCAGATGGCAGAGGACTGCAACTTGAAGTCTGACCCATGTGGGTGGACCCTTATGCCAGCATGGAGTTCCACTGATGTCACTGGTGATCTGTGTGGTGGAGGGATCCATCCACATGGATCATATTACAGGACTGAGCCTAAATAAACAAAATACAGATAAAGAATAGGAAAGAAGAGATGCGATATAATAACAAAGTGAAAAAATGACAGTTTGTCATACTTTGATTCCACATTTACTTTTTTTCAGTTAAATTCTTCTTCTTCTTTTTTTAAAGAACATTTTTAGTTAATATTTGATGTGAGCTAAGTTAACTCTGAGACCAGCCTGCTACAGGACAAAAGTAATGCTTTTATAATTCCCTGCTCTCAGAATGATCTTTGAGCTTTGTTTCAGACCCTAACCTCTCCTTTCTCCTCATGCAGTTTAGAAATTCCATTATGAAATAGTCATTTTTGATAGTTCTGCTTTTACCCTGTTACTATTATTAAACTTAGTAGGCCAGTCAGTTTTATTGCCTCTGATTAATGCCTGCTATTTTTTAAAGATGCCACACTTACTTGATTCATCAAAGTACCTCAGAACATGCCTAACTATAAGATTAATGGGACTATTTGCTTGCTTAAAGTTAGGCATGTTTAAGTACCTTGATGAATCCAGGATGTAGTGCTTACTACTGTGAGTAATCCATTGACTGCCATGGGGATAGTCAGAGTAATAAGTTCCATGCCCATTGAGTTCAATGGGACTGCCACAGTAGTAAGTACTATGTCTGGGAGACAGTCCTTGCAGCATCAGGTTCTTGAATAAGCTGAAATTTGGGATACTGTCTGTAAAGAGGATTTTGCAATTCTATGTCTTCTCCCTCCAAAATGCTACATCCCTAAATTTCATATAGTGGGGTATGTTCTGGGATAACTCTGCCTTTCTAATTGCCCCCTTAAATATGATTGATCTAAAATAAACACATTATATGTTTCAGGCAAGTGGCAACTCCTCTGGCAGTAATGACAAAAAAAATATTGTCATGATCATCACACAGAACATCTCAGTTGAGTGTCACTCTCAAATGCTAATTACAGCTAGAGAAAGTTGTGTCCATAAAGAGCGATACCACACTTCTTTATTACTTATGATTACACACATAGAAGCATGCTTTGCATAGGTTGTGACGGTCCCCCCTGGTGTTATCTGGACCGGTGATCTGCTAGGTCAGTCCAATCCTTGACTCTAGGAGCCAGCCTTACCCTGCTCTGCTGTGAGAACCCCCACTCCTGAGCTGTTCACGCACAGCCTCTGGCATGTAAGCTGCTCCTTGGATTGTGCAACCGAATGACACTAGCCAATATCTCCGGTCCCAGACACAACCCTAGGAACCTCCATCTTGCAGTGTCCAGTTATGCCCGCTGGACACTGCAAGCTTATATGAGTTCGTCAATTTAGCAAAGAAATTGATATGTACCAGGCTTCTTATCTTAAGGGGAGTCTCTGACATGCTTCAAACCAAACGCACTGCTTCAGGTAGAATAAGTAAACAGGTTTATTAACTATATAGATTTTAAGTGATTATAAGTCAAAGCATAACAAGTCAGATTTGGTCAAATGAAATACAAGCAAAATGCATTCTAAGCTGATCTTAACACTTTCAATGCCCTTACAAACTTAGATGCTTATCACCACAGGCTGGCTGGTTGCCCTTCAGCCAGGCTCTCCCCTTTGATCAGAGCTTCAGTTGCTTGGTGTGGTGTCTGTAGATGTAGGTGGAAGACAGAGGAAGAGCATGGCAAATGTCTCTCTCTTTTATCATGTCCTTTCTTCCCTCTTGCCTTGCCCCCCCCCTTCAGAGTCAGGTGAGCTTTACCTCATCGCAGTTCCAAACTGACCAAAGGAAGGGGGGTGACTCTGTTGAGAGTCTACCAGATTATTTTGTTGCTGCCTAGGCCAGCACCTTTGTTCCTGTGAGGCTGGGCTGGGTTTATCCCATACCTGCCCTGATGAGGTGTGAACTGCCTCTCTGCTCTTGGAGAGTTTTTGCCTGGGTTTACTTTAAGCCATGAGGATACATTTTCAGCCTCATAACTACATACATGGAATTATAACCTATAACATTACTGTAACAACAATGCTCAGTGAATCATGAGCCTTACGAAGACACCCAACATGACAAACTTTGCATTGGATACCACACAATCATTTTATAAAGATGAACAGGGGGGTGTAGGGTGTTCCCCCGAGGTACAGAGCGTCACATCGGTATATAATATTTCACTTTTGAAATATTCAGGGGAGTTTGTTATGCAAGACATTCTGTAATACTGGGACTTTGCCCTGTGTTTCTCACTTACTTTAGAAATACCATATTTTCTTGGAAAGTCATACAGCCTTGCCTCACTGTACTAGAGAAATTTACATGGTGAAATATCATTTGTATGAGCAAAATCCCTTCTAAACCAAAACAAGTCAAGACATGAATATTAGGTGTGTTGTTTTTATACAATGCTATAACCACTGAGAGGAAGTAATGTCATTTGTGGCTGGAACCCATATTTGATTGACACAGCCTCTCATCTTTCTAATGTCAGGGGAAGGCTTGACAGAGGCTGAGAGAAACTCCGCACTGACCTCATCAGGTCGATACCTGTCATATTTTTCTTCATGCAAAGTAACTGAATGAATTGGACTGTGTTTTTAGCATTCAAAGGGACATACAGAGGAAGGGGACGGGTTGCCTGTCAAATAGGAAGCTCCAGGAAAAAAAACAAAACAGAACAAAACTAGTGAGCCACTCACTTTTGGAGCTAATTGTTTATAAATCAAATGGAATTTTGGGGCCAGCCAATGGCCTAATGATTATGCTCTGCTGCACTGTGCTGTGTAACACTTGTGTTTAATTTATATCCTGTTCTCTCATTCCCTGGGCTGATAGGAGTGAGGAGTGCCAAAAAAGCAGGTCAATTAAGTTAACAGTTCAGAAGAGGGTGAAAAGAGGGAAGGCTGTAATATCCCCGGAAACTCAATAGTGCAACCTCTGGCCCATGAAGAAGCAGCATTTACAAAAACTGGGCAAACTGGTTTGGATAAAGTAAGAACAACCTGAAGCTCTGCCAGAACAGAACAGAAAGGGAACATTTCCTGAGGCTGAAATCAGTTTTTGTTTAACTAGTTTTAAATAATTCATTCCCCCTGCATCCTGAGCTTTGGGCTGGGACCAGAGGGAAAACCAACAAAACACCATGAGAGATGTAATTCTCTCAGCTTATTTGGCCTGACTGAGGTTCTGGCCTCAGTGTTGGGGATCTCACAAACAGGCACATTCTTGAGAGATTTCCAGCCGGATCTAGTGACCACAGAAGTCTGGGTAAGTGCAGAGTAGCTTCAGCTTTTTTTTTTTTTTTAATGGAACCTCTGAACATCTTGAGGCTCACCCATTGTAAATTATAACAGATTATAACAGAGACCATTGATCGCTTTGGCTGGAAGGAAGATGGCTTTAACTTTGAATCTAAGGGCATTCTTATATTCTTTATTCACTGGCAGCCCTGCCTGGGATACACCAGAGTGACACAGTGCATAGTTTTATTGGTGGCCCCTGGAACGGTCCCTGCAGCCAAGACAGACCACACCCCAGTAACGTGGCCCTGCTGAGCCAGGCAATGAAGTGTTTTTTTTCTGACACCAGAGGAGGGTTCCAAGTCAGTTAAGGAATGCACTCTATCTGGGAAGTAATCATACGCAGCTAAGCCTCATTAGGTGCAGGACCTTAAAAAGAGATTAGTCTATGCACAGGATTAAAATGGAGTTGCTGTCTACAAGGCAAAACACAGTGTTCTTGAGACAGGAGAGCTGTGCTGGTCAGGTGGATTTGTGTTTACAGAAGATTGGTTTTTGTTTTGATAGGAATTGAGGCCCCAGAAATATTGGTGCCCAAAAGATCTGAAGTGGAGCTCACTGGATTGATGGGGATAAGTCATAGGAACAGTAGATTCTGTAGTGATGAACATGTTAACATTCATGGATAGAGGGGTGGTAGTTCTCTGTCTGTTCCCCAAGGTCTCCAGGGTCAGATGAGGAGGGGCAGTGAAGCAGTAGGTGCAAGGCTCCTCTCCACTCTGCCAATGTACTGGACAGTGGAGTTCACTGGCTGCGTAGTGAGCAGTAACTTGAACCCCATGCCCAGAAGCTCTACATTCCCAGGGGTTCTGGGAGACTTTCTGCCTTCTGGATGCAGAGTAGCTCCAGATGCTCCTAGTAGACTGTGATATTCATCACCTCCCCAACTGGGACCATGCTTGCAGACACAGTTGAGTCCATAGTGCCTTGCTCCTATGCAAAGAGGTACTGTGTTTTTGAAACCTCTTTATAAAGCCCTGTGAGACCTTGTCTTCACAAGGAAAAAGGTGTGTTCCTAACTCCAGTGAGCCTAAGGCCTGGCCTTCATCTGTACCAAAAAGAAAAAGACAGAATTCTTAACTCCTGTAAGCTTACTCTAGTTAAGAACACAACCTTTTCCTCAAGAAGACAAGGTTTCACAGAGCTTTATAAAGCATATTTAGGTCCACTTGTTATGTGCATGCCATAACAAATATTAATCAAACTGGACTTTGTGTATACATCTGTGTGGGCAGGTATGAGTGTATGTGCATCTATATGTGTGTGTTCATAGGTATGTTTTGTAATCAAGCCAAATCCTGAGAAGTAGGTGCATGCGAACAACTGGATCCACCAGCCAAAAAAGCTCCAGGCCTTTCAGTGTCATTTTTCGTATCCTGTCACTAACTTTATCACAAGCATCCAACTGAGTTGGGGACAGGATGGGTGAATATTTTAATATTCAACTGCCTTCTAAAGAGCATCCTCCGTGAGAAGGGTCATGATAAATAAAGCCTGTCCAGCAGTCAAATTAAATTATGTTTGTGAAACTTTCCTTGCTAAAGTCTTAGAGGAGATGAGGGCCTGCAATTCACTCAGGCTTCAGTCTGAGTTGTGGGTGCTCAGCTCAAAACCTGAGGGGTGCCGATATCGCGTGTTGTCCAGTATGTATAACACTGACAGACCCCGGTTGTTGGCTGGTGGGATTGAACCTGGGGCCTCTGGAGCTTAGTGCATGAGCCTCTACTCCATGAGCTAAAAGCCAACTGGCTGTTAGCTAAGGCTGTAGAGCAGACTCCTCTCTGTCTCTGTCTCTCGCTGGTGTTTGTGCCACTAGATAGAACAGAACACCACACTCAGAAGGTGTGTGGGTTACATGCACATCGGGCATTTTGAATGGTATCTTCTCTTCAACACTAATGGTTCAAACGCTACATTTTGTTTTAGGCAAATCAGACTCCCTCCCTATTCTGGAGGAACTTGTAACATTCATGAAAAGTATGAGCCAGACAGTCCAGATGAGTGACATTCTCTGTTTATTCACAGACTATGCATAGCGCAGACAGGCTTCTTCCTCCTCACCCTCCCCATTTCTCACCGACATGTCTCAAACCTGAGGTAGTTCCCTCTCTAGTCCAGTCAACGCTGGGCCTCTCTGCTAGCTCTGGCAATAACCCAACAAGAAGCATAAACTAGGGGTCAAATTGAGGCTGTGGTGGTACATCCTCTTGCACTCCTACTGAAAACTTTTTGGCACAGTACTGAGAGTGGTTTTCCTCTGTCTGCACCAGCACTTAAACCACTGTTGGCACTAGTGACCGCTTGTCGATAAAGGGTACTCCAAGTGACTGTGTAGACAAGGTTTCTGAGAATGGAAGCAGAAGAGCTGCTATAGGACAGCAGAGGATACCGGAAATTCCCCCTATGGCTGCAGAACACAGCACTCTGTGCAATGAACTGTCACCCAGGGAGACTGTATTGGCTTCCTATCGTATCTGCAGAAACTGTAACAGCAAATGAGGTAACTTAGCTACAGTGTCTTCTAGTGGGAAGAAAGGGGAATACCCGCCTCCTGTGGTGTCTGTCAAGTTAGGGATGGACAAAAAAAGTCCCCATTTAGTGTTCACATCATCCTGCATATTACCACAGCTGCAGTTACATTATCCATAGCAGTAATTCTGTTGGGGGAGAAGAAGCGAGCATGCTCAGTACAAGTGTGTGCGGATGTATGAATGTGATAAGCCTGTTGGAGAAGGGCTTGTGCTTTCCTTTGAGTCTGCACAGCACTCAGCACTTGGGGGACTACAAGAAACCAATTGTCATCTTCATCAATGATGACAGAGTTTTATTTAGAAAGATTTCGGTATGATTAGATTGCTCTGCTGCAATGAAACTTCATGGTCAAAGAGGATCCTTGAAATGAAACTTGTGTGGGGAACATCCTACTCATTGAGAGATGCAGAAACAACCTGACATCTTGAGGTTCACCCATATGAGTGGTTTGCGCAATATGAGTACATAGTGATGGTGGTGATCAGGGGACCTGGATATTTGTTCAAACTCAAAAGCAAATGTTAATCTGAGCATGTTTGGGACACAATTGCTTTCTGTAAACATTCAAGAGCCCAAGTCGTAAGCTCTAACATATACCAAAAGTGAATTTCAAACTGTATATCCAGTTGTAAAAATCTCCACTGAAAATTCCTGCTGTGAGGGTTAGTGACATAATTAATACAAAATGATTTTAAAAGGAGAATAACACTACCTAACATACAATATGAAATTTACAGTGTGTTGGTTAGCTATATAAATCTGATTGAGTTGTTTCTGCAAGATTGCATGATTTATATATGTCATAAATATAAAGGGAAGGATAAACACCTTTAAAATCCCTCCTGGCCAGAGGAAAAACCCTTTCACCTGTAAAGGGTTAAGAAGCTAGGATAACCTCGCTGGCACCTGACCAAAATGACCAATGAGGAGACCAGATACTTTCAAAGCTGGAGTGGGGGAGAAACAAAGGGTCTGGGTTTTTCTGTGTGATGCTTTTGCCGGGGATAGAACAGGAATGGAGTCTTAGAACTTAGTAAGTAATCTAGCTAGATATACGTTAGATTATGATTTCTTTAAATGGCTGAGGAAATAAGCTGTGCTGAATGGAATGGATATTCCTGTCTTTGTGTCTTTTTGTAACTTAAGGTTTTGCCTAGAGGGATTCTCTATGTTGTGAATCTAATTACCCTGTAAGGTATTTACCATCCTGATTTTACAGAGGTGATTCTTTTTACTTTTTTTTCTATTAAAATTCTTCTTTTAAGAAACTGAATCCTTTTTCATTGTTCTTAAGATCCAAGGGTTTGGGTCTGTGGTCACCTATGCAAATTGGTGAGGATTTTTATCAAACCTTCCCCAGGAAGGGGGGTGCAAGGTTTTGGTGAGGATTTTGGGGGGCAAGACGTTTCCAAACGGGCTCTTTCCGAATAAAATAAAACCGGTTAGACGTTTGGTGGTGGCAGTGAAAGTCCAAGGGCAAAAGGTAAAATAGTTTGTACCTTGGTGAAGTTTTAACCTAAGCTGGTAAAAGTAAGCTTAGGAGGTTTTCATGCAGGTCCCCACATCTGTACCCTAGAGTTCAGAGTGGGGAAGGAACCTTGACAATATAACTAACCAAAATAGTATGATGTTTGAATTGCACATTCAGTTGTAACATTGACAATTATAAATCAGAGAACAGAAACAATATCACAACTCACACAATTAACAAATACAGTGTGAATTGCAAATTCTGAGCATTCACAATTCAAAATTTATGAACCATCAGAAGATTGAGCATTATTTCATGAATAAATTAAATGAATTGTTTTTAATAGCAAATACAGTTAAGAATATCATAGAGTGTATGCAAACAATAAAAAAGTGAAATTTGCCAGATAAATTATTTTTGTTGAATTATCTGTTTGGGCATTAGTAGAGTACCGCTGTGTGAAATGATGTGAAATCGGTAATGCTGGTGGACATATTATTAAGATTCTTGGAAAAGAGCAAGAGGCATTAATTATTCAGAACCTAAATTCTTTACTGTGCAACTTTTTTTTTTTTGAGATCATATTGGCTGGTCCACTGTGACTGACCCACAATCTTTCAATACAATTGGGAAAAGAAGCAGCTTGAATGTTAAAATAGCTTTATTCCTTTGGAATCTTGGAGGGGTAATTTAGAACCGTATCCATTCTATCCCTTTAATGAGATGGAAGTTCAGTTCTGATATGCTGTTCAACTTTCAAGTTCATGATGTTTAAGATCATCATCTTTCTGCATCTCCTGTTCATCACCTAATCCTAAAAGATATCAGGATAAGGAAAAGGCAACATCATGTTGTTATTACAAAACTGTATATCTTATTGTTTCTCCATACCTATGGTCCATAATGTTGAGAATTATTATTTGTTCTTGATCTTGGCAAGATAGACCTGTTTCTCAAATTTATGTCACTCAAGGATGTACAATTCGATCTTTCTACTGCAAAACTTTAGCCATGACTATTGTTTCAGAGAAAGTTATTAAGAACAAGGTCCAGCACATCCTGGAAGTTTGGAGGCCAAGGGCTGAAGTGATGACCAGTTAAAAGCAGGGCTGGATTTCCAATTAGGCACAGCAGGCATGTGCCTTGGGGTGTCGGAGTTCTAGGGGTGCCTTACATCTCTAAAACTGTGTGAAACATGAAAGTCAGCTGTAGGTGGGAGGTGGGGAGGGTGTGGCACTGAAAATGCTGTACCTAGGAGCATGTATGGTATAAATATGGCCCTTGTTAAAAGGTGTCACATGGAAATCTTCAGTCAATTTGTTGCTTTAAATTATGATGCCTCAGTTACAACGGCAACATAGCCACTAGAGGGAGATATAAGACAAGGAGAGGGAGAAATTCTGTTGGCCCTGCAAACTCAGCAGCTACTGCCTCTTCCCATGACATGAGAAAAATCTCAAATTTTAGTGCCAATGTTTATTTAAACAGGGCAAATGGAGACACATCTTACATTATAGTTGTGTGTTCCAGTTTCCCACGGGTTCTAATGCTAAGTGTATAACAAATTCTAAAACCACCTTTATTTTATTCTTTAAACTGGCACTGACATATTGCTTGGCTGTACTTTAGTTGAATGCATCATACACTGTTTGAATTAAATGATCTTAAAAGAAGATCTGTGATCTTGGTCTAAGAAGAAGAGCTTGGAATTGAAAAGAATAGGGAATCTCTTGTGGGCTTATGTGTATTCAAGTGTAAATGAAAAGAGTGAATATTTTTTAACACTACTTCATCACAGTGTAGGTGTATGTTATAATTATTTATTATTTGTAGTGCGGTAGCACCGAGGGACTCCAGTCACAGATCAAGGACCTATTACTAGGCACTGTACCAGCATAACAAAAAAGACAGTCTTGTATGTGTGTTCCCATGCTGATTTGTTAAACAGACACACTTTTTTAAAGGTAATGTTTGGCAAAGTTTCTTATAGCCTTTCAAGGTGAACGAGCCCTATAAACAATTGCTAATAATTTACTTTTAACGGGCCCAAGTCATGCATGCAAAAAATCCCACTGAAGACAATGGGATTTGTGCATCCATTTTACAGGGTGAAATTTGGCCCTATGTTTGTGAAAAGGGAGGTTTTAATAAAAGTCATGAGAGTTACAGATAGAAAAAAGCACCCCTTAGGGCCTAATCAAATGTTCATTGAACCTAGGAGGAGCCTTTCCATTGATTTCAACAGGTAATGCAGCAGGCCTTAATTCTTTCTACCCATACCCCAAAGCCACAGCAGGACTGTCCATTTTACAGTCTCAAGTACCTTGTCCAGTCCACTTACAAATCACTCAAGCAATGGGATTTTTACTAGTTCCCCCAGGATAGATATTGCCTCACTGACTCATATACAGGAAATAATTTTTGAATGAAATACAACTGTTATACTCTCAGGACTCTATATGGAAACTATCACTAAGTAATCGTTGTGTTTTACTGTAGACCTGAAAATATTTGCTGTGAATTAATTTGTTCAACATTTGCTGATTTGCACCTAGTGTGCAAAGCAGGGGATTAAAATTTCCATCAGCAGCCTCCCCACTTCACTTCCTTTTCTCCTGGCCAGATAAGCAAAAAGGTGCTGAACCAGGAAGCGGCCAGGTTCTGTTTGGGTGTGGGAGCTGCATGGCAGCAGGGAGCTGGAGAGAAGCCCCAGGAACTGTGGGCAGAGCTGCATGTGGAACAGGCTGTGACTGCCGGGACATGCAGTTGGGTGCAGGTCTGTGTGGGACTTATCAGGGAGCAGCGTTAACTGGGCAGGGATCCATCACAGAAGGACCACACTGAGAGACACTATCTGAGCTTGGTCTAAAGCCCACAAGCTCCTGTTTGCTGGAACAGAGACTGGACTGGAGAGGGCACCCCAGGCACTAGGCTTGAAGAGTCCTAACTCTCGATTGGACTGCACCCCAGGAGCCCAAACAAAAGCCACTATAACTCAGTATGAACTGGAACTGTTTAAGCCTCTGTACCTAGGGTATCCGCAACCTTCCCCTTTCCTACCATCACTAATAAAACACCCTTTCACTTAGTCCATGTATCTGAGTGGTGACTGGGAAACACAAGGCCTAGCACCTACAGTGCTTGCCTCCGTACACCTGGCACATTATTGGCACCCTCGGGTTTGGGTGTACTGGGGAGGCTTAACAATTACTCATGTCAATGTAAATTTATTTACAGAGGTTTCTTCTATCAACAGGCCAAGAGTAGCATTCAGTGGCAGGAGCCAACTAAGCATGAATGTGAGTACTGTAAGTGGCCAGCCTCTCTTGGGTTCACACAGGCACGAAAACACAAAGTTTCATACTATGTGGAGATAATATAAGGCAACAGGAAAAAATAATCTGCACTTGCAATTGGAGATTATTAAGATGCACTGAGGATCTTTCCTGTCTTTGCACCTTATTGCTCTTTTCCGAAAGAGCGTAACTCAAGAAACAGATGTGGTATGTAACTCCAAATGTAGGCACAGATTCTTGTCTAAGGGCAAGGAGCTCACTGTGAAACTAAGGAGTTGGAGCTAACTGCTCTAAGGCTGCTCTAAGTTACACTGGCTGCCAATAGCCACACAAGATTGATACTGAAGCAAAGGGAAGCCCCAGTTATTCCCTGTGTACTGGCATAGGGCAGTCAACTAACCCTACACTATTGGAAGATCCCTACGCATTGGAGCGATGCAACTGTGGCCAGCTATGCTTGCTTGAGGGTTGCTTTGCACAGGCAGGAGTATGGAAAATGTCTGCATTGGCAGCCCAGGATCTGGCCCGTAAACTCCAAAAGGCCTGCTCTTTATCACCATTCATATTAGATCTATTCTCTTTGGCGTGTGATTTGATGATAACCTACATTGTGAGCCAAATGCTGCAGTCAGTGGGAGTTTTGCCTGGGTAAGGATGGAGTGTTTGGTCTATAGGACTAATTGCTCTAGATCATGCAGACCTCTCAGGAATGCACTGCTTATTTGTAGTGGCAGGAAGTAACAGCTTTCTTTGAATAAAAAATTGGAATGGCTTGGTATTTTCACAACCTCTGCGATGCACGTAGTGTTCTCTGATTTCAAATTCATGCTTGGAAAACAACAGCCAATTTCTTGTAATCTTCTTCAAACCTTGAACTGTACACACACTGATTTAGTTTTCTATCCAGTAAATCCAAAGAAAATTCTAGTGCTTGGGCCTCTGGGAGATCTGGTATGTGAAAGGTGTCCAAGATTTGCTGCTGCCTATAACCAGCACCATTTTGTCTAACAGCTGACAGTTTACTGTATCCGTTATAGAGCTCCTTTCCAGCCAGAACACTTTTCTGTGTGACTGAGACTCTTCAGCCTCTTTATAAGACCATCCTGGGGAGCAAAGCATTTAAAAATCATACTAAAAAAAGGAGGTGTATGGCAAGGGTGATATAATTTGGAAATGTGGTGCAGCTGGGAGCCAATGAGTTGTAGCTTTTGTGTGGGTGAGTGAGAGGAGAGAGAAGAAAAAGAGAGTATTGTATCAAGGGCTTGTAAAGATTGGTTTTAACCAATGTTAGCCTATACCAGTGGTTCCCAAACTTGTTCTGCCGCTTGTGCAGGGAAAGCCCCTACTGGGCCGGGCCGGTTTGTTTACCTGCCGTGTCCACAGGTTTGGCTGATCACGGCTCCCAGTAGCTGCGGTTCGCTGCTCTAGGCCAACGGGAGGTGCTGGAAGTGGCGCGGGCCAAGGGACGTACTGGGTTTTGCTTTCATTAATGTAATCATCCATGTCTATGCAGCACCTTTAGATCTTATCAGGATTTGGATCTTTGTAACTGCATGCAAGGCTTTTTTTCCCACTTCTTCTCTAAACAAACAAAAAAAAGAAAAGAAAAACTGCTTAACTTATATGTTGTATTGGACTCTGTCTCCCTACAACTTCCCCTTTTTCAAGTTTCGAACTGATCTATCAGTCTGTCTCATCTTTGTTATGCAAATATTTCACTGTTGTTGAATCAGTGGGATTGTTTTCCTTTTAATTTCACAACTGTAGCACAGACCTGTTGCAAAATTACCAGGGCTTATGGGGAAAACTGTTGGATAAGAAAATTAAATGTTAGAGCTGAACTCCTATGGCGCCAGAATTGGAGAACCTTTCTGAATACATGAAACATAAAAGTATAAAGGAGATGAAAGGGTTTAGAGACTCCCACAGGAAAACTAAAAAACTGTCAAGACAAACTCACTGTATTTGAAAACCCAGCTATTTCCTACCGGACTCAACAGTGTGGTGGACATATTGGTGGGAATGGCGCAGCGTGTGATGGTGTGAAAGAACCACAGAAACTGTGCCAAATTCTGCACTCATCAGGGCCAATGCAGGCAACATTGCCAGACCTGCAGCTGCAGAACAGCCTTAAGTCATGAGGGCTGATACTAGTGTGATGCTTACTGTGTGGGCACTCTGGTAGAGAAAGAACAGGCAGGGCTTCATGTTGACTGAGTCCTTTGGTGATAACAGCTTATGCCTCCGGGGGAATCAGGATGTCCATCCTTTTAACTACAGCTTTGGAGGGGGCACATCACAGGTTCCAACCTCCTCCTATGTAACAGAAAGTCTCCAGCCACTATCCCTTTAATTTTTTTTCACACCACGTCCAGACACCTTAGTAGATCCCCCCCCCGCCACCCCGCCATCCCCAAAGTGAGCATTTCATAGGCTGAAACTGGCTCCGCATATCCAATGTCCAATGAGCACTAGCTCCTCGTGATCCTCTTATCAAACACCTCTAACCCTCCTGCTGGCTTTAGCTCTGTGACTCCTGGGGAAGAGGGTATTACAGTGTCTACTTTAAATGGATATATAATAGAAATAGATAGAAAATGGGATGCCCTTTCTCCAACTACTGAAAAAATGAGGGGCAACAATAAATCAAATTGAAAATGGATTTTTTCCAATGTTCTATACAATAGAATGAGCAGCTATTCAATATCTTGTTATATCCTCATTGTCTAATGGCCTCATGCCTTATTACTGCACACTATTCAAACCCTGTACTGAACACAGATTTATTAATTTCCTTGTGGTCTTTTCTGTGATGCTCACCACTGTAGTATCGGATTGATTGATGTCTCTGTCGCTCTTGTTCTTTCTCAAATTTCATGAAGCGTGAAATTATGATTCTCCCCCTTTGTGTTGGAAGATTACACTAGGTATGTTTAAAATCACAAAAGAAAGTTATTTTTATTCGAGGCTGAATCATCAGCTGTGTCAAGCTTGGTGCAGCTGGTGGGGGGGGGGGCTAAACTGGATTGGAGCCACCTGATCCTGGGGCTGGGTGGGGGCCAATTCAGTTTCTGGCCCAAGTCAGAAAAACCATGGAGATGCTGTCACATACAGCGGCTGCAATGGTCCATAGGCACTGTGCCAACATACTAGGATAACCAAAGTGCATTGTGCTTTGCCTCCACCCCATCCTGCCCCTGATGTGCCTTCTACCCGTCCTGTACAATGGATGCAAGGGTGCAAATGATGCAAAGCAAGCATGGCGGAATTCTCAGTTGCCTATTTAGGGCCACTTAAGATCCCTTGGAGCACAAAGGGAGCTTTGTGGGAACCAAGAATCTGGCTGGTTATTGTGGGGAGCTGTTCTGCAGCTGGGTGTTTGTGGAGGAGTGTTATCTGTAAGAGCTGAGGAATGGATTTGGGAAAAGAAGATTCTCTTTTTTTATCTCATCAATTATAGCACCTCTCCTTGCCCTGCCTCCCTTCTCTATGACCTCCTTCCATCATTTAATGAAGCATTTCACAGCATTCTATGAAATTGCCAGTGCTCTTTCTTCATGTAAAACAAATAAGATGAAATGGTTAAAATTCATGTACTTGATTTTCAAAGTTTACATTGTGTAAATGCTTTATAAATAATGAGCAAATATACAGATCACTGATATTTTACTACAGCAGCAAGTTTTTTTTAAGTTAAATGCGTGCTTATGTTCTTTGCTGAATAGGGAGGGATTTAAAAACATGCTTTAAGTTAAGCATGTGCTTAAGTGCTTTGCTGAATCAGGGCCCCTCTGTACAGTGGTCAGCTAACATTGCAACGCAAGCTAGCAGATTGCATGGACTCCTGATAAAGTGCTCGCTGGGTAAAGAGGTCTCCTAGGATATTCTTTTTTTAAGTATGTCTACACAGCCAGCAGCAATGAGCCTTCCCGCCTGGGTCAACAGACTTGGGCTTGCAGGGATCATGCTACTGCACTAAAAAGAACTGTTTAAACATTGCACCTTTGTCTGGACCTTGGGCTTTGAAGCCTAAGGAGGAGAGTGGGCTTCAGAGCCCAACCTGCAACTTCAAAGCACTATCTTAGTCTACACGGGCCCTGCAAGCCCAAATCTATCGATCTATCACTGCGATGGGCTGATGTAAACATACCTTTTGAGTCCAGTCAAGTTTTCATGTCAGCTCCCTTCATTAGATTTTCCTAGCAGACAACAGTTCTCTTAACATATTAGGAGTGAAAAAGTTCCTCTCCACAACCTGTTTATGGCTGATGAGATACTGATAAGATTTGATTGTAAATGGCCCATTTATTTCAACCCTAAAGATAAACCTTAAGACCTGGTGTTACAGGAAAGATGTTCTGCCTATACACTGGCAGGTAATGTCTGATCTTGCAGCCCTACCGCATGTCAGTAATCGTGTCAGTTACTGAAACAAATAGTCCCATTGCATGATACACTCCTGCTTGTGCGAGCAAGGCTTAGCAGCCAGATCAAATATTGTGGGATGTGGCCCTTTGGAAAACACTGAATGTGAAGTGGTAGGTGTTGAAAGGAGGAACTGTAGCAAGTCCTAATTCACTGCACATTTGAACAAGGGCCAAAGCAATTAAAGTAATTTCTAGCTAAGTATTTTAATATACTGAATGGGGAAATAATAGTGAATAAATGAACCAATTTTTAGCGGTGGGAAGGCTAATTTCCACACCCTTATTCTCCTGGATTAGGGAACTGACAGAGGAGAGAAAGCAATTTCTGAAGTGCTTCTGTCTGTCATGCTTCAGAAGTAGCATGCCCTTCCTCCTCTTATCCCTGGGATGGGGGATACAGTTTCCAATGAATAAAAGAGAGAAAAGCACAGAAATTGCTCCCTGTTCTTGCAATACAGAATGAACATTTCAATAGGATCGTATTTTATACAAGGAAGTATAAACTGCTATGTATCGTGTCAAAATTTGCCACTGGGAGCAAAATCTGACAAGGATGCATTTTTGGATACAACTATCCTGTCCAGCCCCTTGCCTTCACATATGCCCTCAACCACCTTCCCTGCTCTCCTGGTATAGGGAGACATCCACCTGTATTGCAGTTATTTAGCCTCATAGCCTGCCTTTTCTCTGAAAGTAGTGATGGTGGCAATCATGGCATCCCGGGTGACTCAAGGCCCCTTTGCCAGCCAGCCTGTCTGCTACCAGCAGAGAGCGTCTGCCTCTTTGGGGCAGCAGAGAAAGTCTGTCTGATAATGGCCTACATTTTTTCCCTCTCTGCAAGGCTCCTGGCTCCCAGGCCCTTAAAGATATAGCGGTGGGATTTTCTCCCAAGTACCTAGAACTGCTTCCTCTCTTTCCACATCCCATTTAGGTCCTTAGTTTGGACCTTTCAAATCCTTGAAAGGCCATGCCATGCGGTGGGGTGGGCTGACTACAAGGCACTACTGCCTTTAATGGCCGGACTACCAGTCACGGGGACAAACAGAATTATAAACATTAGTTTCCCTGTAAAATAAAAGGATTCTTGTGCATTGGCATCCTGTGAAACTTCAGCATCTGGTAACTGCTAACTGCTCAAGGGTAGGAAGAAATTTCCCCCATGGTCAATTTATTTCATACTTATCCTTTATGGAATTTCTTGCTTCTAGTACTGGCTACTGCCAGAGACAGGATACTGGACTAGATGAACCATGCTATGGCAGTTCCTATATTCCTAATTTCTCTTGTGTCTATTTGAAAAGTTGTATCACTATATGAAAGCAAAGAGTAGAAGCAGAAGCTTGGGAACATGCCTTTGTTTTCTGCTTTAAATATATTTCCAGATATTGCACAATGACCTTTACAAGATGGAGGGGATGGGAGGGAGGGAGACAAAACAGAGAGGGGCTCAAGACCAAGAATTCAGCTCCAGATCTGATTTTGAATACACCCTTCCTCCCAAAGGAGTGTTCAGACTGCAGGGTAGGTTCAGGCCCATTTACATTATGAAGGCTCTTCTCCAATCTGATCACTGAGGCTCTCTGCCATTTTGAAAATATATTGAAAACTATACGTGCATATTGTATCCAAGTACTGAAAAAATAACTTCTGATACTTTGAGATACATGAACAAGCAGTTTTTGTTCTCACAGGTGCCCAAGCAACTAATTCTGGTCCTCCCACAGAGGTAGGGGAAGGCCTTTAAGTGATAGCATTAGATTAAATTACACTTGGGAACAGCTTTCAGCCCATATCTTTGCTGATCTCCAGTGCTTCCCTCTCCCAAACTCCTCCGCCCTGGTCATCATCCCACAGGAAAAGCAGACAGTTTCCATATCATATCATGAGCCATAGGGCTAAACACCAAAGCAGTGTCCCAAAACCAGCACAGCTATGACAGAATGTGTACCCCAATTTGCTCTCAGATGTATGCATTGCAATAATAATCTTGCCTTCGCAGGATGGGGTGATGATATGCCTGATTGGTTGAGAGCTCTAAATAGTGTTTGCTACTGTAGCTTATTGATGACGTGCACTTGACTTGGATTGCTGCCTACAATGGGCCTGATCCAAGCCCACCACATCAATGGAAAGACTCCTACTTATTTCAGAGAGCTTTGAATCTGCCCCATTATTCATCTGCCAGACGTCTTGGGTTTGCATTCTCCATGGCTTTACCTTTGGTTATGTGTGTCTTTTCACAGTCTTGTGTAGCAGAGGCCAGATTTTCAAAGGTATTTAGGTATCTGCCTAAAGATACAGATAGGTGCTTAATAAGATTTTTTTTCTTGTTAATTACTTTTAAAAATGCTCTTCTTCCATTTAATGCCTTTGAATCACTCCTATCTTCATTGTGTCTTGTGCAGTTCAACACATCTGTCTTATGTCCTTTTTATTCTAGGAGCACTGGCTCCCTGCGTTTCTCCAGCATTAGAACATAGTCCATAACTAAGGCCAAAAAGGGAACTGTTCCTTTAAAGCTCTCTCTACACTGCAGTAGGCAGTTGAAGGTCAATATTTTCCCAGACTTCTACCTCCAAAACAATAAGTTGTGCATGTTTACATGTAAGTGTAGTTTCATCCCTACAGATCTCTGCCATATCACACCCTGTATATTTTAGGACTTCAGTAAGACAACTGCAGTAAATAAAATTAGCTAAGATGCGAATTCCCTACAGAGTTTCACACTTAGAAAAAATTCTCCCACTGCCTGCAGATGCTCTGTGATGTATTTCTGCTATCCCCTACTATTCTAGTTTTCTGGAAAACAAACTCTGTTTAATTAGGCAAATGCTATCATAGCCTTTAGCACAGTAGTCTGGATAAACTCAATACTCAAAAATGGCTGCAGTGGGTAATTTATTTCAAGGTCTATTAATCATTTCAGAGGAAAGAGAAAAATAGAGAGATGCACACAATATTCAAGCCAGCTTAACCAGCCATGGAGCTTCACTTCTGCAGAAGAAGATCCTTGAATGGCATAGAGCTGATGTAATGGCTCACACACCACTAACCTCCCGGCAGCAGGCCTAAAGAATAAAGATGAAAGAGGGTGTGGTTGCATGTGCCTGCACCCCCACTGCTTTAATAGTCCCTTCGCATGTGATGAAATTTAGAAGAGTTTATGGGCTGCTTTAAGTTATGCAGGGTGACCAGCCCAGCACACAGCCAGCCCAGGATCATGGGAGTGCAAATGTGGCTTTAAGTCCCTCTTCAGAGTTGCATTGTGTACTCTTCAACCAGAGCTAAGGAGTGGAGCCAATCAGGGCCGGATTAAGGCAACTGACACTAATGGCTCCTGCCTAGAGTGCTGGCTCCTGGGTTATGTGTTTGCATCAGAATCTCAGTTTTGTGTGAACTGCCCCAGTCACTCACTGTGCTGGGGCTCTCTCTTCAAGGACCCTGTGAGTGGCTGGAAGAGAAGAGTGCAGAAGGCCCAGCACATCCAGCCCAGAAGAGACACCTTAAGTTCTGGGGTAAGTACTGGGGGTCTTCCTGCTGACACCCTAGCCTCTCTTGGGTTGGTAGAAGAGATGCCTGATGCTGCTCTTCCTGCTTCTAAGGGAGGGGTACCCATTCTGCTGCCCCTGCTCTATGAGGGAAGGGCTTCCCCCTGCTATGATCACTCCAAAAGGAGGATGAGGCCATGACATTGGGCGGAGCCATGTCATGGTGTGCCAAGGACTCTCTATTACCTTAATCCAGCCCTGGAGCCATTATACATCTCTATTTGTTTATTTTGACTGGTATTGTGTCAAATCACATACATTTAACAAAACATATAGGGTGACCAGATGTCCTGATTTTATAGGGACAGACACAATATTTGGGGCTTTTTCTTATATAGATGCCTATTACTCCCTACCCCCGTCCCGATTTTTCACACTTGCTGTCTAGTCACCCTAAAAACATATGAATGAAATCTTTCAGCAGCCATACTGTCCAGACACCAGCACAGCCTGCTTTCTGGCTTCCCTTCCTGAATCCACCGCCCCCTCTATCATGAGTGTGCAGTGCCAGGTATATTATGGATATGCTGGGAAACATTTGCATATGTGTTGGGATGCAGTCAAGTCCTACTGCAGGCAAAACTCCCACAATGGGATTTCTTAGTTTCTTTTAACAAGCTCTCCTGAAATTGGGCTGTAATTAATGCAGTACTTCCATTGAAAGGGCCGTTTTAAGGTTATTACTTCCATTTACAGAACTAGGCCTTAAAAAATTGTAATTTATTTGCAATGAGGAGAACTCCCAAAAGAAGTTTTGCTCAAGAAAGCCTACACTGCAGCAAATAGCTGAGAGTGCTGCTGAATGCATAATATCGCATGTGGGTGTTAATTAGGAATTTCTTGACCTTTAGGGTGATTTTCACTTAATAAAAAAATCTTCAGTAAGAAATTGAAGGTCTAGGGAAATGGTCCATATTGGATTGCTATTAAGACTCTCTTCCTCTCATTTGTCTCTCAGTAATCTCAGAGGAGAGCAGCAATCAGACACGTTACCTCATTTTCACATCCCAGCAATTTACTTCCTGAATAAGAAGCAAATACTATAACCAGAATGTTTCAGCTCTTCTGTAATCATCACCAGAATTCCAACAAACCCATGAAAGCCCGCAGACTGCTAATCACCCTTTGGCTCCATGGTCTTGACTGCACCCTCTGGGGCTATAACAGAAAGCTGGAAAGTTAACAGCCACCAGGAAGGGACCAACTAGCTGGTGAGAAATGGTGAGAAATCACCAGCTAGTGAGCTGCTCTGAGGTTGGCATCCAGCTTTCTGCTTTGTTTGAAAGCAAGAACTCATTCTCTTGGTGGGATCTCCAATCACTGTTCATAAATCACCTAGACAGTCCAGTGGAAGTATGTGTGTGAGAGAGAGATCACAGCCCTGGACAGGTGGTCAGGTTGAATGCCTAGGCCCTACAGGGGATGAAATTCACCCCATGCTGAGGGGCAGCACAAAGCCTATGCTTCACTGAAGTATCACCCAAAATAAAGCTTAATCCTTAATCCCTTGTATTTATGAAACGCTTTGCATAAATGCTTTCTTTTTTGATCTTCCTTCAGTTACCATATAGCACATTTTGATGCAAGCAGTGGAACAGGTTCCTTAGGTTGAAAAATTTGTCCTGTTCTACCTTTCCTTGGCTATCCATCTTTATTACTATTTGTCCACACTTTGTACAAGGCACACTGACCTCTTTTCCTGCACGGTTCTTCCTTGCTTGTTGCTTTTGCTTTATGCTGAAATGTCAAAGAGTAAAGGGTGAAAACAAGAAGTGTTGGTTTTAATGGCATATGGCCAAATCCATCCTTGGTGTTGTCAGAAGTTGTCAGAAGGGCACAGGTCTGTTTCTATGACAAGCGTACCCCTTCAGCCCACCCTGAGGAAGTCTATGTCAGCTCTACACTACAGGATTCCAGCTTCATGGAACTGGAATGGATGGACAGGGACCATATTGGTTCCTCTGGATTTGCCCCCTGGCCTGCAGCAAAAGCATTGCCATTTAATAGAGCCTGAGGATGTATTCATTTATGCTGCTTTCCTTTTCATGTTGTGGATCCCCAATCAAGAAGGGTTCTGAGGATAACTGTGATAGGGTGACCCCTGGAAGCACAGCTGCTGAAAGAGCTATGCTGTCCAGGAGCAGACAGAAGCCATGGGAACCAAGTGGCAAAGTGAAGGCAAAGAGTTCTCCATACAGATGGTCCTTGCTTCCCAGAGGTCTTCTGCTATCTGTCTGGGTCTTGAGAGATCCATGGATTAACAATTGTGGAATCCCTGGTTTCTTCATGCTCCCCGTAGAAACTCTGTGAGTTGAAACTTATTCCTGCCAAGAGAATAGAGCCATTTGTTTTTAAAGCTGGTTGGGCTGAGATACCTGCCCATATTTTCTGGAAGGGATCTCAGGAGATCATCTTGTCTAACCCCATGCTTAAAGCAGGACCAAGCCCCAATTAAATCATCCAACAGATTTTTGCCCCATATCCTGAAATGGCCCCCTCAAGGACTGAGCTCACAACCCTGGGTTTAGCAGGCCAATGCTCAAACCACTGAGCTACCCCTCCCCCCATAGAACTGTGTCTTGCTAAAAACTTTAGATCTTTAAACTAAGTGTCTGAACATTTCTGAATTTTTTCCCCTAGGTTGTCTTGTTTTCCTCTCTCTTCTTCTTTGGAATGGAATAAATAACAAAAGGGGCCTAATTCCCTGTTCCTCCATTCCTGTCTTGGAGCAAGAAAGGGAGTGAGGGCAAAGGCAGCTTTCAGCCAGCTTTGTATTTCCCATGTTTTTAGCCTGGCTTCCAGCATAAGTTAGAACAGCCTTATATCTGCCCCAATTTATGCTCTGGTAGCAATGAGTCATTAGTTGCCATCTGTTAGCCAAGAACAAACAGTGTGTGGTGCACGCCAGCCTCACTCCCAGAATTCCCTGTTCATCAGGGGCTGAGGAGGGGATTGCAGTCAAGCCATTCTGGTAGCCCTGTGATGGCCAGAAAGTCCTCTTTTGCTGGAGTATGCCCTGGGAGCAATTTCCACCTGGTTTATGGCCTATTTATGACACTGGAGTGGTATAAAGGGGCCTGGATGGAAGAGTGGATCAGACCCAATGTTTGTATAACCAATATATTACTTCATATCTTACCTTTGATAAATAAATGTAGAGAGCTTTAAAGAAAGAGTGTTTGGTTGGTTGATAATGTGACTTTGTGTCAATTTCTCTCTCAAAAACAAATGATGATCCCATTTCTTAGGGAGTACTTCTAGCCCTAGAGAAGATACTTGTCAGTTTTGAATTTTCCATGAGTCAGGTGCTCTGTCTTCTGAAGAATGTTTTCACTGGAAGAAGCAAAGCCAGGAGGAAACTATATCAGTAGCTGTTTCTGTGAGAGACTGGTGGGACAGACAATAGGAAGGAAACCGTCACTCAGAGCTTCCCTTTTCTAGACAAGATGAATAAACTCAGCACCATTAGGAAAATCCAGTGGCTTCTTTCCTCAAAGGACAGAACTGCCAAAATGCCTCTTGCTTAGAGGCTTCGTGCCAATGAGGAAATTTACTTTTCACCCAGTGCAGATTAGCAAAACTGAAAGTGGACGGAGAGAGAGAGAGAGAGCATGAAGCTCAAAGATGAACTCTGGTGTCACATGGGCACTGGAACTGCAGCACCTTCCAGTGTGAAACAGAAGTTGCCTGTATCTTTTCTGTCTGAAAAGCATTTTTTGCATTGTTTCTTTTGTACCCCCCCCCCCACCATTTTACTTTAGGGCAAACATGTGAAAATCAGATTCCATGATGAGTGATTCTTTCTCCTTTCTTTTTGTGTCGACTTAATTTGCTTCTGCTTTAACCAGCCTTGTCTTTGGCCAGCCTCAGAGGTAGCAAAAATATTTATAGTTGTTTGCTTCCTTAGAGCTCCTTACACACAAATTCATCTTTAACAATACTTTCTTGGCAGGACAAACTACAAAGAGTGTAAAATGGTACTTGTTAGCGGTGGATACAGTACATAAGCACCTACCCAGTACATAGCTCTACAGTGACCTAGGGTTTTATCCATGTACCCATCTGTCATGTTGTCCATTTCTGATCTGGGGCCAAATACTACATGATGTGATGCTATTGCTGATATCACTTTCCTTTTTCACAGGGTCATGCATAGTTTTTGCTTCCTTGTATTTTAATGGAAAGTCTTTTTACTATTTCCAATTATTTGAGGGGACATCTTTCCGGCTCTTCTTAATATTTTGGACTTTAGCATAGAAACTGACTTTCATTTTCCATCGTTCTTCTGTCCCATAGGCACATGGTAGTGTCATACCTCTGAGCAGTTGATGGCTCTTTGTCTCTTCCCCTACCTTACGCATTCCCCCTTTAAGCATTTTTTTATGTTTATGTGGTGGTCTGAAAAGTGTCTCCATTTCAGTGGAACTTGGTGAGGTCCCCTGGATACACAGAAGTGCTTCATTGAGGGCCAGATCCTCAGCTAGTGTAATTAATTCCAGTGATGCTTTGATGAGCTACAGCAGCTGAGGATCTGTCCCTTTAGAGCTTATTTACAGTAGTGGGTTATTGACTGACAGTCATCCATTCTAAGGGTTAATTTTGTTAGCCACAGGGTTTGCTTGTTACTTGAGTTTGCAGAGATTGTAAAATTTTCCAGAACTTGGTGCATAATGAATGAAAGGAGTGTGACTTTCACCCTGTCAAGCACAAAGCACAGCAAATAGCTGAGAACTCTGCTAAATGTTTTGGGTGGTAACTGGGATTCTCTTGACCTCTCTGACTTTTCTAATGAAAGCTTCTTCCATCAGAGACCAAAAGACTCTAGTGAAATTGTCCATGCTGGAGTAACGATTCACTTCCTTTCAATTCTTTCTCAGCAGTCTCAAAGGAGACCAGCAGCCACTCTTGCTGCCTCATTTTAGTTTCCCAGAAAATAACGCTTTGATTATTACCAAATTTCCACCAGATAGGGGAAAGAGAAACTGCATCAAATAACAACCCTTAAAAGACGAAAAACTTTAAAAAGCCCATCCAGCACCTCTCAAAAGAGCCGAAGCTAACAGGGTGACTCATGTGTTAAGAGAAGGCTTAGAGTAAGTTCACAGGTTGGCGATTTGCCACTGATGGCCAATAGGTCTGGTGTGGGAGGCTGTATGCGCGGTGTGTGCTAGGTGAGCTTGATCTGTGGTTGCTAAGCATCAGTGGCCAGATGAAAGGAGGGAAATGATGAGAGTGAGCATCCACTGAGCACAGAAAATCTACAACACCCCTTTTCAGGGACTCTTTCCTTTCTAATAGCATCACAGAGGTGGAGAAAGGTGAAGAGGAACAGAAAGGGGAATGGATTGTGTGATAAAATGTTTACAAATTTGGGATTAGTAGCCATTGTTTGCTTCAATATGTATAGCAAGAGTTTGTGTGATCTGACTGGTGGCGCGTGATAGGCCAGGTCTTGACTGACAGATCTTTTCACCAGTCAGGCAACAGACATGCAGTCATATTTGCTAGGTGTGTTTGTAACTCTCTGTGTTCACCAAGCACCATTTCTTCTTGTTATCACCTAGCACGTCTGCAACATTTTGTGCAGCAGAAGTTATTTTGGCCCGACAATCTGATTTATTTGCCACTGCTCCTTCCCACATGTTGCTTGTGATGTCTACATGGGAGAGATTCTTTCCTAAGGTAGCTTGGAACCTCCTGCTTCTCAAGCTAAGATCATTAAATATTTCACATTTGAAGTTCTTTCTACTTGGCGCATCTCAGACTAGCAGTTTCATATGTTTATTTTTTCCCTTCATCAACTCCAGACTTGGAATCCAGAGTTGGGTAAACCCAGAGAGTTGATTTCCCCTAAAAAAGCAAGACTGCTCTGCGATTTTCCCAGGCTCACCCAGCACCCAGACATCTCTCTCTCTCTCTCTCTCTCTCTCTCTCTCTCTCTGTCGTGCTCTCTTTTTTTTTTGTCTGACTGAGATTATGTACACATTATTTTAAATAATTTATAAATATGCTTTTAGACAGAGCAGTGCTATAAATAAGAGGGTCTGTGACTCAGGGGGACTGGCTCTGAGCAGCACGATTCTTTTAATATTGTCACAGACCTTACTGCAATTGAATAGAAATGGGTGGTAAATCACTAACCAGGGTTGTGACTGCTCAGGTCAGTATGAAAACTGACCGTGTCTATCAGCAAGGTAGGAACATGCTTGGGATTTTTTCAACAAAACACTTTTCACTGAAAGACACCTATGGGTGGAACTTGGGACTTGCTGGATCTTAATGCATGAGCCCCAACTCCCTTAGCTATGGCTGTAGCAGGCTCAACAACCTCTAGTTGGCATAGCTATTGCTAGAGTGGGCAGAGCACCACATGATGTGGGCCCATGGCTTACATGCCAATTCATTGATATTGAATCTCTTTGTGTAAGCAGTGTCAGGATGAGCTCCACCCTGACATCTGGTGGTGAGGTGTGGCAAGTTGTGGAAAAGAACTTCAGGGGCCGATCTCATTTGCATAGGCACACCCACCCCGCCTAGAATGAGGCCATAGCTGCCCAAATGGTCACTTTGGCTGCTGTGGGATCCCCAGTGTCTCTGTTATTGGGGCAGGAAGAATAAATTGTTATTACCCTGATTATGGGAACTGTGCTTGGAACTGTACTTGGCCTTTTGTTATGATGGAGGGACTCACCATCAACTAAGTAGCACTCGCTAGGCAAGGGTCATGGGTTCCAAAACTCTGTGAGTAGAGTGAGGCTGGGGACAAGTATTAATACTTGGTGGCATGGGCCCTTACATGCTAATTGCACTTCCTCCTCTCTCAACTGTGGAATATCAGAGCTAATTTTGATTTCATTAGAAGTCTAGTTACAGGCTGCTGAGCTCACTTTGGGCTAATAGTGCACCAGCACTGAGGCTCCCCTACTACAAGCTGACTTCACCAAAGAGCTGAACTGACTAAGAGCTGAAATCACTGAGCATTGTGCTAAGTAGTGGGGGAGCCTGAAGATATATTGTGGAGCAGTTTGCGGGACGGCTGGAGTGCCTTGTGGACAGGCTGGTGGAGCAGTTCATAGGATGGTGGGAGCTGCTGGTGGGACGCGGAGCAGTTCGTGGGACAGCGGGAGCTGCGTGTAGGCCGCAGAGCGGAGCTGAGCGAAGCAGTTTGTGGGGCGGCTGGTGGAGCGGAGCAGAGCGGAGCGAAGGCCTATGGAGCTGTGGGGCGGTCAGCTTCAGATCATGTAAGGTGCCTCTTACCTCCACCCCCATCTCCACCCAGGTTGGGAGGTAAAGCTCTGTAGATAAACTTTTGAACGCTGGGGCTGCCCTGACCAGGGACAGAGACTTTTGGGTCATTGGACTTTTGGGACTTTGGGTGATTTGGGGTTGCTGGACTCAAGAACAAAAGGGAAAGGGCATACCCCAATTTGCTTGGGGTGGATTTTTTGCTCATGGGTTGTGTTATGAATCCTGTTGGTGGTGTTTCCCCAACATAATGCCACACTGTTTCTCTCTGTTATTAAAAGGCTTTTTGCTACACTCAGATTAGGTGCTTGCGAGAGGGGAAGTATTGCCTCTTGGAGGCGCCCAGCGGGGGTGGTATATATTTGTCCCAGGTCACTGGGTGGTGGCTCGAGCCGGTTTGCATTGTGTTATTGGAATGGATCCCCTAGATATTGAACCCGGCCCTTGTTGCTGCCAACTTTGAAGGGCAGAAGGGTTACATTTGCAAGAAAGGGTCGGTTTGGATTAATTTCTCAACTCAAACATTTTTTAAAAAAAAACTTCAAAATTGTGAAAAGTCTCCCTTTTTGATATTTTCAAAATGAACGAAATCCGGTTTTCAGTTCAAAATGACTTTTTGTTTTAAAAAAATAAGTTAATGAGACTAATTTTTTAATTAAAATGGTCGAAATTAAAGGAATTTTTTCAAAAACTATCAAATAAAATGTTTCAATTAACTTGAACAGATTTTTTTTTCCCACAGATTTTCAGTTAGGGATTTTTTTTCTTGAGATTTCAACTTTTTGTCCTGATCTGGCATGGGAAAAACTTTTGAAAACTTGAAATTTTTGTGGGACAGAAAAACCATTTCCTGTCCAGTTCTAATAATGATTCTAGCTCTCAATAGGCCTAAGTGGGGTCAGAGGGACTGAATCTCATGCAAAGTCCATCAAGCCCAATGAAAATACTCCCATGGATTTCAGAGGCCTTGGAATCATACCTGGAGCTTTTCAGAATTTATTTTGCCCACACAGAAAATTTTTACAAAAATGAAAAAAAAAATTGTCTCCATTTTTCACAGAATATTTTAACTTTTCAGCAAAAAATTTAAAATGGAAATATTTTGCCCCAATACTGAAATACTACTCTTCAGAAATGTCCCCATAGTGCGCATGGGAGTTGTAGTTTGTGTGTGTCATGTTCCTATTCTCCTCTATCCGCTGGGCTCCTAGTTGGACTACATCTCCCATAATGCACAGTAGACTCCCTTAATTTTGAGGGTAGGGAGTTGCATCATGGAAGTCCCTAGCCATCTAAATATAGTTCTTCACCCCACAAACTGTTCCTCCTCCATCCAAATATAGCAGAAGATATTATCCCAGCCCCCAAACTGGCTCCAGCTCTCTTCAAACCAGCTATTAAAAAAACCCATACATTTAAATATATAATTTAATACTGCAAAAGATCAGTTTCTGCTCCGGATGCTCCAGCTCATGCCAGAGGGTGTTAGGAAGTGCCCATCCACTGGAAACAAGAAGAAGGGGGAGAGAGGTGGCAGGCAGAATTATAGCCACCCTGAAACCGGAGCTGAGGGCCCATAAAATAGCAAGGTAAGGAGCCAGTGTATTATACAATCATATTTGTTTTCACTGTATTTCAAGATTTCAGCTCATGAGTCCACGGCTAGCAGCTTGAACTTAATAAGGAGTCTGCAGTGTGGCTATCACTAGCTTCTGCTGATCTAATGAGCATTGGAGTCAATGGAACGCTCCAAGTGATGTCAATGGTAATTGAATCAGGTTCCATATGAAGAGCAATCTCTGATTTTACTATTCTGTCCTACGTAAGTGGTATATTGGCACTGTCTGAAGGATGGGATTGGACCAATGATCTGGCCCAGCGTGGGAAATCCTGTGTTCTTAGCTGGGTGACTGCAAGCTACTTGATAGGGAGCTGTAAGATTCTTTCTTGCTTTTCTTGTGAAGTGAACAAGATGTATTTAAATGGGAGAGAATAAAAAAGAGTATGTTTTCTTGGATCATTAGATACAGCTCAAATATTTTAGGACAGAATGCTCTGCTAATGTGTGTGTCTCTATGGATTCAAATATTGGTGGGGTGGTTTTGGGTGGGTGAATGCTTTTTTTTAATGGCGTTTAATGAAGTAAGAAAAAAATATACTGAACTTTGCTGGTAGTAATATTCCAATGAACAGTTTTAGTGGATGCCTCACTATTTTGACTGCTACTTGCAGCTATTAGAGAGACAAGGTGGGTGAGGTAATACCTTTTATTGGACCAGCTTTTGTTGGTGAGAGAGAGAGACAAGCTTTTAACAGGAAGTTGGTTTTCAACAGAAGTTGGTCCAGTAAAAGATAGTACCTCACCCTCCTTGTCTCTCTAATATCCTGGGATCAACATTGCTATAACAACACTGCATACTTGCAGCTATGCAATTTCCATTTTGACTGCAGTTTCAGCACATGTTCTGCACCAGGACTTGTGCGTGGAAGTGAACTGTTAATTTTTATCCCAGGTAAGCCCCCTGGCGGGCCGGGCCGGTTTGTTTACCTCCCGCGTCCGCAGGTTCGGCCGATCACGGCTCCCACTGGCTGCGGTTCGCCATCCCAGGCCAACGGGGGCTGTGGGAAATGGCAGCCAGCACATTTCTCAGCCCGCACCACTTCCCGCAGCCCCCATTGCCTGGGACGGCGAACCGTGGCCAGTGGGAGCTGCGATCAGCCGAACCTGCGCATGCGGCAGGTAAACAAACCGGCCTGGCCCACCAACGGTCTTACCTTGGCGTGCCGCGTGCCAAAGGTTGCCGATCCCTGGAATAAACCTTCTCAGTGCTGATCCCAGCGCTGACTTCCCACTTTACTTGGTGTTTCTTCTCTGATCAGAATATTTGACTCCTTCTTAGGGGTGCTGTGAGGATGTAAAAATTGTCTTGAAGATTTAAAGTGCTAAGTGTTTTGGGCTTCACTTTTAAATATACTGATCAGCTCTAGTTTCAGTTGAAGTTCATGGGAGCTGAGGCGGCTCTGGAAGGTAAGCTCTGTTATCTGATAACCACCTCTCTCTCTCTCTCTCTCTCTCTCTCTCTTTTGGTGTGTTTGTAAATTATTGAGGGCCATACGGTGGAGCTCAAGTTGGTGAGCAACTACTCACATTGACTTCACCAGCATAAATAAGGGCATCACAATCTGCCCCTTAATGAATAAATTAGTATTACAAATGTTTTCTCCACTTTAGTTGTTATGGCTCTGATTCAGCAAAGCATTTAAACTCCTGTGTAACTTCAAGCACATGACTAACCCCATCGCTATTCAGTGAAGCATTTAAGCACACTGAACTTGAATGCTTAAAGTTAAACACATACTTAAATGTTTTGCTAAATCAGAGTCTAAACGAGTCTAACACTTTTGCCCTGTAAGTCTCCTAACTGGCTTCATCATTGACTCTCTCCCACAGTCCTTTGAAAAGCCATAATATACAATATGAGCTGAGACCTGCCACATCTCCCTGCATGTGGAAAACACTTGAATCTTGTGCGCACATGTCTTCATACACAGCTGTATGTTTTTGTCTATTTAAGAGATACATTTTTATGAAATATGCAGGATGTGGGCGGGTAGTCAACAGCAGAGACTTGTCATACTGGGGATCATAAATACAAGTCAGGATGAAAGATGTTATTCCTCAACCTCCATCCCTCTGGGCTGTCCCCATGGGTTTTTTCGTCATTGCAAGTTCAGCTTTGAAATGAAGAGCAATTAAGGAAGGCATGGAAGCAGCAAACCATGGGAGTTACTGCATGTGAAGGTTCTGACACTAGGGCACCAAATAAATGCCTGCTGGTGGGAAAGCTCTTCTCTTCTCCATATTTTCACTCATTGAGAACCTGGGGAGTCCACTTGTTGGTGAGTATGTGCCGTGAGTCATGCCTCAATCACTTAGAGTAACAGGCATGAGAAAGAGGAGTGACTCTCTTGTCTTGTAGTTGGTGGGTCACTGCTTGATTCCCACTGTAAAATGACATCCTTATGGAAGGGTCAACAATAAAATAGTTTCTCTTCCCAAAACACAGGAGTCAATAGGTCTTTATGGCAGTTCTCTGTTCTCACACTTTGTCAATGGTTTGTGCTGGCTAAAAATAACATGTTTCTTTTTTAAAGAGCAATGAGCAAGTATATATTGTCTTCCATTGCAGTGATGCATAACCTTTATATGATGCATCACCCTTATACAGGTTCAATGCAGTCAGGAGAGTTTTGCAGTTTTTTCTACCTAATGGTCTACACTGCAAATTAAGGTGTGAATGTAGCACAGGTAGGCATACCCATGCTAGCTTTAATCAATGGGCCGACCCACAACATTTTGGCACCTGAGGCGGGGAGCTCAAATGATGCCCCCATGCCCCTTCGCTTGGGCCAAAACTTTGAAAGGTCTCAGTTCTGCCTTCTTCCTGTTCTACTCCTCTCATGGTACTGCTCTGCTACCTACCCCAGCAAAGGAGAACTAACAACTTAAAATGCCTTGTTCAAAAATTGTAAGTAACAGCAAATGTAACTTTTCTTGTCTGCATAGTAAACACTGGCATTTTTATCTGTTTGAATAATCAAAGTGGTGCTTTCTGTGCCTTCTTGGTTGCAAAGATTTGAACTGCTTCCTGCTGAAGGTCCACAGTCTGGGCCAGCTCATGCTCTGCTGAGATGGTTGCAAGGCCGACCAGCCTCTCCTTTGTCATTGTGGAGTGTAGATACGTTTTTATTAACTTCAGCTTGGAGAAGCTGCGTTCTCCACTGGCAACGGTTACAGAAAGTGTTAGAAGTATGCGCAGAGCAACAAAAGCATTTGGAAAGAGAGTGGTCATCTTATTTGTGCACATATATTCCAGAACAGCCTTTGGAGTTGATCCTAATAAAATGTATCTTGAAAGGGCTTTCAGTTCATCATGTAAATCACTCGCATCAATATCGTGCATGTCATCATGTGTCAACACTGTCTCTAGTGCCCTGCATTGCTGGTGTAGGTCTTCTTCAGGTATAGTGAGGAGTTTTGGAATACCATATAACATCCCAAATACACTGCAGTGTTCCTTGAGCTGCATGAAATGTTCTTCAACTGACTGTATTGCACAATCTAGCACCCAGTTAAAAAATTCAACTTTGAATTGTTGTTTGGGGTCTCTTATGGGATTATCCCGTGTCTCGTAATCAAAATGCCTTCTTCTTCAGTGACTCTTGTATTCTTGAATGGGTGGGAAAACAGCTTCAGTGTGAAGTTCCTCTATCAACTTCTGTGCACTCTTCAGAACATTTTGAAATCCCTCATCTGACTGGTAAGACTGTAGGTATGACTTTGCTTTCTCCAGTTGTTCCATTTCTCCAGATATATCAAGGTCAACACCTCAGAGTCTCTTGCTTACAACATTTATTTCAAACAGTATGTCATGCCACAACACTAAGCCACACAGAAATGTGAAGTTATGAATGTTTCTGGTGATTCCATTTCCCTCTGCCACTGTTCTCCCACAAACAGTTCCTGTCATAGCATTATCCTCCATAATGGCAACTATGGCATCATCTATCTTCCCAATTTGGTGTTCGATAGGCTTTATCGCATCCACTCGACTTTCCCATCATTTGGCACTCAGTGGTTTTAGTGTCAGAGAGGATGTTCCCAGATGTTGCTTCAAAATTTGCCATCTATGAGTTGATGCAGAGAAAAATACATAGATGCTTTGAATTACATTAAAAAATTCAGCAGCCTCACTAGAAGCTGATGCTGCATCACTGACCACCAACTTCAATGAATGAGAACTGCATGGGACAAAAAAAGCTCGAGGGTTTAACTCTCAGATCCGTGTCTGCACTCCTCTGTTCTTTCCTCTCATGTTGGCACCATTATCATAGCCCTGACCTCTCATGTCAGCTATCGCAATTCCCATATCTTCCAGCTTTTTAAGAAGCACGTTTTTCATACCAGCTCCTGTAGTATCATCAATGTCAATAAATTCTAGAAAATGCTCTCTGACAGTCACCATTGCAGGGACGTTTTCACTTGGTTCTGTTGTTGTTACAAAACGCACCATTAAAGTCATTTTGTTCTGTATGGCTGATGTCAGGTGTGCAGTCCAGAATAACAGAGTAATATCTTGCTGACTTCAGATCTGCCACAATCTTCTGTTTGACTTTTATTGCCAGTAACTGTATGATCTCATTTTGAATTGTTTTTCCAAGGTAGTGGTGTGTGTACATTTCTTGGGTGGTGACTCTTCTTAGATGCTCCTGGAGTACAGCATCAAACTCAGCCAACAGCTCCACAATTTTAAGGAAGTTTCCATTGTTTGGCAGATACAGCTGATCTGAAGTGCCACGCAGTGCTAGGTTTTGGGTAGCAAGCATTCTCACAATGGCAACGAGCCTTTTCAGAACATTTTGCCAGCGCAATCTTCTCTTAATTCTGATCATCTATGGTGGCCTTTAACCTCCATCTTATCTCAAGCTCTTTCCACCTATGGAATGCTCTCTGGTGATTTGCTGCCTTCTCATGGCATGCTAGATTTCTAGCCAGATTTTTCCAGTCCTTTGTTCCTGTAGAACCAATGTGGCTGGAACATTAGACTGGAAGAGTTTGCAACAAAAACAGTATGCAGCATTCTGGGTTTTTGAGTACATAAGCCATGGCCTCTCCACTTTGTCACCATTGGGGATTTCACGCCAGTAATGTGTTGGATGGAAACTTCTGTTTTCATTGTCTTTGGGGAACATGGAGTTTTTCACTTGCAGTAGCCTGAGGGACTTCCTTGTACTGCATGGGCCACAGCTCGAGTGGGTCCACAGTCCTGGATCATCTAGACTTAAGGAACTAAACTCAGCAGCAGCTGTTTCTTGCGCCTCCACCACACTCTTCTCTGACCTATACTTTTCTTCAGGAATGTGCATGGTTACATCCATTTGAGATGGAGAATGGATGCTGCAGTAGCTGCCAGGTCACCTGCACTCTGACTAACTGGAAGATCAGGCATCTCCTCACCACGCACATCCTCACTGGGGCTGGAAGGCTCACCAAGAACATTTGTGTCTACGTATCTCAGGAGGGCTTCTTCCTGCTTAGATAGAAAAGCTTCCTTTGCTTTCTTACTTTTTCTTAATGCTGCCCCAGAGGGGTGTTTTCTTCTTTCACTCATGACTGCTGTTCTGTGCCAGCTATAATGGCTCTCAACACTCAGTTGAAGGGGACAAATAAGCAGGCTGGTAGCAGGGCCTGAGTGAGTGAAGATATCAGTGTCTCAAGGGCCTAACTGGCTCCTACTACTTCAGTTGACTGCCTGTTTTCCTCAAGTGGGTTCAGGGAAGCAGCAGGAAACAGGAAGCTCCCTGAGAAGCTGGTGTTAATCAGTCCAGGCTCCTGGGGGTGCTAGAGAGGTACATAAGAGGCTCCTCCTCCTCTCTCTCCCTGCAGCTCCTGCTGCTTTCTGTTATTCCCTCTCACCTTTCCTCCTGCCTGCCTGTTTGTCTCTTGTGCCCTCCTTCCTCCAGCACAGCACTCCACCATATCTGTGCATTTAGAGCAGAGAGAATACATATGCACCAGCAGCAGACACAATTTTCTACACTCTGGGTCCTAGTGGTGCCCTCCTCCCCCCACAGTCTGGCACCTGAGGCAGCCGCCTCAGTTCACCTCATGCCAGGGCCAGCCCTGCTTTAATCTCGCTAGAACAGGTAACAATAGCATTGAAGACATGGCAGCCCAGACTTCAGCATGGGCAAGCAACCCAAGTATGTACTAGGATTCCCTGTGGGCTTGTACTAGGGCAGCTAGCCCATGCTGAAGCCCATGCTGCCACATCTTCACTGCAAGTGTTACCAGTGCCAGATGGATTAAAACTACTGTGGGTAGTCATGCCTGCGCTACAGACACACCTTCATTTGCAGTGTAGATACACAATACATGAGAAATGGCAAAGACCAACTCAATAGGGCAAGCTACATTTGCTTTTCTGACTTTAGGTTGTTCATCCTTTCATTTCTAGATTTTTATTTTACGGTGAAGTATTCTTTTTGTGGAATGGATTTAATTAAAGTAAATTTGGTGTTCATGACCAACAGCCCTAGAGACTGAAGTCCTGTGCCAGCAGAATAAGTACAAAATGAGCATTTGAGTTTATTCGCCTCACCATGTTAATGTAGCTCCAGCCTGCTTCTAGGTGTAAAGTGGTAGTTTGGTTTCCACTTCCATTCAACCTTAGGTATCTCCAGTGATACTGCCAATAAATTGGCAATTGTGATGACATCCTCCAAACAAGGCCCTAGATTAAAAATACCAGCTCATTTCACATCACGCACTCAACAGTCTGTCTACTGACTTGAGCCACACTCAAACCAGTACTTAGAGAAGAACGAATGGACCAGAGTTTTAGAATATTAAATACTTCATGCAAGTGTATGTACAGTTATGGCATGTGAGTCCTGTTGCAGTAATTATGACCTCTGTTCAGGAGTGCAGCCCTTTTCTGGGTAGCATTTAAGCACATGCTCATCTTTAGCATATGCTTAAATTCTATGCTGAATATGAATGAATTTTAGTGCTGTTCTAAAATGGGGCCTATATGCACAAACTAATCATTTCTCTAGGTAGTTACTGCAATTGCACAAACATGGTAATTGCTAATGCAAAATATATACATACATTTTTGCATACATAATGGTGTACTCACAATTATAAAAAGCTGTGCCTAGCTTTTCAGAAATGGCTGTTGATTCTATGTGCCTCAGTTTCTGGGTACCCAACTTGAGACACCTTATTTTGGGGCCTGACTTTGAGACAGTGCTGAGCATCCACTCTCTAAAAATTAGGCCCTTATAATGCACTTCAAGTTGGGGATCTGAAATCACTAGTTACTTTTTAAAAATGTAGGCCATGACTATGTTTTTTATATCCTCTCCCCCACCAGTAATTTCTGGTCTTATGGGCTTGAGTAGTTGGAAAACAGAGGAAGAAAGTGACAATGTTTGTGAAATAAAGTTTCAATATTTCACTGACGCTGCTTTTTCCTAGGGCTGTCAATTAATCGCAGTTAACTCACGTGATTAACTCAAAAAAATTGATCGCAATTTAAAAAATTAAATTTTGCATAGAATACCAATTGAAATTTATGAAATACTTTTGGATGTTTTACTACATTTTCAATATTGATTTCAATTACAACACAGAATACAAAGTGCACAGTGCTCACTTTATATTATTATTTTTGATTACAAATATACGCACTGTAAAAATGATAAATAAAAAAAATACTATTTTTCAGTTCACCTCATACAAGTACTGAAGTGCAATCTCTTTATCGGGAAAGTGTAACTTACAAATGCAGACTTTTTTTGGTTATATAACTGCACTCAAAAACAAAACAGTGTAAAACTTTAGAGCCCACAAGTCAACTCAGTCCTGCTTCTTATGCTACCAATCGCTAAGACAAACAAGTTTGTTTACGTTGATGGGAGATACTGCTGCCTGCTTCTTATTTACAGTGTCACCTGAAAGTGAGAACAGGTGTTCGCATGGCACTATTGTAGCCGGCATTGCAAGGTATTTACATGCCAGATATGCTAAACGTCGTATCCCTTCATCGTATCCCTTCATCCCTTCATGCTTCGGTCACCATTCCAGAGGACATGCTTCCATGCTGGTGATGCTCATTAAAAAAATAATGCATCAATTAAATTTGTGACAATTCTCCCCCCAAGGAGTATAGTATGTCTCCTGCTCTGTTTTACCCTCATTCTGCATATATTTCATTTTATAGCAATCTCGGATGATGACCCAGCACATGTTTGTTTTAGAAACACTTTCACAGCAGATTTGACAAAACACAAAGAAGGTACCAATGTGAGATTTCTAAAAATAGCTACAGCACTCAATCCAAGATTTAAGAATCTGAAGTGCCATCCAAAATCTGAGAGGGATGAGGTATGGAGTATGCTTTTAGAAGTCTTAAAAGAGCAACACTCTGATGCAGAAACTACAGAACCCAAACCACCAAAAAAGAAAAACAACCTTCTGCTGGTGGCATCTGACTCAGATGATGAAAATGAACATGCATCAGTCTGCATTGCTTTGGATCGTTATCAAGCAGAACCCATCATCAGCATGGACGCATATCTTCTGGAATGGTGGTTGAATCATGAAGAGACATATAAATCTTTAGCACATCTGGCACATAAATAAATTGCAACGCCAGCTACAACAGTGCCATGCGAACACCTGTTCTCACTTTCAGGTGACATTGTAAACAAGAAGCAGGCAGCATTATCTCCTGCAAATTGTAACTAATCTTGTTTGTCTGAATGATTGGCTGACCAAGAAGTAGGACTGAGTGGACTTGTAGGCTCTAAAGTTTTACATTGTTCTATTTTTAGTGCATTTTTTGTACATAATTCTACATTTGTAAGTTCAACTTTCATGATAAAGAGATTGCGCTACAGAACTTGTATGAGGTAAATTGAAATATATATATTTCACTGTACACTTTATATTCTGTGTTGTAATTGAAATTAATATATTTTAAAATGTAGTAAACATCAAAAAATATTTAAAATAAATGGTATTCTATTGCTGTTTAGCAGTGCGATTAATCGCGATTAATTTTTTTAATTGCTTGACAGCCCTACTTTTTCCTCAACATTTTCCACCCAGTTCTAAAGAGGACAGCGGGCTTTGGGGAAGGAAAATGTTTATCCACTTCAACTTTTCTATATCCTAAACAGTTTAAGAAACAAAATAAACTTGAACTGTGTACCTTAGTCTTTGCAACAAACTCATGTTTCTTGTCCATCTTTTCCCTGAGACTTCCACCCAGCATTAATAGATCTCACGCTCTACATTTCTGAAGAGGCTTTTCCTCATCCCTTTGTTGTTTGAGCTGCACTGTCTGTTACCAATAAAAGGGATTACTCTATGTTATTCTTTTTGGCAAAAAGTTGACTATGGGATTCCTTATAGACTCAGTCTCTGGTGCCTGGCTCCTGCAGACACAATACACAATTTTGTATAATAGTTTTAAAAAACAGGTAATTCATGTTTTGTGTTCTGTGAGGGAGAAGAGGGGTCTTATATCTAATTCAGAGCAGACAGATGCATGTGCAAAAGATAGATGTGGCCAGATCCTCAGCTAATGTAAATCAGAGTAGCTTCATTTAAATCAATGGAACTGTGTAGATTTGACACCAGGTGAGGATTTGATTTGGTTAAGGATTTGGTTAAGTATGGGTGTAAATTTAAGGATGGGATGGGGATAATGAAGGCAGCTGTCATAAAATCTATTTGGTGAGTATTTGGGGTCTATACAGGGAGAATATGGAGCAGTTGGAAAGGTGAAATCCATTCTTCCTCAACCCAGGGCTAGGTGTGAAGCTGCTCTGAAGCTCCTCCATAGTTTCTTTTCTAGCCTATTAGTTGCAGCCCTTCCATTCGAGGTGTATAGGTTACTGGGCCCACTTGTTCTGTGCAAATGTGGACCTCTGACTTCTGCCTTGGCCAAACTTGGCCCATCACACTGTGGCCTTCAGGGCCAGACAGAAGCCCTGCAATGGGCTGTGGATCCCACACCTGCCCCGAAAGTGTTAAGGTGCCTAGGTGGGCCAATTAACCTGCATCTGGAGGAGGAACCAGGGAACAGTGAGGACTAATTAAAAGATTAAGCTCACTTTGACAATAACAGGTGGGGCTTGTGTAAAGCCAGGGAGCTCAGGGCAGAAAGGGGTGGCAGGGAGGAAGCCTGCAGTCATTCTCTTAGAGGCTAGGGAGAGCATGGAGCTTGGCCTAGAGAGAAGCACATACTTTGAGGACGGTTGAGGAGGAACTTGATAAAGGCAACAAAGGAAGCAGTCCAGGGAAATAGCAGTAAGGTGTGGGACAGGGCAGACCTTAGTGACTGGTTGTAGGGTCCCTAGGCTGGAACCTGCAGAAGAGGGTGTCTGGGGGGGGGGGGGGAGGATCTCCTACTAGCCACTGAGGAAGTGGCACCATTGGGGGCAGTGAATTGGAAAACTGCCCGGGACAGTGGGTGCAGTGAGGCTTTGGTACTCAACCCTCCCACACGCCCGGCCCTAGAAGGTGAAAACTACAGTGAGTAGGCCAGAGAGCCCAAACCCTAAAGAGGGACCCATTGAGTCCTGAGAGAGAGAGAACATCTGCAGGAAGGGGAATCAGATTGGCAGAGCTAATTCCTAGCTGTGGCCACGAAGAGGCGATCCAGTGGTGAGTAGAGCACCCCATGACAGACCCTTCCCGTGGCATGCTGTGGCTGAGCTGGCATCTCTGTGAAGACAGATGATGCAACCATTCGTAGACTTAAAGATATGGGGATTGGGATTGGGACTGGGACATGCTCATCAGAAGATCTTGGATTCTGGAATTCACCTGCCTAGCTCGCCCAATAAAGCCAGAGTTGGTTGAGCTTTGGGGCCATGGTGAAAGGCTCATCTTCTTCTGAGCATTTTGCCACAGGGTGGAATGGATGAGTTGGGGATCATTTATACTGAGAAGGCCTTTCTCGTGAGAAGTAATTGGGCATATTTGATAAATAAATATAAAGCATGAAAATAAAGAGCAAACTCCCATTTCTACCTTGGAAGGTTGGCTATGTGGGTAAAGTCCTAGCCTGGGACTCAGGAAACCTGGCTTCAGTTCCCAACTTTGCAACAGATTTCTTGTGTGACCTTTGGCAAGTCCCTTAACTTCTCTGGCTCTCAGTTTTCCATCTGTGAAGTGGGGATAGTAATATTTCCTTTCTCTCACCCTCTGTCTGTCTTGTTTGTTTAGCTTGGCAGCTATCTGGGGTAAGACTGCTTCTTATAATACGTGTGTAGAGTGCATAGTGTAATGGGGCCTTGATCTTGGTTGAGAGTCCTTTAAAAACCACCATAATACAAACAATAATATGTGGGAAAGTGAAGCTTTATCACTCCAGAAACAACCGCCAAAATAGACACATCCCAGAAAAACATGTCTGCATAGCTTTCTATGTGGAAACATTTTTGTTGTTGAAAAATTATATTCCACACTCACCTTCTTTTATAACATGATTGACAGCATTCATAATTTCCATTTTTTAAAAAAAATCCTGTCTCGTTTTTAAAAAGCTGATACTTTCATAGAGGTCTGGCTACAAATAAAATTATGGCTGAACATTCTAGAAACCACTTATGCACCAGACTGGAAATTAGAAATAGGTCTGAAGTGTTTGTCATATAAAATCAGGGAAGCTGGATCCATAGAAACAGTAGGACTTGAGAATATGCCAGAGGAATTCTGTGTTGTCTCATGTTCTGGCTGTGAGTTAAAGACTTATTCAGGGACATTGCCTCTCCCAGCAGTTCTGCATGTTTACAGGCTGCCGTTTTACCAAAGGGGATCTCCAAAGAGGACTCTGGCTGGTGATGAGCATTGCTTTAACTCAGGAGATGCGCTTACTGGAAAGAGGACTTGGATAAGTATCACATCTTATGGGAAGCCCCAAAGAAAGCAAGCAGACATCACCACTGCATTGTAGTTGTCTGTGGTGTAAGCATAAAATACATACTTTTGTATTTTTCAGTAATGTATTGTCTAGGAGGTGCTGATAAATATGAGCTTCCAAGTTCACAGGTCTTTGAACGGGGTGCACAGCACACCAAGAAATCCAAACCAGCCGCACCTCAAAGAACACATCAAAGGGAGACAAACTACTTTTAGCATTGAAAAGAGGGCTCTGATGACAACCACCTCACTTGTGGTGTTATATTATCTGATGTAGTAAGAGGCCCTGAAACATAAACCCTTGTATTAGAGGCCTGGTCTGAGGCCTAAAGCCTGAACCAAAGTACTTCCAGGCATTGCTAAGCAAAGCTGGGCTGTGAGCCAGAGGCAGGCCCTAATTGCAGAACTTGTCAAGAAAAGGGCTCCTAGAAAGCACGCGCTAATGATATAAGTAGTAATAAGAGGAACATGTGCCAAGATGGCACCTGGACATCCCGATATGAGGACACATCACAGAGATAACAAGGAACAGCATGATGGACAGATCTGTTTGTTTGAACCAACATGATCAAAGGGGAGACAGCACCCTAATGAGTCAAGGGACTGTACCTCAATACGTCAGTAGGGATGAGTAATCTGTCCTGCAACTGTATAAAAATAGGTCCTGGAGCGCATATCTTTGTCCAGCCTAGGGGGCAATGGAGTGTCCCGCCACTGACTGAGCTGTGTCCATTGCCAGGGGGCACATATTCGTAGTATGCCCTGTAGAGTCTATAGGAAATTATTAGTGTGCTTTGTTTGACAATAAACCTGGCCGGGTGCCTTTGTACCTTACTAGAGTTTGTGGTCTTTGGGGCTTCTCTCGGTGTCTGCTGTGTCAGCTATCTGCACAGAGCTGGGGCAGCACACAGAGGGAACACACACGCAGCCGACTAGTATTATCATCGAACAAGAGCAGAGCACCACACTGGTAGCTACCGACAACATCTGAGACATTTCTGTTACTTTCTTTCATCACTTGGAATTTATCAGCATTCTCAGCTGGAAATCACATTAGAGCACAGCAGCAATGATTCTGGTGTTACCTTCAGACTCGCACACTAATTTTGTGAGCCAACACTACAGTCTTATTTTCAGGGTAAGCATCTGAGAATGGAAAGAGAAGCTCTTTTCTTGCGTTTTCTTCTCCCCACATTATTTCCTGTGACACAGAAATGATGTGAACAGCCTGCCAGCTACTCTTTGCTATGTATCATCTGTACAAATGCTACAGGCACACACTAGCTGCTGTGAGAATGTTCAGTCTGAGCTGAGAGACACTCTGTGACTCCTGCTTTCATTCACTGGGACCCTTCCATTTGCACTGCTCCAATGACTATCCGTGCTCAAAGGTTTTCTCCCAGCAGACAGCTTGGGTATATATCAGTGTTTATTAAGAACCGTTCTCCCTGATGTTTCTGAGCATAAGCTGAGATCCAAGCAGCATAACCTTCCCTGTCCAGCCATGTCTTGGGGGGGCCTGTAATTAAACTGCATCTAGTCAGTCCATTTCTCCAGGGAGAAGAGATGCCAGGCCAGCACAAAGAGTTTATTTATAGAAGGCAAAGAGGAAAGTAAAGAAATCATTCAAGGCCAGATTCTGCCCCTATTACTCACGCTACATCACTCCTTAGTCTCACTGGAGATTATTTGGAAGTAAATTACTGCCTCCCAATAGATATAGCAATTCTCTCACTTTGTCTGATATAAACATTCCAGCAGGGAGGAGGGTGGAATAATCTGGCTTTTAGCGAGGACTGGATTCTGAACTGTGTGTGTGTGAACTGTAGAGAGAGAGGCAAACGAGGAACACTAGTGATCTCTCTCTGATCTATAAGAGAGCATTTTTTGGAGTGGAGCTACATAAAATAGAGCCGCTGCTTTCAATTAGTGATGTTTAGCACATTGGTCCTGATGCTGCAGTTCTTAAAGGCATGTAACTCCCTCTGAAGTCAATCAGAGTTTTACTTGAATATGAACTGCAGAAGCAGGCCCATTGTAGAGGGCTACGTACGACCTTCCTAAAACTGTAGCATGCCAGAACCTCAGCTGGTATAAACCAACTTAGCACCATTGAATTCAAAGGAACTGTGCTGATTTATACCAGCAGAAGATCTAGTCCAGAATTATTATAATAGTAATTATAGCAGTATCTGTTCAGATAGTGCCTAGCAGACAGGACCTGACCTATACAGACATGTATCACCAGAAAAGCCACTACAATGGCACAATGAGCAGAAGGAACAAGTGACTTGTAAGCAGGGCTATTGAACTACCTCTATCTCCTAGAAATGGCTGCGCCCCATTAGCAGGACAATGGGGAGGAACATGTACTACAGGGGGCTTGTTCTGCAGACAAAGAGAGAACTTCATTTGGCAGGGCTGTTAATTGTGGCAGAGGGGAAGGCCGATGGCCTGGGAGCCAGGGGTCTGTGGAACTTAGCCCCAGCTCTGCTGGCTGGTTTAATAGTTCGCTATATGCCCCAGCATCTATTTATTTACTTGGGGGGGGGGGAGGAGAGGAATCGCAGGGGAAATGGAATGAGTCGATTGTGCTAACATTTTTCCTAATGCGCTCTGTCATGACTACGGTTAGTAAGCCATAATTTATGGCATTAGCCAAACGACTGCTACCATACTACATTACTGCGTAATCTATTAGTGTTGGGAAAGAATGTGAAAATTCAGACCCTTCAATATCCTCTATTAAAAGAATTGAAACAGAGGCTGCTCTTATTTTTTCCATATGTGCCAACAAACTTGAAAAGTTTATCACACTGCAAAGTACGGTCCAGCAGACTTCATTCAGTCCACTTGGTGGTTTTACTGAAGGGAATGAGTTTGTGGAATTATGCCAGGGTACACCTGAGAGTGAGGAATATATACCACTCAGTTACTGCCTCTCAATAGGCAGAGCAATTCTTTAACTTTGTCTGATATAAACAGGGGATAAGAGTTGCCAGTCACAGACAAAGAGAGTACAGTGAGTCAACCAAATGAAGAGCAGAAGCTTTATATGCAGAGCTGACTCAAGGTCAGGGCCTTGCATCTCCCCAAAGCTGGTGGGGAGGGGGAGAACAAAACACCAGGAAACACTGCTTGAAATGAGGGGCCCTGGAGAATTTGACCCCTGTAAGAACAGGTTCTGGACTGCTTTAACTGTTGACATTTAAAAAGTATCCTGTGCCCATGACCCCGTCACCCCCATACCATTATACTGTAGATCATCTGGTCTTTCTTATTGCTATTGAGACTATTAGTGAAGAAAAGCACACAGGTGCCCTCTCTGGCCAGCACTGACTACTTCCAAAGTCCTATCTCTCGTCCCCTGCTTAGAGACTTTCCACCTCCAGGACCCGTTGTCCTGAGACACAACAGCAGATACTAGTGAATTCAAATACTAAATTCTATGACCTCTTTACTGTTACTTTGATCATATATAGCACCCTTCTTCCTGACATGCTTTCCTATGCAGTACACATATAGGAGCCACTTAGCCATCTGTGATGATGTTCACCCCACACTTGCCCTGAAGGGGTTAAGGTAGGCTAAGAAGGGGACCAATCAACCAGACAGACCACAGCTGAGGGGAATCAAGTGGTTTAAGTAATCCCCTGACTGAATAATGCAGGAGTCCAGCTGAGGAGGAATGAGCTGGGATGGGTATATAAAGACAGGAATTTGTCAGCAGATTGGGGGGCTGTAGGGAAGTAGTCTGCAAACACTCCATGAGAGAAGGGAGGTGTGTTTAGGGGTTACAAAGCCAAAGTAGCATACAGTTACTCCCTGGCAGGGGAGTTTTGGGGTTAGCAAACCCAGAGATGGTTTGGGGGTGGGGGGAGCCAGAAGGTTAGGAAAGACTCAGGGAAAATGCAGTAAGGTGCAGAATGGAACAGACCTAGGTTGCTGATTAGAGGGTCCTTAAACTGGAACCTGGAGTAGAGGGAAGGCCTGGGGAAGTGGCATCAGCTGGGCAGTGAATGGTAAGACTGCCTGAGTCATTCATAAGAAGAGACTTTGATACCCTGGAAGGGGAGGATACATGTGACTTGGCTGGAGGCTAAGCCATGAACACAGAGCATCTAGACTCACTGAGAGCCAGGAAAAGAAGGCACGGTATACGGCAAGAGGTGGAAAGGAGGCTTTGGACCTGGAATCAGCTATTCCGCAGACTAACCAACAGGGGGTGCAATAGCAGTGGGCAGGCATTGCTGAAATACAGTGACACCATTGCTGAAATACAGCCTCTGCTGCTGAAAACACAGCAATCACCTAACACTTCACATCAACACAATGGTTTAGAGCAGTTAGTGGAGAACATTACCAATTTAATTTTGGGGGGAATTTAGGTGTTATAAAGTACTTTAGTAACCCAGATTAGTATTTAACCTGAACACCCAGGTTATCATTTCTCCTCATGTGAAAATTTTATGCGCCTCTTAGTGACCAGAAGTACCTGGGACTTTGATCTTACATCTCTCCTAATGAAGGCCCTTACAACACCAAAGTACCCCAACACCAACTAGAGTATTAATTCAGTACCTGAAGGGAAAAGTGCTCTTTGTTTTTGGCCAAATTCTACTCTCTTTATACTGGTGTTAATCCAGATGAACTCCATTAATGGTCACAGTTGTACAAGCTGGGGGTGGAAAGCTATTGCTCACCCACACTGAGCAAGGTGCAATCTGACCGTCAATTAGAGATCTCCATGTTAAGTTTGAAAGTGTCTTTGTGAAACGCTAGGCAAGAATACTCCACAGGTTTTCTTTGTTGCATAACTTAATGCTGTAGCAGAGGCTGATATGGTTTGTACATTTAATAGAAGAGCTAGATTTGGGAACAAACGTGTGTGTACAATGAAGTTGTGGCTGTGAGGTGGAGCATGAAATTAAACCAGCTTAACTAGAAGGACCATTTCAATGAGAGATTGATTTAAATACATCTGGGCAATCAAAAGCCAAGATAAAGAACCATTTGTTGTCAGTTAAGATCAGTAGCCCAGGTCCACATTTAAATTAAGACTTTTTTTTTAACAGAATCACATTAATTTATGGCTCATGAAGAGAAAAATGGAAATTTAAACTATAATATTTCAATGCCTTCCTCTTTGAAGTTGCTGGCAATGATCTTAGCTGTACCCACTGATGGAGGACAAAGACAGCAGCTCAGTCAGTTCCTATGAGCATAAGGATGGGCTTATGCTGAACAATTCAAATCCAGGCTGGGATTTTGAATGTCTCAAAATTCCTGGGGGAGTTCAAATCAGGGCTTTTGGTTCAGGTCCATCTGTAATTAAAAGGAATGAAAGAGAAAAGGGAGCTAATTATGAATCTGGATACAGTAGTTTCTCTGAGCTGCACTGTTACTTACATGAAAATGTATGTCAATTTCATTAGCAATCATTACTCTTCAGGAAAGAGGCTGAAGGAAAGCACAAAATACAATGTATCATTTTTAATTTATTTGGCATTACTGTGAAGGTCAGGTACTAGCTGCTGTGTCCTTAGCTGCTGTGAGCACCTTAAATCAAGGCACTGAGACTTGATAGCAAGGTACCTGACTTCCAAATGTATTGATCGTGTCTGAACTGCATAAGTCTCTGCTTATGATTCCATGAACTCCTGTAGTCCTGTCCTGTTACATTCTGGACTCTGTTTAAGACCCAGGATGCATCTTCTGAAGACAGTCTCTTCTTTGATTCTCTTTCCTGACTGGGCCTTTTGGAACAGGAAGAGATGCCCCCAGGACATGACATCAGTCTGACAAAATGTAAACAGCTGTACAGGAATCACAAAATAGGGGAGCCCCAGTAGCCTCCTAGTCCTATCCAAAGGTTTGTTAACTCCCAAATCCCATTTCCTTATTGAAGTCCACCCTGTTCCCAATCAATCCTCACCCATCTCACCCCCCAAAATTCCTCTTCTTCCCTTAATGAAGTTTCCTGCCATCCTCTGAGGCTCCACCCATCTAGCACTTCCTACCCCTATTGGGCTAGTCACTACATCTCTCTGTACTCTCTCCATCAGTAGGATGAGGATAATGGTATTTACCTTCCTTGGTCAAGTAATGGAGGTCTACATATGAAAAGTACTGAGGTTAGCACAGATCACTAAGCTAAGCTGTGAAATTCGCAGTTTGGGGTGGTTATTTATTATTATTTTATGAATTCTTATTTTTGTATTTAATTTCCTATAGTTCTTAAATCTTTCATTGACTATGAAACAGGCATTGTATATTTGCAAGAGAGCCCTTGCTCAGTATAAAAAAAGATTAGGATGCCATTTCAAATGCCAGGTAATTAAATGTAAAAGTGCTGCATCCAATACAGCTGCTGCAACAAACCATTGTGTCGCTACGGTCACTGCTTCTTCCTGGTCTCATTCCTGAGCTCTTGGTGCTCACATACTTCTGAAAACTGCATTCTTCAGCATTTTCTTAGGAAGCCACCAGTAACAACTCTGTAGTTAGGGTTATGACCAACTTCCCATTATAAACCAGTGGAAGTGTTCCAAGAGGAGGGATGATGTGGTCAGAACAATAAGCAAGGAAGATGATCTCAGCAGTGCATTTTAGACGGACTGGTGGTGGGGGGAATGATAGGGAGTCCAGCAAGGAAGAGGTTACAATCATGAAGTCTGTATATGATGAGAGTGGATGAGAGTTCAGAGTTTCTGGACAGAAATAAAAAGGACTGATCTCAGAAATGTTTTGGAGGAAGGACGGGCAACATTTGGACGCAATCAGGATGTGTGGGACAAGAAAAAGGGAAGAGGCAAAGTTCAGACCAGATTATTTGAAAGGGAGAGTCTTTCACACTGGGATAAATTGGAAAAAGAGTATTAATCAAAAAGCTGTTTACTCCAATTCCAGTTCTTATGTTGATTTTGCCTGCTGCTGCTCTTGCAATTGTGTTTAAATAAGAACTTTCTTTCTCTTCTTCACGTGCTCAATCTTGATGGTAAGTCACACTTCTGGGTCTATGACAAAAGAGTTTATCATGAAAATGGCTGTGACGGGAACACAGACTAAACTGGACTTCATAGCAGGATCAAGATAAAGGTTGAGATAGGCTGTGAGACAAACCCTTGTTTAAACAACAATTTTATTTGCTAGTAAGCAAAAATGGCAGGAAAGATGACTTAAAAAGTATGAGCCACATCCTTAGCTGGTGTAAATCAGTGTAACTCCATTGAAGTCAATGGAGCTACTCTGAATACACCAGCTGAAGATCTGGCATATGAAAAGCAAGACAGATGAGATACTTTCCCCAGTATAAAAGTCTCTTGTTAATTATTTGGCTTGTTTAAAAAGAGAGACTACATTGTGGTTTATGGGCTGAACTTTATATTTAGGGGCCAGATTAGATCAACAGGGCCTTTCTGATCTATCCTTCATGCCCTAGTATCTGGTGAATTGTGTGTTTATTGCAGTACCTTTATTGCCAGCCATTCATAAAATATCTCCTTTTGCATTTTTTGCAACACATTCCTGAAAAAATATATACTCTCCCTGCCATAGGACAATTCTGCTTTTCCGAAATCTCAAATCCCTTGTGAGGCCTGAGAAAATAGGGCCAGGAGAAATGCAATAACTACGACAGCTGGGCAGGAATCAGAATTTCTGTCCTGAAGGAAATTTCACATTTCCCTCCCCAAAAAATCATTCTGGATCCAAACGAAAAGTCAGAAATGCAAAATTTCCTGCTGAATGGAAATAATGGAAAAAGTCCATTTCAGAAGACCCCAAAATGGATTTTTTGAATGTTTCCAGCTGGCCATCTGGATGCCCAGATAGCAAGTAGCCAGCAGGCTTGACAGCCCAGGGAGCCAGCTGCCCAGCTCCTCAGTGTACCAATCAGGTGGGCTGCTGAAGAACAAGGAGCCTGGGTGAGTAGAAGCCCTGACTCTTAAGCTCGCCACCAGGCACTGAGGAACCAGAGAGGGGGGATGGATGGGCAGCTAGCAGAAACCCATTGGAAACCTGCCTAGTTTTGTAGAACATGTTGATTTTGACAAACTGGCATTTTGCAACGGGCAAACTTTCCATCAAAACATTTCTGAGCAGCTCTAGCAAAAACTTGATAGAGGGAGGAACAGCAGTGAAAATGCATGAATCCTGCAACCACTTTCGAAGGGACAACAAATTTGGGGGGATATATCCCATAATATCATTCCTTAGATAGTGCATGATCCAGCACCCACTGAAAGTCAGTGGAAAGACTCCCACTGATTTAGTGGGCACTGGAGCATGTCAAAAGCAGTGGACTTTGAAGCACGACTGCATACCTCTGTGGGAGTTTTCTTTCTGTACCTGAAATGAATAAACACACCTTGCCACCTTTACTCTTTTTTAAACCAAATTTTCCTTCTAAAAGGCCAATAGGCCAAAGAATCATAGGCGCCGACTGTGTGGCAGCCAAGCTCCCCTCACCCCCCGCCACTTGCAGCCAAGCTCCCCTCACCCCCTGCTCCACCTCCTCCTCCTCCCCTGAGCATACTGCATCCCTGCTCCTCTGCCTACCTCCCAGTGCTTCCCACCCAGCTGCCGCCAAACAGCTGTTTGGCAACGTTAGCATGCTCCGGGAGGGAGGGAGAGGAGCGGGAATGTGGCGCACTCAGGGAAGGAAGTGGGGAAGAGGCAGGGCCGGGGCGGGGCGGGTATTTGGGGGAAAGCATTGGACTAGGAGCAGGGAGGGGGAGGAGTTGGGGTGGGGACTTTAGGGAAGGGGTTGGAATGGGGCGGGAAAGGGGTTGGAAGAGGTGGGGAAGTGGTGGGCCCTCATGGAAGGGGTGGAGTGGGGGCTGGGCCGGGGCCAGAGGGGGGTTGAGCACCCATGGGAAAGAGGGAACGTTGGCACCTATGCAAAGAACAGCAAGAATAATCACTGAAAGAGGGGGGGGAAATGCACACTCCCAGACCATAATGAGACCATCAGTCACTGTCTAATAAAGACAATTTAATGATAAGCAAACTCTCCTTTGGTTGCATGTATTTCATTAGGCAGCTGCAGTTTCCTATTGACCTTACAGGCTCCAAACAAAATCAGTCTTTTTCCAGGTTAGACCAAATAAACAAGAATGCTAGTGGTTTCTCCTGTTTGGAGCTTCATGCTGTAGCTGTGAAACCCTGCCACTCGACTGATCCATTTGGGTGTCCATACTGTAACTAACAAGTCAATTAAACATTCAAGAGATTTTGTGTCTCCAAATTGATCTAGAGCTAATCCAGACTGAAGGACTTGTTCCCAGTGATAAGGTGTTGGGCAGCAAGAATGCACATTAGAACACTCTTGCCTACTGCTGAGTCCTGCATACAGGACAGTGCTGGTCAATCCCTTTGCGGGATCAGAGCCATAGCATTTTGGAGTACTCAAGTTTGCCCACCTGTAAAATGGGTATAATACTAATTATCTACATTATCGGGACAATGTGAAGTCGTGGCAGATTGAGGAGTTTTGAAATTGTTGGATGAAATGTACCATAAATGTGAGCAATATTATTATTTTATTATGGTAGCCTTAATTTCTTTTTTAGAAAGCTACTTTTTAGTCCAAATAATCTAAAATGTTAGCAGAATACCAGAAACAATGTAAGGGCAGAGGTCTGACTCTTTCTTGGACTGAACCCTCCAAAGGGCTGGGAAGGAGGAAATGTGAAGAGGTCTAAAATTGTGTGTTTGATTAAACACAACTTTTTGATAATATTAAGGTTATTTTGTATTAGGAGCAGAAAAAATTAAAGAGCCACATCTTGACTTTAACACCTTATCACTGGGAACAAGTACACTGATTTCCATCATCTAAGGATCTGGCCCATAAATTTAATCCTCATTCTTTCATTTTGGGGTTCTTGTTTATTTAACATAAAAACTTGGATTGGTTTGCTACATGGCCGAATAGAAATCCTGTTGAAATGTATACAGGAGTCAGTAAAATGTGTCCATTCTCTCAAATCTTTCACCAACCCAATGCTCCCTGAATCTGATTCATGGAATTGAAAGGCTGGCAGTCCAAATGCAGCAGAGAATAATCAGGAGAGCAGAGAGCTATACACCCTACCGGAGGCATGCAAATGCTTTGTATATGGCAAATGTTGCCATATTTTTTATTTTACATTATGGTTAAAAAATAAAGTGCCAGACGGGGAAGTGGACAGCTTCCTCATTGGGATTTATATGTTTATGTGTGTCCAAAGTTGTTTCAAACAATTATGCATTTTACCTTGATCAGATTAACAAAGCCTGCTAGCCAATGAAGGATCCATAGCTGTTCCACTGGTTTCTGCCTTGAGGATGGAGAAAGAACATCTGTTCCTTTGGCTCTTATGAAAGGGCTTAAGTCTTCCCAATCTTGAGGGGCCCTTTGTAAACAAACCCTGAAAGTACTGGATGTTCCCACAAAAATTGTTTGTGTAATCAGGCTTATATTGTTTGCAAAGGGGTAGAACTTAGGCTATCACATGGTAGAAGAATCCCCTGTTTGCAGCATGCAATAGACCTGGTTTAAGATCTGTGTTTTGGATAACACAGAGCAGGCTCTGAGGAAGCATGAGACTGTACATCAGTCCCAGATCTTTATTTTTTCTCTGGAAAACTGATCCTAAATTTTAAGAAATGACCACGCTATTGGTATGCAGTATTGTAGTAGCTGTGTTGATACTAAAGAGACAAGGTGGTTGAGGCAATATCTTTAATTGGAACAACTTCTGTTGGTGAGAGAGTCAAGATTTCAAGCTGAAGAGCTCTGTATAAACTCCAAAGCTTGTCTCTCTCATCAGCAGAAGTTGGTTCAGTAAAAGATATTACCTTGCCCACCTCGTCTATCTAACCAAGCTATTGTCATTCTCATTATCAGCAATTAGTCCTGGGTAATTAACTGAAGATAAAGCATAGTGCACTAGCGATGAGTAACTATTCAATTCCTGACCCTCTGCCTGAGTGCCTAAGAGTACGTCTACACAGCGACTAGACACCTGTGGCTGGCCTGGGCTCGGGCTGCAGGGCTCTTTCACTACTGTGTAAACTTCCAGTCTCAGGCTAGAGTCTGGGATCTAGGACCCTGCGAGGTGGGAGGGTCCCAGTACTCAGGCTCCAGCCTGAGCCTGGAAGTCTACACAACAATGACCCAGCCCCATAGCACAAGCCTGAGTTGGCTGTCACAGCCAGCCACGGGTTTTTCTTTGCTGTGGAGACATACCCTAAAGGTCCACTTAACTCTGCTTTATTGATTATAGCTGCTGACACATTTGGAATCTGTCTTCAGGGTTTGAAGATGATGCAATTTTTATAAAAATTAGTGTTTTCCTGATATTTTATACACAGAAAACCCCACAAACACTTTCTCCTGATTCCTAGTTCTGAAGACTTGCCATCAGTGCTGTTGTGATGCTGCATCAAAATGAAGTCTATGCCCAAGGTGCCTAACAACTGACTTTTCTCATTTCCTTTGGATTAAGTCAGGGGATGTGACTATGCTGTTAATGTGCTTAGTGAAGCTTCAGAGCAGTGCAAAGGAAACCCAGCCTCACAGCTGACTTTTAGGGCCTGTCCTTGCTGCAGTTATCTTGAATTATCCACTAGAACTGTCGATTCCGTGAAATCGAAACATTACACAGAGATTATTCGATTTCACTGAACTTCTGACACAACCCTGCCTGTTTCCTGCCAGCTCCCCGGCCCAGCTCCTTGGCAGCCCACCGGTCAGGCTTCTGAGGAGCCAAAGTTTCCAGGATCTCTTGCTCTGGGCAGATGGCCATGCGGACTGCCGCAGGACCAAAGACCACAAGATTTCCCACAATCTATGGCTCTGGGGCAGCCTGCAAGGTAGACTGTCTTGGAGTGGGGGCACCATTCCTTTTCTCAGATAATTTTGAAAATTAGGGGATTTTTCTAATTGGAATTAAGCCAAATTTTGAAACAAATTTAAAATCTAAAACTCTCCTTTGGAAATTCAGTCCTAACCTCATTAAGAACATAAAAGACTGAGGGTGAGATCCTGGCTGCAGTGAAGTTAATGGATCCAGGATTTCACTCTAAGAATACTATTATTGTTATTATACATTATTTGCATTACCATAGTCCTGGATCAGGACCCCATTGTGCTAAGTACTGTACAAACACAGAATAAAAAGGCAGTCCCTGCTCCAACAAGCTCACAGTCTATGTAGATTGTCTTTTCTGCTTATACCTTTCCCCTCTGGCCCAGCCTCTAGAAGAAAAAAACAGCAAATGGAAAACAAAACATATATTTACCTAAACTGTAAAATAATATTTTCAAGTCTCAGAAAAGCAAAATAATAAAATAATAATAATTAATAATAATAAATCTTTGGAAATACAGAGAGTGCCTGTTGTTCCCAAGTCTTAGAAGGTCTGTTGTATTATATAAAGTTTATGCTTGGGTCTGAATCAGTGAAAGGCAATGATTCTATGGGGTTTTATGTTTTTCCCCCTTCCCCTCACCGGTTTCAAGTCTTGATCACACTACAGCTATAGCCATGATTTTGTAATCAGAGTCACAGTCAGCGTAACTATTTATTATAGGTTATTTGGTTCATTTTGTGTCCACACAGCAGCTTTCCTGCCATCACAGCTTTGGTTTTGTGTTGACACCTACTCCCCAGAAATTGCGTTCAGGGTTTCCCAGAATGCAGTATCTGGAGGGACTGAATGAAGGCTCTCAGTGTAGGATGAAGCCAGTGATCTTGCACCAGGGAGTTATTAAGTCGGTATCCTGAGTGTGTAAGAGGTGTGTCCCTGGTCAGATATCAAGAGAACAGGACAGTGATCTGGAATTAAAACAGTATCTGTGTTTACTTCCAGGCTGTCAGGGACAAGGACTAAAGGATCAAGGGGAAAGGCAATCCTGCAATGTGCTGAGTGAACCTTGCAGAAATAAGAATAATTACATTCTTTCCTCTGAGCTTTTCCTGGAGCCCGTAGCAGCACAACATCACCAGATATTAAATATGTGATGCTCAGAAAGGAAGGGTACAAATTAACCTATATTCAGATGATATATTTTATTAATTTAAAAACCTCTGTGGCCAGTGCAACTGAGCAAGGACAAGGAGTATCCTAATTTAACGTTAGTGTAGGCCAGCCGTAAATTACTAATGGCACTTCCTAGAGTAAGAAGGAAGGCAATTGTGACACACTGTGCCTTGTTGGGCTACTCTTGAAGTGGTGCTCTTTACACGCTGCACTTTGTTCATGGCTGTGCCTGAAATTACACTGTAGGCCAGTGGTTCCCAAACTTTAACAACCTGTGAACCCCTTTCGCTAAAATGTCAAGGCTCGCGAACCCCCTCCTAAAAATGAATATTTCCACGGATTTTCTCCTTTACCTGAGTATAAATTATAAATGCAGTGATCTTGGACATATGTTTTTATGACATGCTTATTACACACTATTTATTATTAATATTATTTATCATTATGGTATTTTTATTACATTATGAAAATGGCAACACTCTTCCAAGATCTCACTTTCATAGCTTGTATCACTTGAATAAGCCTGTGTTTCATCAAGGAGTATCAGATGTGAAACAGCATGATGGTATTTAAGAAGCCAACTCAAATCGTTCCTCCTACACAAGCATTCAGGTCTTGAGCAGTCCAGGCAAACAACGCACATTACAACAAAGCTTAAACTTGTTCTTCATAATAATTTTAAAAACAATATTAGCTGCCTATTTAATGTTAAAAGCAGCAAAAAATATCCACCTCCCTTTCCATTTTTTATAAGGAGTCTTGAAGTTTAAATCTCCTCAGTGTGATAGATATGCTTGCTTTGATCTGCTTAGCTCTTGGAAGTCCAGGGGCTCCAGGCTGCTGCCCAGAGTCCCTAGGGACAGCTCGGTCCACCATTAGGGAATTTTTTCCCGAGAACCCCCTGTAACATTTTGCGAACCCCCAGAGTCCCTAGGGACAGCTCGGTCCACCATTAGGGAATTTTTTCCCGAGAACCCCCTGTAACATTTTGCGAACCCCCAGGGGTTCACGAACCCCAGTCTGGGAACCACTGCTCTAGGCCATAAACATTATCCATTTCCAGCTAATATGTCTCTCTAAACTCTGAGTCTATCTTAGAGAATCTAAACAAGGGTTTGGATATCTTCTCTTGTCCTTCTAATTAGAATAGAGAGAGCCAAAATATACCTCTACTCTACTGACACTAATGGGTTGGGGTTACTTTGCCTAGCAATGTTGACTTCACTCTTTAGACATTTGAACAAAACTAAAACCCTGTTTGTCTGAGAGAAAAAAACAGGCAGGGTTCTCACATGCAACTTTAAAAAGATCATGATGTACTTGTGATGGGGTGACTAACCCTGCACTGGGCCAATGGGGACGGACCAACTGCTGCCATGCCCCCTTTCCCCTGCTGCGCGTGCTCCAGGTGAAAGGGCCAGATAAAAGGAAGCAGCCCAACTCGGTCAGGGCTGGCAGCAGAGGAGGAAGGATGTGTACTGCAGGCTCCTGTAGGTGCCTGTGACGCTCTAGGTGGTAGAGCCCGAGGACCCGGATTACCCTGCAGACGACTCACTGACTGTAGAGACTGATGGGGAAGCCAAGCTGCCAACGGCTGAGGAGATCCCACGACACAACTTGTGGTAGGAAGTGACCCAGGGAAGGTGGTAGAAGACGATGCCTGAACCCCTAATGGGGAGTTCCCCGGCTTCATAGGGCCCTGGGTCGGAACCTGGTGGAGAGGGTGGGGCCGGGTTACCCTACCACCCGCACGGGCCACAAGGCATGGCTGCTGTCTGCTCTAGTCCCAGCCCATGGGCTTAGGGGCTATAGACTGTTTGTTTTGCCCTGCCCAAGGGCCACAGACTGCTGTTTTGCTCAGCACAGGGGGCCAATTCCCTTATTGCTACCGCCTGCCCCAGCCAGGAGGCTTAGGGGCTATAGACTGCTTGTTTGCTCTGCCCCGCCCGGGGGCTACAGTTGGATTACTGTTCTGCTCTTCCCAAAATGGCTGATTCCCCCAATTGCTACGACCTGCCCCACTAGAAGGCTTAGGGCCATAGATTGCCTGATTGTTTTGCCCTGCCCAGGGGCCGTGGATTTACTGCTATTTTGCCCTGCCCAGGTGGCCGATTCCACAGTTGCTACTGCCTGCCCCACCCAGGAGGCTTAGGGGCCGTAGACTGCTTGTTCGTTTTGCCCCGCCCAGGAGCTACGGACTGATCATTGTTCTACCCCGTCCGAGGGGGCCAGGACTCCAGTTGTGGTTGTCAGACTTAACCCGGAGGCGCAGGGACCATGGACTATTTGTTTACGTGGCCTCACCAGGGACTGGAGCCCAGCTTTCTGCAACTCTCTGTATTAGCAGGAAAAGCTGACAACCTTGTGACGGGGTGTAACAATCCCGCACTGGGCTAAGGGGGCGGCCCACCTCGGCACCCTTAGCCCCCATTACAGTACTGATTATATAGGACTGACAGACTTCTACCCTGCTTTCTGGTCTTTCAGATTTGTCCTACTGTAAGCTGTTTCACCCTTTATCTCCCTACCTATGCACTAGTTTGTCTTAAAACTGAAACAAAGCTCACAGCTTCCTTTCAGCACATTCCATCCATGCTGTCTCTTGCTACCATGTCTGCCTGCTCCTATAAGAAGGAACCTAGTTTTCTTCTCTACTTGGAGTGTCCTTCGGCATATCGAGAGCCTTACCAGCCCTGATCTTTCCACCTCCCCATATATGCCCTTATGGAAAAACCCACACTACAAACATAAGAATAAAACACCAATGTATTGTCAGGACATTTTGATTGAAATGTTTTAGAGCTTCAGGCCATGTTACAATACAATGAGCTCTTGTTCAGTAATTCACAGCAAACACAAGTGAATCGACCCAGGGCCCCAGGATCGGCAGAAGTTGGAAAGGAATGCAAATTTACAATCAATACTTATTGGCAAATTAGTACAAACGGACACAAGCCTCAGGATAATGATAGAGAGGCATGAGTCAGTAACCCAAGAGCTATGCCTGTTTATTACTGATAGAGGGTACAGAGGCAGCTCCCTCTCCTGCTATTGCTGTAGCCAAACAATATCCTTCTCTTACAGAGACAGGAAGACCAGACACACCCAGTAGCCTCCTCTCAAAATTACCTCCTCAGACAGGGGGCCTGGTCATCTGGGAGGAGAAGTGCTCTTTTGGGCCTGTCAGTGGGTGAGCCAAGAAACCCCCATTTTCCAGTCAGCAGAATAACTTTGTTACAGGTGGCTTAGAGACGCTTTCCGCCTCCTCAGCTCAACTGAGCATGAATTCCACACAGATGAGAATCTGGCCCCAAATGTCCTACATTGGGCTGGGATATTACAGTCCTGAATGTGCTATATTAGCCTCCTACCCTGCAAGTTACTCCATAAAGAGGGACTCTGGCCCTGCACATAGCTCCTTGAACCAAGCTCAACTCAAAGCTTTGATGCCAAACCAAGAGAAACTCAGTGGTTCAGGTGATTTGTGGGGGACCTCAAGTGGACGGAAAATGAAGAATCCCTGGGGAATGGAAACAATGAGTTTCCCACTGCCTGAGTTTTAAATGTGTCCTTAAATCATTGAAAATAATTAAACTTCATGAGTTTTCACATAATTGTTACACTTGCATTTGGTACACTCCGTGAGCAGAAGCTCTTTTGGGTTGGTGGTAGAATTTTGAGGGTACAAGAATCTGTGGAAAGGAGCTTGCAGGAGGGGCCTGGTATGTGTCTTCAACAGTAAAACCTGACTTGGATGCTACATCTTAATTCCTTCTTCTTATACATAGACAAGTCTTTGATCTTTGTTTTTTGGAAAATCTAATCTAAAGAGCCATCTAATTTAATTGCAATCTCTACATAGTACAATTGCCTACATATTTTTAAGGCTCAGCCCTAGAAAGAACTTTATTTTGAAAGTGGATCTAGCATTTAAGACATTGTTGAAGGTGGCTTCAAAGAGTGTATGATGACAAACAGCTGTTTTGACTCCTTAAGAGTGTTCTCCATCATATTTTCAAAAGGGACACAATTATTGCTCTTCATCAGGCAAAGAAAACCTATTGAAATTCAGATGAGACTTCAGAAATGAAGGGTCTGATTGTAGTTATTTTAGAAGAACGATGTGGTGTGGAACAAATAGTTAACAAAGCAAAATAGCAATGTATGTTTTTTATTTTCTGTCTTTTTTATTATTATTTCTGAAACTAGTGGATATGTTTTTTGCTATTAGTGCTGTTGATATAATTGGTAATAATGGCACCAATTCTCCACTACGTCCAAGCTGTGCTCAGATGTATTGGAGAGTGGTAGCCTCGGGAAGTCTGCTCTAACTTGTGAGGCTGGTGCTGCTGCATTGAAGGATCAGGCATGGTGGACTCCTCCTACCTCCAGCATGCCCCCAGGCTACTCCAGACATGCTCCTAGTGCAGGGAGTGAGGGGACAGCTAACATATGAAGCAGCCATGCTGCATCCACCAGTTCAGTGGCAGTGCAGATTCCCCAAACATCAGAGGAAATGTCCACTCAGAAGCTCTGTCTGGTATAAAGCCACTTTCTGTTGCTAAGTGGCCTTAGCAGACTGGAGAATCTGGTCCAGTATCTGCAACAGTGACGTAATTCTCGTTAGAAATGGGCCTAAACTAGAACTTCAGATCCAAAGTCCACTCACCCAAATATCAGAAAGTGTAACTACAAATCGTCAGGTCTGAACCTGTCCCTGTGGTTCTGGGCCTGAGTCTGATCAAAAAGCAGGAGGAGGCCTGGTTCCAGATGGCAGGCAAGCTGTATCAATGCAGCTGTCCAAGTTTTGCCCACAGTCACACATGTGCAACCCTACCGACTTCAACGTGGTTACATGGATGTAACAATAGGCAGAATTTGGCCATAAGCCCTTGGGAAAAAAACCTGCATATTTATAGAGCACCGTGCATTTTAGTGGTTTCTGATTGTGTCCTGGGTGTTGAAAGGAGAAAATACTGATGCCCAATGTTGTTTACTGTACAATATCGAAAAGGTACTTTGTAACTTTTAAGGAAAGATGTTTAGGGACATGTTCTGTTTGTTACTTTCAGCATAAGAAAGTGATACATGTTTTATTTGTAATAAATCATTTTTGGACAGACCAAGGGAGATCCTAATGTTAAAGCATGCTCACTGTAAGCTGATGAGTGATATAGTCACTATGAAATCACATGAAACTTCATCGTTTACGTTTCATTACAAAGAGAGCTGGTCAAAAAACAGGAAAATATGACTTTTTCTCCATGTTTTACACCAGAATTATGTTGAAATTTCAAATGTTTCTATTGGCTCTCGTTAAAAATATTAAACTCAGCTCAGGTTCACTGAAAGATTTGCAAACATGAGCCAATTTATGGTTTCATGTCAAACCTGTCCACTTGGATACCAAACCAAGACAATCTCAGGGTGTTATTGATTTTGAACCCCAAAATCAAAGTGAAATGGGACATGAGTTACTGAGAAAAGATTAGCCTTTTAAAGGCATTTAGGTGCCTAAAGAGGCAGATAGACACCTAGAGGGAGTGTCAAAATTGCCCACGTACATAATTCTATTAGTTCTGTTAACTGAGATAGGCATTTAGGCACTTTTGAAAATCCCACTAGGTGCCTATTTGCATCTTTAGGTGCCTAAATACCTTTAAAAATTGTCGCTAAGTGATTTGCCCAAGAAATCTGGAGCAGAGTAGTCTCTCATGTCTCAGGTCACCCTTCCTCTCTCCACTGGGGGGCTGACAGACTCTCTGATCACAGATTTTGTATGTGCACCACTTTTTCAAACAGTTTCCTAATATATAAACTAGTCCTGCAGAATAGAGATAGAAATAAATGCTGATTTGTAACTTAGATTAATTTTACTCTTTAGACTGTAGCTCAACACCTTGGAGGTTTAAAATATAAAATATAAAACACCTTGCAGGGTATTTGAGCATGAAACTTTAAAGAGCCAGAACACTTAAGGAGCTGTACCAGCCTCAGCCCAGGTGAATGGCTCACATACGATGCAGATCCTGTTGGAACATGTGTGTTCAACAATGAGGTTTCCAATTTTCCTGCTGAATTCTGGCGTGTTTTAGAAGCTGTAAAAAAATTAATTGTAAATACCTTACAGTTTTGGCAATGAAGAAACTTAAAATTTTTATTAAAGCTAATGTTAAAAAAATTATATAGTACACAGGTTAAGAAAAGTGTCTGTACATCTGGGTATAGTGCTTAGATTATCCACAAATACAAAGTTTGTTTTTAAAGTCATAATATACATATAGTGCATAATCAGCAATAACCCAAACAAAGGTGAATAAATTTAATAATACACTTTAGATATTAGAATCCGAATACTAGGGTACATCACTCATGAAAAGTTATAGAGAGTTGGTAGTAGAAAGCAAATAAAGGAATGAGTGTAGATTGTCCCTCAGTAATTGAGCATTTAGGGTAGATTGTCCATTTGGAAAATACAATCCATGAGGAAAGTATTTCAGTTACTTTCCACACTGTGCTTCTCATCGGAACTCCAGCTCATCCCTCCTAGTATTGCTGGTGTCCAGTGATGTGTTCTGTGTAGATGTCCCTCGACCATGTTGGGTTGGCCAAAAATGCTGTAACTGGATATTGCACAAAGGATCAATCCAGTTACTCCAATTAGCAGGCAAACATTTTACCTAGTAGATTAAAAAACAAAAGGACACTATTCAGTGCAAGGTATGCCTAGAACTATGTATTGTGCTGGTTTATCTTTGCTAAAGGAAAGCCAAGTAATATTTTTGGCAAAAGTTTGTGTGTCTGTGTTGAAAAATCTTTGAGAAGGAGGTTTACATCTGACTCTCAAGTTCTCTTCTCCCAAGGAGGATAATGGCTTCATTTATAGTTATTAGTGTCAGGAAGGCTGCCTTCAAATGAAAATCATTTAAAACGCTGAGCAGGATGTGACAATTGAGTACAGATAAAAGAGAAGCTATTTCCAGAAACAAGGTACAGCAAATATCTGCTTTGGTAGACTGATACCTTGACAGGATAGGAAGTCCACACAGAGCTAATAGTGATTAATGAATACTGAATAGAGATTTTTGTCCCTTAGGCAATTCCAAAATGAAAAGCGTCATTCACTTGCCATGAACTTTACACGTCAGTGCTGATACGGATCTCTAGCTGTAGTTTGCTAGGGAAAGCTTCATACATTATGCTGCTGTTGGAACTTGTCCATTCTGGACAGCCAGTCTTTTCTCATCAGCGCCCCATGAAACCTAAAATATGCTTTATATAGAATAATGTCCATTATTTGGTTAAAGGCTTGATTGCTCTGTTATATTTATGGGTTGATTATAACTAGGAACAGGCAAACCTTAGTTAGACATTCTCCCCAAATAAGAAACAAAGTTTTTGGAGGTCTGGACATTTTTGGTATATATTTTTTTGAACATTTCTTCTGAAAGGATTTAGGAATGCAAGTCCCACTGACTTTTGTCCTTAAAACCTATAGATGCTTTTAACAATCTTCCTCTTAATTAACATCTTTGTTTCAAAGGTCTTCCTGAGATTGTTAGTGGAAGAGCCAAAAACCATCCAAGATAGTCTATTCTTGCAGAATCTCCAGACTGACCAGAGATAGCTAACAATTCACAAGACAGCCTATTCTGATGAGATTTGCAGCCCAGCTTTGGAAAACCTAGAGTTTCTGATTGTTCAGATAAGCTTTAGGATCCTCATCTCAGCCAAACCTAAATTCTGAACATCTTGAGGTTCACCTGCCACAAGTGGCTAGAGGAAACCATTTCTTCAGTTACACTAATCTGGAAAAAGGCAGATGGTACATAGAAATTATACTGTTGCTGCAAAGAGTCAAACTAGGTGCTGCTAAATATCTCCTTGTAGCCAGGCAGTTACCCCGCTCCTGAGAGAAAAGGCTAGGCTGATTGGGGAAGCAGCCACAGCTGGGGCCACGCCCCAATCTGGCCACAGTTGGCCCTATAAAAGGGCTGTGAGTTAGGAGCAAGTCAGTCTCTCTCTAGTTGTGGAGAGAGATGGACCTAGCTGCCTGAAGAAGTATAGGGTACTGTAGACAGAGCGGTGCTGGGAAACTCAGGCCTGGAGACCTCCCAGGCTGCAGCCTGACAGGAAGGCTTAGAGAGGTACTGGGTTGCAGGGAAAGCCAACAGGTCCAAAGCCCCCCTTGCCAATGATAACCGTTTACAGACTGCAGTCTGCCCCAGTGAGCGGGGGCTAGATGATGACTGGCAGTAGCCACTGAGGCAAGGTGGGGACAGAGGGTTGGGGGTTCCTCTGGGAGGGGAGACCCAGACTGTGGGTTACTGCTGGGGGCAGAAGCCTGAGATAAGGGGGCACTGGGCTTTAGGAGAGACATGGGGCCAGCGGCAGGCAAGACACCGGCCGGGAGGAGGCGCTCTGTAGGCTGGAGAGCTAATTCCCAAGATGAGCAGCAGGAGGTGCTGCAGCAGTGAGTCTCACTTTGCTACACTCCTCTTTAAAAAATAACTACAAGTAATATTTGCTCTTATAATGGATCTCAAAGTGCTTTACAACTCATTTGTATATTTATTATTCTTGGTATTGTAGTTATTCCTAGGAGCCCCACCACAGACCAGGATCTTGTTGTGCTAGGTGCTGTGCAAACACAGAACAAAGAGAAGCCCAGCCCCAAAATACTTCAAACACCATCTTGGAAAGGATTAATATCTCTATTTAACAAATCGGAACTCGGTGGTATAGAGAGGTTAAGGGCCAGACCCAAAAAGGGACTTAAGAGCCTAACTCCCATTGAAACCAATGGGAGTTAAAGTGCCTAAATACCCTTGAGTACCTAAGTGACTTGCTCAAGGTCACCCAGGAAGCCTGTGGAATAAAACTGTTGTATGTATTTATATGGAATATTTGGGCCCAAAAGAGACAAAGGTGTTAACATAATCCAGTCACTGTCCAACACTAAACAGATGTGAACAAGTTTTGGGTTTGATATAAAGAGAACTCAGTCTGCAGAGCACCCTGGAGAACACACCATTAAAAACCCTTGTAACCTTTTATTAAAGATATAGAAAAGGAGGAAAAATAGTTAAAGCATTTGAGATGTGAAATATTAAATAAGCCTCTCTTTTTAACAACCTACCTTGTTCCCTTTCCCTCTAGCTGGACAAGAGTTTTAAGAAGGAAAACCCGCCTTGGTTGACAGACATATAGATGGTAATAACTGTCCTTTTTGGGGCAAAGAGAAGAAGTTAGTTGAGATGGGCTGGAGGAGTTGTTGCTGTTGTTTAATATTAAAGTCCAACCCCATTTCCTAAGAAGACAAATTCACAAACGGGGAGAGACAAGAACAGCAAAGACCAAAAATGCAGCCTCTGTCTCTGGTGCTCACTTTCACTTGCAACCTCTCTGCTGGAGAAACACAGGCCAATCACATGGTCTTATTGGCCACTCCGAGACCTGGCAAACTCATACCACCATTGGACTGTTTGGGGCATTGCTTTTAGTTGCCTCTTTGGTCACAGGCTCACACCAGCAGTGCAAAACATGTGTTCTGGAATGGCTAAGCTGGACTCTTATTAAACAGAAGGCAAAATTAGAGATATAGGAAAGAAAAGAAATAAGTTGGGGAAGGAAAAAGACATGGGGGGGGGGGGAAGGAGGAGGAGATGAAGGCTCACATCCCAGATGGTGTTCAGGATTTAGCCAAACCAGTGGAAGTTGCAATGTCACTTGGGTCCCTCTCTCTGGCCTAGTCCGGGTAGGATATCTCTCAGAATTAGCATGAAGAAGGTCCAGGATCCCTGGGGATGGTCAGGGTGGCAGCCATGATGATAAAGCTTCCTGCAGCAGGTGTTGGCAGAAAACTGCTTCTTCTACTAATTTTTCCCCAAAAATCTTCTTTTTAAGAACCCCAAAAGGGCGTGTTGGGTGGAATACTCCATCCTCACTGTTTTGCCTACCAATAGGCCTAATTTCTGAAACACCAATATTGGTTCATTGATTTCCTATCCGTGATCCCTCTTGTTTACCAGTCATAATTTTAACACAGTACTTGTTAACACATTTTTGTTTGGACTAATTTAGCTTGTCTTGCTTCTGTGCCTTTTTCCATAAACAATCGCTGTTATAGGTTATTGTGAACTTATACTTACTATTTACAGATGAGCTCATAATTAGGGTAAATTTGTAGCCCAGTTATTTACAACATAACTCATACCTCATTCTTAAACCTGTCCCTTAAACAAACTAGCCTTCTTCCTGTACATCCGCTTTATTATAAGCAGCTCCATGACATTTTCCATTAACCTAGTTTCATTCTGCCTTCATTATAAGAGCTTCTCCGAGGGTGCTGAGTTTTGCATGCTTTCATGTTGACTATTCATAATAATTGTCCTACTCCTTGACCTGAAAAGAAAGAAGCTGGAGGAAGGAAGATGGCTTAGGAAAAAAGGTAACAGAAGATAAATGGATGAAAATAATAATTTTGTACAAACTTAGAACAAAAAACCCCAGGATCACAGCAAACAGAAATTATGCATGGAAAACAGGAGTCACAGGAAGAAGAAAAAGACATCTTACAGTGTGTCGGGCAGTGGTATAAATTCTTTAAAATGATGATAGACAGTAGCCTAGATAAATTAGACAAAGACATGTCTAAAAAAAGAAAAACAGCTGAATGAAAACATGTAAGGTCAAGATAGGCATAAGCCAACATTCCAAATCTGGTCACTTCCAAACATCCAGGATGTTCAGATCCAGTTCCAAACTTTGGGGACCAGGACCATAAATCTCCATGGAATCAGCAGAAGGAGGATATAAAAGCATCCCTCGAATATTGGGCTATAGAAAATACAGCATGAAGAGAGGCTAACATAAGGAGTTAAGTACAGAAACGGTGGAGATTATATTGCAGCTAAGCCTGCAAAACTCCAGGAGAAAACAACATCTTCAAGTTTATCAGTCTTGAAGGAGTGGCATTTCTTATCAGGACTGCAGGCTCTCTTTACAGCCCTAATTCCAGACTAACTGGGATTAATATTATCTTTTAGCCATTATCATCTGTGAGATGCCTGGGCTACTGAAGAAGTTGAAGCCAGCTGCTGTGTAAAATGCTTTAAGTACCAAGAACAGTTTTAATTCTGAGGAGGTTTGCCCGGTCAATGGATGTTTCAAGCCTTTCATTAAACTTCCCTACTGTTCACTGACATGTGAGCAACCAAAACATCGAAGCGAAGATAAGACTTCCTTTGTGACTATTTTCACAGAGCTGTGTGATGCGGGGGAAAAAATTTTCAAAAGTAAATGCACCAGACTTGCATGCATAGATTCATAGTATTAAGGCGAGCAGGGACCATTGTGATCATCTAGTCAGATCTCCTGTATAACCCAGGACATAGAACTTCCCCAAAATAATTCCTAGAGCATATGGTTTAGAAAAACATCCAAATCTTGATTTTTAAAAATGATCCGTCATGGAGAATCCACCACGACCCTTGGTAAACTGTTCCCATTTTTAATTACGCTCATTATTAAAAATGTATGCCTTATTTCCAGTCTGAATTAGTCTAGCTTTAACTTCAAGCCATTGGATTGTGTTATACCTTTCTCTGCTAGATGGAAGAGCCCATTATTAAATATTTGTTCCTCTTGTAGATACTTATGGAATCGCGTCACCCCTTAACCTTCTCTTTGTTAAGCTAAATAGATAGTCAAATAGTCAATCACTATAAATCATGTTTTCTTATCCTTTAATCATTCTTGGGGCTCTTCTCTGAACCCTCTCCAATTCATCAACGTCCTTCTTGAATTGTAGACACCAGAACTAAACACAATATTCCAGTAGCAGTTGCCCCAGTGCCAGCTATGGAGGTAAAATAACATACTCAAGATTCCCATGTTTATGCATCCCAGGATCATATTAATTCTTTTTGCCAGTGTCACCCTGGGAGCTCATGTTCAGCTGCTTATCCACCATGACCCCCAAATCTTTTTCAGAATTACTGCTTCCCAGGATAGAGTACCCCATCCTATAAGTATGGCTTACATTCTTTGTTTCTAGATGTATACATTTATTCATATTAAAACACACATTGTTTGCTTATGACTACTTACCAAGCAACCCAGATGGCTCTGAATCAGTGACCTGTCCTATTCAATATTTACCACTTGTCCAATTTTTGCGTTGTCTACCAACTTTATCAGTGATTTATGCTTTCTTCCAGGTCATGGATAAAAATGTTAAATAGCATAGGGCCAAGAACCCATCCTTGGGGAAGCACACCTGCTTGATGAAGGTTCCTGGTTGGGAATTACATTTCAAGACCTATCAGTTAGCCAGTTTTAATTTGTTTAATGAGTGCCATGTTAATTTTATGTCTTTCTAGTTTTTTAATCAGTTGTGTGGTACCAAGTAGGGTGGTCAAGAGACTTAAAAAATTAATGGCGATTAATCACGCTGTTAAACAATAATAGAATACCATTTAAAAAAATATTTTTGGATGTTTTCTACATTTTTCAAATATATTGATTTCAATTACAACACAGCATACAAAGTGTACAGTACTCACTTCATATTTTTGATTACAATATTTGCACTGTAAAAAAACAAGAGATAGTATTTTTCAATTCCCCCATTACAAGTACTGTAGTGCAATCTCTTTATCATGAAAGTTGAATGTACAAATGTAGAATTATATACAAAAAATAACTGCATTCAAAAATAAAACAATGTGAAACTTTAGAGCCTAAAAGTCCTACTTCAGCCAATCCCTCAGACAATAAGTTTGGTTACAATTTGCAGGAGATAATGCTGCCCACTTCTTGTTTGCAATGTCACCTGAAAGTGAGAACAGGCATTCACATGGCACTGTTGTAGCTGGCATTGCAAGATATGTACGTGCCAGATGAGCTAGATTCCTATGTATCTTTATGCTTCAACACCATTCCAGAGGGCATGCGTCCATTCTGTTGATGGGTTCTGCCTAATAACAATCCAAAGCAGAGCAGATCGACGCATGTTCATTTTCATCATCTGAGTCAGATGCCACCAGCAGAAGGTTACATTACATTACATTAGCCTCCTTTAATTCTTTACTAATTGACTCCCCTATCAGCCTCTCCATTGTCTTTCCAGGGATTGATGTCACACTGACAGACATATAATTACCCAGGTCATCCCATTTACCCTTTTTAAAAATTGGTACAATAGCTTTCTTACAGTCTTTTTAACGTCCCCCATGCTCCAAGACTTACTGAAAAAAAACAATAATAATGTTCCAGCAGGCTCCTCAACTAGCTCTTTTAAAATGCTTAGGTGCAAGTTATCTGGACCTACTGATTTTAAAAAGTCTAACTTTAGTAGCTTCCATTTAAAATCCTTCAGAGATACTATTGGAATGGAAAGACTGTTCTCATCACCCTATAATGAGAATACACCATCTATTTTTTCCCCAAATACAGAACAGAAATATTTATTGAACACTTCTGCCTTTTCTATATTGATAATCCTACCATTTCTATCTACTAATGGGCAAATACCATTGTCAGGATTCTTTTTGTTCCTAATGTATTTTTAAAACTACTTCTTGTCCTCTGCTAGCCATAGATTTCTCCTTGTCCCGTGCCTTCCCTTATTTTCTACAATACCTAACTTCTGACTTATATTCATTCCTATAAATTGATATATATTTATTTCTTCCATTTGCTATACATTTTTATTTTATTTTTTTTAGAGCTGTCTCCACTTCCTTTCTAAACCAGGTTAGTTTTTAATGAGTATGGCCTTCTTCCTCGATTGTGGTTTTTGGGCATCTAGTAAATTGTTCTTAAATGATTCCCAATTATCATGTACATTTTTCTGACTAAATTCTTCCTCCCAGCTGATTTGGCTCATAATTGATTTCAGCTTTGTAAAATTGGTCCTATTAAAGCACCAAGTCTATGTTACTTGTCTGGACTTTATTCTGCTTGCACATTATAAATGTGATCATGTCGTGATCGCTTGTACCTAAGCTACCGTTATTAGTTCTGTGATCAGTTCTTCCTTATCTATTAAGACAAGGTCTAATAAAGAATCCCCCTGTGCTGGCTGGAACACTTTTTGTGTGAGGAAATCGTCATCCATAATGTTAAATTCTAGGGATGTTTTAGTATTGGCAGCATGAGACCTCCATCATATATCACTCAAATTAAAGTTCCCCATGATCACATGGCTTTTTTCCTATACATTACAGATAGGTGTGGAAGGAGGCACTCTGTAGCAGATGCCAACTAATACTGCATCTTGCATTTATCTGTTAGGACATTGATCCATAAGCATTGAAGATAATTTTCTTCCGAGTTATCAGAGACTCAAACAGGTAATGCCTTTTTCAACATTGTGTGCCATTTCCCCCCCCCCCGTTACCCACTTGATCCTTCTTGAATAGGTTATAACCTAGATGTTAACATTCCAATAGTGCAGATCATCCCAACTGGTTTCAGTAATCAATGAACTTCAGTGACTGTGCAAATCCTGATTTTCATTATTATTAATTTGAGTTTCAGTAGTGCATAGAGACAACCCACCAATATTGGGGACCCATTGTGTGGAGCACTGTGGACACCCATCATATCAGACTGTCCTTGCCCTGAACAGATTAGTATAAATAGGCAAAACTGTCAGACAGTGGAAGAAACAAAGTATTATTAGCTCAATTTTACAGATAGGAAACTGAGGCACAAAGAGTTTAAGTGACTTGTCCAGGGTTATAGAGGAAGTCTGAAGTGGAGTCAGGAACCCAAATATATTGAGTTCCAATCTAGTGCTTTACATCACAACAATATCTTTTCTTGTGCTAAAGCCTATAGTAAAGTTCATTTATTGATTTCTGAATACTGGTGACATCACAGCAGAATTTTCAGAAGCCTTCTTAAGCCATTGCAACTTTGCACACTCAGCAGCTGATCTCCCAATGATCTGCTGCACACCATCGATCCTCGCTGGTCATTCCATATTACGATGACCCACCACCATTCCTTCCACAATAACTTTCTCTAGGTTATTTCAATCTGTACACTTGATGTGACCAAAGTACGTACTTTTGCACCTTTTAGAGTCCGCTCCTCTCCAGTTGTATTTCTAACAAGCATTCGTCTTGTTTTCCATCCAGGAGATACACAGGAGACTTTGCCAGCATCACACCTCAAAGGCTACAGGTTTCTTCTTGTCAGCAGCATTAGTTTCCCAGGATTCATATCCCTAATTGCTATGGAGGAGAAAAAAAAGCTTTTCTCCTGTTGAACCTTTGTACATTTTGAGACGCTACAGTTTTTCCACATTTTTCATAAGGAAGGTCAGGTTTGAGTAAGCCTTCCCTACTCTTCCTCCAATTTCTTTGGAGCAGCCTCCTTGGTTGGATAGACATAATCCCAGATAATTTTTTTTTTCCTGCGTGTACAGCTTGACCTTTAATCATGATTTCTGCTTGCATCTTGTTGGTTGTTTAAGTGCACATGTAGTGCATTTATACCACATTCAGGAACAGTCTATAAATCTCACTAACTGTTTTTACAGACTCCAACACTTGTTGCATTGCATCAATGGTTGCAGCAAAGAGTGCCATGTCATCAGCATCTCTGAGGTTGGTTAAGAAGTGTCCACCAATGGAAATCCTATTTCCTTCTACTTTATCAAAGCCTTTCAGGGCTTGTCTCATAATAAATTCTGCATACATGTTGAAAAGACTTGTGGACAGTATGGGCTCTTGTTTCACATTCTGCCCAATGGAAAACCACTCACTGTCACAAATGGCTATTCACACTGTCGTCAACAGACCACAGTAGACGCTTATGATGAGTTCAGTGAGACACTTTGGAATCCTCATCCTTGCCAGCATCCTCCAGGTAACAAATGCTGTGGAGTAGTCAATGAAACACATATTCAATGGATGATTATACTCCTTACATCTTTCAGTTATATGACGGATATTTGTGATTTGATCACACATGCCTCACCCTTTCTGAAACCAGCTTGTGGTGGTGGTCATTTTGCTTTTATCATTCACTTCCTGAGATCCTGAATTATGCAGAGCAGCACTTGATTCATGTGCAATATCGGGGAGATGGTACAATAATTACTGCATTCTGTTATATCCCTTTTCTTTGGTAAGGGTGGAAAGATTCCTTTCATCTAGTTGTCTGGACAATTGCTAGTCATCCATACATCATTGCAAATCTTCCATGTGAGATCAATACCATGGTCACCAAACGTCATTAGCAATTCTGCTGATAATTTATCTACCCTGGTGCATGACTACATGGCTTCTGTGAAGAATGAGTCTGACACATTTCCACAGGTGAAAGAGGAGAAGAACCTGAACGAACTTTGGAATAAAATGAAAATGATCATGCTCAAAGGATGTGTTCCAGTCACCATTGGCCCACACCTGGATAATGGGGAACATGTTTGTGCTGGTGAAAAAATAACTAACATGGACAGAAAGAGTGGTTTAGACTGAAGAATGTGGCAGGAAATACAAGGAATTGAACTGGTATATTCAAAGGCAGACCAGATGAGATAAGAGTGAATGCATCAGGGCAAACTGCAATGAACTTGAGTAATTCAAATGGTTTGTTCACAGTGGTAAGACTTATCAAAAAGTTTTCCCCCACTACCAAGCATAATAAAAGATCATGATAGCAGAGTTCTTACTGAAAGTAATGATTTCAGACTCTGGTGGAGTTAGAACCACTTATGATACAGGACCACAAAAGACCTGATAGCTCCTGCTCTATACATCTTGTAAGAGGAAGGGCTGTGTTGCTATGAAAAATCTATACACACCTGCAAATCAGGATTTACATATGCATACTGGAGTTTTTGTGTATGTAGATACATTTGCCCTACAATTTTTTTTCAAATGGTAATCACAATCTTAGAGCAATTTATGGTGATTCTGCCAGCTTGTATATTTTATCTACTTGTTCTCAGCTTTGAATTAAAGAGCTGGTTCTGCACATTAATTCACAATTACTGACCATTCAGACTGCTGCAAAGTATTCTCATATGACAACACAGCCATATAAATTAGACAATATTGAACCAGCAATGAATATTTCATCCTCATATTTGACTATAGTAAATTGCCAGTCATCCCAGTAAAATGGAGCGGGAAGACAATAGAATTAGGTAGGAGTCGTGAAAGGATTACTGCCAAAATATGGTCCACAACCTTTTGTATATTTATGGACTCTGATCTCCACAGGTTTAATTAAACTAGACTGTATTTTTAGCAAAGGGTCTGCAAAATCAATGCAATTACCTCTGGGAGTGGTATTTTTCAAATGTTTTAATCTCTTCTCACAAAAAAAAATAAAATCAAAAGCTGGTCTCCTAGGAAAGGATAATCCTACACCTCAAATGGGTGTTTGTGTATGGGGTGGGCAAGTGATTGAAAAGGGAAAATGTATGGCTTATGTCATCTACGTTCAGGTAAAATAGCAAATCTCATTGCAATGAATGGAGAAGCAGATTATCCCTTCAGTAGGTAACTTGCCAGCACAGAGGGGACGTGACCATCCAGCTGCCTGGAGTGCATTAGATTAATCATAGAATATCAGGGTTGGAAGGGACCTCAGGAGGTCATCTAGTCCGACCCCCTGCTTAAAGCAGGACCAATCCCCAACTAAATCATCTCAGCCAGGGCTTTGTCAAGCCTGACCTTAAAAACTTCTAAGGAAGGAGATTCCACCACCTCCCTAGGTAATGCATTGCAGTGTTTCACCACCCTCCTAGTGAAAAAGTTTTTCCTAATATCCAACCTAAACCTCCCCCACTGCAACTTGAGACCATTACTCCTTGTCCTGTCATCTTCTGCACTGAGAATAGTCTAGAACCATCCTCTTTGGAACCACCTCTCAGGTAGTTGAAAGCAGTTATCAAATCCCCCCTCATTCTTCTCTTCTGCAGACTAAACAATCCCAGTTCCCTCAGCCTCTCCTCATAAGTCATGTGTTCCAGACCCCTAATCATTTTTGTTGCCCTTCGCTGGACTCTCTCCAATTTTTCCACATCCTTCTTGTAGTGTGGGGCCCAAAACTGGACACAGTACTCCAGATGAGGCCTCACCAATGTCGAATAGAGGGGAACGATCATATCCCTTAATCTGCTGGCTATGCCCCTACTTATACATCCCAAAATGCCAAGGGCACACTGACTCATATCCAGCTTCTCGTCCACTGTCACCCCTAGGTCCTTTTCCACAGAACTGTTGCCTAGCCATTCGGTCCCTAGTCTGTAGCGGTGCATTGGATTCTTCTGTCCTAAGTGCAGGACCCTGCACTTATCCTTGTTGAACCTCATCAGATTTCTTTTGGCCCAATCCTCCACTTTGTCTAGGTCCCTCTGTATCTTATCCCTACCTGCCACCATATCTACCACTCCTCCTAGTTTAGTATCATCCGCAAATTTGCTGAGAGTGCAATCCACACCATCCTCCAGATCATTTATGAAGATATTGAACAAAACCGGCCCCAGGACCGACCCTTGGGGCACTCCACTTGATACCGGCTGCCATCTAGACATGGAGCCATTAATCACTACCTGTTGAGCCCGACAATCTAGCCAACTTTCTACCTACCTTATAGTGCATTCATCCAGCCCATGCTTCTTTAACTTGCTGACAAGAATACTGTGGGAGACCGTGTCAAAAGCTTTGCTAAAGTCAAGAAACAATACATCCACTGCTTTCCCTTCATCCACAGAACCAGTAATCTCATCATAGAAGGTGATTAGATTAGTCAGGCATGACCTTCCCTTGGTGAATCCATGCTGACTGTTCCTGATCACCTTCCTCTCGTGTAAGTGCTTCAGGATTGATTCCTTGAGGACCTGCTCCATGATTTTTCCGGGGACTGAGGTGAGGCTGACCGGCCTGTAGTTCCCAGGATCCTCCTTCTTCCCTTTTTTAAAGATGGGCACTACACTAGCCTTTTTCCAGTCGTCCGGGACTTCCCCCGATCGCCATGAGTTTTCAAAGATAATGGCCAATGGCTCTGCAATCACAGCCGCCAACTCCTTTAGCACTCTCGGATGCAACGCATTTGGCCCCATGGACTTGTGCATGTCCAGCTTTTCTAAATAGTCCCTAACCACTTCTTTCTCCACAGAGGGCTGGCCACCTACTCCCCATGCTGTGTTGCCCAGCGCAGCAGTCTGGGAGCTGACCTTGTTCATGAAGACAAAGGCAAAAAAAGCATTGAGTACACTAGCTTTTTCCACATCCTCTGTCACGAGGTTGCCTCCCTCATTCAGTAAGGGGCCCATACTTTCCTTGGCTTTCTTCTTGTTGCCAACATACCTGAAGAAACCCTTCTTGTTACTCTTAACATCTCTTGCTAGCTGCAACTCCAAGTGTGATTTGGCCCTCCTGATTTCATTCCTACATGCCCGAGCAACATTTTTATACTCTTCCCTGGTCATTTGTCCAATCTTCCACTTCTTGTAAGCTTCTTTTTTATGTTTAAGATCTGCAAGGATTTCACTGTTAAGCCAAGCTGGTCGCCTGCCATATTTACTATTCTTTTGACACATTGGGATGGTTTGTCCCTGTAACCTCAGTAGGGATTCTTTGAAATACAGCCAGCTCTCCTGGACTCCTTTCCCCCTCATGTTATTCCCCCAGGGGATCCTATCCATCAGTTCCCTGAGGGAGTCGAAGTCTGCTTTCCTGAAGTCCAGGGTCCGTATTCTGCTGCTTACCTTTCTTCCCTGTGTCAGGATCCTGAACTCGACCAACTCATGGTCACTGCCTCCCAGATTCCCATCCACTTTTGCTTCCCCTACTAATTCTTCCCGGTTTGTGAGCAGCAGGTCAAGAAAAGCTCCCCCCTAGTTGGCTCCTCCAGCACTTGCACCAGGAAACTGTTCCCTACATTTTCCAAAAACTTCCTGGATTGTCTGTGCACCGCTGTAGTGCTCTCCCAGCAGATATCAGGATGATTAAAGTCGCCCATGAGAACCAGGGTGTGCGATCTAGTAGCTTCTGCGAGTTGCCGGAAGTCCTGATGGGGAGTCCTGATCCCAACTGCCAGGCTCTCAGGACATCTGCTCAGTATGCATATCCTTCTATGCAAGGTAGGAGGCTTTCCCACTCACCTGACAGCGGAGCTAGATCTGTACCCTCATTGAGCCTCATTTGCATCTGCACATTAACCTGATGCCCTCTAGGCAAGAGTGAAGAATCAAAATTAAAGAAGCAGCTATCGCATTGCGAGGTACAACCCCCGCACTCGTTTGGATTGCATCACCACCTGCCCGGCAATTTTAGGTGCCTCACCATGCTTTGCTGTGGTAGCTCCCTTCTGGGTTGCTCACAAACAGCCTTCAACCATGCAAGCCACACCCTGAGTGTCTGTATATAGCTTCACCCTAGCAGCCACACATTAGTCACACTCTGGCTTCCACCAGCCTTGGTTGCTATTTGCATACTCCCAGTCCTGGATTTTTCCCACAAAAAAAGTGTGGCACTGTCCAGCCCTCTCCTGGACAGTCCAGATATTAGAGGTCCATTGCCCCCCGAAAGGGTTCAATGTACAACCGTTTGCTACTTTAATGAGGGTTACTCACACAGTTCAGTTTAAAGACAGCACTGGATTCATTTTGGTTAAAAAATAAAACAAGTTGCTTTAACTACAAAGAGGTTTTAAGTGGGTACAAGTATAAGGAATTGAAGTCAGAAATGGTTTCAAGAGAAGTAAAGATCAAAGTGCTTTCTAGTAACTAAAACTTAATAAGTTAGACTTGGTTCAAAGTGAAAAGGAGTACTTGTGGCACCTTAGAGACTAACCAATTTGAGCATAAGCTTTCGTGAGCTACAGCTCATTTCATCGGATGTAAAATTCTTACCACAAGTTCCTAGCAACAGGGCTGACCAAATTCTCAGGTTAGAACCCCTCTCAAAGTCCAAAGGCTGGTTCCTTTGTCATCTCAGGTGAAAGCGCAAGAAGGATGAGAGAGAGAATACCCAGAGCATTTTTGCCCCTCACTTTTATAGTTCAGTCACAGATTCCCAATAGACTAATTTCCTTCTAGCTCTGAGGATGGAGACATGGGATCTTGTGCTGAAAGAGGTTTCATGTTGTTGTTAAAATGGAAATTGATCTCTTCCTGCCCCCATTTGCTGCCAAAGAATGGCTACTTGCCTGGTGATTGCCAGTCATCTTTGATACATAGCTAGAGGGGAGGGATAGCTCAGTGGTTTGAGCATTGGCCTGCTAAACCCAGGGTTGCGAGCTCAATCCTTGAGGGGGCCATTTAGGGATCTGGGGCAAAAATTGGGGATTGGTCCTGCTTTGAGCAGGGGGTTGGACTAGATGACCTCCTGAGGTCCCTTCCAACCTTGATATTCTAGGTGTCAGTTTTCCTTTGTTTTTGAGAAACTGATTTACCTGCTTCCCAGACTTGTCTGGCAAACACATATCCGTCATAACTTCAGCTTATGCGCATAACTTTGCATATAGTGTTGCTACATACTTTCATTGTGATATAATTGACCAGTGAGTTAATAGTTTCAAATTATACCTCACAAGGCATATTTTGTACAAAGATTATTACAGTGGTGCATAGGGTGTGAATACAGGGGTGCATTCAGTCACAGCTGCATTAACTTCCAAGAGGAAAGTAAGTGGAATTTGTGTAGATTTGATAGGAAAGCATCGTTCCATAAAAACAGGCTGCTTCTCAGCTGAGACCTTCTTAATGCTTGGCACTCCACCCAGATCCCATTGAGCATCAATAATAGAGGGAGTTCCTGTAGCACAGGAGGTGAGAGGAACATGCTCCTTACTGCCCTTTCCCCGCCACATCCTGAGGCCTGTTTTCATGTGATTGGTGTAGTTTTGCTTCCCTCCATGCCAGGAACAGCCATAACGCCCTCGGTAAGGAAGAAAATGTTGGCTTCTGTCTTTCAAGTGGTTCATATAAACAACAGGGGGGGAATTGTTTTAAAATGTTGACTGTGTCATTTTAATATTACACAGAAATGCCTGCAACATCCTTTTATAGAGTAATAGGATAATAAAGAGAACAAGCCCATTGCCTCTGTGTTTAATCATAGAACAGCCTGAAGTAGAGTAACAGGATAATGGTGTAAATAAAATATAAACCCACTGCCATTTGGCTTCCCAGATACAGAGCAAACCCACTTTGAGATAGGTTGAAGTGACCTCCTAACTTTGCAGGGACATAGATGGGGCCAGATAAATAATAGAGGCTCAGACTTTTGACAGCATAAGAGGAGAAGGTTTGCCAGGGCTGGCGAGAGACTGGAGAGCTAATGGTGGCAAAAAGTTAAGGCTGTCCAATTCCAGTAAATAAAACATGCATGCATCTGAGAGTCAACCAAATCTGGGTCTCTTTCTGAAGCTGTTTTCTTTGCCCCACTCCCCTCAGCTGCAAGGCTCAAGACTCAGTGTACAACCTTCCCCTGTCTCCACACCTACTACAATCTGCTCTGCCAGACCGGAAGAGGAGGGGGGCTTAGTCCTATAGGGGGAGGTCAGTGAATAGGTAATGACCCTGGAACTGCTTTGTTGAGTGTTAAGGGGGAAGATGATGGAGGTTTCCTGTTAAACAGGGGGAGGGAAGTGGGGACCTGCATTGTGCCCTATCCTGAGCACTGATACAGGGAGAGAAATCTTGATTCCACAGTTGGCTTGAATTCTTATCCCCACAGCACTCTAAGTCAGCCACACAGATAACAGCTCACATCTTATGTCCCAGGAACATAAGCAGTAAACGCTGGCCTTGCTGTTTCACCTGTCCTAGGGGCTCCCTGCTGCTGTAGAATTGGCAGCTAGCTGCCTTTTCTGGCCCTGGACACTGTCTGCCAGAAGCAGTGAATGGCTGAGCTCAAACCTCTACCTAAAGCTCAAACCTTTTGCAAGACTTGGCTAAAGTTTTTAGGGTTGGGTTTTTTTGTTTTTGTTTTTTAATGTTGCTACATTTCCTGTTTCATCTGGGACTGAACGGGAAACTTGCAGAAACCTGTGAAAAGAGTTTTCATGATGTTTTTGATCCATTCCAAAACAGACAGTATTAAGAATCCCACAAGAAGACCGGTGTTGAAGCCCCACTGGCATCTCCACAAGGCTGGCTTTCCAATCTATACAGCCCCAAGCTGCTGGAAATCAAGGAAGGGAGGAAATCAGGTTATTAGCTGCCTTGGATTTTGGTCCCGTTGTTGGAGACAGAAAGGGACTCTTGCATTGAGTTGTTTTGTCACCCTTCAGTTTGGCTATTAGAGAGACAAGAGCTGCTCATGAATTGCAGGGATAACATGGACTGCAGGGCCCAAGTGACAACTTGCTTTGAAGTCATCCATACATGTGAATTTTTAGATGCGTCTCTAACTGGAACCATTAGAGTTTCCCCGTCACTAACATCAGAACAGGCTTTCTTAGAAAATAGCAATGCTTAGCGAAGGCAGGAGATCTTGCAGTGGGAGAGGCAAATGCTACAAGAGGAATCCCACGGATGATACCCAAATGAAACTGAATATTCTGACTCCTAAGGGTACATGAATGTGGGCATGAATTTAATGCAGCACTACAGCCACGCTGACATAATTCCTTATCTTTGCCAGGTTATTTACATCCAATAATATTTATTTAGGGGAATGGAACTAGTAAGACAGTAATAGCGGCACTTTCTCTGACAAGACTGATCCCTTTAGGTTTATCTCACCTTCCCTCCTGCTTTGTCATTGTATCTTTCAGTACTCACTCTCCTCATTAAAATGGCTTGCTGTCTGCTGTAGTCACTGACTTCATTTATGTGTTCATTTCAGTGGCATTACTTAGCAGATAAATCTACATGCTCATCACCCTCTCAGTGAACACTTTCTGCTGGGATTTTCCACTTACCCATAGGCTGCTACATAGGTGGGTACGAGAAGGGACTCTGCACCAGCAGCAAGTCACTGAGGCCTCCTGCTTGCCTCAGCATAAGGGCATCCAGAATGGTCGCAAGAATCCTAGGGAAGCAATGCCCGGATAGTAAATGCTACACCCCTTGAAAGGGCACATTGTGTGCTTTCCTCCCATGCTGGCTTCAGGCTGACAGCTTGTGCAGAAGGGATAAGGTGTCATGGCCTCACACTCTTGCCTTTGGGGAGGCTGGAAGTGTTGTGCCCTCCCACCTAATCTGCATGCACTAAGACTCAGAGTGAGACTGCAGTTTTGCACCAGGTGTGCAAGTCAGGGACAGCTCCTATACGAGTCAGCCACAGTCTGGCCCTTACTTTCTTTGGCTTCAATCCTGTGGTCCTTGCTCAGTCCAAACTCCCAGTGATTGGCCCAGTCTCTTTAGATTGTCTCCGCAGCTAATTTTGTTTTTTACAGAAACGGTTGCACATTGCTAACATAGACTAGTTTGGCAAAGAGTCCTGTGGCACCTTATAGACTAACAGACGTATTGGAGCAGAAGCTTTCGTGGGTGAATACCCACTTCGTCGGATGCATGTAGTGGAAATTTCCAGAGGCAGGTATAAATATGCAAGCAAGAATCAGGCAAGGGATAATGAGGTTAGTTCAATCAGGGAAGATGAGGCCCTCTTCTAGCAGCTGAGGTGTGAACACCTCTGGAAATTTCCACTACATGCATCTGATGAAGTGGGTATTCACCCACAAAAGCTTATGCTCCAATACGTCTGTTAGTCTATAAGGTGCCACAGGACTCTTTTCCGCTTTTACAGATCCAGACTAACACAACTACCTCTCTGATAATAGACTAGTTTGGTATTTAATAGGTTACTAAAAATGGTGAATGATGTTCCATGTAATTAACTATATATAATTTTATATAAAATATCCAGAATGTTAAATTTTTCATTACATATTTTGCAATGCAATGATCTATTGCATCACTTTCAATATAGTGTAATATATTTAGCTATACTGGGCCTGATTCTGATCTCCCTTTTACTCATTTTCTATCTCTTTTACTTCATTGATTTCAGTAGAGTTCCTCTTCATTTATTCTGGTGTAAATGACATCAAAAGCAGACCCAGTGAGTTGAATTCCATATATTTTAAATCTGAAAATTGATCAGCATTGTAATATACTAATCACGGGGGAGATTTCCAACCACAGCTAAATTTTATAGGAGCACAAGTCCCGGAGCATTGAAAATTACCCCCAATAAATTACAAGTTTTCTTATATGTATAGGGTCAAATTCTGGGTTGTGCAGAGAAAATACAATACATGTGCTCAAACAGCCCAGGCACATGTACATGCTATTCTCTTTTCTTATGCCTCTCTATTTCCTGTGGAAATAGGGCTTTCACCCCTGCTTTCCCTCTTTGCACCTCTCCTGTTGCAGTCTTAGCTTATACTTGCTATTAAAGGGAGTTAATAGGTCCTGTATTTTGCCCAGCTTCCCCATGCATTCTATTAGTGCTCAGAACAGGAATAATTAGTGCAGCTGGCTGTGTAGAGTTCATTGCTTAGTCCCGGCTGTTTCATATGTGCATGCACATATATACACCCTACACCCACATTTAGTGTGGCCGCATCCATTACTTTCCTCAACAGACTTAGGACAGGTCTACACTTAAAAAGCTGCACTGGTGTAACACTTTAGTGAAGACGCTACTGTGCCAATGGGAGAAGCCCCCCCATTGACATAGCATTGTCTATATTAGGGGTTAGCTCGGTATAACTATGCCACTCAGGGGTATAGATTTTTCTCACCTAGCGATGTGGAATAATTTGTAGTGTAGACCTGCCTTTAGTCATGGAAGAACTAGCTCTTTCTCTCTGAGAGTTTTCTAAGGAGGCAGAACTGGACTGTCAGGGATGGTCTAGATAATATTAGTCCCGCCTTGAGTGCAGGGGACTGGACTAGATGACCTCTTGAGGTCCCTTCCAGTCCTATGATTCTCTGATTATATGACATGGTGAGCTCAATTCTGTTGCTGGTGAAGTTGTCCCAATTTGCCCCCCACACATGCACACACCATATTAGCCCTCTTGCAATCTCAGCAAAGATTGATCTACTCTTTCCCCCTAGAAGTCACCCCAAAGCAGATTAAGGTGCATTAGCAAGGCAATGTGGGCAAATGTACACTGCACTTACTGCCTTTGCTGTATTCTCTGGTTTAGCCATCGTGGATTTCAGTCTGTTGTTATGTTGGCAGTTTTCACAAGCACTCCACTATTCTTTCATCTGACTTATCTATATACTTTATATATTGTGCCCATCACAATGACATCTGAGAACATGTTTAGAAACTATTTTTACAGCTTTTTTATTTGAAGTTTCTCACCTTCCTTCCCTTCCCCCTACCATCCCATATGTCATTTATTTATTTATCATAGGAAAGCTATATTAGATACATTTTGTTCTGAAGGTGCTGAGATTTGTGTCCTGGGAGTGACTTACACAGTCACCCGTCTTTTCCCAGTCTAAAGGTGTCACCTTCATGAGTCAGGAATACCCCACATCACAGTAAAAGGAAGGGGGAAATATTTGCAGGCCAACAACAAAAATAATACGACTGTACACACCCATCATACACATGCACACCACACAACAAGCAGGGATTTGTGTTTCCTACCCTGTGCATCTCTCTCTCTCACCCAGTAGTTATCAGACACCAATTATGGTAAGCCTTTAAATCCCGGTGAATACTAGCCCAGTAGCTCCCATTGCTCACAGTTTGTTCCAGGATCAATGACAGCTTAAGTCTTGGAGATGAAACAAAACCTTTTTTATAGTCGTTGAGAGCCACTGCTATAAAACTTTCCAGACTACTGTACCTCTTTCAGGAGTCTGATTTGTCTTGTGTACCCCAAGTTTCACCTCACTTACAAGTGATTTGCTTACAAAATCAGACATAAAAATATAAAAATGTCACAGCACACTATTACTGAAAAAGTGCTGACTTTCTCATTTTTACTGTATAATTATAAAATAAATAAATGTTGGATTTACATTTCAGTATATAGAGCAGTATAAACAAGTCATTGTCTGTATGGAATTTTAGTTTATACTGACTTCATTATTGCTTTTTATGTAGCCCGTTGTAAAACTAGGCAAATATCTAGATAAGTTGATGTACCCCTTGGAAGACTTCTATGTACCCTAGGGATGTGTGTATCCCTGGTTGACAACCATTTTTTATATGACAGGAGAGCAGCCTTAATGCAGCCCTTTATTTCCAAGTTGGCTTCTCCATTTTAGTTTGCTTTACCTTCTTTTGTTATCCTGTGATGTTGCACTCCATATGTTTTATGGAAATATGCTAATGAGTGTGAATATAATGTATCTGGAATATGCTTCATGCAAAAAGTCTTTTGTAAGGTATCATTACAAAGCTTATAATCCACTGAGTGTGTTCAACCTATGTATATGAATGTATTATTCTCGTATCTGAAGCTAGAAATATGAAGTATTACTCTGAAGTCTTATTGAATTATGCAAAGTGTGGGCCATTAATGGTGGCTTGGAATCTTGATGGCTCCCATTGACTAGAATAATTGGTTGTGAATGGGTCTATTTACCTGCAAGCCTTCCTGTGTAAGTGAGGTGGGTAATGAAGAATGAGGTCTTACAGTGACATGTGACAATGTCACATGATACTGGAATCCATCTTAAACCTGGTGCTTTTCCATTTAGAAGGAGGAGTGGGGACCCAGAGAGACAAAAGATTTCCGCCTTGGGCCAAAGCTATATATGGGGGTGGAACAGAACAAAGGGGAGGCAGTCATGAGAAATCCCCTAGTTACCATCTGAGCTGGAACTAACAAGGTACCATGGGAGAGTATTGGGCCCAGACTAGGAAGGAGTCTAGTCTGTGAAAGAAGCTTATTGGAACATCTGACGGTGAGTTTTACCTGTATTCAGTTTCTTAATGTATTAGGCTTAGACTTGCGTGTTTTGTTTTATTGTGCTTGGTAACTTACTTTGTTCTGTCTGTTATTACTTGAAACCACTTAAATCCTACTCTTTATACTTAATTAATAAACAAAAGTGATTTTATTAACCCAGAGTAAGTGATTAATACCTGGGGGAGCAAACAGCTGTGCATATCTCTCTATCAGTGTTATAGAGGGCAGATAATTTGAGTTTACCCTGTATAAACTTTATACAGAGTAAAACAGATTTATTTGGGGTTTGGATCCCATTGGGAGCTGGGTGTCTGGGTGCTGGAGACAGGAGTATGTGCTGAGCTGTTTTTAGTTAAGTCTGCAGCTTTGGGAGCATGGTTCAGACCCTGGGTCTGTATTGCAGCAGGCTAGTGTGTCTGTCTCAACAAGACAGGGTTCTGGAGTCCCAAGCCATCAAAGAAAATGGGCTCAGAGATAGTTTCAGCACATCAGGTGACAGTCCCAAGGGGGTCTCTGTGACCAAACCAGTCATATATCCCTTAAAATTTTTGGCCTCCAGCCTATGGCAGCTGATTCTTATGATCAGAAGAGAGTAATGTCACACACTGTCTTGACACAAATAGTCTACAGGACAGCTAAATAAAGGAAGCCAAGATCTCTGGTCAGCTACCCACTCAGTCAGCCAAGGCATAGGCACCGACTCCGTGGGTGCTCCGGGGCTGACGCACCCACGGGGAAAAATTAGTGGGTGCTCTGCACCCACTGGCACCAGTCAACTATTTACAGGGCCCATGGGCGTCCGCAGGCCACATCAGCTGTTTCGGCAGGGTTGTTGGGGGGGTGAGCAACAGTTTCCAGCTCTGAGCTGTTGCGCTGATCAGCCTGGCCAAAACAGCTGTTTCTGGCAGTGCTGTTTAGCTGTTTTTTGGCCACCAGCCAATCAGCAACAGGGACTCTGCTCCTGGGGCAGGGGCTGAGTGACCCCACCACCACCACTGCTGCCACCCCGCCTCCTTCTCCTGCCTGCTTCTTGTGGGCAGCAGGCCTGCTTTCTATGGCTCTGCAGCTGAGCAGCTCCCAGCCTCGCTTCAACCACTCCCCCAACTAAAGGCAGTAGCAGCAGCAGCTGGAAATTGTATTTCAAAGGGCGTCTACTCTGGGGTGGGGTGAGAGTGGCTGGGTGGGGACTGAAACCCCTTCCCATTTGCCTGTGCTGAGAGCTGACACCTGGCTGCTGGTGGGGTGGCCGTCTGCATGGGGGCACCAGCTGCCTCGCTGTCTGCATCTGGCAGGGGGCTCAGTCAGAGGCATCTCCAAAAACATCCCGCGGACCCCCGCAGCACAGAGAGACTGAGAGTACCAACCCCTGCCAGGCAGCTGGACTGGGACAGGCATGGGGCCAGGGGACATCTCCTGGGCTCCTGCGGGCTGCAGTGCCCTCCTGCTTGCCTTCCCTGCCCAGGCAGAGACGCCTGCCTCTCAGGGACAGTGGCCATGTCCATGCAGTGCGCTTGGTCCCCCTCCCTGGCATCTGGGTGATTTGCCTCTTACAGGGGTGAGGGGTGGAAGGAAAGAGGCAGTGGGGAAGGGGAAAGGGATAGGGCTGTCGGGGGGGAGAGGAAACTCAAGCTATATTAGAGAAACCTTCTAAGCAGTGCAATCTCTGCCTTGAGGTGTGGATGGAATAGTCTCCAAAGGGAAGGGCTAGTGTGACCCCTGGGGTACAGCCTGGGCTGTACCATCTCCTGTTTTATATGTTTAGTCCATGTGCTCTGGAAAACACAAGTCCAAGCATCATGCGGGAGTGGTGGGATTTCTGAGTCCCAGGGTTGAGTAATTCTCTGGTGATTGTCATTGAATTGCTAATTGTCATTCACTTGCTGCACAATGACTGGTGATGGTTGTGTAACATCCACCCAGCCATTTGATCAAGTGCCTTGTTGTTTCTGGGGAGTTGCCTTCTGGGGTTCTCCCAAATTTGCAGCATATTTCAATAACACCATATAGCACAATCTCATAACTTCATACACTTTAATGATATACATATTTCGACAGAACAGTGGGTTTCAGCAAATCATAACCTTCCCCATGATACCTTACATGGCATGCTTTATATGAAATATAAAGAATATATACCGATGATTAATATGGGGCTTACAGAGCACAGCACGCCACTCCCCCGAGGTATAGAGTGTCACAGCTAGAAACCCCAAGGCTTGGGACTTTTAAAAGGAGACTGGACAAAACATGCAGTAAGGATCAGCCCTGCATTGGCAGGGAGATGGACTGAACCAGGATGATTACTGAGCTTTTTCCCCTGTAACTTCTATAATTCCATCCCACTCTCCTGGGAGTACAAATTCTGGTACTAACAACCTGGTGCTTGGATCAGATATTGCCTTGCACTGGGATTGGGAATTAGTGCCCTGATGTGCACCTCCTCCTGTTAGGCCAGTGTCAATCCTGCTGTTAGTACAGCTATTTGTAGCTGCCCTTGTGTTTAGATGAACCCTTGGACTCAGTCCCCACTAATCTGAGAGCTAAACTGACACTACTATCCTGCTGTGTCAGAGGCATCTCCAAAAACATCCCCTGCAGCACAGAGAGACTGAGAGTACCAGCCCCCACCGGGCAGCTGGACCAGGACGGGCATGGGTTTCCCCTGGTAGCTTGAGTTTCCCTCTTCTCCCCCATCCCCCCCGCCCCCCAAAACTGGCAGAGGTGCTCGGAGGAAGGGGCAGAGAGGAGCGGACAGGCAGGGGAAGAGGCAGAGCGGGGATGGGGCCTTGGATGGGGGTGGGGTTTTGGGAGGGCACCTACTGGTAAAACCAAAAGTCAGCACCTATGAGCCAAGGCTCATTTAGGCTTCAGTAGTTTCAGCATTCAAGATAGCAGGCAGGAGAGGCTGGAAGAAGTTAAAAGACAAGAGGGAGTTTGAGTAGTAAACAAATTATAAATTAAATGTTGCCAAACAGTAAGTTATATTTTAAATATTTATTGAACAAAACCTATTTTCTAATGTTGCTTTCCTAAGTAAAACAAGCGTTTTCCCTTCAGCTTACTGAGAAGACATGTTTCCTTCTGTCAGCCCATGGCACTAGACAACTAAAGTCCATCACTGCACATATACACATTCCAGACAGAATACAGACATGATTTCTTAATCAAAAGGGATGGTTTATTGTTGTAAACTCTGTGATAACCCAGCAATGAAGGCTTATTTGCACATTGTACTTGGCTAAAAGAGGGAGACTGCATCATTGCTGGGCTGCTCTGGATATATAAAAGGATTTCATAGACACAGAGGAGATATAGAACAAATGTATGTCAAAGTGAAGGAGATGTTTGCGATATTCAAAGTTGAAGTGTTGGAGATACTGGAAAAAATAATTAACTCCCCCCTTTTAAGCAACAGCAGCCTGTGCCAATTAAGGAGAATGAGGAAAGGGTACTCCAAGAGCACTTTATAAATAATACCCCACTACAGAAGTGACTAAGTAATGACTAAGAAGTGAGTCAGTCATAATTTTTTCCCTTTCTAATCTCCAACTCATGGAAAAATTTTGAGCAGAAGCCTGCTAAATGCCACAGTAATGGATAAGGTAAGATTGTCTGTAGTCTGCACCTTTAACGCACGTGGATGGAAAAATCAAAGAAGAACTTTCAAAGTTCTCTCTCAGTTCATGTTCCTTTGTTCTGAGAGGGGTGGGAAAAGCAGGGTTTGTTGGTGTCATTTTGATGGGATCCCTTTAAACAAATCATAAATATGCCTGGGAACAGAAGTTTGTCATATTCAATGTTGGGTTTATAAACATGCTGCACAATAGCAGCGTAGCCCATCGAGAAAAGTGTGGGGCCCCAAGACAACATGTTTGTTGGGGCCCCCATCTCCTCCTATTTCACTTTATTTACACAGATGTTACAAATTTTTAGGAGGGCCCTGACGGCCCAGTACAATTGTGCCCCTGCTCTCTCAGTCCATAGGAAAGCATGGTCTAGTGATTAAACTCTTAGCCTGGGACTCTAGAGAGCTGTGCTTGTTTCTCGGCTCTGCCCCAGGCTTTGTGTGCTCCTTGGCAAGTCACTTAGGCCCTGAGTCTCAAAGGTATTTAGGCCTTAGTCTCTCTGTGCCTCAGTTCCCCATCTGTTAAATGGGGATAATTGCACTGCCTACCTCACAGGGTGTTGTGAAGACGAATACATTTAAGATTACATTTAAGAATTACAATATATTAAAGATTGCCATATCGAGACCTAAGATAGATATATAATTCAGTGTGAATGTCACCTGTTGCGTGTGCTGCTCAGTTGTGAAAATGTTGGCCTCCAGAGAGACACTAGTCAACGTCATATCAATGCTTTAGAATGACCACCTGATTGAAATGCGGTTTATTTTTTAAAGCTTCTGTGAAGGTTTTGGTTTTTTTTACATAACTAGTACCCTCTTTTCTTTAGCTGACCAGCTTTGCTAAATTACAAAGACAGAACAGAAAGCTATAAGGCACTGATCAGATGTGAATAATGAATTGAGAAATATGTATGGTGAATGAAAATGAGGTCGTTCATGGATATATTAATTATATATAAGAAGTTATATATTTATAAGTTATATTCTTAGATATAAGAAGTATTATATTTAAGAAGTTTTTAACTTGTCTCTTTAAAATCCCCCTCTAAGCATCAGTTTCTCCATGTAGTCCCCACACCCACCTCTGATATTTTCAGTGAAAATGGCCTTTGTTTTATATTGAGGGAACACCAGAAAAGAAAGAACAAAAGTAAAGTCTTTGTGAGAGAGCAGTGTGTGTGTGTCTCCTCTTATGGTCTGTACTGAAATCTCAGATGAAAATGGCAGTTCTGTTAGAAAGAGTGCTTGGAAAAGTCAAAGGTGGAGTACACGGAAAACAAAAGATACCACACAACATATACCATGCTGTTACCTGGTCAAAACCCACAACTCTCTGTAGTCAAATTGCCTTCACGTTGATAGTTACAGTTATCAAAAGCCAGTGGGTAAACCTTACATCACTTCCTGAACTCACCCAAGCCTGGCCTTAAGGCAGAATGTCCAAAGGTGTTACCTCTGCCACCAGGCCCAGAGAGCTTTCTCCTAAAACCTGACAGCAAGGTCACCTCAGACAATCTCATACGCTGCTGGCTGTGTTTATCTCCACTTTCTGTTTTTTGGGACAGCTCAAGGGAACATACACACAGCTGCACTAGCTACAGTGCATGTGTCTGGCAGCCCAATTCGGTCAGGCGATGGAGCTCATTTTTCATGCACCCCTTTCATCTCTGTAATTTGCACTGTAAATTGACCCACTCTCATTTATTCACTTTGACTGATTTGTCCCTAATTCCTGGACATCAGGGCTCCATCCTGCAATGTGCTGAGCACCTCCTGTAAGGCACTGAGTGCTCTGAACTCTTAGCAGAGTCAGTGGAAGCTGAGGATGCTCAACCTCTTGTTGGAGGTACTCAGCGCCTCACAGGGTCAGGTTCAAACCAGCACCTTCTCTTCTAAAGGGCAGCTACATGGCAGTCTGATTATACCATTAGTGCTACAGTACTTTTGAGGTAGGCTGGTATAGATTATTCAGCAACAGTATACTAGTTCCCTTCCCTCCCCAGAGATCAAGCATTTTATCCCTGCACTCCGTTGCTACTAGCAATTGTAGTCTTGACGATAAATCCAAATTTGGGTTTTCCAAATGACAGGCCAGAAGCACCAAGCTACATGGCTGGCTCATATTCACTTTCATTATATTAAAACCTCAACAGATTAGTCACAGGCTCTGCATTTCACTAGTTCATTTCATCATGATTTCCACTGCACATTTCAGCCATTAACCAGCTGTATCCGCTTTAATACTGCTGTTTTTAAAAGTTGGCTTTGTTTCCAAGTATCCAGCTCTGAAACCTGTAGGATGGAGGAGTGAATCCCAGCTCCTTCCACTAAGGGCAAGCATAACTAAATATTTTACCAGCCGATAAAGATTATTAGGAGAGCTACAGGTCCACATCATGTTCAGATCAGAAAACAAACAGGGAAAAGCAATCCACCAGACTGCTGTACTAGAATAACGTTTATTTTCTTGATGTATCTTTTAGGTGGACCTTCTAACATGTGACAATGTAAGATATCCTTTATTCATATAGGCCTTGATCCAACACCTCATAACACTGCTGAAGTCAATGCACGTCTTCCCTTGATTTCAATGGGTATTGGACCCCATATTAAATTCCAGGGTCAGTAATATTAAACTGTCAAATCTAATCTGCAAAACAATTCCTTCTCCTGCGCATTTGGGGTTGAGGTTTCCTGAAGGAAGACAAGTCTGTCTTTGTTGTCTGGGGCTCTGGGATATGTATTTATGGCACAACCAGCAGGTTATTATTTATTATAGAATATTGATCTGAGTTTGTAAGTTTTAACTTGTGTAAAAGGACAGCAGAGGGTTGGGTGCCTGTTGAATAAGAATGATAGAGTTTATACATTGAAATAAATACAATAAATAAATACTAGTTAGAAATATTATTTTAAGTCTGCAGTCCTGCGCAGGGTGCAGAAAATGTCTTTCTCTAATACAGCCCAACATGCCTGGTTCTGTACATTCCAAATGTCCATCAAAATGAACAGAAATTCACTGGGAGATCAGCTGCTGAAATATATGGGTTCTGTTTCTCCTTTACACCACTGTGGCAGCATAAAATGGCCTCAAGGTGGGTTTAAATTCTGAAATTTAGTAATAAGAACTTTAGTGCAAATGAGAAACAGTCCCAGGATATTCTGGAAGCAAGAATGAGGTTATTCTGAACCAAGAAAAGACAAGAAATGCCCATTTAAAATCCATTCCATCCCCATCCCTTCCCATAGTATAAAAGCATATTGTTTGCTTAAAAATATACCCACTTCCTCCCAAAAGGAGAACATTCTCAGATTTTTTTAATGTACTTACATATACCATAGCACTGTAACCTTTGTTTTTCTTTATCTCTTCCCTTCTCTACTGCTTTTTACCTCTTTACATTTAAATCATACCTAAAACTAGAGCCCAAATACTTATTCCTAGGAAGCACCATTTTTATTAGTAAGGGCCTGATCCAAATTTCATTGAAGTCAGTGAAAAGATTGTCACTGATTTCAACGGGCTTTGGATCAGGTCTTATGAGTTTGCAGAATCTGGTCCTTAGGTTGTAAATTCTTCAGAGCAAGAACCATGTCTCCTTATTTCTACTATAAAACACCTACACACTTTTGGGTGCTGCAAAAATAATAAATAATGCTAATAAGTAACAGGTAAAATGACATTTATCAATTTATGAGTTAATATGTTAAACGATTTTTCTTGAGGGTCCTCAAATCAGCAGTACGGGGAATCTGGGTTAGTAAAGATTACACTCAGGAGTAATGATTTATAGAATCAAACCCTATGTGAGAAATAACACATAAAGGGCTGACAATAAATAATAGGTGAGACTGGGGTATGTGAAGATGAGAGTTAACATTATAAGTGATCATGAGTTAGCATTATTGTTACATGCGTGCTCACATACATACAAACAGGTTTTTCATGCTAAACACTAGCTATCTATCAATTTATCTGTTTAACACAAGAAAAGTTATATGTTGAATTATTCAATTTTTAGTGCACTTTAAATTTCTTTCTTTTCTTACTTTTGCAGCAACCTAAAGTGTGCTAGGTCTTTACTATGCAAATAAAAAGGAATGGTCCTAACCTCAGAGAATTTACAGTCTACAAACTAATGGAAAGACTTACCTTGAATAATCCCAATCATAAAAGTAAAATCATGTCAAACTTTTCTAACCTTACCTCTTGTTTAGTCTGTGACTGGTTTTGACGGAGAGGAGGTTAGTAAATGGTCTAAGCCATTTATTTCAATCTATGAATGCCAAATTAATGTGCTAAAACAGATGTATTGTATCATTCTAATGGCACTTTGTCACACACTTACATACTATGAAAGAAATGAATAAAATACATTGAATGTTCATTTTTCCAAGGCTTTCGTTTCTATTATATCTCCATGTGCAGATGGGGGAACTAACAAATTATGTCAAACAGCCTTATGAAGACATAATCAAATATTCTCACACAAGCTGTTCCATTCCAGTCAAGAATATCTCAAATATTAATTTTCACTTTGTTCCCTTTTCTGTTTCCTGAGTTTGCTTCACACACTAGAGAAAATAAATGTTGCAGGGGACAGGGATTGAAGGAGTTTTAATCAGAAACAAATGTATAAGAAAGAAGCTAACTAAGAATCAACAATGGAAGGTTTTATTTGCTCTCAGCTCATCAGTGTGTGAAAACCAGAGAACACCCCGAGCTGCAAAGTCTGGGTCTGGATTAGAATTTTCCCAAAGTTCAGGGATATTCGGATCAACAGTTTCGATTCAGTCCATCACAGAAATAGGGGCTGGTTGAAAAGTCTGGATTTTGAATGCAATCAGAGATAATACATTTCAAGGAATATTTGGATCCATGCTTCTCTAGTTATAAAGTAATCATTTATTAACATGCATCAGTAAGGATATACACATTGAGTGACAGATTATGCCTAATCCTTGCATGGGTGCATGAAATGGGAGTATGCAAAGGAGCCTGCACAAGGACCAGGGACGATCACTCTCTATGCTTGGGGAAGTTTAGGGACTGATCTCTCAAAGCATCACTGGGCTGCCAGACACTGTAAGAGGACAGGGAGGAGGTGGGTCCATGGCTAGACTGTACCCTAATAGGTCCAGTTGTGGAATGGTGTGATTTATACACTTCCCCAGGATGCCTGAGAGTTCCAGAAGGAATTCCACATCTTCTGAGATCTCCCCCCGGGATGGACAGGAGGTTCTCCATGTTGCCCGTACCCATGGCTGTGCCTTCATGGTACAACTAGAACTTAGACCCTTATTTTCGGATGAAACAACCACTCTGAAGAAAGTAACTGTTGACCTGAAACTCCTTCCAACACCCAAAGTTTTGATAACTCTTTATCCCCATTATATTCCCTGTTCGCCTCACTTTTAGCAGTGCCCAGTTCCAGCAGGAACTGGAAGCAGAAACGCTGACATACTGTACTGTGGTACCCGGTTTCTGAGATTCTTTTCCAGCACAACTTTGCAGACACAAGTGATTGAAATAGTTCATGGCTCTATCCTGCAAAGTGCTGAGTGCCCTCAACTCTCATTGACTTCAATAGATATGGAAAGAGCTCAATGCCTCCATTGGATCATCTGATAACCAGATTGTAAATACAAATAGAGACAAACACTGATACCCACTTTATTTGCCCCTCCCAAAAGTGCTCTCCCTCATCTATCACAATATTATTAGCAGAGTGAGAACTTATACAGTTTTTATTAAATAGGCTGCAGTACATTGTGAATTATTAATATAACTACTTGAAACTAAACTGCAGTTGCCAAAATAAATGAACCACATACATTTTGTCATGCATTATCTTAGTTTTCTACTGTATTCTTTCACTTCCTTGATAATTGCAAATTTCATTAATTCATAATGGCTTCTCTAGTCATTCATATAATTTATCAGGGTTCTGCTGCCTGTGGGTAGAATGTTTCAGTAGCCAGAATGTTACAGCAGTAGAAATCAAATTTAAAAAAAAAGTTATTTCAAAAGAAATTGAAAAATCAAAAATTGAGGAGAGCATTGAAAGTGAGATTGGGACAAATACAATATTCTAACATACTCTTTTCCGGGGAGGTATTTCAATGGAAAATGATGATCTATTTTTCTTTACCTCTGTAATTCAAAAGAGAAGACGGTTAATTGTTCAAATCTCTGTTATAGATGAGATGGTCAGATAACAAACTTGTTAAACATATTTTGGACATTTCAAACACTGGATTTCTACTGGATCCAAATAATCAGACAACATAAAATATAGAGCTGGGAAAAAAAATGAAAATTTTCTATAAAAATTCAAAATCCAGAAACTGTTGACCAGCTCAAATAAAATATATAGTTCAGGTCCAATTTAATGTAAAAACAACTTTTATTGCACTTTATGAGACAATACTGTAGAATGGATTGAGTCTAAAGTAAAATGTATTTAAGATAATAATAGTAGCTAAAATCTTTCTTGGTACTTATGAAAATGGGGTTAAGAAAACTTTAAAAAAATCCATAAGATGTAATTCATTAGTGCCAAATTATGACACTAGAGAAAAACGTCTAAAGAGATGGAGCTTAAGTAAAATATGGCTTAATGTAGCTAATCAAAAAACAAGCAGTCCTATAGCCAATATTAAGCATTATGTATGTTAAAATTGGTGAGATGGGATCTTCTTTCTTAATGTCATTCAATTTTTATCAGAGGAACTGGCATACAAGATCAAAGTGTAATTACTTTTGTTGATTTGGTGGATGTCTCTGTGGAACTATTTCTTGGAAATAGTTCAGCAGATTGTGGACCAACTGATCAGATAGTTTATTTGACTATTGCATCAAGTGATAAGGAGAAAAGAGGGAAAAAACTGAGTTACATTTTCATGGTGAAAGAAGTTCCCCCAAACAATATATCAGAAGTTATATTTGTCATTTGAAATTATTTCTTATTATGGAAAAAGAGAGCATATTGGTACAAATATCAAATACTTGATATTTTATATGCAATTGTGATACTATTACACTTTAAGTATTCTAAAGAAAAAGGTCAAAGAATATGTTATTTTTAAAAATCTGATTTCTGCTCTACTAAATTATATTGTGTCACAATGATATGCGATCTCATTAAAATGTGTGTGATAGATAATATGGCATGTAACCCAACATGATTAAGTGCAGCGATAGCCTGCTCAGGGCTGGCTGACTGACTGAGATGACCACAAATGGGAATAGAAATTATGAATTAAAACAGTTATTTCTTCTGACTCCCTTTGGTTAGCCTATGTGTCACCTCCAAAGAATGCTTGGAGCCCTCTGTCCTAGACAGCTGGAGTTATGGAATCGAGCATCTTATCACCAGACCAGTCAGATGGACTGAATGATATAAGGTGCTACCCTGGGTGATATGATGTTAAGCGACCTTAGCCCTGAAGGATGCACTTCTTTTTAAACTGGATAGCCGCTGTCATTTTAGATAATGCAATAGAGCCTGATATTTTCAGTAGAATAGCCAGAAAAACAATCTGTCCAGAAATGACTTTTTCACATTATTGGTGTATGACTTAGGATTTCCATTTCTGAACAGCGGAGCACAGTTCTGGCTTTTTGTCAACATTTGTCAGGGTTCCTTCCCCACTCTGAACTCTGGGGTACAGATGTGGGGACCCACATGAAAGACCCGCTAAGCTTATTCTTACCAGCTTAGGTTAAAACTTCCCCAAGGCACATATTCCTTTCTTGCCTTGGGACCACTGCCTCCACCAAGTGATTTAACAAACAATCAGGGAAAGGACCACTTGGAGTCCTATTCCCCCAAGCCTAACCCCCTTTCCTGGGGAAGGCTTGAGCATATATCCTCACCAATTGGTTACAAAGGAACTATAGACCCAGCCCCCTGGGTCTTAGAACAATGGAAAAATCAGTCAGGTTCTTAAAAAGAAGGATTTTATTTAAAGAGAAAAACATAAAAGAATCACCTCTGTAAACTTAGGCTGGTAGTTAACTTTACAGAATAGCAGAAAATTCAAAGAGCACAGAGGAACCCCCTCTAGCCTTAGTTTCAAAGTTACAACAAAACAGAGATAAACCTCCCTCTAGCAAAGGGAAAATTCACAAGTTGAGAAAACAAAGGTAAACTAATACGCCTTGCCTGGCTGTTACTTACAAGTTTGAAATATGAGAGACTTGTTCAAAAAGATTTGGAGAACATGGATTGATGTCCGTCCCTTTTAGTCCCAAGAGTGAATGGCCCACAGAAAGAAAGAAAAAAAACCAACACAAAGCTTCTCCTTCCCTCAGATTTGAAAGTATCTTTGGTCCCTATTGGTTCCTTTGGTCAGGTGCCAAACAGGTTACTTGAGCTTCTTAACCCCTTACAGGTAAGGAGGAAATTTAGGTTACCCCTATGGTTATGACAACATTGATGACAGAGATTTTTTAAAATATGATACAAAGAAGGTTCAAGAGTACAGTCTAAAGTCCACAACAAACGTAGGATGCAGAGGCAACTGAAAAGGGCTACAGAAGCAGACAGTCCACTTGGGCACATCAGATGACTTCCTAGATCTTCTACCTTGCTCCATTTCCACTTACATTTTCTTGACCACTTCCCAGACTGTGTTTCCTCCTTGTTTAACAATGGGTGACAATCAAAAGTTAATTTGCAGAAGTACCCAACAGTTAGGATGCTGCTCTGAGGCTTATATGGTTGGTATGCACAATTGAGAAGGAAATCTCATGAGACTGGGTTCTCTTGAGCAAGTTTAGGCATTTTCTGCTTCCTACTGGGTCATAAACATTTCAGGAACAGGCTGTCTTGTGGCATTTTGACATTTTTGTTTCTGGTTTCAGCTGAAACCTAAAAGAACAAAATTTCTTAAATGGAAAATAAAGAAAAACAAAAGGATTCCTGAGCATTTTCAGACACTGAGAAACAATCATATTGAGCTGAGATTTGAGTGAAGTTCTAGTGTCTTACTTCATTATACTCACTTCTCCCATTCCTGTGGATGATCTGACTTCAATATGCTGTGAACCAGTCCCTTATTGAATAGCTCATTTGCTTTTGGCCACTGTTCCCTGATTTTATTATTTCCACTATTTCAAATCTGTTCATTTCTGCTGCCAAATAATGAGAGATTTCTTATCACTTATTTGCATAAAGAAAAATAAAGCAGAGAAATTCAGGAAGGAGCAGAGATTTAATCATAGATATCGGAGCTGGAAATGTCCCTGTATAGCTGCTCTCATGGCAAAAATGTTTCCCTTCACAATTTTTGCTTTTACCTATGAAGTACATGGAATTCTTCTTCTGGTAATAAATAAATAGAAGACATCAGTTTTTACATTTGGATGTTGAATCCCCTTTCTCAATTCTGTTATTCTCTGTTGGTAATACCGGCGATTGGCAGTTCTTCCATATTTACATCCAGCTCATAAAGACCTGGTGCTATCTTACTTAATCTGTTGCAAATTATTTACATCCAATATACAAAATACAGAAACAGAAGTTACAGAAATTGTATTTGTGTTTGAAGAAACTAATCTCATTTCATTTTATGTGTCCTGCAGAGATCATTTTGTGTATTTTTCCTACCTAAGGCTTGGCAGATAGGGTTGTTAATTTACAAATGAGAACAAGTTTGAGTGCAGGACTGGGAGCCAGGAATTCAGTTCCCTCTGGAAACGTAACAGGAACAAACAAGGCTTTGGATAAGTCAGTTAACCTCTCTACCTCCATTTGTAAAATAAGGATATTTAATTAGCTCACAGGATTGTTGTGAGGATTAATTAATGTTTGTAAAGTGCTTTAAGAATAAGTGCAAAGAATTTTGATGTTTCTAAATCCAGGAAATGCCTCAAGGGACTAATTTATTCTTGTATATTAACAGATAAATTAAACATAGAACTTAAATGATTCTTGGAGAATACAAGGAATAGCAGAATGAGAGAAAACGTGGAATGAAAGAGACGTGATCCAAGAACATAAGAGAAGAAAAGGGAAAATGAGAGATGGGTAAGAATAGAATTAGGCTTACATAATCAAATAGAATAAAATGAAAGCTGTTAGACAAGAGTACAAAGTAAGAGGTTGTGGAAGTACAGATTGGGATGCATATGCATTTGGGGCTTGAAAAAATGTTCACTATACCAGTATTCTCAGTACCAGTGTAGAAGCATTCTCCTCAGCTCCCATGTCACTCCCTGTCCAATACACTCAGAAAGATCTTTGAAGAAGAATCATTCTCCCTTCCTTATTCAAACCACCCCTTGATCTTCTATGAACTGGTTCCCTTACTTCATGGGGTGCAATTTTCTGGGCCTTGTTTGCTCTTTGAGAAAGAGAGCTTCTTTCTTTCCTTTTCCCGAACAATTTTGTACACCACTTTTGAAAGGCTCCAGCAGTGACTGTCCAGATACCTTTTCAACTAGGCTAAGATGTTCAAGCCTTAGTTTCAAACTTTCACTTTCTGTCAGTCACACGATAAATTGTTCTTCCGTTACTCCATCCTGAAGCCTTTCCTTGATGTGTTCATCTTTGTATCCAGCAAGCTTGCTAGAGCCTAAGTCTATCTCAATGTGATAAAGCTGTCTACAAAGTATAGAAGAGAGACTGTCTATCAGATATACAAGTGTCCTCCATATCTCAGCTCTTTCTTCATCTCCATTTATTACTTCTCTTTATGACTGGAAGAAACATTTATTACATCCTCTTCCTTGTTTGTTCCTGTTCTGTTTCCTGAGTTTAGTACTAATTAAGCAATCAATATAGTCATCATTTAGACCAGGGAGTCAAATGGACTAAATGGGTCAGCTAACACCTACAGCTGCTTCTCTGTGTGCATTAGAGGGGACCACTAGAAAGGCAGTCTCAGTATATGTAATAGTTTAATGTATACCCAGAGCAAAACTTTCCTGAAGAGGGTTAGGATGTTGTGGAGGGTGGAGAGTGAGAAGATTGGCTGGTGTTGCAGCTGTGTGCAAACACCCTTCCACTATCCTTCACCAGAAAACACAGATTTGCTACAGCATGAAAGTTCACTGAGTCATAATTTGTTCAAGATTGAAAAGCCAGTCTCTTGGAAGTGAATTTGGCCAGAGTTCCAACAGCTATGTACTTGGATTTAGCTGCACATACCAATCAGTCTGTATCTGAAAAGATAGCAGCATGCTTTGAAACCAGTGAATATGAGAAATTTGACAACTTTACTTTGAGCAGGATAAGAAGAAAATCCTGGTAACTGATATTTCACTTGAATGAAAAGCCTCCATCTTCAGACCATTTGGATTTTCACTTTCACGGCTACAAAGTGTGCCAGACCAACTCTCTTTCATTTTTCATCACTCCCCCCAACCTTGTTTTTTGTTTTGGGTGGTTTTTATTTTCATTTTTACACTGAGCACTGCCAACAAAAACCAGTTCCCACCCAGAGTTTGCTAGTTGTCATAATTAATAACAGGACTGTTTTGTGAAAAATGTGCTGGTGTTTTAGCACACATTTGATGATGTCTTTCTCTTACTCAGAGAGTCTCTGCAGTCAGAGCAAGGCCTGCCGATTTTTTATGTCTCACACTGGCCATATGAAAGTATCGATGACTTCCAAAAAAAGAGCACAGGCATGTTGAGCTAGCACGTACAGCTTGATGTTATGAATCCAACGTCATCCATTTAAGGGGCAAATATTCTTTCCCATAGTCAGGCATTTATGTGGAAATTAAATGGCATCTAGTTTAATTATAGACTATTACAGCATGTGTTCCCTCCCTTTTTAATGCCCAGTTCAGAATGTAGTTGCTGCACAATATCAGTTTAAATAGAGATGGGCGGATCAAGCCAGATCTGGTCTGGATCTGGAGCAGGGGTTAGCAGCTTGGGGTTCAGAATTCAAATCTGAAGTCAAAGCCAAGCTAAGGGTCAGGTTTAAAGTGGCTGAAAAGCCCTGAGGTGAATCCCATGTGATCAGCCCTTCTTGCAACTTCCTTTTGTCTTTGCCAACATTAAAAAAGGATCTGATTCAGCCTATAAAGCCAACAGCATACAGGTGGTCATTGCCTATGTCCTAAATTTATAAATGCATGCTGGGAGGGCTTTGCATCTTAGCTGGCAGTACATACCTACAGAGCCTAGTTATGATTCAGGTCTATCAAATTCCAAGGAACTCAAGGTTGAGTTTAATAATACTTTTTGCACTTGTATAGTATCTTTCATCTGAAGATCTTAAAGTGCTTTCTAAGCATTAAAAAAGTAGAATGAACATCTATCTACTGAAAGAAAGGAAAATGCAGTTTGAAGGAATGGATGAGAGGGATTCTGGTGTAGTGGCAACTGGCAAGACATCCCATAAGCAGACAGAGATTAGGATAATTTTGGCTGAGTAGAGGGACCAGAATGGAGATCTGAGCCTCTGAACCACTTTAACCCCAAATTTGGTTAATTAAGTGGTGATGTGAAGTGACAGATTGATAATCCTGGAGATTTAACTCCTCTGTTTATCCATAGAACAAATAGAGGCAAGTACCAGGTTGTACTTCCCCACCAATATGACCCAGCCCAGACCTGGTAGTGAGACACTGTCGCTTAAGGGAGTAATTCAATTTCACTGCTTGCCCTTTCTCAGCTGAGCATGCCAAGAAGAGGGCCAGTTCGTGCCAAACACGCTGGTAGTTTTTGTTATCTGGACACTTGTTCAATGGGAACTGCACTAAGTCACCTTGACAAAATGAGAGATTCATTTGCTTCCAGAGAATGGTAACATCTTTCACTCTCCTGACTTTGGGCTGGAGTTGAACCCATGTACTTACAGAGGAAATGCTCAGTATGCCGTTAGTCATCCACTAAACCAGCCAATGCACCCTCTTCTTTTAGAGCAGTTAATCCAGCATGGGAGCTTCTTAAATTTTCACATCAGCGAGAACCATGTTTTGCCGTAATGAATCAGGATGAGAGATGGCCAGATGTGTGGTGACTGATGGTGAGAGATTTATTTGCATGAAACATTCACTACTGTGCCACTTTCTGCAGCCTGACCTGTGTCTATGATTAAAAGGTTTTCATAGCTCAGTCAAGTTCTTGATGAATGGACTGGTTGTGTGAAGAGCTGATACGAGGCCTGGCTTTCTTTCTGAATTTTCTGTACATGAAAGGCCAGAGAGATCATTGCTTCATGTGAAAAGCCATAGATCTCTTCCAGTGATGAAGCATCTGGGAGTTTCTCTTGACTGATCACAGCATTTGGGCATCACACTTTGTCACACTGGGCATTGCACTTCCAAAATGTAATACATTTGTAATGACTGCTGGGAAATATTACAGGAGAGTTGCTCTATGTATTTTCCCCTTGAGAATTTGTGTTCTTTGTCTTTGAAGCTTTACCTTATTTGGTGCTTTTTCCAAATGGCACCGAGAACATGCGACATACCAGGAAAATAGCATATTAGCATACTGAAAAGAGATGATAAATGGCTGTCAGTGTGACCCTCCTCCCATTTCTTCTCTTTCTTGATTTATTCTTCATTCCCTTCAGAGTTTGTAACATTTATCCTAAGACATACTTTGAATAATAATAATTAATAATAAAATGTAAGAAACCCCTACCCTTCAAGCATATTTATATCCTAAATGTCACTTTCTGTCTTTTATACCAGAAGATTGTTTTTCAGGGCAAATTTGAGCTATGAAAGCAAATAAACAGTTCTGAGCCTGGTGAGGTGTACCTGATCCTTCTGCAGAGTGAATCTGGTGGCTCATTCTACTTTTCACTGAAGTAATATTTTAGAAAAGAAAAGGATCTTTTGTATAAGCTGTAAAAAAGAAATAAATAATAATTATGTCAGACAGTGTTGGCAAGTGGCACCTCTAAAATCCAAATGTCCAATCCTGCCCTGACATGAATCTTAGTCTTTTGGGACTCGTTCCTCACTGCTTGGCACCCTGGTGAAGCCATTTGCCCCTGTGGAAAGCAGGTGAAAAGTGGAGGTAAAACATCATGGTAACATTTCACTTTCCACGCGTTTAAATGGCTACACAAGGTGCAGGGCAGTGGAGAATAAGCTCTCTGAGCCAGATTCATCCCCGTGCTTGGGCAGGCTCCAGTGAAGGGAAGGGTTCGAGGTGTTCCTTATACTGTTCCTATTCAGTGGTTATAGGGAAACTGCAGCCTCTGGCACAGTGTCCAGGCTGCCATAAGTTGTGCCTATGCTTCATTTGTCCCATAGGACTTTGCAGGGGAACAGACTCGCCGTTCACAGCGAAGAGTAGCAAAGCAAGGAGCAGAGGGTGGAATCCTTATTCCAACTCCACTGCCACAACCACAGGAACCAGTAGAAGGCACCTACCTTTTAGGTTTCTGAAGAAATCTGTAGTTTCTCTGAAAACTATGCTTTACCATATGATAAACACTTCCAAAGCCAGAGTTAAATTCTAGGATAGAGCACAGAAGATTTTTTCAATAGTTTCAAAGGCAATACCAAACTTCCCTCCTGTTCAAACCCTCTGGGCATCTTTACACTGCCAATTACCAAAAAAGTGTGTGTTTGTCAACTGTCAGACAACCGCAGATAATCCATCAGGCCAACATCACATGGGTTGTCGGTCCAACTTTCTTTTTTCATCTAGTTTAGCACAAGAAAATGAGTTTTGGCATGAAAATGTTGCTTCTAACTACAACATTGTAGTCAAGACAATCAATTGCCAAGCTGATTTGGAAGCATACTGGAGCTGGAGGAGTTCTGGCAATGGAGATGGGGCAGTTGGGCCTTCGAACTGTTCAGCATCATGTGTGGACAAGATCCTTTCTAACCATGTTCTCTTCTTCTTAAGCACTAGTTTCCAGATCCTTACCAGGTTTGGAGTGTTCAATGAGCTTTTTTTTTTTTTTTTAGTATCTTTCGGTGATTCATTCAGAAATGGTTATCTTTGGCCTTCCCAAACCACATCATAAGAATCATTACACTCGCATGCACACTTGTCATGAGTGAATTTCTATCCAACAGTCTTTTTTCCCAAGCTTTTAGGATTTGGATTTGGATAGCTATTGGAGCCTAGTCCAACACAGCAAAGAAGGAGAGGCCCAGACAGTATCATCCCTCTGGCTCATCTGGTTCTGCAAGGTACAGAAAAGCATTTGTTTCCTCTCAAGATATTTTAGATGAACCTCAGCTGCAGATAATATTATTGCACAGAAGCAAGAGAGGAATTGGTGAAATGATACAAGGTGTGAGTCCTTGGCTATGAAACCATCACAAATACAGGGCTAGCGACACCTTTGTCCCTGGGCTCTCTGAGTCTACCTCCTCCCATGTTAGTGCTCATGCCTTTACCTTTCCTAGGGTGGAATACCATGATTCTCCCATTCTTAGACTGGGCCCTGGGCTACAACACCCAGTTTACCAACTGTGTTTATCCAGCAGGTCCGACTGGGTTAGGTGCCTGCAATTCTTCCCTTCAGGAATCTCTGACCAATGGTGAATGTAGTGTCCAGACAGTCTTATTAAACATAAGTATTGTTATTTTGCAGTAGGAGAAAAGCATAAGAGGAAAAAAGATTTTAAAATAACAAATAGCCTTCATTGTTTGCAGTGTTGTTGTAGCTGTGTTGGTTTCAGGATATTAGAGAGACAAGGTGGGTGAGGTAATGTCTTGTATTGGACCAGCTTCTGAAGTTGGTCCAATAAAAGATACATGTTACCCACCTTGTCTCTCAAACAGCCTACATGTGTCTATTGTATCTAAAAGCATATCAGCCTCTGATAGTAAGCTAGGTAGGCCTAATTTCTTCAGATACCCCCAACAGGTGCCCGCCTCTCAGTCTGCTTCCTCTGATCAACTGCCCCATACAACTCCCCTCTCTCTGGGGAAAGAATCCCTTTTTAAACTGCTATAGTTCTTTTGATCTCGAGTATTCCTGGGTCTTTTCTTAACAACATTCAAGTGGCTGGAGAAAAGTGACTTATCTTGAGTAATTTCTCTTCCCTTTCTGGTTGTTTTTCCTTACAGTCCCTACTAAACCAAAATATTCATACTGTAAACATCCCCAAAACCAGATGAACACACAGCATTCATAAATTATTACAGAGCAGCTCCAGTTCCAACAAAGATGACTCTGGTTTGCTTCCCATGAAAGAAACAATATCAGAGCAATCTGTTCATTGCTTTAGCAAATAGGCCAAATTCAAGGAAGGACTGCATGTAAGTGCTCACCAGAAAAATACTTGCCCAGCAGTAGTAGCTAAGGGAGGAATTTGGCCATTCCTGTTCTGGCTTCCCCCAGTACCTATGAAGAGATCACTTTGCAAACCTTCTGCAACTAGAACCATGAAGGAGGATTCTAGTTGAGTTCCAGGGATCAGAAAAGGCATGTACAGTGCTTGTGTGTGCTTATATAAACTGGCAAAGGCTCGGGCACACAGTCCTTTCCCAACCCACACTGGGGAGGGGGGGAGATCGCTCAGTGGTTTGAGAATTGGCCTGCTAAATCCAGCGTTGTGAATTCAATCCTTGAGGGGGCCATTTGGGATCTGGGGCAAAAATTGGGGATTGGTCCTGCTTTGAGCAGGGGGTTGGACTAGATGACCTCCTGAGGTGTCTTCCAACCCTGATATTCTATGATTTTAACTTCTTCCAGCAATAATTATAACAATTTACTAAAAATCATTGTTGCTGTTGTTGAGGTCATTGTTACAGATTGAACATCCCTCTTATTAAGACAGTTTGTACCTATTATTTTTAGAAGTGTACTTAGAAGTGTGTTCCATTAAATATTTGTGGCAGTGGGTTCCAGAAGTTAATTACATGTTGCATAATAGGCATTTCCTTTGTTCTATTTTAAATGCCCTGTAATTCCATTGATTAATTCCTCTTGCTGTTCTGTTATGGGACAGTGTAAATAGTCATGCCCATCTGGCTGTCTTTATACTAGCTGTTATTTTGCTCCCTGAACAAGTTACTTAGACTCCATTAAATTTCATCTTGTATGGAAATCCTTCCTCTCCCATCCCTCCAATCATTGTAGTTATCTACAAAAATGGGCAGCAGAATGGTCTGCAGTTAAACCACAGGTCTGAGAATCAGGAGAGCTGAATTCTTTTCTCAGCTGACCATGGCCGCGAGCAAAGCACTTAGGCAAAAATGGCTATTTGGGTGCCCAACTTGAGATACCTTGGCCTGATTTTCAGAAGTGCTGAGTCCCCTCAACCCCAAATAAAGTCAATGGGAGTTGTGGGTGCTCAGCACCTTTGGGAATCAGGCTGTAGGTGCTTCACATTGAGCACCAAAAAGTGGAGCCACCCCAAAATTAGCTGAGCCATTTGAAAATGTTGTTCTTCATCTCTCTGTGCTGGCTTTGGGTCTCCCTGGAGTCAATGTGAATTTTGCTGTTGATCAAAATGGAACCTGCATTTGACCCTTTGTGCCTCAGTTCCCCCATCTGTAAAACTGAGATTATGGGTACAGTGCTGTAAGCTCCATCTGAGGAAATCTCATTGAGCCAATGGAAAGTTTTGAATAGAGATGTCTTGCCAGCTCAAGCCTGGTAATGGTTATCGAATAAGGGTGTAGCGAGCCTTAATTCATTAACATTTTTAAAGTGCTGGGAGCGCCTCTGATGGAAAGTGCTATAGAAATGCGATATCACTCAGGAGGATATTTACATAACCCTTCCATTTTACTGGCCAGTCAACTAGCAGCCACTCCCAACACACTGCCTAAGCAATAGCTCTATGTTTTTCTTTTCTCATATTTCTTGTTTAAGGGCAATACACCCAAAAGCAGCCAGTGTGAGCTCATTGCATCAGAGCATGAAAGGGCTGGTTTTCCCCAAAGTAACATTAGTGGAAGTTCATTCCATGGGAACTGAATTTTGAAGTCAGATATGAAGCTTTGGCCAATTCCCATTCCTTAATACAAAAATATTTATTACAAAGTAAGTAAGAAATTATACAGTACTTAAATAACAAAAACAAACAAAAAGCCCCACCCTGAGATGTCTGATCTTCTGAACCTCCCCGACTTTAATCATTGATGGTCTTCCACATATAGAAAGAGAGAAAGGAGACCATGGTTTCACAGTTAGAATGTAATTCTCTTTGGGTCTAATCCAAAGCCCACTGAAGTTAAAGGGAGTCTTTCCATTGACTTCAGTAGGCTTTGGATCAGATCCTCTGCTTGTAGAAAGCTTTTAGTTTGATAGAACTAACATATTCCTTTCATATGGATGGACAGAAAATTGGATGTTCAATATTCTATGCTATGAACTGAACTTACTGTATTGTGCGCAAGTATGGACCTGAAGTCTCATTAAAAATCTCTTTCCTGTAACTAAGATGAAATGTAAACATTATGATTCCTTTAATAAGGTGTCCTGCCCTTGGTGCAGAGAACTTAGGGCTAAGCCAACCTTGATTACAGGATGAGCCCCACCTGTAAGGAGTCATGTGACTTCCGTAAAAAAGAATCCTGGGTTAATTGTTGGTAGAGACTCTCTAGTGAAAGGAAGTAGCCCTGGAAAAACTTCAACATGGGTAAAGGAGCAGACCTAGTTGAGCCGTCCAGGGTGCGACTGGGTTCCCCTACCAGCCCCAACGAGGTTATGTACAAGCCCTTCACAATGGCAGTAGAGCCTAGCAGGGGTTCAGTAGGCTGAACTGATGATTGGCTGCAGAAGAGCCCCAGAAAGGCTTTTTGTTTCTGTTAAAGACAGTTGTGGACTCTTAGGGATGGAATAAAGATGGTGACCTGCCTGGAGGCCTGAGTTACCAGGCAGAGAAACTGCCACTGTGATGGAGTGACCATGGGCAGGGGCTGTTAATCCAGTGACAGCTGTGATGTCATACCTGGCCACAAGGGGACACCTAGTGGTGAGTGGACTTCATTGCAATTCTTTATACAGTTAAATGTTGAAATTCTTACTACCTCTGATGACTTAGCCATATTGACTAATTAGAGCTATATTATATTTCTATTAACATCACCCTGCTTGTTCCTGAGATATCATTGCAGTTAGCTTCAGGGAAAAGTAAGGTTACTGCAAAGAAATCTGAACAGACATTTGAATTTAAAGCATATTTTATCACGTGAGTTCTTCCTAGTGTTTGTTTGTTTGGCAGCCTAAGTTGTATTGAGGAGGAATGCACTCACATGCAAGTGAGCAGTTTTGCCAGTTCAGTATGAAGGACTGCAAAAAAAGCTTTTCACTGCAAGCTGTCAAAATAAAAGACAGCAGGTTTCCACTCACTGGAGCTTATTTTGAAGTCCTTACTCAGGCAAAGCTCCCACTGATGGCACTGGGATCTTTGCCTAAATAATGACTACAGAATTAGAGCACGATAAGATTTTCATTGGAATCTTTTAATTTTTAAAATCAGGCAGTGATAGTCTTAGCACTTTTCCTGATAGTTTACTTAGATGACTCTATGTAATGTTAAAAGAAAAAAGAAAAGGAGTACTTGTGGCACCTTAGAGACTAACCAGTTTATTTGAGCATGAGCTTTCGTGAGCTACAGCTCACTTCATCGGATGCATAGCATATCGTGGAAACTGCAGAAGACATTATATACACACAGAGACCATAATGTCTTCTGTAGTTTCCACGATATGCTATGCATCCGATGAAGTGAGCTGTAGCTCACGAAAGCTCATGCTCAAATAAACTGGTTAGTCTCTAAGGTGCCACAAGTACTCCTTTTCTTTTTTCTTTTTACGAATACAGACTAACACGGCTGTTACTCTGAAATCTATGTAATGTTATTTCTGAGCTTTACAAAACACTTCAAAATCAGGCAAGATCCTCAGCTTAAGTTTCTCATTGGTGAATAATGTCCCCAGTATGTCTGGTAAAATGCATTCTTTTAGCATAGCTCAATGTGCTTAGTATATCCAGAATCAAATGATGGTTCCATGAAGAACTGCAAGAAAGGCGTTACTGAATCAGGAAGGCAAAGCCCTCCCTTTCCATGGAATAGTGCTGAATGACAAAGTTCTTTGCCTGACTTTAGGGGGACTGAAAAGCTGGTCCCGTGTGTCTTGATAACAATGGGGAAAAAGTCAAATAATAACAAATATTAATATTGGCGCTCACTGTGCCCTCTGACCTCCAACCCCTGCAGAAATACCCATTAGCAGAGGGGTCCAGCGGAAGAGAACTCCACCAGGATTACCTTGATTTGGGGGAAATTCTTCATTCCTTTGAGGGTGGAGTTTAACATCATCCTCCCCTTAGAAATGAGCTGTGGTTCTGCCCCCAAAACCCACCAGTCTCAGGGTCTTTGTAGAAAGCCTGTAACACCAGAGTGGTTCTAGGGCTACTTCCCTCCCCCTTCTCCTTGTAGCATGACTTCATTGGAACTGCACTGCCAGGGAGTAATGAGATGGCTGCTATCTCCTGGACAACCATCCTTCAAAACGGATTCCCAAGCTCTGAAGGAATGGGGCTTCAGAAAAGCTAAAGGTGTAAAGTCACACCATCTTTCTGCCACATTTCTCCTAGGGATGGGAGTTTCAGGTAGTGGAGCCATACCTCTGGTCTGCCCCCAGCCTTGTGGAGAGACCTCAGCAGGGTGTAGGCGAGAGGGATAGTGCTGCATAGGGAGCTGAACCATCCCCATACAGAATAGGGGAGGGAGACTCATGCTGAAATTACCTCTGTGCTGTCCAGCTGAGGAACTATCATCCCTGAGTTTTCTCTGCTCAAATACGTCTAAAAGACAAACACCAGGACACAGTTAAATATAAAGGGGGAAGCTTGGCCAAATAGGAAGAGGATCAACACACACTTCCCCTCAAAGAAAAATGACTAGGCTTGTATAGCAAGTACTCCCAGAATGTTCTGAGCCATCTTTTCCATCTGACATGATGTGGAAGACCACAGGACTAATGGGAATTCAGCTTTTAAAAAACAGGATACTTCTTAAGTGAATAGATTTATGAAAGGTCAATGCATCTCTAAAACTCACATCAATAACCAAATCCCACTTGCTATCAGAGAATCAGATCTGAGAGATAATGGATATTTCTTGTCATAAAATCCTAATAGTTTGTCAAAATGGCTTGCCACCTTTTGTAAAATGAACTTGCATTGGTTTCTCCATCTCTAACACTATATTTATAATTTGACTTTAATTTTGTTATCCCCACAGATGGAACTGGGGAACACAGTCTGAGCAAAATGGAGACAAACTGTGCTGAGTTTGAGATGAAGTGCTCAAAAATGATGAGCTAGTCAGCAAAATGTTTCTGCTGTGGTTGTAAAACATGCCTGGATCGTAAAAATTCTATAATAGTCAATTAAGCTGGGTTTAATATTTGCCATTCAAATTCATTTCTAGCTCTGAGAATTTTAGGTAAAAACCTCTGTAGAGAACTAAAGCCAGAAACCCTACCCTACGACTTAAATCCTTACTGCCAAATTGCCTGTTCATAAGAACAGCCTTAGTGTGGTATGTATCACATGCACACAAATGGCTTGCTGTGGTGTTGGGGAATTAAATGGGGAGGCTGCGGGCTACTAAACAGTCACCTGGGTGGACAGTCATTTAAAAATGGTGCTGACAGACATAAACTTAAAGTTGCCAGAGCATGGCATGAAGACAGCTGGCCTGCGCTTGCCTTTTGTTTGTCTGAAAAATCAATGAGAAAAAGCTCTTAAATAAATAAGGAAGAAGGAAAATTAAATTGCCAGCAATCCCTCCAGTCTGTGCATTTATAAGGGCAAGCAGCCAAGAACCAGAAAAGGACATTTCTCTTAGGATAAGCCTTTCCCTTTGTAACAAGGCTGAAAGTAAAAAGGGGGTGCTAGTCTAGTTTGCCCTGACAGATGTGGATGGAAGTCCTGCTGCAGCAGCCCTAGTAGCACATACATCTGCACTGTGCTCATCACGGCTGGTTCTAGGGGCAGGTGAGCAAGGTGGTCGCCCTGGGTACGTGGTACCGCTGTGCCACCCAGCTTTTTCCCTCCCCTCTGATTGGCTGTCTGGTTTTGCTCTACTGATTAGCTGACTGGGTATTTTGTTTTGTTTGGCTGCTCAGTGGGGAGACGGGGCAGAAATGGGCAGCAAAATGATTAGGGCCTCTCCTTGTGCTCATGTAGAAGGGGTGTTCTCGTGATCGGGGAGAAGGCAGCATGCCATGTGGACTAGGCTCTTCTTGACCCTTCATACCATTCCTCCCTCTTTCAATCCTTTCTATGCCACACATGCTGAAGGAAGCATGAGGCTCATTTTTAGGAAATAGATATGAGAGTATTCTATGTTAATGGATTAGTGCAGGTTCTGGAGATAAGGGGCTCGATTCATAGCCTTGCCTCAGCCCCTAGGGAATGCCAGCGGCATAAGGGTTTCCCTGGATGGGACAGAAGTTTTACACTGGTCTATAGCCTCAGTGTGCCGGGGACATGGCTGCAGAGAGCCTGAGTGCTACTGTACGCTGGCTATTCTTGGTTGCCAGAAAGCCCTGTTGGAGGTTCTCAGCTGAGCAAAACTTAGAGCAATCCTGAGGTTGCTCTATACTACACTGGCACCTGGACAGCCCAAGAATGAAGGGAGTGCAAAGGTGGCTTAAAGCCATATTTACTGCTCCTTGACCCAAGTGCTGTATCAAGCAGAGAATAGCTGCACCCATGAATCTGAACCCAAGGCACTTCATATACAGGACTATCAACACAGGGAAGGCTTCAAGAAATAATCCTTCAATTTCTCTGGATGTTAGGGGGGAAAAATCTTTTTCTACCCCAGCTGTCCTACATTCAAAAGTTTACTCATTTAGAAACTTAGTACTGTGATCATCCACAGCTCATGCTGGCTCCAACAGCACTGCTCCGACAATCTGCTTCCTCATCTGTAAACAGCATCTGTCCTCAGAACAAATCAAACCAATTTGATCAAAATTTGTAATGCATAATGGCATTATTAAGTTGAAGAATCTTAATTAGGCACATTTGATTAGACTTCAGGCAATAGCACTCACCCTTTCTCTTTTTGAAACATAATCCTGCTCAATGAAGTGCTCTTTCAATTATAATTTTAATGAGTGCCCAGTACTACATCACTGCAACATCTTTATAATTTATTGTTAATGTTTCTTTTAGTTATTGAGGACTATGCATAGCTGACAAATCTCAGTATTGCAGTAGCATGTTAAGGATAATGTTACCAGATCAATCTTTCGTTACTCGGGGGTAGGGGAGGGATCAGTATTTTCTGTGATACCGCTGGATGATAAGAAAAAGCTTATCTTTGACTGCAACTCATTAAGTTTTATTCATGTGCAATTTATCTTGTCTAATTGCTTTGGCCTGTTTTCATCATTAATTGAGTAGCATTTGGTGTTCATCTCTTCTTCTTTGGCCTACAATTGACAGTGGACCATTGTGTGATAGTGGGAATTAAGGACAGACCATAAAAACAGAATGGGTTGGACTACAAATAGCCGGAGGAAATGGCACTTTTCCCTACCCCCAGTGAAAAATGACACATGCGAAAAATCAACTACTTAGAAACAAGTGGGCTGCTACTAGCTGGACACACATGGAATATCATACATGAAACTTGCACTCTGATGCCATCTTCAAATAAAATGCATCTACACTGACAAAGCTTCAGTGCCTATAATACTGTATAGGGGATCCTTCCTCTGTCTTTACTACTTTGCTCTTTAGATTAAGAGTACCAAAGTATGTACAACTGGGTCTAGACGGCGCTCAGCCACTGCGCAGGTGCACGAGAAGGGTAGGTAATGGTACAAAGGACATTCCTTCCCGTCCCTCCATTTACACACATGCAGGATTCAGTCAAAATTTCAATCCCAGCACTCTCTTCCTAGTACCCTATGGGGCTCTGGCCTTCCCAAAGGAAAGGCAAACAGAGTCCAGAATTAGATTTCTATTAGGCTTAGGTCTTGAGCCTGACCATTAGGATAATCAGGGCTAGATTTGGAGCAGGGCGGGGGGGAGGGAGAGGTTTAAACAGGTGTGAGAGATTTCATTGCTTTCTCATTAGATCCACTGAGGCTGAATAGTAGAATTGCATTTCTTGACATGTTCTTGCCAGATTTTGTCTGCATCTGAACTGACACCAGAAGATAGGCCCATTCCAGTTTTGAAACCACTAAGAAACTGGATCATGGGAGAAGAAAGGAGAGGGGAAATGTCAGCTCAGATGCAGAATCTATAACCTTCTCCCATCCCCTGAAATCCTGAATGGGCTTTGAGACAAGGTTCCAGCATAGGCCCATGAATAATGATCAGCAAGGAGAATAAAAAGTCTTTGCTGGTCAAGAGACTACAGCTGAATGTGTGATGAACTAAAAGTATTTTATACCAGTGTCCATTTACAGAATGCCTTTGTAAATATGTATGTGTGTGTGTATATATATATATGTGTATATATATATAAAGGGAAAGGATAAATCCCGTAGACAACTTTTTCTAACAAACACCTTCCAACAAAATAGGGATTTCTGACAAGTCTTCAATCTGCTCCTTTTTAGAAAATTATTCACATTTTTCAGTTTGGGGTGTTTGATATGTCCCTGTAAAGCAAATGGTTGTTCTCTTTGCTGACACATGGAGGAAAGGAGAAGTGCACAGGGCTTCTGAACACTGGGCCTGATTCCCTAATTTCTTGTACTTTAGATAGTCAGTTACAAATAAGTGTAAAATACTGCCAGTCTTACTTGATAGGAATTTAGACCCACTTTGCACTGGTATAAATGGCTACCCAGGGTGCAGGGCAATAGTAAACTGGGCCTTGTATATTTTGTCAATTGCTTAGTACAGAATTACTGAGGAGACAGTGTGTCTGTTCAGATCCAATTTTTAAAGGATGGTGGCTTAAAAGATATCCAAATCCAGCACTTGGATACTGAAACCAGGAAGGGATAGTTATGGACTTTGCTTGGAGGTAGTAGGCTGTGGTGCATTTGGTCTATCTGTTGATTGGTTGTCTGTACATGGGCTGCATAGCTGAGCTGTGCAGTCTCTGAGTAAGCACCTGAGCCTGGCCTGTTATTTGGTGTCTTAGTAAAGGCTGTGAGGCTCTGGCCCACAAAGGCCTGGAAGGATTATAGCACAGGGTCTCTTCCATCCTTGTTTCCCCAAGGATGCATGCCCCAAAGAGGGAACAGAGAAGAGCTGAGAGGGGGCCAGGTTGCACACTATAAAGCGGGTTCTCAGACTGGGGGTCAGGACCCCTCAGGGGGTCGCGAGGTTAGTACATGGGGGGAGGGGTCTCAAGCTGTCAGCCTCCACCCCAAACCCTGCTTTGCTTCCAGCATTTATAGTGGTGTTAAATATGTAAAAAAGTGTTTTTAATTTATAAGGGGGGGTCTCACTCAGAGGCTTGCTGTGTGAGAGAGGTCACCAGTACCAAAGTTGGAGAACCACTGCTATAAAAGGATTTAGTAGGTGGCACACTCCCAAGTGTTCCATATGAGGCGGTACAACTTTGTACCAACCCTTACTCTTGGCTGTGCCTAAGAAGCACCATCTCGCCCTGCAGGTTTGGAAGGTAAATAGTTTTGGGTGCTTTCCTGAACCAATCTTGAGGCTGGAAATTACATGCACATCAGCTTTCTGGTGAGACTTCTAGTAGTTCCTCCTCCCACTCATGATGGAACAACCGTAAGAATTGTTTTTCTCCATGTCCTGTCACATCTTCTTGTGTTCTAGCTAGATTGGTGAAATCCTGACATTCCCCCCCCCCCACACACACACACACACTGAAGTCAATAGGAAAACTCCCCTCAACTTCAGTAGGGCCAGGACTGATTTTTAAAAGGCTAAACTAGCTTCTGAAAAGATTCAGTTCCATTCTGAGCCAAATATGGGACAAAGATTCAGGCCTGTTTTATTTTATCTAAACCTGTTTCCTTGTCTAACTGATACACTAGGATACATATGAAACACCCCATTTAGCTCAAGGTCTGCTCAAAGCATTTTCCTAGGCTTTTGGTAACCAGGTGTATTGCCAATGAGCCAGATGGGCATGTGAAAAGGAGAATGGTAAATGTGACAATAGTTCATTGTTCATAGTGCATTCATGTAACGGAGCTGCTATTCTGTACAATGGCTATTCAAGAATTGATTCCTTGGCACTGATAGTTTCCATAAAATCCTTAAACCACATTTTTTGGTTAATGCTAGGAAATTCCATTGTGACTATATTGTTGAAGCAAATGTCCACATCTGGTGTAGAAGTCAGGTTTTTGAAGGTCAGTAGTTGATCTATTGTGAAAACTAAAGGTGGTTTGAAAAAACAGGAAAATATTTTGAAAAACTTTTCAAAATTTTGGAAAAACCAGTCACCTGGCTCTGCCTCTGAACCTGAGCTGCGCCCTGTCTCTGTATAGACCAAACTTTAACCCTGGAGTTGAACACCCTCAAACATCAAGGTATTAAAACGCCAGTATTTTTTTCTGAGGGTCCCATCTCTAATTTTATCTTACTTTGTGTCAGCTTGCATTGTCAATAGTACACAAACACTGTAACAGATTTTTTTTAATGAATTTTGAAGGATGTGCTCTCATAGCATGTCCTACAACATGCCTTAAGAAAGCAGATTGCACCCTAGGGCCTGGTCTACATTTAAAAGTTGGGTTGAGATAGCTATGTTATTCAGGGTTGTGAAAACTTTCACATCCCAATACAATGTAGTTAGGGTGACTTTACCTACCTCCATCTACAGTGGAAGAACTCTTGTCAACCTAGGAGCTATCTCTGCAAGGAGTGGATTTACTACAGCACAGGAAACTCCTCCTGTCACTGTAGTAAGTGTCTACACTACAGCGAAGTGTGGCATAGCTGCAGTATTGCAACTTGTAGCGCTTCTAGTGTATAGACGTACCCTAAGTGGAGCCACGTGGGAGAGTATTTGAAACACAAACCCAGGTGAGTACTGGATTCCCTGTCTTCCCAAGACATGCTGGGGAGACTCTATTGGAGAGGTCCAATGGGATCAGATTGTCCCTATGAAAGCAGTTATATGTATTACTCTGGGGCTGCATCCAGGCAGCACTATCTGCAAGAGGAGTTTGTTATATTAGTGTTGCATGTTGTTAAATCAACATACAACACTAATACAAGCCACTGCTGTTTCCTGAAGGCTTGCTGTCCAATACTACATATTTTCAGCATCATATTTGACATACACCTAGGGATGGAAACATAAAGGCAGACTGCTTTATCTTGGACACATGAACACATACTCATAATTTCTGACGTGAGTCAACAATCTTAAGGTTTTTTTCAAAGCACCCAGCACTGTGATAGCTAAGTGCTTCCTTGCTAATTCCTAATTGTCTTTGTGCAATGTTATGCAAATAGGCTCACAAAACTTAATAGGATATAGTCGTCTACTTTTTTTATTGTGTGCACAAAGTCTGAGTAACATAAGGTTATAATGGCTATGCAAACAGACCATTGCCTGAAGCTTTGTAGCTTGCTGCTGATATAATAGGACTAAAGGGAAAATACTCCCAGAAATGAATTCTCTAGTAAGAAGCATCCTAGTCTATTTCTTGATCTCACCAGGTGAGTTTACTGGACATGAGAAGAAAGGTCACCTATCAATTGCTACTGAGGAGTTGTTAGGAGACAATGCCAGCACTGTTCACTCTGACTCAGTTTTCTGCCACTCTACTGGTCTGACCAGGAAAGGAAAAAACCCACAAAGAAGTCTTGAATGAGCCTTCTCTGGGATGAAGAAGGCTGGCAGGGTTTAAAAGCACTCTCTTGGAGGAACCAGATACAGGAACTTATGGGGGTGTCTGAAGAAGCTAGATCTCCCTAGGTGGCCATTATGATATGGCTTTAGGTAAGAAAGACAGGTATGTAGGCTGTTTTGGTTTTGAAATTCTTCTGTGTTCTGACTGCTAAACAGTGAAGGCATTAGCCACCTGCAACCCATGGAATCACAGAGGGGCCCTGTGGCAGCAAGGGGTCCCTGAAAGCCAAATTTGGCCCACCAGGCATCAACTGCTCTGTCCTCTTCAGTGCCTCCCAGGGCCCACAATGGCATCCTCGGTACAATGTGACCTCACACATACTGTACATGCAAGGTCACGGGTAGGGGCTCTGGAATTGAGATTTGCAGGGAATCTCCATGGAACAAACATCGCTACTGCTGCTAAATAAAATAGAAGCAGCCTTCTTAAAACAAACTATCATTGGTCAGAAGCTTTTGAAAAGAGGAAACACAGGAACCCAAAATTCAGTCAGACCTGCAGGGTGACGAGTCGTTGGTAGATGCAGGGAACTGTATCCAGCTCCTGGTCTAAGAGTGAAAGAATTGCATGATCCCACCCTGGACAGGTAAGAGCAAGAGGCCCAATACTTGAGCTGGGTAAAGTCAGAGACCAGAAAAGAGACAAAGGTGTAATTTTGGGTAGCTAGTTGGATGATACTAACCTATTTTAGGTCATCTGATATTTTTTTGTTACCTCAGCCTCAATTTTTGAAATACAGCAAGTTCTTGGTAGTAGGAAATTGGCCTGAGCAACATTTGCCCAATTGTTTCTATGAAATCTTGCTATTTACCATATATGTTAACTCCTTCTCAAAACATTAATTAACCCCTGTTATTTCTATAACCAAGCTCCTTTTCAAACCAAATATGAATTAATCAGCTTGTTCCAAACTAAAAGGACATTGTATCTGAGTCAGTTATGGGATCTGGATATTTAATATCTTCCAAATACATGTGAATTCAGTACTGACTGCAGTTAGGAAGAATAAAGAATATAACTTAATTAACAGTCTGTTATTTGGGGGTAGATTCTTTGAAGCCCATGCAGCTGGGGATAGTTAGTTTCATGTGTTTGTTTTTTTCCAAACAAACACAACTTGCACCAATCTTCACCCTGATCTCTGAAAGATTCCCATTGACTTCAGTGAGCTTTGGGTCAGGCCCTTTCCTTGTTTGTTGTACCCTTTCTCGTCCTCCTTTGCCTGTTTTATCTTTTTAGATCCTAATATCTACAGGGGTATGGACTGTCTTCCCTGACTGAAAATTGCAAATGGTGAGAGCATCCGATGAAGTGAGCTGTAGCTCACGAAAGCTCATGCTCAAATAAATTGGTTAGTCTCTAAGGTGCCACAAGTACTCCTTTTCTTTTTGCGAATACAGACTAACACGGCTGTTACTCTGAAAGCTGCTGTAATGTAAGCAATAAAGAATGGGTGAATTCCTGGGCCCACTGAAGTCAGTGGGGTCAGGATTTCATCCGATAGAAATTAAAACTGTCTCCCCTGGCAGCATGTTGAGCATTATTTCTGAACTTGGCCCACTTAATCTAAGAGTACCTAAATTTGTGTAATTCACACAGAGAAATCAGGGATGTGTAGCCTGGAGAAGCTAACAGGAGGTGTAAGAATGTGTACATTAAAGAAGGCCTCCCACTGTTTTATTCATAATCTCCTCCAGCTCCACAGGACTAGACTGTGGCCTGGTTTAGGCTGCTTTGGAAATATAGAGTCAAGTGAAATTGGGAAATCGGTGAAGGTTCAAAATGTTTGGATACCTTGAGGTTTATTTTGAGCTCAATTCTAGTTTCGGTCAGGTGTAAATAATGTCTTCACTTAGCCCCAATGTCAGTTGTCATATCCTAATATCTTCCTACAACTACGGGTGATTCAGCTTCCGTTTCCCCGCATATGTATTTGAAGGAAATAATAGTGCGTATTGTACATATACAAGAGTTCAAGTATGAACCTAGATATTGTGTACTCCTTATCAGATAGCTACTACATTAGGGGCCCAGTAAGACCTCCTTTGAACTCAATCACAGTTTACTTCAAGTGAAGCCTTAGTGGGTCCTGGATTGTTTCTATTTGCCCAATCCACCTCTCACTGAAATCAATGGAAAGACTCCAAATGACTTCAGTGGGAGCTGAATCAGTCTCCTGGAGCCAAATTCTTACCAGTGTAAATCACCAATTGAGCTATGTTGATTTACACCTGTCAAAAATCTGTCCCTTTATTTTGATCCCACCCTTGATATGTTAGTCTTTTCTTTGGACCATGTTCTGATCTCAGTTACACTAGTGCAAATATGGAGTAACTCCAATGATATCAGAGGTCCTCCTAGTTTACACCAGTTTAACTAAGATCAAAAGTTGACTCACCATCTTTTTATGTTAAATACGCTTTCCTGTGTAATGTGTCTAATCCACTTCCCCTATAACATTCACGTCTGCCCCTCTGCCTCTCTGCTGTCACTTTGTCTGGCTTTAAAATGAATCCTATTTCATCTATAAGCATTTTATGTTCACCCATCTTCCTTGGGATCTCACCTCTTTAAATCCTCTATTTGATCGCCTACTCAATGCTCACAGCATTAAAAGCATTAGTCCTGTCTTATCTCCTCAGAAATAATGATCAAAACCTTTTACACCCAGTATAATCATTGCATCCACTGCAAAACTCAGCTTCTTTCGAAAACAGAAGTGATTAAATTAGCTGCTGTTCCGCTGCTGAACAGGCTCCTTCTCTCCCTCTTTTCATTACCTGAAGGTGGCAAATGTGCTCATTTGCTTGTCCCTTCTGCAAAGCCCTCTAGACAGATGGTGAGTATTCCTATCTTCCCTCTGGTGCTGTTTTTGCTTTATGGTGCACTAGAGAATCAATAGTATGCATCTCTCATGGGCTTGGGACTCTATATACCCCTGCTAGTCCATGGAGGTTCAGATTCTACCTCCCGGCACCAGCTGGAGGAGGAATCGCCGGAGGAGATGTCCATTGCCACACCCCCCAGTGCAGAAGTGGGTGGGGAGAAATGTCTGCTGAGAGGGCAACTCAATCTACATCAGAGACTGCCATCCCCTATCAAAGTCTTGCATGGTTTAATAGGGATTAAATGAATATGATTCCATGGAATTTTGAGAGCATTCCTGATAAATTACTCTAGGATACCCTAGAATTTAATAGAGAATAAGCTCCTGTTTAAAGGGGGTATGGGGCTTGCTTTTTAAATCATGTTAAATAATTGTATAGGGTTTTTCCATAAGGGATAATACCCTTTTGGGAAAGGCTACACATGGAGTGCACTGCTCCAATTGCACTGCAGTAGGCTGCTCACTGTTGGGGCTGCACTAGGACCCCCCGCCCCCCCCAATGCAGTGAAACTGCCACAATCCCTCTTCCAGCAAGACTGTCTGCTGCTGGGGGCCCACTGCTAGGGCCTGTGCCAATGGTGAATCTGGCTCTCAGCATGGAACTGCTTTGTTAAAGTGGTCAGATGTAACTTCTCTTCAATGAGTTCTCAGGCACACGCTCTCTCTCTCTCTCTCTCTCTGAGCTTTTGGGAAAATCTGACCTTGTTTTTGTGCAGCATTTAGTGTGGGTTTGTGATCCTCCCAAAAATAAAGTTAAAATGTCTTTGTGTTAGTCCAGGGTAACATAGTTTGCTTGTTTTCAAATATAAACTCTGACCTTAGAGTGTGTTTGAAAGAGGAAACACATGGCATCCTTTATCAAAATATGGCTTGATCCTTGACCAAAACACATTATCCAATTATATTATTCAAGATAATATAAATGATGGCTTCATTTTCTGGGAATGGAAAAGGTCCATTATAGTAGTAAGACATGGGGATGATGAAATCCAATTGTGATACTCTTCTCCAATAAGGACCTGATGCAAAAGCCCATTGGAATCAGTAGGAATCACACCACTGACTTCAGTGGGTTTTGGATCAAGCCCTTAGATCATGTTGTAAATCCTAAAGCAAGTTCTTGTCAGCCCTGCCAAGCTATCTCTTGATCTTAGTAGATTCACTATTCACCGTGAGCTTAAATGCTTCAAAAACACACCAGCAATTAAATTCAAACTTTTGGAAACAGGACTCAATAGAGCTGTCAAACAGAAAGGGTGAAATCCCAACCCCCAATGAATTCAGTGGGAATTGACTTCTGTGGAGCTAGGATTCCCTCCTCTCCCCCAGGGCGCCTTTCAAAAGGAGATAGAACACGATGCTGAGATGTGGTTGAGTGGGGCTTTATTTTGAGGTGCAAGAGGTGAGCCAGAGTTTAGTGATATTGTCAGACAGAGTTAGAAGTGAGCACTACAAGTCAGCACTCCTAAATGTTTTGTTTAGGATAAAGCATGTTGGAATGTAGTTTCCTGACACCCACCTCCATCTAAAGAAAGAGGATGTGCAAGTAGAAAAGGATGTAAAATGAAGACCCCAAACTCAAACCAAATCTGAACAGAAACTGTTGAGGTTGAATAAAGCTTGGTTAATATTTTTCACCACTTTTCATTTTTTAATGTGGTTTAGTGCTCTGAGTGCAGGACTAGGAGCCAGAAATTTGAGTTCCACTCCTGGCTTAGACATTGGGCTCCTTACTATGGACAAATTACTTAACCTCTGTGCCATGGTTTCCCCATCTGCGAAATGGGGAACATGGTATCTCTCCATCTCACAGGAAGATGTGAGGACTAATTAATGCTTGTAAAGTGCTTTGACACTGAAAAACAGCCTCTTTATAAGACCCAGGTAGAGCTGGGTAAAAAGTCATAACACTTCTATAAATTACACTTTGACATTTCAACAATTTTACTGAAATTTTGAAAAATGTTGACTGGCACTAGGACCAAGTATTGAGCTGCTTTTTCTTGTGACCAAAACCCTGAAATATCAAAATACATTGGTAGAGCTTGTTTTGAAAAAATTTCTACCTGATTTTGGGAGTTCATGAAATGTGCATGTTATTGAGTTTTGAGGTACATATTAAAATTGAACTCCTGGACGTTCTGGGTTACACTCATCACTAGTTTGTCTTTCAAAAGCATCCAAGGAACTGGAAACTGGAATGAGAATGGGGGTGATCAAAGAAAGATTTATCAACTACTTGTTATAAACATCCCAAAGACTGAAGGGGAAGCCACAGTGTCTGATGATGGAAAGTTAAGAGACCAAGATCCCATTCTTAGCTTTGATCCTTACTCACTCATGTTGGACCATGGACAATTCATCTAACATCTTTGTATTTCAGTACCCCCACCTATGCCCACATTTGAGAGCTGTGAAGGAAAGACTGATGACTTAAGACTAAAAGTCTGTTACCCTAGAGGGAATATGTTATGCCCATTTCTATGGATTTTTAATCCTGTTTCTTTTTACATCAACCAATACTTAAAGAACCATGCTATTCTACCACCTACTCCTGCTGCTGTCACTGCCTCCATGTCGTCAGGGTCCTGTCCAACAAAAAACACACTAGTTGTGTTACATAATTACAACTGAAAAACTGTTTGCCAAATTGTGTACAGCTTTATCCACCCTTATGAATCAGACCCAAAGCCATTTACTGCGTTTGCAACACAGAAACAAGCCATGGCAAAGCTCTGGAACTAAAGCTTGCATATCTACCCTGCGTTAATATCTGAACCTAGTGCACTGCAGTATAAGATGCAGGAAAACAGCAGCACACTGAACATTTGTAGGGTCTTTTCCTACAATTGAGTGGTGTGATAGGGGCATAATCAAAAGCAGAATGTGTCCCAGTGGTATTACAAACATTTTTTTAAAAGGGGAGGTGGGGGAGGCAGGAGACAGCCCGCGCTTCTGTTGCTTGAACCAGCTTGACATTACAGAAGATTGTTTCACTTGTGCCTGCCCAATTCCAGGCAGATCCACAGTGACTCAGAATCTGGGAAAGAGAAGGAAGTATTGGCTCTCGCTAAAGAATTGTGTCCATTTGCCATTGACTCAGTGGATGCAGGATGGATTCCCCTCATTGTGCTCTTATTACTGACTGTGCACTATGCAAACACTCCTTGTCCATGCTTTCCTGCTCAGGGGCACTCCTTCCCTGTATCAGCTCAGGGTTAACTAACTGCTTAGCAAGTCACAAATCCAACAGTCTGTGTCAGCATATTTAAAGCCTGTTCCTGGCACTGCTGAGCCACTTCGCAAACGAGTGCTGTGCCATGCCATGTCAGATGTTTTGCTTTATATTTGATGGGTTGAGAGAGGGACCGTATCGTTTCTTCTTACTAAATACATAAATATTGGACTCAGTCCTACAGCCCCAGAGTCACAGGCAAATCTCTTTAAAGCCCGTGGACAAAGTAGAGGCCACAGGGTTTGGCCCAGTATCTATCTTTCTGTCATAATAGGAAAAACAATACTGTACACTGAAGGTGTACAGTACACTCTTCAAAGTGATTCAAAATCCATTGACTTTAATGGTTACATATCATGTAAGTCACCATTTTCAAAAAGAGTACATGAAGTTAGGCTCCTAAATCCTTATCCAGGTGTGGTTTAGGAACCAAATTTTAGGCTTGGTGCTGTAAAAATGGGGTGCTTTATATCTAAGTTGCCTCTGAGACAGTCCTAGAGTCATAAGCCAGGCGAAATCAGAACAATAAAGTTAGTTAATTTCCTAAATTACTGTGTTCCTCTTCTGATCTACAGTAAATGAACAAAATAAATTCTATAAATATACTAGGTTTAACGCAGTGCAAAATGATCAAAACAATGGGGAAAATGTTTTATAGAAATTTCCCATGGGGAAATTTTGACTTTGTCAAACATACTAAAAGCAAATAAGGAAAAAAAGCAAACCACAAGGCTTCTGGCTGAAAACTGAAGTTTTTAGGCTTTGTTTTTCAGCAAAAAGTCCAATTTTTCTATTGGAAGCAGACACTTCATGAAAATGAGTCAAAATCCAATTTTTTCTATCAACAAACAGTTTTAATGGATAGCTTTCTACCAGTCCTAATAAAATGTTGTTTCCTACAGCTGCAAATTCAATCATGTTGCATATCCATATGGTTTGTCAGTCATCAGAGCATATGAATTGTATTTGCATAATCTTTCAAAAAGCCATACAAATCATACTTTAATCTTTTTCATGACCTGTCATCTGTATCATGATCATAATTGTTCTGAACAATAAAGCTTTGCTATGACTATTTCAACATGTAAAATGTAATACAATAATGAAATGATCCACCTACTAACAATATTAAAGTACTAGTATGGATGTGTCTCAATCATGTCTGAAGGAGCAAGCAATAAAACCAAGCCAGGGCTGGAATGTCAGAAAAAAGCATGTCAATTTCCCTGAGTAACATCAATATTTGCATTGCAGAGTGGCAATCATTCACTTTTTTATTTAATGTAAGAAAATATAAAGCCAGGATCCAGGGAAAGCTATGGAGTTCTATTAATATGGGTATTGTATTGATTTTTTTCAGTGTACCTAGAGTAAATGAGGGTTTTATTTAAGTTTTTTAATATATCTAAACATTGATGGGCAAAATAAGGACAAAATCATGTCACCCTCCAAGCTGAAGAATATTATGCATAGTCTCACAAGACCTACGTAGGAACAACTACACTCATCTTTCCTAGAAAATACCATTCCTTATTAATAAGGATGCCACAATATGGATCAGTCAGGGTTTTTCTACAGCATCTAAAATACTATGGAACCAGATTCTCCATAGTGTTGAGTCTTTCTCGTAACTGACTTTTTTTTTTTTCAGATGGCATTGTCTCTTACCTGTTGGTCAACAACTCACAGTTACACTAAAAACTGGTGCTTCCAGATTTTATCAAAGGAAAAAAGAAAAATGAAAAGCCACCATGCACAGCAAGGTCAGTGCTCACGAGCTTATGGGCCTGCTCTTAAGATGTTCCCTGAAGGATTTGTTTGGATCTTTTTAAATCTAAGGGGCTCATTGAGATTCTTTATTATGTATAGAAATTTTCTATTTGCTATAATCTATTTTATGCTTTATCTCAGAATCTTTTCTTCAGAGGTCATTTATCAAATGCCCAAATTAAAATCAACATTTTACTCTGATATAAAAATATCCTACATTATCTACACAAATGGTCTAAAAGCGCTACAGCCTACAGTGCTTACAGCGGATGGTCTTTGCTGCGGAGCACCTTCCACTGTTTGGAAAGCCCCTAATGCCATTTGGATGCTATTGCAATCTAAATAACTCTAATATGCAACAATACAGGGCTTAAGACCACTAGTATACAATGCTATAGTGTTAAGAGTATCCATCAAATAGGTGCTAGATTATGGATATAATGACCAAATTCATTCTAAAGTTGTAAATTTCAAGACAGACAAATTTAACCAAAAAAAAAAAAAAAAAAAAAAAAAAAAGGCTCACCGCAGATAACTGAGTTCTAATCTCATGTGGCAATAGTTATTTCAGGTGATTTGCTATTCTGTAGATTGCTTGATTAATATTTCCAAGTCAGTGTCCCTTTTTTTGAAATTGTATTGCTCAAATAGGTGCTTTTATTAGGCCTTGAATTATTGTTCTTACCATGAGCACTGCTGATCGTCTTTGCTTGCAAAGTGGGAACACTTTCAGGAAACCTGTTAACAACAGATGGGTCAGAACCAGTCTGATTTTTCATCGCTAGCAACCATATTTATAAAGGGCCAAACCAACATCACTCCTAACATCATTCAGTGTAGGGACTTATCTTCCAGATCTGGAGCTGATTTTTCTGGCTCAGTTCCCATTCTCCTCTGAACTAAACTACAAGTATAAGCTTTAGCTGATACATCAAAGTAGCAGAGTAGATACACATCAGAAGGGAGACTGACTGAAAGCTTGATCTTAAAAGGAGACTTATCGATGGATACTGTCTATAGCTTTTGGTGCCATTTGCTTTCATTTCATTTAAGTAGGAAACTACCTTTGAAACGTACATGTCCTTTTCAGTGGTGTCCTGGCAACCCTGTGACAACAGTGTGCTCATGAATGTAACTTTTGGGGGAGAGAAGGAGAGTTCACAGATAATATATAACTACACTGCTCAGGGGAAAAGGAAAAGGAATCTATTATTGATTATATTTTCCATTCATATACAATCAACAGGAGTTTTTACATAATCCATCAGCATGTGCTTTCATCTGATAGCCCTCCACCCACAAATGCAACGCAGGAGCTTTGAACAACAATGATGTTCCACTTCAATAGCTCTTATCAAAGTGCTCCAAATACATTTTCATTAAAGCAAATTCAACCAGTTATACTTTCCTAGGGCATTAATACATTTACAGCTTCTCCTTGATATGGAATTAATCACATTCATAACTATAATATTTAGAGCTCCCTGACAGCTTTGCCTTCCCAAGTTGTCAGTCCTGACACACTTACTCATGCATAAATGGGGGGGGGGGGAATTGCAAAATTGCTAATGACAGTCCTTTTTTGTCAACATTCAGAATTTCACTCGTTAATCAATATTTCAAAACTAGAAGCATTTTGACAGCTCAACAGCTGGCAAAACTGTTTTTGTGGGGAAATTGCAAAAAAAAAAAATCTTATCCATGTGGAGTTTTGATTTAAAAAATAATCAGCTGGAAAATGTTGACCAGCTCTAATTCTTACTTAGTCTCGTTGATTGTCTTCAAATGCGTGAAGAAGAGTTGCAGGATCAGCCTTTAAAGCTGTAAATCATGGTGATACAAAATATGCTTTGGAGTTTAGTGAGTGTCCTTTAATATTTTCATTCTTTTGTATTCTCCTTAGTTGTGCTGCCAGCATGCAAGGTGCTGTACAATGGAACTAGAGCTCTGTTATTCATTAGTCTGAATATTTACGCAGTGTACAATACCTTATACATTTGCAGCACTAAAATCTCAAATGCCAAAGGCTGCACATCATTTATATATGTACACTCTTAACTTCTGTTGTCTAAATCCAATCCCATTCACATTTGTACCAGTCTCCAAACAAGTGAGAGAATGTTTTCAAGAAATATTTGTAAAGCACTTTGAGAGCTACAATGAAAGTTATTGTACATCCTGTTTATTTTTTTTATTTTAATACAAAATGTTGCTTTTCAAAATCCCTTGTCAAGCACATGCATGCCATATGCAAAAGTGAACAAGTCAGTGATTTATTCAGATTGCCTTTTTAATGCTATATTTCAGAAGTACGTGCACCCCTGAGTTCATTGCTTGTTATCTAGTCAGCCTTGGTTCTAGGGCTGCTGAGTCTGTAGTTCCACAGTGTTAGATTTGTATCTTGCATTGAAGCACTACAAAAATTAACAAACATATATTGAGGACGAATTTTGACTTTTACTATGCAATACATTGTAAAGAAATTCCACAAAACTGATATAGCAAGATGCATTTATATATATAATTTTATATTATATAATTTGCACATGTAGTTTACTTAACAATTACATAGTTCTTTCAATCTTCCAGTCACCACTGTTGACATTAACTATAGATTTTTAACAGCTTTCTGAAGTTTAGGTCTACTCACAAGATGAGGAAATTCAAACAGATTAAGAAACTTCCTGAAAATCACAATAGGATCCCAAACCAGGATTAAAACATATATGTTCCATTTCATGGTCCTTTTGCTTAGATAACACAACTCAATGTACTGAGTAGTGTTTGTCAGCAGTTAGCAAGTGAGACTGCAAGGACCTACGTTCCCAGCAGGCTTTCCAGCCCTTTGAATACCTTTAAAAACTGACTGTATGATTGGTCATCTAAGTCACATGGTACTGTTTCTGTTCTCTGATTGGATGACATAAGCTTTATAAACAGGTGCACCCTTTTCCTGCTTGTAAATCACCTGTAAACATTGGTATCATAAATCTATTGCACACATAGGAAGAAGAGCTTCCCAAACTGTCTGTGATTACTTCCAGCGCTGATGCTCTCATACATAATTATCTGCATAAGTATCATGACACTTTTGCTTTTCATGAATATTCTTGCAAATAAAGAACTCACTCATCAGACTGTGAACAAAAGAGATTGCAGAATTTCCTCTGCAAATATGTTTCTGCTGTATTCACCGCTAACCGCGTTTCACAAAGACTGCTAGAGAGCCCTCAGCCTGATAACAGCTTTGTCACTACAAACCTCAGGCTGGATTTGACCTGACAACCTGATATAAAAGGCTCTCAGTCCCCAAAGACACCTAGTCCTCCAGCAACAAATTAGTAATCGATTAAGAATAAACTCCACCTGTATAGTATCCCATTGAGTCTGAAACTAAACTCTAATAAATCTTGAAGGATTACTACCAATTTTTGTAGCTAGAGCTGTAATCAGTTTATTGATTGAAGAGCAGCCCGTGGAAAAATTCAGATAATTGGTTCTTGCCATAGGTGGCTTACTAGCCATGGTAATAAATATTCTCCCTCTCAGCTCTTCACAAAGGAAAGCCACAGCTGTTCTCATCTTGCTACTACTGCAAATAGACTAGTCCATTCTGACAAATATATTTGCAATTTATGTGCCCTTCCATTGATGGTGGTGCTTTAAACATGAGGTCTGATAACTTTTGGGGTGTGACTACGCTGGAAAATGCAGTCTCTATTACAGCAACAGCCACAATGGTGCAGCGGCACTGATGCTAAGCTACTACTGCATGTAGGACTCCAGGTTTTTTACCACTGTCGTGAAAAATTGCTCTTAAGGTTACTCCAGCAGAAGCAGGCTGCAGCCGAGAGTTTTGGCTTGAGGTCGTTGCAGCACCTAGAGGTATCAAGAATAACCTCTTCCCATTAAAATGAGATGGGCTACAGAGCTTTCTAAATACAGCTTGTTCTGCAAGAGCAGTCATGCCCTAAATTGCCTCCCTTCCGTTGAGCTATCTACCCCGAGAGAAACAGATGAACTGCTAATGAGAAATATAAAATTGGTTTAATATTTTCATTTTAAAATAATTCTAGTAGCTAAATAAAAACTGGAATTATCTGCTGAGTCAAAGTTGGGTAGTTTATTGTCAGCTATTGAGAAGCGGGAGATTTATTTAGACTTTTTTTTTTTTTAGCATTAGCTAGGGCTTTCTTTTGCTCATATTTGCGAGCATTTCAGAAATGCAGTGGTTTCTCCTGGCTTCCATGAGTTGCTGTGGCAGTATTAGGAACATAACAGTTGTCATACAGGATCAAACCAGTGGCCCATCTAGTCCATCGTCTTTTCTTCAACAATGGTCGGAACCCATTGTTTCAAAGGACAGTGCATGGAAACTCTCCAGTAGTCAACCTGTTGTACTACCTTTCCACTTCACCCTGCTATATCTTTTTCTCGTTTTCTTGCTTTCTGCTTTTGTTTAGAGATTTGAGTAGCACTTGTGACTCAAAGTATAGGGTTTCCATGATAAAGCTAAGGATTTTCACTTCCTTGCTCTTGACTCCAGGTTCTTTGTGTAATTTCTTTCAACCATTTTTTTTAAAAACCCACTTTCTAAAGTTTAATGTTGCAGCACAGGTTTCTGGTACTAGTCCTGCCCCAAGGAGGTTGCATTTAATTATAGTTGTTAGTGGCTTTGACTGTTATAGTTAACAACTCCAGTGTACTCCTCTACTCACTGCTTGTTTATGATTCTCTAGTCCTTGTTTTCCAGCTGTTCTGTCGCTTCTGGCTGCATAACCTCAAATACAAGAGCAACAGTTCTTTTTGGAAAAGAAAAGAGCAGCAGAGTCCGGTCAAATACTGTTATGAAGCAGTAATTTTGTTAGGAGCTGTGCAGAATGTTCAGTATCGATCAGCACAGGCAGTGAGAGATGAGGACAAATCACAGCAGGGCAGAGCTATATCTTGAATCCAGCCCTGGTTATAAAATCTTTAATCAGCAGAACTATTTCTTAGAAAATCTAAATGTCTTGGATGGAGCAAATGCATGAGGTGAGAACTGCAACACCGCTAAGACTTAGAAAACATGTGACATTTTCTCAGGGATTGTGAGAACAAATAATTGAAACCAAAAGTTATGTAACAACAGTATTTAAAAGTGGAGAATGGGATGCTTCCTTGGAGCACCCCAGTTTGTGAGGCACCTTGCTACACCTGCCTTTAGCATAAGGAAGCCTGGTCTGTGCCTGCTGTTGGTCAGTTCCCCAACTCCACCAGTCTCTGGCAACACAAGCCCTGCCTTCCATGCTTTGGTAGGTCCCGTTCTCTTTTGTACAAGTTAATGATAGGCACACTCCTACCCCCAACTCCCCTGATCATCCCCCTAGAGTGCCCAGCCTCTGATCCACTGAACATCTGCAGAATTCCTTCATCCTCTGCTCTTAAACGAACAGTATACCCCAGCTAACAAGTTACACCATAAATCACAGCTCTGCTTGACACACAGCACTGACACATGTTTTTACTATAAACAAGAATTTGTTACTTAACAAAGAAAAGAGATTTGAGAAGCAAGTAGAATTAATGGAAACAAATGGTTGCATATAAAATAAACACATAACCCACTTCCTAGAGCCTCAACTTTTCGCTCACCCACAGTCTCTCTCCCAATGTCAAACAGCCAGAGCACTTATGATCCTCCTCATAGCTACGTCTCTCAGGGATGTGGATTTTTCACACCCCTGAGAGATGTAGTTGTGCAAGTTCCCACTGAAGATCAGCCCTCTATTTATCCACAGTACCTCTTTAATGCCTACAATAACCGTACAAGCTTCCCCACCTTCAATCCTGCTTTCATGGGATCACCTCCAAGAGCTAAGATGACACTTGGGTATCTATGTACATTCAAGACGTATGGCCTCTTCCTCCCTTTAGTGCCCTCAGTGGAGCAACAATTGTGGTGGTTGTTCTTGGACTGAGATTACCAACTTGCATCACAAACTAGCTCCACCCTTTGTCTCCCATTGAAAATCCCCTGATACTTCCTGTCTACAATCACACTTACTCTTAATTCCATTCAGAATAAATGGATAAGTGGTATTAAGAACCTGAAAAGAACAGAAGACAACTTTGGCCTTGAAAACTATAAATCTATGAAAAGTGACACCTTTCAACATAACAGCTGCTCGGATATGCTTCCATGATCAATGGTAGATATTGCTTGTCTAGAATTAATTTGAATCTTGCAGTAGTAATTTGGATAATTTAATTTCTCAAATTTGTAGGTCCATCATTTATTCTCAGGGCACAATCACGAGTGTGGTTCAGCTTATGCATGAAATTGATCGGCAGACCATTCTCTACAAACCAGATAAAATCAAGTTGAGTGGCCTCATCTCCTACATGTGCTAATTCTAAAGCCTTCAGAGTTCATGATGTTATATATTTGGATTTATTGACTTCAGAGTAACACTAGAATGAATGGTTTTTCAGTTCACCCCAAGCAGACAGACCTATGATGTAAGCATCAGATAAATACATAAAAATTAAATAGTGGCTGGAAAATACAGCATGTACTTGCTGCAAGACTTCATCAAATTTCTGCTGGGACACTTCATTAGCAGTAGCGGGCTGAATCCCAGCTGAGTATATACAGCTCTTGCCATGATTTAGAGCAGTCTATTCTCAGCACATGTACCAGCCACTGATGTCTTCTTTTGTAGATTATTTGTGAGCGGGTGCCCTGTCCAGTAATTTTTCTGACTTCTTATTTCATCTTCCTATCTCTATATGTTATTCCCAATATTCTCCAACATTCGTGATGAAATGGATCCATTTTTTGGGTATCTTTCTTGGTAAGTTGCCATACCTCACTGCTATAATTTGTGATGGCGATAACAATTGCTTTGTACATATTCAGTTCTGTCTTGAGGGAGATGTTTCTGAGTTTCCAGATGTCTTTGAGTCTTCCAAATGCAGCGTTTGCCTTACGATTCTTCTTATTTCTTCCTTGGAACTAGTACCATCTTGGCTGATGGTACTTCCAAGATAAGATACGTAAAATTGTTCACCTTCTCCGTTTTCTCTTCTCCAATTTTGATTTCTGTCCCTGTAGTCCCCATTAACATGACTTTACATTTCTTTGCATTGTATCTCAAACCTATCTTCTCCATTACTTCTTTTACTTGGTTTGTGAATTTTTGTAGTCCGTTTGCTCTTATCAATGAAGATGCCATGTCATCAGCAAAATCTAGATCAAATAGCCTTGAATTGTTCCATTTTAGGCCGTATGTATCACTTTTGCATTGTTTTAATTCATAGTTGATGACTAGCATAAACAAAAATGGAAACAGGATGCACCCCTGCCTTACACCTGTCTTGATGCTGAATGGCTTACTCAATCCAGTTTCCAGTTTAATGCAGCGTTTTGAGTTGGCGTAGAATGCCTTCATAATGTTGATTAATGTTGTTGGAATTCCATATTGTTCCACAATTTTCCACATTCTCTGTTTACACTGTTGAATGCCTTTTGAAAGTCCACAAAATTGATGGCAAGACTGCCTTGGAATTCAATTGTGTTCTCTATAATCCATCTGAGGGTGAAAATGGCATCTGTGCATGATCTCCCTTGTCTAAATCCAGATGGTTGTTCACGTAGGATGGTATCCATCTTTCCTTTCATTCTGTTCAGGAGGACTGCTGCTAATAGTTTTCCTGTGACAGATAGAAGTGTTACTCCCCTCCAATTTGAACAATTGTTTAGATCACCTTTATTTGGTAACTTGATTATGATACCAAGGGTCCAATCTTCCAGCACTTTCTCCTCAATCCATATTTTATTGCACAGCAAACAGATGACTGATTTCACATCTTCGCCTCCGTATTTAAGCATCTCAGGATGAATGCCATCCAACCCAGGTGCCTGGTTGTTTTTCAGCTTCTGCAATGCTTTTTTTACTTCTTCGATTTTTACCTCCAATAGACCTAGATATAGATGTAATGGTTTATCGTTGTTAAATCCAGTCTTGTAATTGGTTCTGGTTGGGTGAGCGCTTCTTTGAAATGTTCCACCCATCTATTTTTTTGTTCCTCCTATTTTCAAAATTTCTCCTTGTTTCCCTTTCACTGGGACACTTCTGAATTTTGATCCATATCCTGTTAACTGCTTCAGGATCATGTAGACTGTTCTTGTATCATTTCTTTCCCCTGCTTTTCAGCTTCACTAACCTTACTTTCTATCCAATTTCACTTATCTTTTTTGTATTGTTTCTTTACTGCTTTGTCAAGGTTCCTGTAGGTTTGTTTTATTCCTTCAGTTGCATGTTGTAGTACTAGAGCCTTTTATTTTCTTCTTTTGTCTATAATTTTCCATGTTCCTTCTGAGATCCACTGTTCTTTATTGTTTCCTCTTTCTACCAATTATCTTTTCAGCTGCTTTTAACATAGCTGTTTTGAAAAGATCCCAGTATTTTTCCACTTCGTATTCTTCAAGCTCTTTAAGGGCCTTAGACCTGTTCTTGACCTCTGTCTGGTACTCTTTTCATATCCTGCAATCTTTTAATTTCTCTGTATTGAATAATCTGGGTCTGTGTTCTTTCTTTCTGAGTGCTTTAAACTTCAATTTGATGTTTGCTTCCAACAAGTAGCGATGGGCGATCACTCGTTACCGAGTATGATCATTTTCCATGGAAGTTATGTATCCTCAGGTGGCTCATAGGGCCAATCCTTGAACCACAAGTTCTATTGCAATGAGGGCAGATGTTTTCAGGCTCAGCAGGAGGCTGTTGACCATGACTGGAAGGCAGTCTCACCTTCTTTCTGTGCCTCTTGTCCTCTTCAGCTTGTTGGCGAACAAGTTCAAAATGCAGGGGACCATCACGTAGGACTTCACTCCATTTTAAGCGATCCTGGGCAAGTGTCTCCCAAGTGTCAATATTACACTTTTTTAGGTTGTCCTTCAGTAAGTCCTTATATCTTTTCCATTGTCCACCTACGTTACGGTACCCTTCTTTCAGCTGAGAGAAAGTCATATTGTCCGGATGCCAGACCATCGCCTCCCAAAACAGGGAGGCGATGGTCTGGCATCCGGACAATAAGACCAGTCCAGTGGAATTGCTGACAGATTATCATTGCCTCGATACTGGTGGTCTTTGCCTCTTTCGGGACACTAATATTGGTGCGCCTGTCTTCCCATTTGATCTTCAGAATCTTACAAAGGTAGCGTTGATGGTGCCTCTCAAGGACTTTCAAGTGGTGTCTGTAGGTTGTCCAAGTTTTGGACCCATATAATAGTGTTGGGAGAATAATGGCTTGATAAACAAGAAGCTTGGTGTCTGTTCAAATGTTGTGATCTTCAAAAGCCCTGTGCCTTAAATGAGAAAAAGCTATACTGGCACAGCTCAGATGATGTTGAATTTCTGCATCAATATCTGCCTTGGATGAAAGATGACTTCCAAGGTAGAGGAAATGATCGACATTCTCCAGTGCCACTCCATTGATTTTGATAGATGGGGCATATAATACCTCATCTGGAGAGGGCTGATAGAGCACCTTTGTCTTCGGGGTCATTGAGACATGCAAGACATATAAATAGTGATCACTCACTATATCTGTACCTCTGAATAATCTTGTTTCTAACACTAATGTTTTCCACCTCTGACTAACACAGATATAGTCAATCTCATTTTTTGTACAGCCGTCTGGTGAAATCCATGTCTTTTTGTGTATGTTTTTATGTTGAAAGAAAGAATAGCAGATGCTAAGATTGTTTTTGGCACAAAATTCAAGAAGCCTTGTGCCATTGTCTGTCATTGTTCCAGTTGTGTATGTGGGCTTATGACTGGTTTCAGAGTAACAGTCGTGTTAGTCTGTATCCACAAAAAGAAAAAGGAGTACTTGTGGCACCTTAGAAACTAACAAATTTATTTGAGCATAAGCTTTCGTGAGCTACAACTCACTTCATTGGATGCATACTGTGGAAAATACAGAAGATGTTTTTATACACACAGATCATGAAAAAATGGGTGTTTATCACTACAAAAGGTTTTCTCTCTCCCCACCCCACTCTCCTGCTGGTAATAGCTTATCTAAAGTGATCACTCTCCTTACAATGTGTATGATAATCAAGGTGGGCCATTTCCAGCACAAATCCAGGGTTTAACAAGAACGTCTGAGGAACAGTGGGGGGGTGTGTGTGTGAAGGAATAAACAAGGGGAAATAGGTTACCTTGCATAATGACTTAGCCACTCCTAGTCTCTATTCAAGCCTAAGTTAATTGTATCCAATTTGCAAATTAATTCCAATTCAGCAGTCTCTCATTGGAGTCTGTTTTCGAAGTTTTTTTGTTGAAGGATAGTCACATGCCTCAAGCTTTCACCCTGTCCACACCAGACGATCCATTGTCTACAGCCAAGCTCTGCAATACAACTGCATTTGCTCTAACCCCTCGGACAGAGACAAACACCTACAAGATCTCTATCAAGCATTCTTACAACTACAATACCCACCTGCGGAAGTGAAGAAACAGATTGATAGAGCCAGAAAAGTTCCCAGAAGTCACCTACTACAGGACAGGCCTAACAAAGAAAATAACAGAACACCACTAGCCGTCACCTTCAGCCCCCAACTAAAACCCCTCCAACGCATTATCAAGGATCTACAACCTATCCTGAAGGACGACCCAACACTCTCACAAATCTTGGGAGACAGGCCAGTCCTTGCCTACAGACAGCCCCCCAACCTGAAGCAAATACTCACCAGCAACCACATACCACACAACAGACCACTAACCCAGGAACCTATCCTTGCAACAAAGCCCGTTGCCAACTGTGCCCACATATCTATGCAGGGGACACCATCACAGGGCCTAATAACATCAGCCACAGTATCAGAGGCTCGTTCACCTGCACATCTACCATTGTGATATATGCCATCATGTGACAGCAATGCCCCTCTGCCATGTACATTGGTCAAACTGGACAGTCTCTATGTAAAAGAATAAATGGACACAAATCAGATGTCAAGAATTATAACATTCATAAACCAGTCGGAGAACACTTCAATCTCTCTGGTCACTCAATTTCTGATCTCAAAGTGACTGTCCTTCAACAAAAAAACTTCGAAAACAGACTCCAACGAGAGACTGATGAATTGGAATTAATTTGCAAATTGGATACAATTAACTTAGGCTTGAATAGAGACTAGGAGTGGCTAGTCATTATGCAAGGTAACCTATTTCCCCTTGTTTTTTCCTACCCCCCCCCCCACTGTTCCTCAGATGTTCTTGTTAAACCCTGGATTTGTGCTGGAAATGGCCCACCTTGATTATCATACGCATTGTAAGGAGAGTAATCACTTTAGATAAGCTATTACCAGCAGGAGAGTGGGGTGGGGGGAGAGAAAACCTTTTGTAGTGATAAACACCCATTTTTTCATGGTCTGTGTGTATAAAAACATCTTCTGTATTTTCCACAGTATGCATCCGATGAAGTAAGCTGTAGTTCACGAAAGCTTATGCTCAAATAAATTGGTTAGTTTCTAAGGTGCCACAAGTACTCCTTTTCTTTTTGGGCTTATGACTGTTTCCCAACCTCTTCTTTCATTTCCGATCTGGGCATTAAAATCTCCCATAACAAGGACAAGATCATGGTTTGGTATTTCTTTCATTACATCATTCAATTCTGTATAGAATCTCTCTTTGTCCTCTTCATCTGCATCATTTGTTGGAACATATGCCTAGACTATGGTGCACTTAATGTGCCTAGAATGGAATTGAGCTGCCAGTAGCTTATCTGATGTTGGCTGCCAATTCATAAGTGATTTCTTTGCAGCACTATTCATGATGATTCCTACATCTCTCTCATGTTTGGTTCCACCTGAATATAACATTGTTTTTTCTCCAGATGTTGTCATACCCTGATCTTTCCATCTAACGTCTCAAAGTCCTAGGATATCAATCTACCCATTTCTTTGATTAACTGTGCTAATTTTCATTTACTATTTAGAGTTTGTATATTCCAGGTAGCTATGGATGTACTCTTTTTGGCCGTCAGAATTTGGACTATCAAGTGGGTGACTTCCCGATGTATTTGATCATCCACTGTCATACGTGCATCTGAACACTTTCCATCCTCCTTAGGCCATGATTTTTGGTTTATGTGAGTAGTTTCTGTAGCTAGAACTCTTTTTTACAGTGACGGGAAGCCGCCCCATCAACCAACCCTCCTCCTTTTTTATCTGGGCTTGGGACCAGCACTGGAGGAGTTTACCTGGGATCAAATTCTGCTGTAACTTGCACTTCGTAAATCAGAAGTAACTCCTTTGACTTCATTGCACTTATTCTGGGTTTACACCAGAGTAACTATTGGACTCTTGATTTTTATTTTCCATCAAGGAGGTTCTCCTTTTAATTTTGTATTTGGGTTTTTTGTCATATGGAAAAATAAGTCTTTCACCTAGCTTCCTCCTGGCTGGAATCAATTTGAAGGAACGTATTATTTTGTTTCATTGGACGATAACATTCCCAATTACATTATTTCTTTGCAACTCCAATTAAGCTGTTAATTGATTTTGGAGTCCTTGAATTACCCACCCAAGTACAAACAAATAACATGGAGAGAGCAACAGAGTATGCAGAATTAATAAAATACAGCAACAGGTTTTCATTTTCAGGCCACTGTTTGTATGCTATTGGGACAGCTATAGTAGATGGGTCCTAGCAATTACCGTGGTACTAATGGGACCATCTGCATGTGCTCTGAAATTAGGATGCATTCTTTACCAAACCTTGCAAGACCAGGCACATCAGCACTCCAGTGTAAGCCTCAGAACACATCTGTAGCTAGAATTCTTTGTAGCATCCCATAGATGATGGGTACTTACAAATGGTTGGCATAAGGCACTCAGGCTGTCTTTTGGTATGCATGAAGTGTAGGGATTACTCAAAGGACCTTGTACTCTGTGTTACATAACCATCACTTAAATCAACCTCTGTACTAGATGACTAGAGGATAGCTAATGTAATACTGATCGTAACAATTACAGGCTGGTAAACCTAACTTCAATCCCAGGCAAATTGGTTGAAACAATAGCAAAGAACAGAATTATCAGACTCATAGATGAACACAGTACGTTGGTGAAGATGAACCTGGTTTTTGTAAAGGGAAACCATGACTCATTACTATTAGAATTCTTTGAGGGGGGTCAGCAAACATGTGGACAAGGGTAGTCCAGTAGATATAGTACACTTGAGCTAGGAGAGGACTGCACAATGCAAAACACACATTTTGGGATGAAACTAGGGACTAAGTGTGTTGAGGGTCACACTGCAAGTGATAACCAAGGCTTGTGGAGGCCAGAGTGTGACTGGAGTGTGCTGGCAGGCTGCAGCTATACACAAACACTCAGGGTGTGACCTGCATGCTGTTTGGGAGTGTCATAAATATAAAGGGAAGAGTAAACCCCTTTAAAATCTCTCCTGGCCAGAGGAAAAATCCTCTCACCTGTAAAGGGTTAAGAAGCTAAAGGTAACCTCCCTGGCACCTGACCAAAATGACCAATGAGGAGACAAGATACTTTCAAAAGCTGGGAGGAGGGAGAAAAACAAAGTGAGTCAGTCTGTATGATGCTTTTGCCAGGGACAGAACAGGAATGGAGTCTTAGAACTTAGTAAGTAATCTAGCTAGGTATGTGTTAGATTATGATTTCTTTAAATGGCTGAGAAAATAGCTGTGCTGAATAGAATGAATATTCCTGTCTGTGTGTCTTTTTTTGTAACTTAAGGTTTTGCCTAGAGGGATTCTCTATATTTTGAATCTAATTACCCTGTAAGGTATTCACCATCCTGATATTACAGAGGTGAGTCTTTTTTTACTTCTATTAAAAGTCTTCTTGTAAGGAAACTGAATGCTTTTTCATTGTTCTAAGATCCAAGGGTTTGGGTCTGTGGTCACCTATGCAAATTGGTGAGGATTTTTACCAAACCTTCCCCAGGAAGTGGGGTGCAAGGGTTGGGAGGATTTTGGGGGGAACTATGTTTTTTCAGGAACCCAGATAAAGTTTGGTGGTGGCAGTGGAAGTCCAAGGGTAAAATAGTTTGTACCTTGGGGAAGTTTTAACCTAAGCTGGTAAAAGTAAGCTTAGGAGGTTTTCATGCAGGTCCCCACATCTGTACCCTGGAGTTCAGAGTGGGGAAGGAACCTTGACAGGGAGGGGCCCAGGTTGGGAGCTAGAGCAGCAATGCATTGTGAGGCACCCCAAGCTGCGGGGCAGCAGTGACACAGCCCCTCACTGGTCTGGATTGCACCTTCAAATGTCATAATCACCGCTGAAGAAAGTGCAGCATGCACTTCTCTGCACCTGGCCACCTCTGGTAGATGGTGCAGAGCAGGGAAGGAAGTATGACCCATCTACGTGCCCTTACCCAACCCCTTCCCTGCTTCCTTTTATGAATCTAGTGCCCGTAAGGTTGCTAGGAGAGAACAGAGACTAAGTTCCCCAGGGGGATTGTTACCGGCCCCTAAAAAGGGAGGTGGGGCAGTAGAGGCACCTATTCTGCTGCAGAACTATAGCCTCTAGAAGTAGAACTATATTCTCTAGAAGCGGAATGAGCATAGCTGCAATCAAAAGAGCTTTCCCTGTCTGATTGAACCACAGAGTGCTACTGCCTGAGATCAGTACTCCGCTTTCTCTGGCAGGGAGAAGAGCATTGTTTGCAGGCAGGAGAAATCCCTTCTCAACAAGAGAGGTCATCACTGCAGGAACCACTGGGTTCCCCGATTAAAGCATGGGGAATGGGAGATTGCTACTAGACCCTTCCCCCTTCTTGTGTGGCATAGATGGTACAAACACTGAAAGAGACTGTGGGACAAAAGGTAAAGGGGATATTCCTGTACTTCTCCCCCTTAAAAGAAAAGCTGGACAAAAACCAGGGACAGGAAGGAAGGAGGAGGGGATGTAGACTGATGGGGAAGGAGAGCAAGAGAAGAATCCCAGCTGATAACTGAAGGTGAAGACTCATAATAGCCACTGGTATCAACACTTCATGCTCCAAACTCTAGATCATAATAATTCCAGCATTCAGGCCCCAGTCTTGTAACTGGATTTGTGTGGGCAGACTCTTAAACCCAGACACAGACTCACCGAAGTGACTGGAGCTCCTCATAGGCACAAGAGTATGCTAGCATGGCTCTGCTAACAGGACTGGGGTCTTAGAAGGCTATGTTCTCACATCCTGGTTGAGCCTCTTGACCTTGCCAGCAGTTCGGAGATATTTCCCTAATGTAATAAGAGGATATTCAATTATAGCTGTATATTTTAAATTCATTAAAAAGGGAGGAGAGAGATGGAGGGAAGACCCAGTTTTAAAGATACAACAATGCACTTTTATTTATTTTTCTTTTATCTGAGAACCCTGCTAACATGTACTTTCTACTGTAGCTTAATGAGAATGCACTGGACAGCTGTGTTTTTAAATATACGTACTACCAAATACTGAGAAAATAATAAGCCACGGAATACCAAGGCCTTACAACAGACCTGAGGTTGCAGTATTTCCTAATGGCTAGGGCACTGACTTAGGGCTTAGAAGACCTGGATTCAACTCCCAGCTCTGCTGGTTGATCTTGGGCAAGTTGCTTCCCCAGTCTGTGCCTCCCTTTATCCACCATAAAATGAGGATAATGATACTGATGTCCTTTTGTAATGTGCTTTGAGATCCACAAAAGAAAAACTGTAGTATGGTTGTTGTACGTGATGGGAGGTCAGGGAACCTGCATTGTCTTGGTTTTATTACCATTCGTATAATTGAACTTAACCAGATATAAGGCTTATCAATATTAAATACCTTATAGTTCATGATTTAAATCTGCAGGAAAAACTCAGCAGGACCCTAGTAGCAAGTCCCTTGGCAGTGCCAAGTCCACTCTACTGGGGAAGAAACAGTGCACACCTTGAGACAGCCGGCTGAGCTGCTCTGACTGCCCCTCCACTGCATGCTCCTCCATTCACTCTGGAGTCTGGAAGTGGGGCAGCAAATACTCACTGTGGCAGGCTCTCCTGTTTCCCTGGTGGACCTTGAGGTGAGCAGCATGAGTTAATATTGCTCTGTAATGGCTATCCCATTGACAAGATGTTTGCCATTTGCACAGCACATGCATGGGAGAGCCAACATTTGGATTTGAGGGTTTGGTGTGCTTTAGAGATTAGATTCAGCCTTTTAGTTGGTACATTCTTATCTCTAAGAAACTTTTACACTCCAACTTGGTCAATGTTAGTCCCATCCTCCAGTGCCCATTAGATCAGTGAGAATATATATACACATATTAGTCAAATAATGTGACTTGTGTGACTAACTGGTCAGACTGTGCACCCTTACACAGGTTGAACAGTACCTTGCTGTGCCAAGGGACTACACGTGCATATGAATGACACAAGCTGGTCTAAAGTTAGCAGTACTTTCAAAAAGGGGGAAAAGTCCTGGTCCCACCACAAGAATCTACTCCATGGATCATTTTCAAAATTCCCCATATGTTTTCCCTGGGTAAATACAAATGACAAAGGAGGTTTTGCCAGAGAGTTAGAGGCTGGGGTCATAACAGACTACTTCATAACTATTGTGAATTCATAAAATATTAAAAATATAGTTGTATGGTTTTATTTAAGTTTCCTTCCCACCAGCCTCTCATAAAAATGAGCCAGAAGCAAACACATTTATGCTAATATCCAGTGAGGCATCTCTATATTTATCACCTTCATTTCCTTAATAGTCAGACATCAGACCTTTCTAATATAATATCAATATAAATGGGATTTAAAACCCGAGATATAAAACCATGGAACTGATGCAGAAATACAAAGACACATCGTTAGTAAGTGGTGAGTGACTTATTCTAAATCAGATAACATTGGAAAAAATGGAACTTGAAGTCTAGATATTTAAAGCTGCATTTGAACAGAAACTAATTTCCTCTAATCATATTCTCAACAGCCTCAGATGTTTCTTTATAGTTGTCTTTCATTAACAGACATATGCAATTTGGAATTATTTAAGCTCAGTACCAATGTGGACGCAAGAACAAATGGATATAAACTGGTCATTGGGAAGTTTAGACGTGAAATTAGACGAAAGTTTCTAACCATCAGAGCAGTGAACTTTTGGAATAGCCTTCCAAGGGAAGCAGTGGGGGCAAAAGATCTATCTGGCTTTAAGATTAAACTCGATAAGTTTATGGAGGAGATGGTATGATGGGATAAAATGATTTTGGCAATTAATTGATCTTTAAATATTCATGGTAAATAGGCCTAATGGCCTGTGATGGGATGTTAGATGGGGTGGAATCTGAGTTACTACAGAAAAGTCTTTCCTGGGTATCTGCCTGGTGAATCTTGGCCCATTTTGGGCCAAAAGAAATCTGATGAGATTCAGTAAGGATAAGTGCAGGGTCCTGCACTTAGGACGGAAGAACCCAATGCACAGCTACAGACTAGGGACCGAATGGCTAGGCAGCAGTTCTGCGGAAAAGGACCTAGGGGTGACAGTGGACGAGAAGCTGGATACAAGTCAGCAGTGTGCCGTTGTTGCCAAGAAGGCCAATGGCATTTTGGGATGTATAAGTAGGGGCATAGCGAGCAGATCGAGGGACGTGATCATTCCCCTCTATTCGACATTGGTGAGGCCTCATCTGGAGTACTGTGTCCAGTTTTGGGCCCCACACTACAAGAAGGTTGTGGATAAATTGGAGAGAGTCCAGCGAAGGGCAACAAAAATGATTAGGGGTCTGGAACACATGACTTATGAGGAGAGGCTGAGGGAACTAGGATTGTTTAGTCTGCAGAAGAGAAGAATGAGGGGGGATTTGATAGCTGCTTTCAACTACCTGAGAGGTGGTTCCAGAGAGGATGGTTCTAGACTATTCTCAGTGGTAGAAGAGGACAGGACAAGGAGTAATGGTCTCAAGTTGCAGTAGGGGAGGTTTAGGTTGGATATTAGGAAAAACTTTTTCACTAGAAGGGTGGTGAAACACTGGAATGCGTTACCTAGGGAGGTGGTAGAATCTCCTTCCTTAGAAGTTTTTAAGGTCAGGCTTGACAAAGCCCTGGCTGGGATGATTTAATTGGGGATCGGTCCTGCTTTGAGCAGGGGGTTGGACTAGATGACCTCCTGAGGTCCTTTCCAACCCTGATATTCTATGATTCTATGATATGCTGAGGGTTTAGCTGATCGCCATATTTGGGGTCGGGAAGGAATTTTCCTCCAGGGCAGATTGGAAGAGGCCCTGGAGGTTTTTCGCCTTCCTCTGTAGCACAGGGCACGGGTCACTTGTTGGAGGATTCTCTGCTCCTTGAAGTCTTTAAACCACAATTTGAGGACTTCAATAGCTCAGATATAGGTGAGAGGTTTATCGCAGGAGTGAGTGGGTGAGATTCTGTGGCCTGCGTTGTGCAGGAGGTCGGACTAGATGATCACAATGGTCCCTTCTGACCTTAGTATCTATAAAATATGGCAATTTTAATTGTTTTGTAGAATAAATAATGGGGGAAACAAAGTATGTAAATTACTGACACAGTATTAAAGAACTCAAAGGTACTTCCGCTGATTTCAATGGGAATTAGGCCTAGATCCTCAGAAGTATTTAGGAGCCTGTGTGTCTAATCCCGTGCCTGTTGAAGTCAAAGGCTTTGGCTCCTGTCCAATGTGACAGATCTGACAATATCCTGCAATACTTTGGACAAACCTTACTGAATTAAGATTGTTTTTTCAGAAGTTCATTATATTAAAATGCAACTATGTATGTATTGTGGGATTATAATTTATTTTAAGGGGTATGCAAATGCACCTTCTGTTTATGCAAGAACTCAAGTCTTTTGAAGCTTCACCTTGGGGCGGGGGTTAACCCATTGTCTGGCTGCTTACCTATTCACAGGTTTCAGAGTAACAGCCGTGTTAGTCTGTATTCGCAAAAAGAAAAGGAGTACTTGTGGCACCTTAGAGACTAACCAATTTATTTGAGCATAAGCTTTCATGAGCTACAGCTCATACACATTGTAAGGAGAGTGATCACTTTAGATAAGCTATTACCAGCAGGAGAGTGGGGTGGGAGGAGGTATTTTTTTATGCTTTGTGTGTATATAAAAAGATCTTCTACACTTTCCACAGTATGCATCCGTGAGCTGTAGCTCACGAAAGCTTATGCTCAAATAAATTGGTTAGTCTCTAAGGTGCCACAAGTACTGCTTTTCTTTTTATCTATTCAGTTTCTTCAAAGACCCAAACTGGGTAAAGGAGGGATTCACTGACTCATGAGTATGCTTGTTCTGAGTTGAAGCTGAGCTGAACTTTTGACCACAGGAAAATCCCTTGGGGGAGGGGAGGGGTTGAAGTACTAATCACAATCCAGAGCTCTTCTTGGAGTGAGGGGGTGATCTGTGGTAAACTTATTAGTATATGTGTAGATTCTTTTTTTGTTTTTAATTTTCTCTAGTGCTTTTACTTTAAGAATAAATGTGCTTGCTTACAAAGAACTGTGTTGTAACTTAACTGTGGCAATTAAACTGTTCTCCACCTCTGAGCAGAAAAGTAAAGCAGGCCTGCTTAGGCAGTCTGACTTTACTGGGGAGTTCACAGTGTAGGCTGGGAGCTGTGCAGTCTGAAAATACCTGGTCAGGAGGAAGAGAGATGTGGGTCTGCATCCAAGACAGGTGACAGTTGAGGAGCCAGAAGCCTAGAATGGGTGCCCTTGCTGGACCATAACTTTGCCCTCCTATATTCCTATAGTTATCAGATTAACACCAAGACCAAAAGAAACAGACTGTGTTTGAAGATTACTTTTTTAAATGAGAGTAGAAAGAAAATACAGAAAAGTCACATAGTAAAAGTACCTTCACTAAAAATATTTTCAGACAATGACAATTGTGCGTCAGCAAATGAAAATTAAGCACATTAGATTAAACAGGCGAAACAGCAGAAGAGCTGCTCTTCTGTAACGTAAGGGAGTGCAGATGTTTCACAGGATAAACTGAGTTCCAGGGAGAGACTAGAGTTTAATTCCAATAAACATGAAATGACTGACCTTTGTGACCGAATGAAGTAGGCTCAACCAATCAGGGATCCTGAACAAACATGCAAATTTAGCCATGAGACAAAACCAAATGAGCTCTGCTCAAACATGAAAATGTATCACAAAAAACACATTAACTTTCTCTGACACCCAGGTATTGAATATATTTATGGCCAAATTTGATTAAATTTCTGCTGACATGAAAGATTTTATTAGGTACAGTAACTCCTCACTTAGTCATCCTTGTTAACGTTGTTTCATTGCTGATCAGTTAGGGAACATGCTCGTTTAAAGTTGTGCAATGCTCCCTTATAACTCGTTTGGCAGCCGCCTGCTTCATCCACTGCTTGCAGGAGGAGGAGCCCATTGCAGCAAGCTGATGGGGGCTTGGAATCAGGTTGGACTGGCAGCCGCCCTATCGGCTCCCCGTTCGCCTAAGTTCCCTGTGCAGCAGCCGCCAAGCAGGCTATCAATTGCCGGCAGTTCAGCTGTCCCTCCCCCCACTGCCATGTGCTGCTCCTGCCCTCTGCCTTGGAGCTGCTCTCCAGAGCCTCCTGCTTGCTGTGCGGGGGGGGGGGGGGGGAGGGGAAATAAGAGGGGGGCTAATGTCAGGTGTCCCCCTCCCCCTGCACCCTACTTACCCTATCTTCCATAGGGCAGGGGGACATACCACAGGGCTCAGGACAGAGGGAGCTTCCTGGCAGCAGCTGCCTTCTCAGCTTGCTGACTAACTTGTGACAAGATGGCCAGTGTTAGTATGGATCCTGCTCTTTTCTTGGGTCCTACGCTTTTCTTGGCAGGGGCTAAGATGCCACCCCTTGCCCCTGCTCTTGGGGCACCAAGGGTCCTGTTAGTGGCCCAGGAAGGTGGTAAAGGAGGGAAGCAGGGGAAGGGTCTGGGTTTGCTCCTCACTCTGAGCCCCAGCCCCTCTCAACCTCTGCAGGTATTTACCCTCTTCCCCCTGGGGTGGGGTACCTTAGGTCCTTAGATGCTGGGGCAGGGTCTCCCTTACTTCAGTTCTCTGATCTTTCAAGTCTCACAGCACACCTCCAAGCTCCAATCCTCTCTCCTTCCTCCTCTTCCCTGACTGCCTGAAGCAGGGGGGTCTTATTAGGTTCCTGACAGGGCCTCAATTGACTGCAGGTGCTCCAATTAACCTGTCGCAACCCTTCCTAGTCTACAGGGAACCACGCCTTAATTAGCTTTAGGCTTATATATTTGCCCTCTAGTACTCTACCACTGTTCCCTGGCCCTCCTGTATCACAACTTAAAAAGGCAGTGTACTTAAATGAGCAATGCGCATCTCTCTCTCTCTCTCTCTCTCTCTCTCTCTCAAACACACAGGGTGTGTGACTCTGTCTCTGTTTGCCATGCTGTCTCCCCTCCCTCCATTCATGCTGCCTCGTAGAGTGTGAGGCTACATTAACAACGAGTTAACTTTTGAGGGCTCAGCCAATTGCTAGTTTATTATTTAGCAGTAAGGCATCCCCTGGGAAATATCCTATCCTCTGACTTCACCACCTCAACCAAGCTTCATAATCATCATCGCTGTGTACAGTATTAAATTGTTTGTTTAAAACGTATACTCTGTGTGTGTGTGTGTGTGTGTGTGTGTGTGTGTGTGTGTATATGTATAGTCTTTTGTCTGGTGAAAAAAATTTCCCTGGAACCTAACCCTGCCATTTACATTCATTCTTATGCGGAAATTGGATTTGCTTAACATCGTTTCGCTTAAAGGCACATTTTTCAGGAACATAACTACAATGTTAAGCGAGGAGTTACTGTAACAGTGTTTTCACAGTAGTTCTATAGTCAAGAAGAAGGCACAATCTCAGGGCTTGGCTACACTTGCAAGTTAGAGCATATTAAAGCAGCCCGGGGTGCCCTAACTCCTGATGTGTCCACACTGGCAAGGCAAGTAGAGTGCCCGGACTCCGCGGATGGAGCGCCCCGGTAATCCACCTCCACGAGAAGCAAAACACTTGCTGCGCCCCGTCTGGAGTGCCGCAGCGCCAGTGTGGATGCCCTAGTCTATTAATGCACTCTGCTTGGCCTCCAGAAGTGTCCCATAATGCCTGTTCTAACCACTCTGGTCATCACTTTGAACTCTACTGCCCTGCCCTCAGGTGACCAACTGTCAGACCCGCCCTTTAAATCCTCTGGGAATTTTGAAATTCCCCTTCCTGTTTGCTCAGCCAGGCGTGGAGTGCTCTCAACGCATCTTTCCAGGTGACCATGCCTCCACGTGCCAGGCGAGCCCCAATATGGAGCAATGGTGAGGTGCTGGACCTCATCAGTGTTTGGAGGGAGGAAGCTTCCAGTCCCAGCTGTCCTCCAGCCATAGGAATTACGATACCTTCGCGCAGATATCAAGGGACATGATGGAAAGGGGCCATGACCGGGACGCACTGCAGTGCAGGATTAAAGTGACGGAGCTGCCTACCGCAAAGCCCATTAGGCAAACTGCTGCTCTGGTGCTGCCCCCACAACCTGCCGTTTCTACAAAGAGCTGGACACAATACTTGAGGGGGACCCCACCTCCACTCTGAAGACCACCCTGGACACTTCAGAGCCCAGTTCAACAAGGCAGGAGGAGGAGGAGAAAAGCGGGAGCGAGGGTGCTGAGGAGGAAGGGGGGCACCCCGGCATCCCTACATGCATGCAGCCAGGAGCTGTTTTCAAGCCAGGAGGAAGGTAGCCAGTCACAGCAGATGGTGCTTGGGGAAGAACAAACACCAGAGGAGGTTCCCGGTAAGCGGCTTTTATTTTGGGAAGGAAGTTATTTGGTGCGAGCTCTTGGGGTGAGGAGGGTTAGGGCTGCATGCATGCCTAAATGCGGAATAGGGCGTTGATGTGCTGTCTCACATTGCGGTAATCGCCCTCAGTGATCTTTTCAAAGGTCTCATGTAGAAGCTGGGCAATCTGCTTGCGCAGGTTCCTTGGCAGAGCTACTGTGCTCCTTGTCCTATTAAGGCTAACATGTCCACACCACTGTGCTGAGACAGGCGTGGGGACAACTGCTACACACAGGCAAGCTGCATATGGGTCAGGGCGGAAGCCGCATTGTAGTAGAAGATCCGCCCTTGCTTCCCAGGTCACCCTCAACAGTGAGAGATCTTCCAGGACAAACTCATCCTGTGGAAAATGTGGGGACAGTATTCAGTATAGGAGCCCTCTGCCGCTGTTAGCCCTCCCGAAGGCACAGAACTCCAGAGGACAGTACGGCCGTGAACAATTAGCCCCCCCTTGCTCCTGTGCTTAGTCACCATTTGGGGGCTCCTGTGGGTTATGTGCGCTCGGTTTGGGACGGGCAATTTTTGCTATTGTGTACACTGTACTTGTCTTTAAATACAGGGGAATCATTGCTCTGTCTGGTGTGAACAATGCTGCCTCTGTTAAGTGTTGCATTTTGGCTTTACAGATGCAACCTTGAGATGCCAGCCATCCTTGTTATCAATGGCCGAAAGACTCCAAAGAATCAGGAAGCGTCTGCGAAGAAGCAAACAGGACATGCTGTATGAAGTCATGCAGCAGTCCCTCAATGAAAATCAAAAAGTGCAGGAGTGGCGGGAGAGTGAAAGGAGGCTCCGCCAGCAGAATGCGAATCGCTGGCACCAAAGCACGGAGCGGCTGCTAAGCATTATGGAGCACCAAGTGGATTTGATACAGGCGCTCATAGCAATGCAGGTGAAGTACATCCACGCCTGCCCCCTGCTGCAGCCCTTGTCCCAAAACTCTTTCCCTTGTGGCCCATGTCACCGCCAACCCACTTTCCCCAACATCCGATTTCTTATCAGCTGCCTCCAGCACCTGTAGCTTCACCACCCAGCCCTGCAAACTATGACCTTTACCCACTGCACTCAACCCCCATCACCATCAATTTTAGCCAGCCTGAAGTGCAGCACTCATTGCATGGCACTCCAGACAGGAAGGCTGAGTATGATATCAGAACATATGCAAATCTCTGATTGTCCCGTTCCCGACCCCACCCACACCCTTCCCTCACAGCACAGATGTGTCAGGCCCTTTCTGTTCCTAAGCAGTTGTGTTTCTTTTCAATAAATGAATTTTCTTTTCAATAAATGATTTTTTGGCTTTGAAAACATTCTTTATTATTGCATTCAGTAAAAGATACTGTAGCCCAGGAAAGCAACAGGCACTGCAAGTTAGTGCATGATACGTAGCAAACACAGATTCCTACTAACATTGGAACCACTGCACTTCACTCCCGTGCAGGGCACCAAACATTACTGGTAGCTTTCAGCATCAAATTGCTCCCTCAAGGCATCCCTAATCCGTACAGCCCCATGCTGGGCCCCTCTAATAGCCCTGCTCTCTAGCTATTCAAATTCAGCCTCCAGGTGTTGAACCTCCAAGTTCCATGCCTGAGTAAAGCTTTCATGCTTCCCTTCACAAATGTTATGGAGGGTACAGCACACGGATATAACTGTGGGGATGTTGTCATCAGCCAGATCCAGCTTCCCATACAGACAACTCCAGCGGCCCTTTAAATGGCCAAAAGCACACACCACAGTAATTCTGCACTGACTCAGCCTGTTGTTGAACCACTCCTTGCTGCTGTCAAGGCTCCCTATGTAGGGTTTCATGAGCCATGGCATTAAAGGGTAAGCAGGGTCTCCAAGGATCACAGTGGGCATTTCGACTTCCCCTATGGTGATCTTCTGGTCTGGGAAGAAAGTCCCAGCTTGCAGCTTCCTGAACAGGTCTGTATTCTGAAAGATGCGTGCGTCATGCACCTTTCCGGGTCTGCCTACGTTAATGTCAATGAAATGCCCACGGTGATCCACAAGTGCCTGGAGAACCATAGAGAAATACCCCTTCCAATTTATGTACTCGGAGGCTAGGTGGGCTGGTGCCAGAATTGGAATATGCGTCCCATCTATCCCCCCTCCGCAGTTAGAGAAACCCATTTGTGCAAAGCCAGCCACAATGTCATGCACGTTACCCAGAGTCACAGCTCTTCTGATCAGGATGCGATTAATGGCCCTGCAAACTTGCATCAACACGATTCCAACGGTCGACTTTCCCACTCCAAATTGGATAGTGACCCATCGGTAGCTGTCTGGAGTTGCCAGCTTCCAGATTGCAATAGCCACCCGCTTCTCCACCATCAGGGCAGCTCTCAATCTCGTGTCCTTGCGCCGCAGGGTGGGGCCAAGCTTAGTACATAGTCCCATGAAAGTGGCTTCTCTCATACAAAAGTTCTGCAGCCCCTGCTCGTCATCCCAGACTTGCATGACGATGTGATCCCATCACTCAGTGCTTGTTTCCCAAGGCCAAAAGTGGCATTCCACTATGGTGAGCATGTCGGTGAATGCCACAAGCAATCTCGTGTCGTATGTGTTATGCGCGTCAACAGCATCGTAGGACTCTTCACTGTCAGTTTGTAGCTTAAGGAGTAACTCGACTGCAATTCATGATGTGCTGGCAAGACCCATCAGCATATTCCTCACACATTCAGGATCTATTCCTGCAGACCGAAAGGGAAGACAGAGCGCGCAGTACAAAAACCATTGAAAGATGGCGCCAAATGCGGACGGAAGCACAGGAATTGCTGGGATGCGAAGCGATGCATCACGGGGCATTGGGACAGGACCCAGAATGCCCCGCACACTCCCACTCCCTTCCCACAAGCCACAGCGCCAGAATGGGAAGAGGTGCTCTGTGGGATAGCTGCCCATAATGCACCGCTCCCAATGCCGCTGCAAGTGCCGCAAATGTGGCCACACCACGGTGCTTGCAGCTGACAGTGTGAACACACTGCAGCGCTTTCCCTGCCGGGGTCTCCAAGGGCTGGTTTAACTCACAGCGCTCTACATCTGCAAGTGTATCCATGCCCTCAGATGCTGATAATGTTTTGTACATCTTAACAGGCAATGTCTGTGTTTAAAGTGTCTGTCTGTCTCTCTCTCTCTTGCTCGCTCACACACACAAGATGCCCATAATAAACTCCTCATTGCTTGGTACGTATGCTCTGTTTTTTTAGTTCAACTTACAGTATTTATTAACAGATACAGTATTAATGACTCAAAGCAGATGGCTAGGGGCGTGAGTGGGCCAAAGACCAGATATGTACATGAGACACTTCTCTGGAATGCGCTGTTCCCACTAACATGGCTTCAGCCTTTTGCCCAAAACATCTGGGCCTGAAATTGTAGTTGCAAGCTGAATTAGCTGTTCAGCAAAAATAGAAGGCAACTGTGACTTTGAATAAAGGTATTTTTGACTCTCAAAAACCAGGCAGAGTTCTATGGTATTAGATCCATATCATTACTTCTAAATCTTCGCAGGTTTCACTCATGGAATGAGCTAAAGGAAATGTCCAGTGGCTCTAACAATAATATGTGTGCTGGGTGTAGTAAACCTGCCCCCAGGGACTGAGTTTACGGGTGGCTGCAGATCATATCATATAATGAATAGCAGCCTAAATAAAGGGAAGGTTTCCTTTGGGAAAAGCTATCTGAAAGAACTTTCGTCAGCACAAAGCATGGTCCTTCTCTACTTCATCTGCAGTTGTAGTAGATTTCAGCTCCACTGCTTATTATTGTATGGAACTCTTTTGCCAAAAATAACTATGAAAGGGTCACAAGCCAAGGCAAAGGTCCACCTAAGCATGGCTAACATTTACTTGTTCACAAAGTTTTCAGAAACACGCACGTTACCAGCAGAGCCTCAGCAGGAGGAAGGGAAAATCCACTTTTTCAGACTAAAAATAAACACAAGATGTTCAGTTGCTTAATTTAACTGTCAGCATTTCCAATACTTCCTCTTACACTTTATAAACCAAAATTTTCCCTTTAGATTAAGGGGGGGGGGGACTTGCTTCCTGATCCTCAACTTTTGCCTAGTATGATTATTGAAACTAGCCATTAAATTCTGTTATTGTGCGTAAATATATTGGAAAACGGAGGGACTAGGTTCTCAGCTGTGTCTGATGCCTGCTGGGCACAGCTGAGGTGAAGAAGGGATGAGAGGCTGCAGAGAACCCAGTTGTGGCTCCTTGATTTGGGGGCCAGTTATACATCAGCTCTGTCCCCAGCATACTTTAAAGCAGACTCAAGGCTTCTTTAAAGTACAATGACTGGTTATAGCAACATCATGTCTGTTACACCCACTTCTCTCCCTGCATGCCTCTGTAACGCCAACAGACCCCGGTCATCGGTGGGCGGGAAGAGCCTTTACTGCATAAGCTAAAAGCCACATGGCTGCTAGCTAAGGCTGTAGCAGATGTATTAATCTCTCTCTAAGTAGTCCCAGTGCCACTGGATGAGACAGAGCACCACACCCAGGAGGTGTGTGGGTTACACCTCCTCCAACCAGAGTAGTGAAAAGGTGCTAGATTGCAGAAGAGAGTCTGGCTCCTAGAGTATGATTAAAGGTGTACCAGAAGCTGGCCAGATGCCATAGCTCTCTATATCTCTGGCTCCGTGGACCACCCTATTAAATTACCATTTCTAAATGGCTGCTGGAGTCATATGGGAAAAGGGAAGCTGGAACTGGCATGTGCTGTTTTACTCGTGTTTTTTTAAAATATACATTCAAAGGAGAGAGAGAGACAGACAGACACTTTTCACCAGGGCTGCAGTTTGCTAATGATCAGAATGCTCATTTACCCTAACCCTAACGCAGTCCAGATCTACACTACAGACTTTTTTGTTCAATATCTTCATTAATGATCTGGAGGATGGCATGGATTGCACCCTCAGAAAGTTTGCAGATGACACTAAACTGGGAGGAGTGGTAGATACGCTGGAGGCTAGGGATGGGATACAGAGGGACCTAGGCAAATTAGAGGATTGGGCCAAAAGAAATCTGATGAGGTTCAACAAGGACAAGTGCAAAGTCCTGCACTTAGGACGGAAGAATCCCATGCACTGCTACAGACTAGGGACCGAGTGGCTAGGCAGCAGTTCTGCAGAAAAGGACCTAGGGGTTACAGTGGACGAGAAGCTGGATATGAGTCAATAGTGTGCCCTTGTTGCCAAGAAGGCTAACCGCATTTTGGGCTATATAAGTAGGAGCATTGCCAGCAGATTGAGGCACGTGATCATTCCCCTCTGTTCAGCATTGGTGAGGCCTCATCTGGAGTACTGAGTCCAGTTTTGGGCCCCACACTACAAGAAGGATGTGGAAAAATTGGAGGGAGTCCAGTGGAGGGCAACAAAAATGGTTAGGGGGCTGGAGCACATGACTTACGAGGAGAGGCTGAGGCAACTGGGATTGTTTAGTCTGCAGAAGAGAAGAATGAGGGGAGATTTGATAGCTGCTTTCAACTACCTGAAAGGGGGTTCCAAAGAGGATGGATCTAGACTGCTCTCACTGATACCAGATGACAGAACAATGAGTGATGGTCTCAAGTTGCAGTGGGGGAGGTTTAGGTTGGATAGTAGGAAAAACTTTTTCACTAGGAGGGTGGTGAAGCACTGGAATGGGTTACCTAAGGAGGTGGTGGAATCTCCTTCCTTGGAGGTTTTTAAGGTCAGGATTGACAAAGCCCTGGCTGGGATGATTTAGTTGGGGATTGAATCATAGAATACCAGGGTTGGAAGGGACCTCAGGAGGTCATCTAGTCCAACCCCCTGCTCAAAGCAGGACCAATCCCCAATTTTTGCCCCAGATCCCTAAATGGCCCCCTCAAGGATTGAACTCACAACCCTGGGTTTAGCCGGCCAATGCTCAAACCACTGAGCTATCCCTCCCCCCATTGGTCCTGCTTTGAGCAGGGGTTGGACTAGATAACCTCCTGAAGTCCCTTCCAACCCTGATATTCTATGATTCTATGACTTCTGCCAGAACAGCTATGTTTGTGAGAGGCGTGGAGCGGTGTGATCTCTAACCTACATAGCTAGGCTGACAGAAGTCCCTGGTATAGATGCAGCTATACTGGTTGCACTTTTACTGTTATAGGTCATTTGGTACATGGAGACAAAACAGTACCAGTAAACCAGGTATACTGGCACAACTTTGCTGGTATAGCTTCACCCACACTAGGAGCACTCTTCCAATACAGTATACTGGTATTCTTCTTACAGTAAAAGGCTCCTACTATAGAGGTGGCCTTAGCAAACTGGGTCACACAGAAGTTAAGTGGCAGAAGGGGGAGTGGAAGCCGGGAGTTCTGACTCCAAGTTCTCTGCTCTGACTACAGGATGACATTAACCAGTGGAGGCATGGCTCTCTCCACTACTAGCAACGCTTCTGAGAACGGTTTCCCAGCAGCAGCCAGTGTACATTTCAGAGGCTACAGTATCTTACTGAGAAGGGCTGCTTGAATGGCGCTGAAAAGAACACCACCAAATACATGCGAAGTTCCATATCATCATATTACAAAACTCATGCTCCCCTCATGGGCCATTTCATGTTGGTTTTTGGAGATACTAATTATTTCTAATCTTATTTTGCCCCCTCCAGTCAGCCATAATGCCACTTAGTCTGGCAATAGATTTTCTGACTAGTTAGTATATTTCCTGAATTGTGACATTTTGTATCCCATAATTTCAAAAAGGGGCACTTGGTTGCAAATGATGGCCAGTCAAAAAATTTTAAAATCAGAAATTTCAACTAGAAAATATTATCAACATTGCAATAAAAATAAGGTGGAATATGTAATTTTTTCTGAATGATTTCCTTGCCTTTTTAACCAGCTCTATTGCTAATGTTAAATTCTAGCAACATTTTTTTCCAAAACTTTTTTCACAGTGACTATTTGTTGCCCTCAGATACAATGACATCAGCTAAGTTATACTCTCCTGATGCAATCTGAGTTTCATGTGCTAGGTCCCAATAATATTTGTGTTAAGAATATAAGAATGCCCATACTGGCCATAATGTTGAAATTCTTTTACTACTTAGTCCTTTGTCGGTGGCAACAGTGAGAATACATTTTTGTGCAGTTGTATAATATTGTTGTTATTAAATTAAAATTATACTTTGGAGATAATTATTGTATTGAATGACCAGATATATTATACGATATTTCAGTATTAATAAGATGAGCAAACAGGCATGTAATGTCACCATGACCAAATGTCCTGGGACAGGGTTAGGAAAAGATTGTCCCATCAACACGGTGTGAAAGATAAATCATTGCTTTCATCAGTTTCCAGGTTGTCTTCATCAACCTGAAAAGCGGGATGCTCTAGTCATAGCAATTTACTATATATTAATGAATCTAGTTTTAATTCCAAGAAAGAAAGTGTATTGGACCTTGTCCTGCATGTAACTGAATATATAATTTATAGAGAAACATGAAGCATCTGAGAAATAGAAGGGCATATTCTGCTTTCATCCAAAAGACTGTATAACTATCATGTGTATGTGCTCAAAACCATGCTGCGGATGGGAGGAGAACATTCACTTAATAGGATACAGTAGTGGATGAAAAACATGTGTGCTGTGGGGAAAGGGAAATATTTCTAAGATGAGCCAGGCCATGTCAGGACAATTGAGGGCAATGGATTGTTTTTGTAAATTTCCTAGAAGACAACATATGTAAACAGGATAAATGTACTAGTAACAAACTTAGACTGGCAGAGAAATACAAACTTGGAAAGAGAGGGGAAAACACAGTAGAGAAAACTCAGCAGTGTTTGGTTATACAATGCATCTGGCAATCAATACAATTCATTGTTAACCATGTGCATATTTTCTAAAATTTAATTGTCACATGGATTTCCTACAGTTTCATTCAGGGTCCCTCAAGAAGTATAAAAGCCCTTACTTCCAGAACAGAAGACTTCCCCATCCCAGCACACATACAGAATTCCTTTGGGGATCAACAACATTCCCAATGGGTGTAGATTTAATGTGTGTGTTTAATATAGTATTTCTGAAAGGTGTTGGTGTGACATCTGTGGATACTGATAATCTGTCTTTTAAGCACAGAACGGGGAAAGCACAGGTGGTGTCAATTCACTTTTCTTTATGCTGCGCATCAATATTTCCCAACAATGACCTGGAGGCACCACTTCTAGGGTTGAGAGTCTCCATGACCACTCAGTCCTCGGCCTCTCCCCAGAATTCTGATTGTGCTGGTTGTACCTGTGGTGTCCAGAGCTACCTACTGGGAAATGGAGAGAGCCATCAGATTGGCAGATTTAACATTTATCAGTAGGTTTACTTGCTTTGACTTTTTCTGACATTCTATTAATGTAGGTACTATGTGTATATTAATACACTGCTTAGTAGAAGAAAATGCAAATAAAATTAACTCAGTGTTCCTGCTGCTGCTCCCTAGCAATGTGTGAAAAAATGGTTTAATGCGTGTTCATTTTAACATTTCCCAACATAGGCCCAACTCAGTCCGAGAAGGCTAAAACTAAGTCGAGGTAACTGTGTGTGGTCTCTCTCAATTGACACCTACCTCCAGTATCTCCAGTATGCAACAGACTAGTCATAACGTTGTACCTCATTGTGGAGAAAACCTGCAAGGTTAATCCCAGAATTAAATGGGAAGATTTTTAAAGACAAACTAAATAACAAAAAATCAGCCAATGGAAACCAGTTAAGATCAGCCGGCAAGAGCTTTTCAATGAAGGTTACTATTTCAATGCATTTGAAAGAATAAGGAATCAGCTTTAATGGTGCATAAACTATTAAGTAGATTTCTGTCTGAAAATTAATTAGAATGTCATTAATTTGTCAGCTACTGATGAGGTGATAAATAAACGGAATGGTTTAGCTGAGATGGTTCAGACGAACACTAAGATTTTTCAAGAAACCTATTAGATTTCATTAAATGAAGACTGAAAACAAATAAGGTAGGAGGCAATGATTTTGTCTTCTTTCCCAGCTGTTTCTTCAACCTTTTGAAGTCAAATGTTTGCAACCCTCTTACATTTGCTATGAAAATAAGAGTAAAACATACACAATCTTTAGTTTTGTATATGTATTTTTTTTTTGAGAGGGTGACAAAATACTTAAACTTGAAAGGTAAGGTTGTGGTGGAGTGAGATTTTCTTTGGCTCTTTACTTCAATGTCTCCTCCCCCGCCCCCCTCATTAGCTTTTATGCCCCCACCCCTTTGTAGTTGTACCCCAGTGGTAGAGAAACACTGCTCCCAGGCTTTCTCATAATATGAGAAATGTAACCTTTGTGTGGTACATATTGGTTCAAAGAGTTTAAAGACAGAAGAGACCCTTCTGATCATCTCTTCTGAATTCCAGCATAACAGAGAACATGTCATTCCTGCATCGAGCTCACTCACTTATGGCTGAATTAAAAAATATCTTGTAGAAAGACATCCGGTTTTGATTTAAAGACCGCAGGTTATAGAGAATCTACGACATAGCTCAGGAAACTGTTTGAATGGCTAATTACCCTCACTGATATCAATGTTTGCCTTATTTCTGGTTTGAGTTTTTTTCTAATATTTAGTTTTTTATATGTTTCATGATTAGAAAAAAACAAAACAAAAACAAACAAAAAACAGTGGTTGGACCATAAGCTATACAATTGATCATGGACTCATTGGCTATCAGCTACAGCTTAACTTTCTGTCACACTGCAGCTCGAGTATATGAACTGTTGATTGTAAAGTCACCTTAGATTAGTCATTACTGTCATGACTGAGCCAATTATTTTAGGGGGTGTTGACAATGTGGCAATCAGTAGCGTCTAGTTCTAAGAATGATTTTCTAAAATACACATTAATAAAACTTTAATACTTTGTACACAGAAATTGCCATTCTAGATCAGAGCCAGTGATCCATCTAGCACAATCTTATGTCTCCAATAGTGGTCACTACCATTTAGAGAAGGTTGCAAAAAACCATGAAATGGACAATTATCACCTGCCCATAGGCAAAGTCTCCTCCTAACTCTTCAGTGAGGGGTTAGCTTCCAAACTTGTTTTGTTGTTGTTTTGTTTTTAATCCTTACTAATGTGGTTGGCTCTAAATTTTCACATTATTCATATTGAATATACTATTGCCCCCTTTCAACCTGAGCAGCTAGTCGAAGTCTGGGGCCCTGTGGATATTCCAGTTGAGAGTAGAAATTGGTTAGTCAGAAGTTTCTTTCATGCAGTTTTGTTTATTTACAAAGAGTGTACAAAGCCCTGTGTCTCAGAATGCAGAGGGACTCAAATAGCAAGAAACGGCTTCATTAGCTCACAGCACTAAGAGCACTCTCTTCAGACTGCAGCCCAGTTCCAAAAGCCTCTTCTCAGGTTTCTTCCAGAGTCAGCCCTCTGTTTTCGGTTGCCTTTTTAGGCTGTCCCTGTCCGTTCTTGTCTGATCTCAGTTTGTCTTTTCTTTCCCCTTCCTATCTGTGCCCCTCTCTCCCGCCACCCCCCGCCCAAACAACACTCAGCCAAAAGCTCCTGGGCACATTCACACACACTTTTTATCTTACCGGGGGGTTTCTGCTTACATTATATTAACTGAAGGTGAGTTTACACCTACCAAACTCAATGGGGTTTTAACTCAATCCATGACAAGGTTTTGGCAAACTCATAACAATACTAACAAGTGTAGAGTGCTACACATCATAGGGATCGTCTAGGTCAGGGATCAGCAACCTTTGGCACGCGGCCTGCCAGGGTAAGCCCCCTGGTGGGCCACGGGCCAAAGGGTGCCGATCACTGGTCTAGGTGAACAGGTAGTGCAGGGCAAGTTGAGATGTAAAGCTACAGCACATTAGCAGGCCATGCCCTGTCTGCCGCAGTGGACGCTGCAATTGAACACTAACATTTTCCCAGCTCTGGTCTATACAACAAAGTTAGGTCAACATAAGGCCCCTTACATCAACCCAACTCTGTAAGAGTCTAGACTCTGCACTAAAATGCAGCTCCCCCCGATGTAACTCGCTCACTACACTGACTTAATAACTCCGCCTCCAAGAGAAGCATAGCACTTACATCAATGTAGTTAGGTCGACACAATGTAGACACTGCATTCCTTACATCGAATGTTTGCTGCCTTTCAGAAGCTGTCCCACAATGCCCCACGCTGACAGTTAAATCGGTGCAAGAATGTGAGAATGTGCACCGCTGACACAAGGAGCATAGCACGGATGTGCAAAATCGGTTTAATTACTGTGGTGGCTGTAAGATGACGTAACTTAGGTTGACTTCATTTTGTAGTGTAGGCTTGCCCCAAGTGTGCACTGATGTACTCCTATTTCAAAGTGGAGTGATAACTGGAGCAGTACCTTCACAGTGTGGGAAAGAATACTATGGGATGTCTAACTGCCCAGTTATGGGACACAAGAGGACTAGATTGACCACCTCCATTCTAAACAGCTAACATTCGAAGGGTATGTCTACTGGCTTCCCAGCATGAGTAGACAGACATGCACTAGCTCTGCTTGAGTTAGTGCACTAAAAATAGCAGTGTAGCCAGGGGCAGCATGTGTGGCAGCTTGCCCAGACCCTCTGGGTACACACTCAGGAAACTAGCCTAAGCTGTCACTCGGCTACCCCCAGCTACACCACTATTTTTAGTGCTCTAGTTTGAGCAGACCTAGTGTTTAGCTGGCTATTGATGCTGGGAAGCCCGCTCCCAGCTGCAGGGTAGACATACCCTACCTATGTATCCAACCACTTAACAAAACCCAGCTAACTGAGGCAGCTCCTGGATAAGGTTCACTTGTTAATTATGATTATGAACTGTATTTCAGACTGACTGTTGTCCTAACCGTTTAGAGGTATGGTAAAAATGGCTGTGTGAATGGAATCAAAGTCGCACTTCCAATACTTAATTTTTGCGTTAAAGCCCTATATGTACCAGAACTTAACTTGCAATAATTTCCTTTTAAAATGGAAGTTTGTACAACCACAGTTTTTCACAGAAGACATGTTGTGTATATAGACCAGGGTAATTGCTATGGTATACACATTCATGGATATACCAACAGATGCATTTAACTAAGCAGTGTTATGGCTTGGTAATGATCTAGTTGACATTAAACACAAAAGTCCATTCAATTTCTTTAGTGGAGGATTGATCCCTAAACATTCAAGTACCTGCAACCTCTCAATCAGAGGTATTCTCTAAAGTTGAGGTATTTGCTCAATGTATAACCCAATATTTACGATTTTTCTTGAAATGTTTGAGAGAAGATAAGAGCTGTTTGCCTGAGCAACAGTTTCCATGTCAACTGCTTGCATCATTATGCCTGCTCCTCTTCATCTACATTGGTCACTCAGTGGTGTAGAAATACATTTTTGTTTCATAAGCACTACATTATATCTGAAGTGCCGTCTATTGGTAAAGCATGGAAGAACATGACTTTGCCAGTTTTGTATGTATGTGTATTCTCTGAAGATCTGATTACAAAGCAGATTGAAGAGGTGTTAAACTGATTAACAATTAGAAAGAAGTCTTTGGCATTGCATGTTTGTGAGTTGTCAGCAGCCTCTGTATCAGCATAAGAACTGCTTCTATAACTAGAGAGGGACAACATGTGGACACAGCTGTTCACTAGTTACTAGGGTTCTGTAATCATTCTAATCGAGTAATCTTTCTTAGTGCTGAGTTATTTTCAGTTCAAGAACCCATGACCCAGAAATATTTAACCCTCTTTTGTCTTCTAATTTTCATTTAAAATAATTTGCAGATGACCGTAATTTAGAGGCAAAGAATCCACGTATTAATAAAATACTATGTTGTGCATCAGTTTGGCAACAGTATTTAGCGCTGCAAAGGAGTAATCCAGTTTACTCCATAGCAGGATAAAAAATAAAAACAAGGAGCAACTATTGAAAAAACACATTGTTTACAGTGTAACTTTAGAATGTTCCGTGAACTTTAATTTTAAAAACTTTTGGAAAAATACACTCATAAAACACGTAAAATTCTGAAATAAAATTGACCTACCATCAGATGGACAGATTTAATATTTAGTAATGGGTTTACTTCCTTTCTTGTGGCTTTCTCTTGCTTTTATATAATGTAGGTTTTATTTGCTTAAATTAACCAACTGTAAGGCTGCACACATTTTTCTATCAAACGCCAGACTAGAAATAGATGTCAGTTGAGATTTTCAAATGACCTGAGTGACTGAGTGCCCAATGACATTAATCTGAATGCAAATTCAGTATGCAACTCCCATATGCACCTTTGAAAATCCCAACTGACATGTATATCGAGGATGTATGGTCAGGCAGAATTTTTAAATTGTCGTTTCATGGAAATGTTAATAAATAGACCATCTTTTGATAATGATTTAGGAGACAGGCACAATCAAGGCAATATTTAACCTTTAATCCTTTATTTTAGCTGCATAAGAACAATACTATTATTAAGGTTGAGCTACCCCAACATGAAATATTCTGAGATGTCTGAAGTAATTACATTTTGGACTGAAATTTCTCACCCTAGTTCTCAGCCAAAATATTGCAGGGGGGGGGGGGGGAGGGAAGGGGGTCCTTCAAATTTTGCACCAAAGTTCATTTGTTGAACCACTTTTGAAGGCTGGACATTCAGGTACCTGCCTTTTCTGATGAAATGTGTCACTTTTTCCAATTCTTTCTCAATCAGGAAATTCAAACGTTAATGACTGCACTACAGTGGTGCAACATTACATGGGAGATTTTAACTGTGTAAACATCAAAGCATACAATACAGCATTAAGGTCTGCATGCTACCCTTAACCCTCAGGCTTGCATGCAATGCAGTGGGCTCTCCTGTTATGGAGAGAACACTTCTTGTGAAAGCCTCCTTTTGTAAGATAGCCTCTAACCATCTTAAACCAACTCTAACTTTTAGTGGGGGATATCTATCCTATAACTGCCCTCTGTAGTGCTTCCTGCAACTTCCTCTGAAGCAGCTAGTGCTGAACCCTGTCAGAGATGGAATACTAAACTAGATGGACAACTGGTCTGACCCAGCCTGGCAACTCCTAGGTTCATATGCTCCTACGCAGTAAAAACACCGTGATTCCAATGAGCCTTGGGGATGAGTGAGAGCTGCATTTCTGCAAGCCCTCCCCATAGCAGTATGCCTGGTATTGTGGGTAAGCTAGGGAGAAAGGCAAACTGTGTGCATCCACTAGCCAGAATCCACACAGGAGGTATGTAATGAGTGGCAGCCACTTCTACAGCCCAGGGATTGCAGATGTGACAATAATATGGTTTTGTGGCTTTGTCTTTATTACTGCTCCCTCAGTAATGCTGTGTAAACAGGATCATTCATCCATTTAAATTCTACCTTCTTCTTTACCTTAGTTGCAGCTGTGCAGCATTTTATTCCACTGCACAGATGTTGTGTGCCAAAGGACCAGTAGCAAGGCTGCAGTAAGAACCTTAAAGGGGACAGGAGCCTCCCTTCGAAAAGTTATGGTTGTAGCGATCAATTTGTGCTGACTGGGACCCCATAAACTACCCCGCTTTCTAAATAAGATCCTTCCCACCCTTTGTCCATCATAATCATCATAAGGAAGGGGAAGGGCCTGCAGAACTAACTATCCAGGAGCAGCCCTTTGCTGCCTGCTGCTGCTTTGGAGTAAGAAAAAGAGTCAGAAATGCAGATTTGGCAGGCATTGGTGATTGGTTTAAATCAGTCAAAAAGAATGAGAAATGTTACTGAAAGTGGGATTAAAAATCAAACCCACCTGGCAGGGAAGCAGCATGTACCCACAGTCAGGAGATTGTATTGCACTTGCACTTGGTTTCCAGTTCCATGCTGCAATAATAGTAATAGATTTACTGGTCAGCCTTTCTAGGCCATAAAACCTGTACCTAATTACCAGACATTCCTAGGAAACAATCGTCTCTGTCCTTGATTCTATTTCCTTCCCACTTCCACACCCAGTGACCATCACTTAAATTAACCTCTTTTCATGCTAAATCATTTCCAGTCCACTGCCCTTAAATTTCTCCATGAATGTGTAGATTTTTTTACCCCATAAAATGAGCTCTTAAATTGCCGCAAAGATCTGATGTGTTTCTTTGTATTATCTTTTTCTTTAAATCCCTCCTTTAAAACCTACTTCTATGATACCTACAGATCACTTCCACCAAGCATTGGCTAAACTGGTGCCAACCTGTGACTATTATCATACAGGGACTATTAATTTATGCAGACATTTCCATCTTCATTGTTACCTTTCTCCTACCTTATCCCCACTTGTCTGTTTATCCACTTGTTGCATGTTGTCAAAATCCTATACTGTGAGCTCTCTGGGACAATAAATGTCTTTCTACATGTTTGTATAGTGATTGGAGCAGCCAGGTGCTACCACAATGAACGTTATCAGTAGTAATTACACTAAGACTTTCAGTTGTTGAAATTCACCACCACTTCCAACCTCTGCCAGTGGAGAGGGCACTCACAAGGCCTATGTACCCCTTACATTCCACTTAAGCCCTATTTAATGCCTTAGGCAGCCTCCCTCCAGCTGGGTGAATTTCACCTTGTATTTGAATTTCCAAAGACGATGCGCCATAGGCCAAACTGTAGTGATGTCTTTTAATGAGAAAACCTTTCTCTATTTGAACTGGAAAGCTTTGGACATTTAAATCATATGAGAAGGCACATTTCCATCATGTTAATGAAGTAAGGAATGGATTGGACTCACCCCCCCCCCCACCAGCCCTGAAATCATCTGTTAGCAGCCACTGCGAGCACCATCCTGAGCCACAAAGAAAGCAGTAGAGCATGCAATTCTGTGTAACTCATGAGTTTCGACCTATGAATATGAGTTATGCATAGAGTTATCTGAAATGCTCTCATCTGGTCAGATTAATCAGCAAAGACTGTGGGCTTACTTTACTCTAAAGAACTTGGATTTCCTTCTGAATAATGTAACTGTTTCTCCCGCACTATAGAAAGTTGCCCCAGTGTTAGTGTACCAGGTAACTATAGTACAAGTTTTACCTTTAAAAACTGATGGTCAGATCCTCAACTGGTGTAAATTGGTGTAACTTCATTGACTTCAATGAAACTACACTGATTTACACTAGTTGGAGCCTGGCTCCCTGTTTGCAGCTGAGGCTAATGGCAACATTTCCTGCTAGAAAAACATAATTATCTTTCTGTGTCAAACCTAATGCAGGTATATTATATGGAAACTGCATCATCATGTAGGAGTTTGTTTTATAACCATAGTTTGGCCAACTGAGCTTTAAAATATCTTTGATGTCTTACCTCTTTCAGACCAGCCCTAATAGTCACAGGTAGTCAAGAGTTCAATCTTTCTCTTTCATCCCAGAGCATCTTTGTACTCACAGTGTCACCATCCATTTTCTGTCCATGGCTTGTTCCTCTATTAGGCTGCATGTGGTCATGTCCTGCCATCTAGTTGGTGGTCAGTCTCTAGGTCGGACGGATCTTGATTGTGCTTGAATTATTTTCTTTGGTAGCTTATCGTCTGTTTGTTTTCTGCAATGTCCCAACCACCATAATCTTTTCAACTGTAGCCAGTCCCATGTGCTGATTTCATAGCCTAGTCCCCTTCTAACTTCTTCATTTGTCTTAAAATTATACCACTTCACATCTGTTATCTTTTGAAGAACTCCCATCTCTACTGCCTCCAACTTTCTGATGTCTGTTTCATTTAATGCAGCTGCTTCCAGAACATAGAATAATACTGTTAGTACACTGATTTGATATATTTTCGCTTTGGTACCAAATGTAGTGTTTTCATCGGTCCATAATTTAATCAATTTCTGTGCAAGGATTGTAGCTAAAACACAATCTCCTTTTAAGCTCATCCTTGATGGAACTGTTGGCATTGGTCAATCTTGCTAGGTACACATAAGAGTCTAGTTGTTCTACAACTTCACCATTGCTACATTTCAACAGTCAACAGGAGTTCAAGGGCAAAACGTTTTAAGGACCCTTGCATTTATTTTTGGTGAAAATAAAATGCTTCTTCCGGAAAGTTAAATGCCACATTATAAAGGACAAAGATTGAAAATGAGCAGAAGGAGGTTTGCTGGCATTATCGCTTTGTTTTGATTGTTGTCAAGAATCTTGACTGACCTTCTGCGCAATGTTGAAATGTTCTTCTTCAGCATGGGAGAAGCATTAATGTTTTCCAAAACAATGTGTGACCAAAGTATTTTTGGAAAAAGCAGTGGAGGCTGCAAAAGGAGTGGGGAAGGAAAAGAGGGAGCTACTTGTATTTAAAAAGCAATTAATAGCCGCCCTTCGTGTTATCTCTTTATATGTTATTATTAACTCACTCTACACAGTGGGGTGGCTCAGTGTGCACACCAGTCAACAAAGAAAGAGAAGTTGTGCTGTGGGATTTTTCAGGTGGGGGCTGACAACAAGGAAATGGGTTGATATTCTTTTTTTTCTTTTTTTTTAAGGGCAATGAATACACAGTATTCCTGTTTGCTTACATTTGATAGCTAATATGTAACAGAATTAATAACTGCTGCGTTTTGAAATGAGTAGTTAAAGCCACTTAACAAACCTCGAATAGTGCAGTCTCCATATTTAGGGGCTTCCTTTAAAACTCAGACATTTAGTAATCTCTCAATGCGTCTAGCTGATGAGTTGTTCCTTTCAGAACTTCCTTAGCCTCAGGGCAGACTGCCAAGAGAACAGAGTATTCCAGGTTAGCCTTGGTTTTAATGATCACATTTGAACTATTTGTACAGTTGAGGCCTGATCTTACCATTGATTTTGGTGGGAGCAAGATTGAGTCCTACATTATAAAAGGATCAAAGTATTTTTGAAATAATGAAATTCTCCCTATGTGCTTAACTGATTATAAAAACAGAAAGCAGATTACACTGTAGGAAGACTACAGCCATATTTCCAATTCATATTTTACAACTTAGCTTTGACAGCAAGCCACTGAATTAACTTTTGGCCAACATTTGCAGAAGTGACTGGGACTTAAAGGCACTAGTGTAATAATAATAATAATTAAATAATAATAATGAATATATTTCTTTACAGTCTTGAAAAGACATGTCTTTGAGAATGTTGAACATCTCCATTGTTTGTACATACCACAAGATGAAATGCCAACTTTTCAAATAGGTTCCTGTAAATTGAGTTTCCCCAATTCAAATCTGTTAAAAATCTGGCCTAAAAACACTGTACTATTGATATGTAAATAAATGCTTTTAATAATAAATTGTAAGGCTGCAATGTCTGGTCATCACTCCACGTGTCTGTAGCCTGTGCATTTTTAGACTTCCTGAGCTATAATTAATGACTGCGTATGACTGGAAGTCAATAATCCATTTGAAAAAGGACAATGTAATTAAAATTCTGGTATTGAAAAACGCTTAGTGTACCCTTAGCAACCCTTTCTTTTCCAGTCGTGAGTGAAGAATAAATAATGTCAGCCTTTCTTACAGAGTACTTTGTGAAATGAAAGTTGCGTGGCATGGCTCAATTAAGTAACATGTTATGGAACAGGGACTTTCTATTCTTAATTAGGTTTCTAAATTACTTCCAGCATTAAATGCAAAATAGTAATTTCATACATCCTTAAGCTTAACATTACATGTTTGATACTTTCCAAATTGGAAACATTAAAGGTTTTTGAAGTGAGTTAATCTGGCCACATAACCCATTCTGCATATTGTGTACTAGATATGTTGAAACAGTGGCCCAACCCTGTAGTTTTAATGCATGGGCAGGTCTACACTACAAACACTGGATTGGTGCAACTGCAATGATGCTGCTGTGCCACTGTAGTGCTTTGATGAAGATACTTTAAGCTGACAGGAGAGAGCTCTCCAATCAGCTTAGTTACTCCACCTCCGCGAGAGGTGCTAGCTATGTCAGTGGGAGAAGCTCTTCCACTGACATAGCACTGTCTACACAGGAGGTTAAGGCTGGAACAACGACATCACTCAGGAGTGTGTATTTTTCACACCCCGAGTGACGTTATATCGAAGTAATAGTCGAAGTAATAAGTAGTGTAGTGTAGACCTGGCCTATAGGGCTGGATCAACTGCGCTGGATCAATATCTAGACAACTATCCCTAGCATAATGAGCTACCTATTATACTTACTGTAGCCTGTATCAAGCTTTCCGAGAACACTAATAACATGTTAAGACTTTACAGTCTTCTGTATCATTTATAAGGTTCTGTGAATACTGTAAAAAAAATCTGCCAATACTCATTCCACATTTTAAACAAACTTGCCTTGATTGTATTGGACTGTATTGATTTGGTCCTCTGTACTTTATTTTCTGTGCATGTTTAAGCAACCAGTTTAACTGGCAGTAAAGTTCATCAAAACAATGAATTTTAAGGAAATTTTTCAGAAATCTTTGCAGAAAGCTAATTTTGAACTTGCAATTCTGAGTATTGACATTGGAAACCTGATTCTAAGAGTTATTTTCATCCAAGTGGGACAGAAACATGCCTTGTGAGTTGCATATCCTCTCATAAATGCTTGCATTGTACCTAATGCTTGGAACAACCTGCTCATGAACAAGCTACAGACCAATTCGCAAAATTAATTCAAATAAATTGTCATGACAAATCTGAAAAAGAGGAAACCTATTAATAACTGACTAGTTACAAATTATTTGCCTGATTCTAATCATTACCATTTAACATCTCACCTGGGAAAACATGCCACCTCAAATGCAGTATGCTTAGACTAAAGCTAGATATTTATTGTTGCTATGAAACCAAAATTAGCTGTGCTGTACACAACAGTCAAACTGTGGTGCATCAGGCTGTGCCAACCATTCCTGAGATGGTCCTGAGTGGCACAGAAAGCAATCACTGGCAGAAACCCAACTGGGTTTTTTTCACCTCAGTAAAATTAATTCAGACAGTCATTCAGAATTATATCCTGAAATTGCAAGGGCAAGTGGATCACTTAAGGAGATGTTCAAACTAATGTACACTGCTTCTTGGGAAAATGTGTTACTGGTCAACAAAATCTTGACCAGTTACATCATCTGGTTTACCAGTTCTGATTATCCATAAAAGGTAGCTTCATACAAAATAAACGTGCTGATGTACATGGTATTGAATCAACTATTTATCCAAGATCTGGTACTAGAAAAGATATCACACAACTGTGCAAAATCTTTGTATTACATTTCATGAAAAACGTTTTGCCATTTTGGATGACTTTGTGGTCCCCAGATAGATTCATAGATATCAAGGTCAGAAGGGACCATTATGATCATCTAATCTGACCTCCTGCACAACGCAGGCCACAGAATCTCACCCACCCACTCCTGCGATAAACCTCTCACCTACATTTGAGCTTCTCAAATCATGGTTTAAAGACTTTCAAGGAGCAGAGAATTCTCCAGCAAGTGACCCGTGCCCCATGCTACAGAGGAAGGCGAAAAACCTCCAGGGCCTCTTCCAATCTGCCCTGGAGGAAAATTCCTTCCCGACCCCAAATATGGCGATCAGCTAAACCCTGAGCATATGGGCAAGATTCACCAGCCAGATACCCAGGAAAGAATTCTCTGTAGTAACTCAGATCCCACCCCATCTAACATCCCATCACAGGCCATTAGGCTTATTTACCATGAATATTTAAAGATCAATTAATTGCCAAAATCATATTATCCCATCATACCATCTCCTCCATAAACTTTTCGAGTTTAATCTTAAAGCCAGATAGGTCTTTTGCCCCCACTGCTTCCCTTGGAAGGCTATTCTAAAACTTCACTCCTCTGATGGTTAGAAACCTTCGTCTAATTTCAAGTCTAAACTTCCTGATGACCAGTTTATGTCCATTTGTTCTTGTGTCCACATTGGTACTGAGCTTAAATAATTCCTCCACTCTCTGGAATTTATCCCTCTGATATATTTATAGAGAGCAATCATATCTCCCCTCAACCTTCGTTTGGTTAGACTAAACGAGCCAAGCTCCTTAATTCTCCTTTCATAAGACAGGTTTTCCATTCCTCGGATCATCCTAGTAGCCCTTCTCTGTACCTGTTCCAGTTTGAATTCATCCTTCTTAAACATGGGAGACCAGAACTGCACACAGTATTCCAGATGAGGTCTCACCAGTGCCTTGTATAACGGTACTAAAACCTCCTTAACTCTACTGGAAATACCTCGCCTAATGCATCCCAAGACCGCATTAGCTTTTTTCACGGCCATATCACATTGGCGGCTCATAGTCATCCTGTGATCAACCAATACTCCAAGGTTCTTCTCCTCCTCCGTTACTTCTAATTGATGCGTCCCCAGTTTATAACTAAATTTCTTGTTATTAATCCCTAAATGCATGACCTTACACTTCTCACTATTAAATTTCATCCTATTACTATTACTCCAGTTTACAAGGTCATCCATATCTTCCTGTATGATATCCCAGTCTCTCTCTAAACTGGCAATACCTCCCAGCTTTGTATCATCCGCAAACTTTATTAGCACACTCCCACTTTTTGTGCTGAGGTCAGTAATAAAAAGATTAAATAAGATTGGTCCCAAAACTGATCCCTGAGGAACTCCACTGGTAACCTCCCTCCAGCCTGACAGTTCACCTTTCAGCATGACCCGCTGTAGTCTCCCTGTTAACCAATTTCTTATCCACCTTTCAATTTTCATATTGATCCCCATTTTTTCCAATTTAACTAATAATTCCCCATGTGGCACAGTATCAAATGTCTTACTGAAATCTAGGTAAATTAGATCGACTGCGTTTCCTTTGTCTAAAAAAACTGTTACTTTTTCAAAGAAGGAGGTCAGGTTGGTTTGGCACAATCTACTTTTTGTAAAACCATGTTGTATTTTGTCCCATTTACCATTGACCTCAATGTCCTTAACTACTTTTTCCTTCAAAATTTTTTCCAAGACCTTGCATACTACAGATGTCAAACTAACAGGCCCGTAGTTACTCGGATCACTTTTTTTCCCTTTCTTAAAAATAGGAACTATGTTAGCAATTCTCCAATCATATGGTACAACCCCTGAGTTTACAGATTCATTAAAAATTCTTGCTAATGGGCTTGCAATTTCATGTGCCAATTCCTTTAATATTCTTGGATGAAGATTATCTGGGCCCCCCGATTTAGTCCCATTAAGCTGTTCGAGTTTCGCTTCTACCTCAGATATGGTAATATCTACCTCCATATCCTCATTCCCATTTGTCATGCTACCATTATCCCTAAGATCCTCATTAGCCTTATTAAAGACTGAGGCAAAGTATTTGTTTAGATATTGGGCCATGCCTTGATTATCTTTAACCTCCATCCTCAGTGTTTAGCGGTCCCATTTCTTCTTTCTTTGTTTTCTTCTAATTTATATGGCTCTAGATCCTTTTACTATTGGTTTTAATTCCCTTTGCAAGGTCCAACTCAACTTGACTTTTATCCTGTCTCACTTTATCCCTACATGTTCTGACCTCAGTAAGGTAGCTTTCCTTGCTGATCCCTCCCATCTTCCACTCCCTGTAGGCTTTCTGCTTTTTCTTAATCACCTCTCTGAGATGCTTGCTCATCCAGCTTGGTCTACAACTCCTGCCTCTGAATTTTTTCCCCTTTCTTGGGATGCAGGCTTCTGATAGCTTCTGCAGCTTTGACTTAAAGTAATCCCAGGCCTTCTCCACCTTTAGATCCACAAGTTCTTCAGTCCAATCCACTTCCCTAACTAATTTCCTTAATTTTTGAAAGTCAGCCCTTTTGAAATCAAAAACCCCAGTCACAGATTTATTTTTGTTTATCCTTCCATTCAGTTTGAACTGAATTAGCTCATGATCACTTGAACCAAGATTGTCCCCTACAACCATTTCTTCTATGAGGTCCTCACTACTCACCAAAACCAAATCTAAAACGGCATCCCCTCGAGTCGGTTCAGCAACTACTTCATGAAGGAATCCATCAGCTATCACATCTAATGTTTGCTTTATGTGAAATTTTAATAACATGGCTCTTTATATATCATAATCTTGTAAAAAATGTGCATTTCCTCTTGGGTGGTGTGTGTGTGCGTGTGTGTCTGTGTGTGAAGACCCATCTTCACTCTAAAATAGGCAAATATCTGCAAATAAGGCATGGCTGAACTTCAGAAATTCAAATTTTTTCTTATGTGCTTACCAGCTATTGGGTACTTGCCTCAACTTTATCCTAGGTCTTGTGTCAGCAATCTAAAAATCTCATGAGATTTCGGATAAATAGTTTCTTCTTCCAATCAGCCTGCAAGTACTACAAGAACAGTTTTTCCCACAGTATTTGGATTATTTTGCTTCCCGACAGGAGCCAGTAATTACAGGGGAAGTGCAAACATGACAAAATAATAGGGGAAAGAGGAAAGTTAGTAAAAAAAAATTTCAAATGTTGAAATAATTTCAGTTTCTAGCGGATTCCTATCCAAACTGCTTTGCTCATCTCCACAACAAACCTCGCTGCATTGCTGCCTAACATATACAATGTGGATTCAGAGAACTAACTTCTCAGTAACAACATGGATGGTTACAAAATATATCATGTTAACTGGAAAAGTAAGTATCAATAATTGATCAAAGGGGCAATGTCGCATTGTAGGATTAGTTGGCTGACTACTCAACTATTCTTTAGCGTGTCTCTGGGCCAAATTGACACTGAATGCCTGTCTATGTGGTTTCATGGTTTCTGCTCACATCTTCATATCTGATTCTAATAAGACTGTTCTATTTATCCTAGTCTCTGTTTCTCTCTGTCTCTCTCCAACCTTCCCCCTAACTGTGTTGGCGCCTGGTGGTCTACATTTAGGCCTTAATATCTTATTTTGGCTAGTTTCTTTTGTGGACTGGGCTGCCTCCCAGCTTGGCAAATGGTTCTCTCTTAGAAAGCTACACTTAGCAGCTGTCTTGTCTCCTTATTCCAGCTTCAATCTGGTTTGGCCACATTGCGTTTAAATTCTATTTTTTAAAAAGTGTCAAAAATAATACAACTAGTCTCTGAGCATTACTGACAAAAACAGATCTCCGCTTCCTTGAAATGGGGGTGTGGGTGTTGTGCATGAAGCAAAGTTGCCAACTCTTGTGATTTTTCTTGAAAAAATGATAATTAGTGTCTTTTTTAAGCCCCAACTCCAGGAGTCATGTGATCATGTGAGACCGTGAGCATTCATTTAAAACAAAGTTTTTAGGCCTCATGGTTGTAGAGAAAAGCATGAAAACATAGCTTGAATGCACCCTAACAGCTCAAAAACGAAAAGACAAATAAAGGGAACCCAAAATATTTTTTTTAAAAAACCTCATGATATTTAGGTCAATCTCATATTTTGGTGGACTTGAATTCATAATTTTTCAATGCATGGGATAGGCAATACTTATCTAAACATTCGCTCATGTAATTAGCTCAAAGTATTCCTCTGCCTTACAATTCATCAAGTCAGTTAGCCATGAAAAATATTAGCAAACATGAGAGCACTTTTGTGTATTGCATCACTACTTTTTGTGTTATCACCATAGTTCTCAAATAACAAGGTCCATACCATGAATCCAAATACAGTGCAATCCAGTAAATTTGTAAGCTTAGTAGAGTCAAACAGGGTAATGTTTCAAGATCCAGTGCTGCTAACAGATTTTCAACTGGCCATAAATCAGTTCTGTATCCTGATGTTTAGTTACTTTCTCATTTTACTTTCTATATAGCATTAGTAATGAGCCAAACTGCAACTCAGGTTATACAGTAGATTTCTAAAATATGGATTGCCATCACTCCAGACTGAACTGAAATGATTAAACTTATTTCACTGGACTTTCTCGAGCTGAAGAGAGGAGCGGGATACTTTATCTCCTCTGCATGGTAGTGGCAAGCAGTTTCCAGCAGTTATCCAGAACTACGATAAAATCAGAACACATCTTTTTAATCAATCTCTCATGCTCTGCCTGGCAAGAGAAGCCTCTGATTGAAATCTCTCCCTGGTTATTTAATGCTCCACCTTATCATAAATATATTAATCACAGCTCAGGAAATAAATCTATTATTCGCCTCCTTTCATGAACAGCACCAAGATCCTAATTAGTGACTATATCGGCCAAACTTTGAAAGCTGGCCCCTGATGCTGTGTATGTAATTTTGCATGTAAATCTCAGGTACACATGCAATACTGTATGAAAATACCTGAGTGCAGAGGCAAATCTGGAGGCTAACCTCCAAAATCTAAGTGCTCTGGTAACTGATGCTTTAAAAATGCCAAATATACGGTCATATTTTTCTGTGTCCAATCATGTCATTTTTTTTCTGGTTCCATCTTAACTGGAATCATGCTTGGAGGTTTTAGGCTATTAAAACTAATGCAGTATTTTGCTCTCCATCTACCTTTTCTTCAAACTTTTGTTCTTCTACCAATTATTCCTCAGTTTTATTCTTTTAGTAATATGTCCAGATTTGGAGGATTCCATAAGGAAATAACATAGCTGCTGTTCAAATCTTTTGCATTAGTCTTAAAACATCTTACAATGAAGACAACTATGCCTAAGTAGTTCCTATAGTTTTACAATTCTTTAAAAAATTGCATAAATATTTTATTGCTATTGTGATAATGCCAATTTCTTTGCAATCGCATTGAATCACAGTGGGTTTTAAATACAGCAAAGATGGGTCCCATTGCACTGCAATTCAGAAAATAATCTGCAATACTTTCTATTGCAAAATGAAATCACAGTTTTTCCATACATAGTGTATTCAGTACTGAAGTGTTGTTAAGATACTGATGGAAGGGACACAACCTAGATCCTTTGCATTCCTAGCATTGCTTAACATTTGATACATTTGCACTGATGTCGTAGTGACTCAGATGGAGCCATTATGATTTCAGTGCACAAGAGGGCTTAGAAAAGAGCTTTCACTTGCAGATGTGGCTTGAAATTTTAAATGAGTGCTGGCCTAGAATGTTGAGTTGGTATGACAAGTACAATGTCTTTTATTCTGTGATTATCATGAGCTCTGGAAGCAGTCCATTTAGTGTGTATGGACAGGGGGGCTTGAACTACTGTTTGCAGTTTCTGGTGCAGCCCCACAGAATGCTAGAAAGGCAATGTATCTAGAAAATACACCACAAACTATTTTCTGCTACTTAACCAAAATGTTACTCTTTTATTTACCCAAGAGCAAAATTAGACTCTTTGTTTATTAACTAAATTTGTCGTGCACTTGAAGCAAGAAATGTTTGCGGAAATGTAAAAAGAAGGTGGCTGTATGAAGCAGTTGCTCTTTAATATAGTGGGGCCTCTGTATTTTCAAGGTTATCTTGCCCCATTTCTACCCCAGTTAAAGAAACTCACTTGAGTCACAGTAAACAAAGCTTTTTCCTGCATTGCTGGGGACAAAGAGGCCAGTCACAAGCACCTTCCTCAGGACTGTTACTGTAAAGTTTTCCCTATGCAGAAGTATGTCATCTCTTCTATATGGCAGTCAAATTAAAATATTTTACTTATTTCTAAGAGGCTTCCACTTTAATGCATCGCACCCTCCTTCCATATGTTCAGCTGTCACTCAGTTTGAATGGCAATTATTGTTGTAGTTGTCAAGGTTTTAGAAGCAAGACCAAAAAAGGTATCCGATGTGGAAAATATATTCTGTGTTCTTGGAACTGCCTGTAATTGGCGATTACATTACTTTAAATATAAACTCCAAGACCGAAAAATTAATCTGAAGGGATATTAAGATTTCATGCACATTTCATTAATCGTGCTCATTTAGAGTGACTCAGGGAGATTCCTTGATTTTATTTCCTTTTTCTTAGAATGGGGAGCTCAGTAAGAAACCGACTGGCCAGTCTGAGCCTTACTGAGAGAGAGAGGCAAGTGCTGAGCAAACTTCCACACACATCTCTGCCCATGAAACGTACTCGTGATCTGCAGCACTCTTGCTGTTCCAGTCCTGCCTTACAATAGCTCTGACAATGTGCTTCAACTGCAACCCTCAGTTTGTTGACCCATCTCTCTTTTTCCATCTGTCCTTTTTATACCAGACTTACTGTCTCAGTCCCTTAAATAACCATAAACAAAGGCTCAATAGAGACAGAGTATACTCCCTTTTTCTCCCCAGAGCAGTCATGCATGTCTGTTTCTCTCATGCACGTGCACACACTCACACATACACACTTTCACAATCCGGATAGAAACTAATTGTGCCAAGTTTGGGTTTCATTTAATTATTAACACCAGGGTCAAGCTAAAATTGTCCCATAAATATAAGTACCCTTCCATGTGCCATATTTACTTATATTTACTTGGACAGACCAAAGCCCAGGACAGAAATAAAGAAGGAGGAACTTCCAGAGGTCAAAGCCATTGTACGGGTGTTGGGTGGTGGGGAAGACAGCACAGGAAACCCTCTCAACCTTTTGCAAGGCCTGTCCCAGAATTCAGGAAGCAGAGGGCCTGATCCCTCTATACACTTCCCTCTGAGGGAAACATTACTCCAAAGCATGCAGGGAAAAGGGTATTGCCACCCACATAGTCCCCTCCATGCTAGGCTGCTCAGGAAAGATTGAGCCAAACATGGTACACCATCACCAACACCAGCCAATGCCTAGATAGCATGGTTTGGCCCAAAGAGAAAAGAGACACGCAGGTGAGTGTTCATTAAAAGGTTTCCATTTTGTTTCCAATTTGACTCCATCATTCACTGTTTCACTGTAGGCATCAAGGATGATTGTAATCACTTGAATCAACATACAGAGGTGGAGGGGGCGTTTATTTCACTTCCAGGTCTTACTTGAATTTTAGTCTTCTCCCAGTGAAAAAGAAAGGGTCCTTCTGCCATTATTCCAGTTTGGAAGCCTTAAGGACCCACACCATCCTATACAAGTCACAGGCCTTTCAGAATAAATTATGTTCTTCTTCCTACAATCACTGAAATGCATGTGCTTTAGCTTTCAGTAGTTACAGATTCTTGTGGCTCCTGATTAGACTGTTCTTGCTATTTTTACTCAGCAAGGTTACAGATACTCTTTTATAAATATTTATAGCTGAGTCCTAATAAAGTTGTTTGGCAACCGATAGAGCCGATGCCAAATAAATAAATAGCTTTGTCCTCTTTGTTGCTGATTTGCGGTGCTGTATTTTTCAACGAGTAATTCCAATTACTTATCTATTTATTGCAGTAAATAGTCCCTGAACTGTGCTTTGCCCTTTGAATAGGCATTCCTTCAAGCAAAAACACGCTGCTGCCTCAGTGCAACGGCCAAATAGCCACTGTGGACTGAGCTGATTCTTATAGCTGGAAGCAGAATTTTTCCTTCAGTGTAATTAATTTTTCCAGTTTAAAAAAACATGTGTCACTGCTATTTTCCAGTATGCAGCTGTTGATTAAAGTCCAAAAGATTCATTACCCCAAGACATTTTGTTCCATTCTGATTCTCTAGGGGAAATCACTTGGTCATTCAAAGAATGGTTGATATGTATTATCCTGTCCCATAAAGAGAGCTCAAAGAGCCCCATGCATAGAGAGATGAACTATTTCCTTTGACTCAGACTACAACAGAGCTTCTAAAAATATCAGAGGGGAAAGCAACAGTGTTGTAAAAGCCAAAGAAGGAAAATAAACAATGGATAAATCTGGCCCAGAAAATAAGAAAGAGACAGAGAAGTAAAGGTATCACTTGAGACGAAGTCTAGTCATTCCTCTATACAATCCAGAGGATCTTTGATCTGGAGTTTCCAGGAGCAGGTGAGCAGTACACAATCAGTCTCTCTCCCAGGGCATAGCTTCCAGAGGATGGATTTGAAGTTGGTCATTTGCATTCCTTCACCCCCAGGTATTTCCTAGGAAATCCACTTCAGACATTTTGTCCCCAAAAGTCCTTTCAGGTTCTTAATATCTCCCAGGGATTGCATTAATCCTGTCTTCCTGCTAAAGAAGTTCCATACAAACCCAAAACTATACAAAACTTCTGCGTTTTTAATACAATGGACCACAAAGATGTTAATTTATTAATTATGTTAAACATAATTCAATCAGATTTAACTTAATTCCATCAGGTTTGCCCAGGATATTGCAGGATACTGTCATATCTGTCACAAGAACTAAGAGGAAGCTTGTGGGAAGAAAAAGTGACTAATGTCTTGTCTACACTTACCGGGGGATCAACACACAGCAATTGATTCATCAGCGGTCGACCACAGATCGCTCTCCCATCGACTCCCGTACTCCACCTGAACGAGAAGCACAAGGGCAGTTGACAGGAGAGTGTCTCCCATCGACATTCCACAGTGTGGACCCCGCGGTAAGTAGATCTAAGTACGTCGACTTCAGCTACATTATTCACGTAGCTGAAGTTGCATAACTTAGATCGATCTCCCCCTGTAGTGTACACAAGGCCTTAGAGACTCCAGGTGCCCAGTCACTAAAGGAGCCCAGGCAGGTTAAGGTTGAACTAGTGAAGTGAATGCTTGGAAAGACACTGTAACTCCTAAAAGGGCCAGACACTATAGGGAGCGTGGCCAGAAAGCAGGGCTATATTGAATGCATTGCACCTGGTGTGTGTGAGGAGGTGCTCTGAAGCAGGCATGATCAATGACAACATGTCTGTGTTACATTATAAAGTCTTTGGAACAGAGACTGACTGTCTCTGCTCCCCTATGCAAGGCGTCTTAGGTTATGTCTACAAAAAATTAGGTTAAATTTATAGAAGTCGGTTTTTTAGAAATCGTTTTTATATAGTCGATTGTGTGTGTCCCCACGCAAAATGCTCTAAGTGCATTAAGTGCATTAACTCAGTGGAGTGCTTCCACAGTACCAAGGCTAGCATCGACTTCCAGAGCATTGCACTGTGGGTAGCTGTCCCACAGTTCCCGCAGTCTCTGCCACCCATTGGAATTCTGGGTTGAGATCCCAGTGCCTAATGGGGCAAAAACATTGCCGCAGGTGGTTCTGGGTACACGTCGTCAGGCCCTCCCTCCCTCCCTCCGTGAAAGCAACGGCAGACAATCATTTCACGCCTTTTTTCCTGGGTTATCTGTGCAGATGCCATACCACAAGCATACAAGCATGGAGCCCACTCAGCTCACTGTCACCGTAAGTCTCCTGGCTGCTGGCACACACGGTACTGCATTGCTACACAGCAGCAGCTCATAGCCTAGTGGCAGCAGACGGTGCAATAGGCCTGATAACCATCGTCATCATGTCCTAGGTGCTCTTGGCCACCTCGGTAAGGTCGGTCAGGAGCGCCTGGGCAGACATGGGCGCAGGGACTGAAATAGGAGTGGCTCGACCAGGTCATTCTCTTTAGTCCTGCTGGCAGTCGTATTATACCATCTTCTGGCGAGCAGCCAGGAGATGAGGATGGCTAGTAGTCCTATTGCACCGTCTTCTGGCGAGCAGCCAGGAGATGAGGATGGCTAGCGGTCCTACTGCACCCTCTGCTGCCAGCCAAAGATGTAAAAGATTGATGGAGTGGATCAAAACAAGAAATAGACCAGATTTGTTTTGTATTCATTTGCTCCCCCCTCCCTCCGTGAAATCAACGGCTGACAATCATTTCGGTGAGGTCTGTCACAGGCACCTTGAAAAGTTTAATGGATATTCAGTCCTGCCTGGAATACTGGGGGGAGGGATAGTTCAGTGGGTTGAGCATTGGCCTGCTAAACCCAGGGTTTTGAGTTCAATCCTTGAGGGGGCCATTCTGTGTGACAGTTGTTTGTGTTTCTCCTTGATGTAAAGCCACCCCTTTGTTGATTTTAATTCCCTGTAAGCCAACTCTGTCAGCCATGTCATCAGTTGCCCCTCCCTCCATCAGAGCAATGGCAGACAATCATTCCGCGCCTTTTTTCCGTGCAGATGCCATACCATGGCAAGCATGGAGCCCGCTCAGATCACTTTGGCAATTAGGAGCACATTAAACACCACGTGCATTATCCAGCAGTATATGCAGCACCAGAACCTGCCAAAGCGAAACCGGGCGAGTAGGCGACATCAGCGCAGTGACGAGAGTGATGAGGACATGGACACAGACTTCTCTCAAAGCACGGGCCCTGGCAATGTGGGCATCATGGTGCTAATGGGGCAGGTTCAGTCCATGAAACGCCAATTCTGGGCCTGGGAAACAAGCACAGACTGGTGGGACTGCATAGTGCTGCAGGTCTGGGATGATTCCCAGTGGCTGCGAAACTTTCGCATGCATAAGGGCACTTTCATGGAACTTTGTGACTTGCTTTCCCCTGCCCTGAAGCGCCAGAATACCAAGATGAGAGCAGCCCTCACAATTGAGAAGCGAGTGGCAATAGCCTTGTGGAAGCTTGCAACGCCAGACAGCTACCAGTCAGTCGGGAATCAATTTGGAATGGGCAAATCTACTGTGGGGGCTGCTGTGATGCAAGTAGCCCACGCAATCAAAGATCTGCTGATATCAAGGATAGTGAGTCTGGGAAATGTGCAGGTCATAGTGGATGGCTATGCTGCAATGGGATTCCCTAACTGTGGTGGGGCCATAGACGGAACCCATATCCCTATCTTGGCACCGGAGCACCAAGCCGGCGAGTACATAAACCACAAGGGGTAATTTTCAATAGTGCTGCAAGCACTGGTGGATCACAAGGGATGTTTCGCCAACATCAACATGGGATGGCTGGGAAAGGTACATGACACTGGCATCTTCAGGAACTCTGGTCTGTTTCAAAAGCTGCAGGAAGGGACTTTCTTCCCAGACCAGAAAATAACCGTTGGGGATGTTGAAATGCCTATAGTTATCCTTCGGGACCCAGCCTACCCCTTAATGGCATGGCTCATGAAGCTGTACACAGGCAGCCTGGACAGTAGTCAGGAGCTGTTCAACTACAGGCTGAGCAAGTGCAGAATGGTGGTAGAATGTGCATTTGGACGTTTAAAGGCGCGCTGGTGCAGTTTACTGACTCGCTTAGACCTCAGTGAAACCAATATTCCCATTGTTATTACTGCTTGCTGTGCGCTCCACAATATCTGTGAGAGTAAGGGGGAGACGTTTATAGTGGGGTGGGAGGTTGAGGCAAATCACCTGGCCGCTGGTTATCCGCAGCCAGACACCAGGGCAGTTAGAAGAGCACAGGAGGGTGTGGTGCTTATCAGAGAAGCTTTGAAAACCAGTTTCATGACTGGCCAGGCTACGGTGTGAAAGTTCTGTTTGTTTCTCCTTGATGAACCACCTCCCCCCGCCTCTTGGTTCACTCTACTTCCCTGTAAGCTAACCACCCTCCCCTCCTCCCTTCGATCACTGCTTGCAGAGTCAATAAAGTCATTGTTGCTTCACATTCATGCATTCTTTATTAATTCATCACACCAATAGGGGGATGACTGCCAAGGTAGCCCAGGAGGGGTGGTGGAGCAGGAAAGGACCAGGAGGGGTGGTGGAGGAGGGAAGGACAAGGCCACACAGCACTTTCAATAAGTTTTAAACTTATTGAATGCCAGCCTTCTGTTGCTTGGGCAATCCTCTGGGGTGGAGTGGCTGGGTGGCCAGAGGGCCCCCCCCCACCGCGTTCTTGGGCGTCTGGGTGAGGAGGCTATCGAACTTGGGAAGGAGGGCGGTTGGCTACACAGGGGCTGTAGTGGCGGTCTGTGCTCCTGCTGCCTTTCCTGCAGCTCAACCATACGCTGGAGCATATTAGTTTGATCCTCCAGCAGCCTCAGCATGGATTCCTGCCTCCTCTCATCACGCTGCTGCCACCTTTCAGCTTCAGCCCGCCACCTACTCTCTTCAGTCCACCACCTCTCCTTGCATTCATTTTGTGCTTTCCTGCACTCTGACATTGTCTGCCTCCACGCATTTGTCTGTGCTCTGTCAGCGTGGGAGGACAGCATGAGCTCAGAGAACATTTCATCGCGAGTGTGTTTTTTTCGCATTCTAATCTTCGCTAGCCTCTGGGAAGGAGAAGATCCTGTGATCCTTGAAACACATGCAACTGGTGGAGGAAAAAAAAAGGGACAGTGGTATTTAAAAAGACACATTTTCTAGAACAATGGCTACACTCTTTCACGGTAAACCTTGCTGTTAACATTACATACATAGCACATGTGCTTTCATTCCAAGGTCGCATTTTGCCTCCCCCAGTGCATGGCTAGCCCCTCCCGCCTCCCCATGGCTAACCGCGGGGAACATTTCTGTTCAGCCACAGGCAAACAGCCCAGCAGGAACGGGCACCTCTGAATGTCCCCTTAAGAAAAGCACCCTATTTCAACCAGGTGACCATGAACAATATCACTCTCCTGAGGATAACACAGAGAGATAAAGAACGGATGTTGTTTGCACGCCAGAAAACATACGCTGCAATGCTTTGTTCTGCAATGATTCCCGACTACTTACTACTGGCCTGGCATGGTAAAGTGTCCTACCAGGTGGACGGAATAAGGCTGTCCTCCCCTGAAAAACTTTTGCAAAGGCTTTGGGAGTACATCCAGGAGAGCTTTATGGAGATGTCCCTGGAGGATTTCCGCTCCATCCCCAGACACATTAACAGACTTTTCCTGTAGCTGTACTGGCCGCGAATGCCAGGGCAAATTAGTCATTAAACATGCTTGCTTTTAAACCATGTTTACTATTTAAAAGGTACACTCACCAGAGGTCCCTTCTCTGTCTGGTGGGTCCGGGAGGCAGCCTTGGGTGGGTTCAGGGGGTACTGGCTCCAGGTCCAGGGTGAGAAACAGTTCCTGGCTGTTGGGAAAACTGGTTTCTCCGCTTGCTTGCTGTGAGCTATCTTCCTCGTCCCCAAAACCTGCTTCCATGTTGCCTCCCTCTCCATTGACGGAGTCAAAGCACATGGCTGGGGTAGTGGTGGCTGAACCCCCTAAAATGGCATGCAGCTCATCATAGAAGCGGCATGATTGGGGCTCTGACCTGGAGCAGCCGTTTGCCTCTCTGGTTTTCTGGTAGGCTTGCCTCAGCTCCTTAAGTTTCACGCGGTACTGCTTCGGGTCCCTGTTATGGCCTCTGTCCTTCATGCCCTGGGAGATTTTGACAAATGTTTTGGCATTTCAAAAACTGGAATGGAGTTCTGATAGCATGGATTCTTCTCCCGATACAGCGATCAGATCCCGTACCTCCCGTTCAGTCCATGCTGGAGCTCTTTTGCAATTCTGGGACTCCATCGTGGTCACCTCTGCTGATGAGCTCTGCATGGTCACCTGCAGCTTGCCACGCTGGCCAAACAGGAAATGAGATTCAAAAGTTCGCGGGCCTTTTCCTGTCTACCTGGCTAGTGCATCTGAGTTGAGAGTGCTGTCCAGAGCGGTCACAATGGAGCACTCTGGGATAGCTCCCGGATGCCAATACCATCAAATTGCATCCACGCTACACCAAATTCGACCCAGCAAGGCCAATTTCATTGCTAATCCCCTTGTCGGGGGCGGAGTAAAGAAATTGATTTTAAGAGCTCTTTAAGTCGAAAAAAAGGGCTTTGTCATGTGGACGGGTGCAGGGTTAAATCGATTTAATGCTGCTAAATTCAATCTCAACTCCTAGTGTAGACCAGGGCTTATTTGGTTTTATATAGTGACATGTAGATTTAAGCAGTATAAATGCTGAATAGTAACTCAATTACCACTCATCATACATATCCTATTTCATAATGAATTAGTTTTATTGAGCTATTAATAACTGTCTCACTGAACTTAAATAAAATGTGTAGTTGCGGGACCTCATTTATAGCATTGGCAAACACCATCCATTGTTGCATGCTGTCTTGGAAATTCAGAAAGGCTAGAGATGAGACTTCAGCCAACAGAAATATTACTAGCCCCTGCTGAGAGGTAAAATTTTGAAAAGTTTCACCTCAAACTGAAGCTAGTGATTAAATCCTCTTCTCCCCCAAGCCCTGCCTTGACATTTCTGAGGTTTTAAAATCTTGCTGGTGTCAAGAGGGTCATTTATTAAACTATTTGCTTGTCAGTACATTCTACAGTACATTCTGTCCCTTTGCTAAGATACTATATATTCATGGATGAAGGGTAACAATCTGATTTTGGCAGGAATATTTATATTTATCTGAAAAAGAAAATTATATCAGCTACTACAAATGCTCAGAGGGGTTTTTTTTAGTGGCTAGAGCTATGCAGTTGTACCAAGATCTCTTTCTAGTGCCAGGGTACTTACTTATTGCAGGTAATGTAGCCCAGATGTTTGCAAGTTCAACTGAAGGATTTCAATTTCAGATAAGAATTTCTTTTCCCCACCAGCAGATTGTTCATATATTGTTAGACTTGCGTGCTTTGTGCACACGCTTACTTCCTCCTCCTACAAGCTACTCAACTCTGTGCAACTGCATTACATCCCTCCGACAGGAATACACGGGTGCTAAAAGTGCTTTGTTCTCCAGTTTATCCTTCACCTTCTGTTTATCAATGCCCAGAACAAAAGAGTGAAATGGTCTCTAGTTAATGCTTACAAAATCAGTCACTATATACATCCTCAGTTTAGACTCCAGTCCTAGCTGATGTGATTTGAATACTAGAATTCATATTGCAACTATAGATTTTCATGGAGCTGCCAAATACACTCTCACTAACTGAGATTAAGCAAAACTTGTTTTTTTGAATTGTCTGGCTGATAGTTTGCTGCCCTTTCATTAACAATAATCACAGATGGGATTTTTCCATGGGTCATGCAAATGTATGCCAAAGAGGCTCTTCAGAGAGGCCATAACTAGATGGTTGAAGTGTGATGGACAGATATGAGTATACGTTATACCCACATACTAACCAGTCACACAGATGATTCTACTAAAGTGTAAATCCACCATATGTTTAGTTTTGCCTTCTTCAAGTTGTAAAGGATGAATTTTATTGTTTGTGAGACTGAGGGACTGTTACTGGATGAAAGTCTATGACCTTTGTTATCCAGGAGGTCAGATTAGGTCATCTAATGGTTCCTTCTGGACGAAAAAATCTAGATATCGATGAAACTCAAGATGTTTTCCAAAGAAACAGAGCTAAACAATGTGGGAGTAGTTGTGAAGAGCTCTCATCCTATTTCATTTGAAAGATCAAATAAATAAAAGACAGTCTCTCCCTTCTTTCGTGTTGTATCCCAAGCACATTTCCCTATGTCAACAAAAGCTCTGACCTACTTCCTTTGAAGCTAATGGCAAAACCCCATTGATTTAAATGGCAGCAGAATTGGGCCCTAAGAATTTTTAGTGGAATTACGAGTGTAACGTAATCTTGCCATTAGTGAGAGGGAAATCGGGGAAGGTTCAGCAGTTCATTTTGGAGATTTGCTTTTACGGGGATTCTCTGAATCTGTCTAATCCTCTTCTCTAGAAACAGAGCTGGAAATCTTACAAGAGGGTTTATCATGACATTTCTGATACTCTGTGTTCCAGGAGGATTCAGAAATACCATGGTATTCTCAAACTAGTCAGAATGGGAACTATGGTTTTTGTGCAGAAGCTGGTATAGGCTGGTGCTGGGGAAACTTGAAAGTTGGAACTGTCGTCACACTTGGTATATCAGAAATACCATCAGTGTAACAACAATAACCTCTTTGCTCAACATAAAGCTCTTCACAGCCATTTTTAAGTCTCACTGTAGCAGTAATCGTCATGCATTGTAGAGATTAAGGACCATTCTTGTACAGAATAATCCACGCCAGAGCATTAGTTGTAAATTTCAGTGCAAATCTGAATTCTAAATCAAATTAATTATGTGCAATATTCTGGCTCAGTAAACATGAATTTGGATGTATTCTATGAAACATTCAACCATCGCAGTGATAAGTGAGATGTGAAAACACAGGCCAGTTCTAAACTACAAAATTTCACAGGCATAGCTACATTGGTTAGGAATGTGGGGAGGGGAGTGGAAATCATACTCCTAATGACAGTTATGTCAGCACAAAAACCAAAACATGCAGAAATGGTTTACCCAGCAAAGTCTCGTTGCCAGTATAGCTTATGTCAAGTGGGGAGGTATTTACCTACACTGGCAAAAGATCTCCTTTTGCCAATATAAGATGTGTCTCCATTAGGGGGATTTGCTGGTGTAGCTATGCCGGCAACCCTTTTTGTAATGTAGACGATCTCAGAGAGAAAACATATGAATCAAGTTCCATAGGAGTGATTGCACTTCCAGCATTTCAATGCCTCTTTTTTAGCACAATGTTTGTTCTCATTATTTATCCTTATTACATAAGAAAATGGTTGTTCTCATAAAAATGTTTGTTTCTCACCCTTTTCTACAATACATACCAAACTTTGTTTCTGAAAGGCTTCATTTTTTTGGTCTTCCACTGTAACTTGGAAAGTCCCAGGTTGAATAACAAGAGGGAATTACTTTAAAATGAGATGATCATAGTGTCAATCAGTGATTCCCGGGATCTATTATGAAGTTAGCTAGGCTTCTGACCATTAAAAAAACAAAACACCTCACTGATGAAATTACAGTACAAATACAGACATTTTATTGCTATTGGGAAGTTTTCAATATTTACATGCAAAAATAATCCCAGATTTACTAACATTTTCTTCCCAAACAGCACGATTCAAATGGCAATTACACAAATTTTGTCAAAAAATGATGTCTATAGTATAAAAGAGGCAGCTTTGCACACAGAGCCCATGCATATTAGGATAAAGGCAGTAGTCCCATGCAATCACCACTCCCATAATACTGGGAGGTAGCTATGGGAGAGGTGGAAAGCCCAGACTTGAGACTTTAAAAAGAAAGCTTCATCCTTTGTGCACAACATCTGTGTTCGAAACCTTTGCATAGTGGCAAGCATTTCTAAATGTCTTAGTCAACTGTGAAGCAGAAGTCATTGCAAATATAAAGTTTTTCACTGAAATTGGTATTTCTGCTCCAACTTGTGGCAGTGAATTTAGGTTTCTTTTATTGAATTCTGTATTTTAAATGAAGACTTGGCTATATCAACAGACAATATGCAGAAGAGACAATGGAGTTTGACTAAGATATCATTCCTGACCACCATTCATGAAAAACTGCCTCATAATTTGTTTAAATAAAAAGTTCATAGATGGGTGCTTGGTTCATAGATGGAGCCTGAGAGTCCTTGATAAATATCATTGTAAGTAGTCCCTTAATATTGTATTTAAAATGAGCTAACTATCCAGCATGCTTTTTAACTCACTTTTGAATGTGCATGCTACTCTATTCTACATCATGTAGTTATGGAGGACAGTTGTGCTAACTTCATACTAACAGTGAATGCCAAGAGACTGTTACACTCAGAACTAGAGATAGGCCCAAACCAAGCCTTCGAATTTAGGGATTGTTTAAAACCCAGATCTAGAGTTCTGAAAATGCCCCGCCCATTTATAATCACAAGGGGCTAAAACAAACATCTGAACACCCCTAAACTTTGAATTGTTTAAAATTCAGGTGTCTATTTTGTGGCTTGAGCCTGCTCAGTTCCACTCAGCATCTGTTTTACTGCCTCCACCTTTTCCATTTCATGGCAGCACAGAGACCTGATCTCTCTCTCCTCTTTCCAAGTTTCCTGACAGAAATGAACCTGAAAATCACTGTGCTCTACAAATTTATTCAATCAACCACAAACTGGGGCTACTTCAATCTCTCCCTTAAACCATTGGTGAGGTTTGTTCTTGTCAGAAAGTTTTAATAATGAAAGACTGAAGACCCTTGCAATCAACATCTAAACACCTTTAAAAGTCTGACCTCTAGAGCCTAATCTTCTCAAATGAATGAGCTTCCCAAACAGTGGAGGGTGCTCCAGGTTCAATCCCTTTGCCTACACGCTTCTTGGAGCAAGAACATTATCTGCTTCTATGTAACACAAACCACTTTTGCTGAACAAGTGAGAAATAATTCTTAATTTAAATTTCATTTTATGACAGTCCTGGGGCTGGTCCTTGTGGTACATATCTGCTCCCTCTGCCTGCTTTCAGTTTCACCAGCTTAGCTGCCCAATGGTTCCTTCAGACTCGGCAAAAAGTGCTAAGGCCAACCCACTTTCCTTGGAGTCTGCTGGCATGAGGATTTCTGGAAAGAGGCCAACACTTACTGAATTTTCCATGATTTGCTAGGACTTCCTCATTCTATCTGCCCAGCTTTTAGAATTACTGGTACTTCGTTCAGATGGATTTGCATCTGTTCTTGATCCCAGTTTGCTCTTCCTAGCGCTGCTATAAATTCAAAAGCAATCAGGCAGGAAAGGCTGCCCAGGCACTGTAAGTTGCATGCAATTTTATGTGAGGGTGAGAACAAATGGAAAAAGGGGTTAAAAAAGAACAGCAAAGTAGAAAATGCAGTTTCTGTCTCTGGTGTTGACTCTCACTTGCAATTTCACTGCTGGAGAAACATGGGCATGGCCCATGGTCTTATCAGCCACTCTGAGACCTGGCAAACTTGTACCTACATGGGACTGTTTAGGACGTTGCTTTTAGCGGTCTCTTTCTGGTCACAGGCTCACAGCAGTATTGCAAAATACAGTTTTGGTCAGCTAAGCCAGACTCCTTTTAAACAGAAGGCAAAAGTAGAAAGATAGAAAGAAAAGAAATAAGGTGGGGAAGGAAAATGACACACAAGTCTCACATCCAGTGGAGGTGGTGATGTCATCTGAGCCTCTCTTGGCCTGATCTGGTCAGGATGATGAAGGCTCAGTGATGTCACAGTGGATCCCAAGGTCCCAGGAGACAGTGGGGGTGGCAGCTGTGATGAATGAAGCTCATACTTTCTCCTTCTTTCAGTCAGCAATTGCATTCGTGCTTCATTTGCTCCCCTCCCCTAAAGTCTTTTAAGGCTCCTAGAAGGGTGTGATGGGCAGAATAGCTCACCCTTTAATTATTTTGTCCACCAATTAGGCACACCCGTTTTAGTTTTTTGATTTCTGGCCCCACACTTTTCTTGTTTATCTGGCATGATCTCAGTACAGTCATTGAATTGTAACAGGAAGCCTTTTTTACTATTATTTAATTCAATTTGTCTCCCTTTAGCAACTTTTCCCCATCAATATTTGTTGTTATGGGTTGTGACATTTTATGAACTTTCACTCACTTTTCACAGTTGAGCTCGACAATTAGGGTACACCTGCAGGCCCAGTTAACAATAGATCCTGTCTGTAGGGTTCCCACACATCCCACATCCCAAAGTCCAGCAAAAATCCAAGTCAAGTCCCCCAATTCAGGTTTAAGAGACGTCAGGAAATGCTAGGTCCCCTTTCCCTATTGCAACTGCCTTCACCCACTTAACCTTGAAGTGATCAAGAAGGTGTACAAATAATGCAGGTAATGCATTTGCCCTGGAATAGAAGCAGAAGGAATGAAATATTATGACAAGCTTCTCTTCCAACTTTTGGATGCTAATCTGAATCCTTCTGAGGCTCATCCATTCTCTTCTGCTTTGTTTTTAAAAACAGGATGGAAAATGGATTGCTCTCAATTTCTAAAGAAGATAGCATATGGAGTCCTGGGCTCTTCGTACTGTACTGTTTGCTAAAAACAAGGGCTGGAATGAACCATTGATTTTCCTGACAGCTAAATCCACATAGTAGATGCTATTTACTATGCTAGCACATGCACCTCCACTATATTTGTTTCCAGTTCAGTACAAGAGTTGATTCACTGCAGTGTCAGAGACTAGGGGAATCCTTCATATCCAGCAACTATAGAAAACTTACTTACTATTGACAATGACTGTCAACAATGGAGTCCCCCTGGGTTGATGTTAAAAGTGGCTCAGCTGCTAGTGTACATGGAGCTAAATAATTTTCTGTGTCATTACAAATTGCCTGCTGGCCACCATGACCATTGGGAGAAAACACTATTGGCTGAGTTATCTTCTCTTTTCAGAGAGAAACATGTAATTCAATTAACTTGTGGGAAAGGTTTGCAATGAAACCCAGAGGAAACTCTTCTGCTGTGGTCACACCATTGTGGTTATGGGTAGTATGTTTTTCCATCTTTGGTAGTTTTAATATAATTACATTACATTGTAATATTGTTTCCATTACACTGTAATAAACTCAGGATAAGGCAAAGATTTAGGCCTAATCCTGCAGCACTTACTTCCCTTAAGATTGCTGTTGGGATCAACAAAGGAAGGAGAGAACATTCTTCCATGACAAATATGAACCATATAAAAGGTTTTGGTTTGATTTGAGGTTAAGGACCAAGATTTAGCCCAGTTTTATAGAAATGGTTTTCCTATTGCAGTCACAATTCACACAAGAGTAGTGGTGCCATTATAATCCATAGCAACGTACTTACATTTTTATTTTAACAAGAAATATGTAGGAACAATGTTACAGTAAAAGCATGCAACAATCATAACACTGCTGCAGAAGTCCACTTGTAAAAACACCATTGTATTAACAGCATGCCATAATGGTAAAACTGGTCTCCTCGTTTGCCCCTACTAACTTATTGTTTCTTGGTGTGGTAAGGGTAGATGCAATGGTGTCTTCACACAAGATGAAAGGAAATTATTAATATGCTACTTTTCCAATAAACCTTTGCTATACAATTTTTTATTTTCTGTACACATCTCATTTAGACAGTCTACTAGTGCCACAGTACCTCCGAGTCAGAATAGCAAACAGTATATTTTGATTAATTTAAAAACCAAACTAATTCTCTGTGTGGCTTTTTCCCCCCCACTCAGCTCCCATGACCTCATCATGATATTCAGAATAATATTTTCCCACAGGTCAGTAGATATGTATTTTTGTATTTCCCTAGACAGAAGCTGAAATCATTTCAATGACTGTACCTCACTTCAGAGATGTACTTCAACTAAAGCTATAGTCCAATCATTTGGAAAAAAGAATTTAGTCTTCATTTTGGGAACAAATGTGAAGCCTAATTAATATAACACCTTAGATTACGCATCTCAGTATCTGCGTTGGTAGAGAAATGTTGTAAACAATGGTGGACTGAAATAACATTTGACTTGCCTGTTGATTTTCTTCTGTTCCCTGAAATGGTTCTAGAAGTTTCTCTTGTGCTGGAGGCAGTGTAGAGGAAAGGTTAAGACTGCTAACTAAACCCTTTCAACAGTTAGAAGTGTTTCAAACAGAGACCAGCTTTAAAGACAGATTTTCCCTCATTCCTTTGAGCATTTGCCAGAAAGATGATATCTTAAGTGTGATAAGTCAGGAAAGTAACTCTTCCTCTCTCCATGGTGTCTATGTTGAATCTGATTTACCAAGTCAACAAAAAAATTTCCTGTCAGTCCTGTGACCAGCACAATAGTGTGAAGAATCAAGTAAAACAATGCCAACTAGGTTAAGCAATGGGCCTTCTTCGTGTGTGGAGGAGGGTTCAGAGGCAGCCGCCAAAGGGAAGGCATCAGCTGTATGGTTTCTGAAGGTGCCATATGAGATATCTGTGGATTGAGAAGTCAAAAGCCAAGACTACATGGAACAAATACACTGGAAGAAATGAGGGATATCAGCTCACATCCACAGAGGTCAATCACAGGGCTTGTTACAATGATGATCAGAACCTCTATGATCAGAGGTCACTGGGAATCCTTAAGCTAAAGGAAACGTTGGATAATATGGATGCACTAGAGTGGAGTGCGCTTTGGGGAAAAAATAAAGTCAGCTGGGCAATGCTTCATGGATCTAAAAGTGCAGTATGAACTGAAAGAATATTGTCTAAATGTGGGAGGCTTTACAGTTTACCTACACTTTATTTTTTATTCATTGTAACATCCATGATGTGCTAGGCAATGTCCACACTTTCAAGAAAGGACAGTGCATGGCTTGAATTGCTCACAGTCCCAGGTCTCTGAAACAGGTAGAGGTTAGGGAAGGTGAGCAATAAATAAATCATTACCTTAGTTCAAAATGGGCCCGCCTTATATTTTTAATACAATGAAAAGTGTGTTTTAATATTGCTTCTCATGCATTAGCACTATTGTTTTTGTCTAGGGTTGCAGTATGGTTAACATCCATATATTATGAGGGTATATTTTCCAGACTACCCTGTTCCCACACTATGATGGCACAAGGGGACTGAGAAACCACAGCTGAAAAATGTGACATGTGAGAAACATTCAGGGGACATTTTATAACAGTTTAACGAACAGCAGTTTCATATATTCTAATAGCCATTGCTAAATCCAGCCTAGCGTGAGATAGTGCCACTAGTTAAGAAAAAATAAAGAGTCCATTTACTTTTAGCCATAGTTTGGTATCTTACGCGTTCTACTTGCAATATGATATTATTTTTATTTATTTATCTATTTATTTTGAAGAGTTAGGCACTACTAGTCTGGAATTTCACAGTTGTGCACATGGATTTGTGTACCTGGTTCTCATGAACCTGGAAACACTCTCAAAAAATAGGTTAACTGAAGTGTTCTAGCTCAGTGGAGGCAGAGTAAGCAATAAGTGTCCGTGACATGAATTTATGGATGAGCCTATAGGCTCTTGAAATCAGTAACTTATCCTCAGCAAGCCTGCAATATGCATGCTATTTCAGGGGAGTATGAAGGGCCCAATCCAATTCTTAACGAAGCCAGTAGGCATTAAACCAGCCCCAGTGTCCCTGTCCTGAAGCTATTACCCAGGTGAGTAGTTTGGCTGAAAACAATGAGTAAGCTCTTGAAAGAAGTGAGTAAGAAACATGAGAGTGAATCCTTAGAAACCTAAATTTGAAAGCCAAGAAAGATTGTATAATACTTTGAATTCGTACAGCATCTAATGGACCATAGAAATTGCCATTACTGGGTCAAACCAGTCGGCCATCTAGCCAGTAACAGTTGTCTCCAGAGGAATTTAGTAGGAGATAACTTTGGAAACATTTCTTCCTAACACCTGGCGGAGGCAGGCATATGCCCTGAAGCAAGTGGGTTTATATCCTTCCAAATCTTTATTTTATTTCTTTTCAGTATTTACTATGATTATAATGCCCTTAAACATTAACTGAAGTCACCTTGGTGCTGCTCTTACACATTTAAAGAGAAAAGTGAAAGTGCCTATGCGGACATTAGTCACCCTGTTTCTACTGGGAGGTTTCTGATGCTCACTCCTTCCTGTTTAAAAAGCAAAAAAATACGTAGCTTTATTGCTGTCACCCCCGGCCCCATTACTTTGGCTGCCAATGGGTGTCATTACATGCTACTATGATGCTTTCACAACCCTAAGACTAGCTCTGAGCCTCATATACCCTAACACAGATAGATATGATTGCAGCTAGTATAAAGGGCAGATAAACTGAGGCACAGAGGGGTGCAATGCCTTTCTCCAAGGCCACAAGTCAGTTTCATGGTCAGGACTATAACTTTAATCCTAGTCCTCACTCCCAGTCCCCTGTGCTAATTAATAATCCACATTTCCTCAAGTTATACAGCCCATATACAAATAATTATGTTAAAAGGGAAGTATTTACATTGCAAAGTCAAGTATTCCAAAGTTAGAAAATGAAATATTTACTGTTGCCCAAGCAACCTCAATTCTATCCCTTTGTGCATCCACCCTGAGCACTGAATGAGGCAGGTGTCCTATGGAAAAGAGAATGTGATTATGTCCCATGTGGTGTGCCTCAGTGGGTGGGTGAGTTACTAGGGCCATTTGCTTGGCCCATTTGGCGTATTATGGGAGGAGCTCAACCCATCTCTCCTTTGTCTCTCCCTCTCCCAAGAGCTGGGGAAGGTCCTGCCCCCCATGATGCCCCCTTAGGGGGGAATATGGCTCTCAGGCCATACGCTGGGTCCAGGAGGTGTGGCTGGGATGAGGGAATGGGTCTTTCCTCCAGGTGCGTCAGAAGCTCCCAGGCATTCCTAGTATACTGTGTTCTACTGTTGCTTTAATGGTGGCATGGACAAAACATTAGAATGTTGATGGGTTCGGTTATTATTTTGTCATGCTGACGAAGTTTTCCTGGGGAAGGCAAGTAAGGGAAATGGTGATTTAACAGTTTACAACTCCCCTAAACTCAAATGAAATTTTATGGGACAAATAAAAGGTGCTTCTCTAGCCCAAGGCTTTTCTCCCTGCTGCAAACAATAGAGATATTAAAGCTTCTGAAAAAAGGTGACAAGAATCTTTTATAACGGAAGGTATCAGGCAACAAAGATATAGGGGTCACTACTAGTTCCCGCTATAGTGACAAAGAAATTATTTTTTGAATTCCTTCACAAAACACTTGTAGAATACTGTAGACGGATAAAAACTGAAGCCCATATCAGCTGTAGCCCTTCCTCACTTCTAGTACAACACCCATACCTGCAGCCTTGACTCTTCTCAATGGCATGTGACTCTCAAACTCTTGAAAGTACTTTCACTTTTTCCGGCTACTGTCTTGGCATCAGCGCAGCATTTCAGGATGTTGTCATCATTTATCATTCTTAAATGTTCAGAAGTGGATAGCAACCTTTATTTCTCACAGTTGGCTAAAATTCCATACTCAGCTCTCACTCATCACATAAGATTTTAAACCCGAACCCTTCTAGTCTTACACCATGGTTCTAAGAATTAGGTTCCTATTTTAGGGAAAGGGTTCTCAGTAAAACTCTAAGCTACTCTGCCCATAAATTCTCCAACAGTTATAGTCTGTGCAATCATAGCTCCGTCATACAACCTCCATGCAAAAACTCTACTGGAAAGTCATCACGATAACAAATAACCATCCGATCCACAAATACAACTGTATAACATCTGAGCAGAAATATGCATCAAAAGCAAAAAAGTCTAGTGAAACATTATTGTCCAGCTCAAGAGTTGCATCAAAAAATTAAAATTTAAAATTAAATGTATAACATTGCTCGACTCCAAGAATCATGGGCTTAATAAAGATACCGGATTTATGCGCTTATCAAGCTGTAACCCCCACATTTTGTCTTATGACCACAGGGATATTAACAGGCCACTTCACCTTGAATGGTCCCTTAGAATATGTACTAACTACTTATTCTAAACTGTCTGTTCCTTCTTGCATTTAGCTGTGACACTAAGTACCTTTCCCAGACCTGAAGAAGAGCTCTGTGTAGCTCGAAAGCTTGTCTCTATCATCAACAGAAGATGGTCCAATAAAAGATACTGCCTCACCCACCTGGTCTCTCTAATGTCCTGGGACCAACACGGCTACAGTAGCACTGCATATATCAAAAATATACACAGCTGAACCTGATTTGCCACTGTGTTACACCATCATTCACTCTACTGAAGTCAGTGGGCAGGAAATCAGTTAAGTCATGCCAGTACAAACTAGTATAACTCAGTGGTGAAATGAGGCCTTATGGAGAATCTCAGCATCAGCAGAGTAATAAACCTGAACTAATCTTTTTAAACAGTATTTGTAGAGCCCTGCATGGATACAAAATTTGTATCCACATATGAGTCGTGATCTGCAAAAATGATCTGTGGGTATAAAGCAGATATCCATGGATTTGCAGGGCTCTAAGTATTTGAAGTGTTTAGGAAAGGTGAAGAGAGTTGGCTGTTTATAGGCCACAGGGACAGAAGATTAAATAATGCCAAATGATGTGATTCTGATAATTTAAAGCATTAGCCCAAAGAATTCAATGTGGTTAACGCTATTGATCTTAAATGGGTTCTGTTAACGTCACAGAAGATGCTTAACATAATACTTGTATGGAATTACCTGCAAAATGTGTGCATATCCTTTAGCTGGCAGAGTCAGGCACTTGTGATTCTTTTCATCTTCATTTTCTAGCTAAAAGATTCTAGTACCAGTTTAAATTCCAATAGCTTTTCATACTTCCTGTGGCGATGCGAGACTCACCCTTGCGGCACCTCCTGTTGTCGTCCTGGGAATTAGCTTTTTTTCCAGCCTTGGAGCGCCCTCTGCAGGCCAGTGTCCTGCATGCCTCAGCCCCCCGTGTCCCTCCCAGACCCTTTGGTGCCCCTTTACCTTGGGTGCTGCCCCCTGGCCGTACACCCACTCTGTGTGTCTCCCCATCCTGGGGAATCCCCAACCCTCTATCCCCACCTCGCCTCAGTCTATGGCTACTGCCAGTCACGATCTAGCCCCCGTTCACTGCAGCAGACTGCAATGTACAAGCCATTCATCATAGGCAAAGGGGGGGTTGGACCTGCTGCCTTGGCCTACCCTGGGCCGCACCTCTGCAACCCCAGTACCCTTCCTGGTCTTTCTTCAAAGGCCTGCAGCCTAGGGGGTTTCCAGGCTGGAGCTCCTCTAGCCTTCCCTAGCCCTGCTCCACTCGAGGTACTTTACTCCGCTCCCAAGCAGCCAGGACCGTCTCTCTCTACTGCCAGAGAGAGACTGCCTGAGCTCCTGGCTCCCAGCCTCTTTATAGGGCCAGCTATGGCCTGATTGGGGCGTGGCCCAGCTGTGGCTGCCTTCCCAATCAGCCCAGCTTTTCCCCTGCCCCAGCCCTCTCCCAGGGCTGTTTTAAGCCCTTCAGGGCAGGAGCGGGTGACCACCCTGCTACACTTTTTGTTTGATCCCGCATCCGCCTCCTTCGGGAGGTGGATCGTGACTCCCACTTCTTCTATGCCCTGGAGAAAAGGAGGGGGCCCAAAAAGCACGTCACCTGCCTCCTGGCGGAGGACAGGACCCCCCTCACGGATCCGGAGGAGATGCGTGGAAGGGCCAGGGCCTTCTACGCTAACCTTTTCTCCCCAGATCCGACCGACGCCAATGCCTGCAGGGTGCTCTGGACCGAACTCCCGACGGTCAGCGCGGGCGACTGAGACTGGCTGGAGCTGCCTCTCTCTCTGGCCAGGTTTCAGAGTAACAGCCGTGTTAGTCTGTATTCACAAAAAGAAAAGGAGTACTTGTGGCACCTTAGAGACTAACCAATTTATTTGAGCATAAGCTTTCATGAGCTACAGCTCACTTCATCGGATGCATACTGTGGAAAGTGTAGAAGATCTTTTGATACACACAAAGCATGAAAAAATACCTCCCCCCACCCTCTGGTCACACGATTACAGACATGAAAGTTGCGATATTACAACAAAAAAATTTCAAAACCAGACTCCAGCGAGAGACTGTTGAATTGGAATTCATTTGCCAATTGGATACAATTAACTTAGGCTTGAATAGATACTGGGAGTAGCTAAGTCATTATGCAAGGTAACCTATTTCCCCTTGTTTTTTCCTACCCTCCCCCCCCCCAGACGTTCTTGTTAAACCCTGGATTTGTGCTGGAAATGGCCCACCTTGATTATCATACACATTGTAAGGAGAGTGATCACTTTAGATAAGCTATTACCAACAAGAGAGTGGGTTTGTATGTGTGTGGGGGGGGGAGAAAACCTGGATTTGGGCTGGAAATGGCCCAACTTGATTATCATACACACTGTAAGGAGAGTGATCACTTTAGATAAGCTATTACCAGCAGGAGAGTGGGGTCGAGGGAGGTATTTTTTCATGCTTTGTTTGTATAAAAAGATCTTCTACACTTTCCACAGTACGCATCCGATGAAGTGAGCTGTAGCTCACAAAAGCTTACGCTCAAATAAATAGGTTAGTCTCTAAGGTGCCACAAGTACTCCTTTTCTCTCTGGCCAAGCTCTCGGAAGCCCTCCTTCGCATGCCCACTAACAAATCTCCGGGCATGGACGGGCTGACCATGGAGTTCTACCGCGTGTTCTGGGATGTCTTTGGCCCGGACCTTGTCATCGTCTGGGCTGAGTCCTTGCAAAGCGGGGTCCTTCCTCTCTCGTGCAGGTGAGCTGTGCTCGCCTTATTGCCGAAGAAGGGGGACCTCCGTGACTTACGGAATTGGTGTCCCGTCTCGCTCCTCAGCACAGACTACAAGGTTGTAGCGAAGGCCATCTCGCTGCGGCTGGGGTCCATGCTGGCGGACGTGGTCCATCCCGACCAGACCTACACCGTCCCTGGCCGGACCATCTTTGACAACTTGTATTTGGTCTGGGACCTCTTGGAGCTGGGGCGTAGGGATGGTCTGTCGTTCGCCCTCCTGTGCCTGGACCAGGAGAAGGCATTCGACAGGGTGGACCACGGGTATCTCCTGGGCACCCTGCGGGCATTCGGCTTCAGGCCCCAGTTTGTGGGCTTTCTCCAGGTGCTGTACACTGATGCGGAGTGTCTGGTCCGGCTCAACTGGACCCAGACCAAGCCGGTCAGCTTTGGGCAGGGAGTACGGCAGGGGTGCCCCCTCTCGGGCCAGCAGTATGCTCTGGCGATCGAGCCCTTCCTCCGTCTCCTCCACCAGAGGTTGACGGGGTTGGTGCTTCGGGAGCCAGAACTGCGGCTGGTCCTGTCGGCATACGCCGATGACGTGCTCCTCGTGGTCCAGGACCCGGACGACCTAGTGCGGGTGGAGGCCTGCCAGGCCGTTTATTGGGTGGCCTCCTCCGCCCGGGTCAACTGGGTCAAGAGCTCTGGCTCGGTGGTTGGGAACGGGTGGCAGGCGAGCTCCCTCCCACCCGCACTTCAAGTCATCCGGTGGAGCGCAGGTCCGCTGCTCTATCTTGGTGTTTATCTATCCGCCACGCATCCTTCTCCGCCAGAGAGCTGGCAGGATTTGGAGGCCAGGGTGGGTGAGCGGCTGCGGAGATGGAAAGGACTGTTCCGGTGTCTCTCCCTGCGAGAGAGGGCGCTGGTGGTGAACCAACTGGTCCTGTCCATGCTCTGGCACTGACTCAACACCCTGAGCCTGGCCCCGAGGATCCTGGCCAGGCCCTAGAGGATGGCTCTGGAGTTCTTCTGGCCGGGGCTGCACTGGGTCTCTGCAGGGGCTCTGAGTCTTCCCCTGGAGGAGGGAGGACAGGGCCTGGTTTGCTTGCACAGCCAGGTCCATGTCTTCCGCCTCTAGGCCCTGCAGAGGCTCCTTTATGGTGCAGGTAGTCCGGTGTGGAGCACGTTGGCGCATGCCTTCCTCCGCTGCCTCCAAGGGCTCCGATATGACCGGAAGCTCTTTTTTCTCCATCTGAGAGGCCTTCCACGAGACCTCTCCAAGCTGCCAGTCTTCTACGGTCTCCTCCGGACCTGGAAGCTTTTTTCGGTGACCAGGTCATTTGTGGCCACCGAGGGAGCGGACTTCCTTGCTGAGCCCCTGCTACACAATCTCGACCTCCGTGTGCAGGTGGTGGAGTCGCCCTCGGTGTGTTGGAGGTTGGTCCTGGCAGAAACCACCAGAGTCGGAGACCTTCTGGACTACGACAGGGGGGATTGGGTGGAGCCCTGCACGCTCGGACGACGCATGGGGCTTTCCACCCTTCCGACCCCTAGGCGCGTACTCCCGGAGGTGAAGGCCGCCTTGTCACCCAATTCTCTCGCTTTCCTGCGGTGAGCCCTGCAAGAGGGCGTTCCCTGCCCACCCCTCACCCCTGGCCCTCCGGACATTTTTCTTGGGCCCCTGTTCCACGAGCCCCCCCGGCCTCCCCGTTCCCACACTTCGAGCCGGCTGCATTCCTTGCAGCCGGTCCGGTTTCGAACAGTGACCAGAAACCATCTGTACACGCTCGTGCTCCATACATTGCATTACCTCACCCTCGTGTCCCACCCTGACACCAAATGGCGGGACTATCTTCCATCTAAAGAGGGTGAGGAGCCCCGGTGGGCCAGCCTTTATTCCACCTTGGTCCCACGGCCCGCCGGGGACATCAGTTGGTGGCTCCTTCATGGAGCCGTGAGCATGGGCGTGCACCTGGCGCTGTTCACCCCTACACCTGAGGCCTGCCCCTTTTGCGGCGGGAGGAAGAACCTGGCGCACGCCTATCTCAAATGCGCCAGGTTGCAGCCCCTATTTCGGCTCCTCCAGAACCTCTTGTTGAAGTTCTGGCTGCACTTTTCCCCACACTTGTTCCTCTTCGCACACCCAATCCGTGGCCCCACGAAGTCGCAAGACCTCCTCGTCAACCTCCTCCTGGCTCTGGCCAAAGTCTCCATCTACAATACCAGGAGGAGGATGTTGGATGAGGCGGTGCTCTGCGACTGTGGGGCCTATTTCCGTTCCTCGCTAGTTTCACGCATCCGAGCAGAGTTCCACTGGGCAGCGTCCGCTGGCTCCCTCAACAGCTTTGAGGAGCAGTAGGCGCTGTCCGGGGTTCTCTGCTCAGTGGCCTCATCCGGTATCCTCATTTTGAACCTCTGACCCTCACTCCTGTCCCTGTTTTTCATTAGTTGTCCCCCGTAATCAGTTGGTCCCTGGGTCCAGTGGTCCCTCCTGCTAGGCTGGGGGAGGGGCCTTTAGCAGTGGGTGGGCTTGCGCCCACCCACTTCCCAGGTTTTCCAATAAGATCCCACTACACTTCCCTTTTATTTCTCAGATCCACACGTTTTAAGACTTGCTTTATTCATAATAAATGGGAATAAATATTTATGGTTAAATCCTGGCTTGGTGTAAGCAGATCCAATTCCCTTGTTTGGATAAACTATACACCTTAACTGTACCTTAACTGTACACCAGCTCATAGTGTGATAGAAGAGCCTGTCTTCTCTCATTCAGGGCTTGATCCTACAAGATGCTGAGCACTCTCCCCTCAGTCCAGCAAAGAGCTTAAGTATATACTTAACATTCAGCACGTGAGCAGTACCATTGTAATTAACGGGAGTATTTCTGTGCTTACAGTTAAGCGTGTCCTTAAATTCTCTTGTTGGATTGAGCACAGAACCTTGCAGAATCAAGCTATGTATGTATCATTTCGTTGGTATAACAATTAGGGCCATGCTCAGACCTGGTGTTAGCGGTGTATAGTGTTAGCAGTCTATCAGACTATGAGCTGGTACAGTTAAGATACAGAGCAGCCTTCAACCAAAATCAAACTGATATATGTAAGATGGGATGCAACGGAAACTTTGGGGGAGACGTCTCTGGTGGACTGCTCCTTCCCTCCAAGAGGGTAGAATCCTGTGGGAATGGTGTCCCACTCCTATCTCTCTCTGAAGACAGAAGAACAGTGATGTGGTGGGGACACTGCTGGAGACCTCTTGTTTTGCCTGAGAAGTGGTATGCACACCAATAGGATTTAAGTGCATGCATAAGTGCTTAGCTGAACTGAGACATAAAAGAGTCAGCAAAACCCATGAAGGGAAGCCAGTTGCAGCCAGGTGTAAAGGGACCTCTAGGAATTCTTTGAGACCAAAGGCCCATTCTTCCTTTTTTTACTTCTATTTGTGCTTCAGTATAAGATACGATTTGTCCATCCCTGTAGAACGTTCTGGTGGGTTTCCCCACCTAATATGATCATGGATGTGTTCCTTCTTCCAGAACTTGGAGTGGTGGAGGGACAAGTTATTCTTCCCCTGAGGTCTGGTCTACACTAAAAACCTATATCAGTATAACTACATTTCTCAGGGGTATGAATAATCCACACCCATGAGTGACTTAGTTATGCCAACCTAAACTCCCATGTAGACAGTGCTATGTTGGGGGGGGGGCTTCTCCCACCGACAAACCTACCACCTCTCGGGAAGGTGACTTAACTACACTGACAGGAGACCTCTCTCCTGTCAGCTTAGAGCATCTCCATTAAAGCGTTACAGCAGCACAGCTGCGCCGATGCCATGTTTTAAGTGTAGATGTGCCCTGAGTCCTAAGGTGACACTGGCTTCCTTTTTGGCACCACTTCTAGAGTGCCCCGTTTCCTCCCTTTCTGGAACCGCCACAGGCAGGGACTCTGCACAATTGCACAAGGACATCCTCTTCCTCATGAGCTCACAAAGCAACCTTCACCCACCACTTTAAACCCTGGTGCCTTCAATGGTCTTATCTTTAAGATGACAGCCCGTTTCTGCTGGGTGTGGGTGGCTGATTTCATGGAAATATCACACACTTCTGTGCCTGGTGTCAAACATGCTGCTGCTGCTGTCTGAGGAAGTGGAATGTTTATAAGTGAGCAGCAGCCAGGTTGTGGTTTTAGTGTACATGCAGATTATCAGTACCATACCCTGGACTATCCTTTGGTTTAAATTTCAAACCACAATCCAATCAAGTAGGGAAAAAATATACAATTTAGAATTCTAATTGGATTATGCTGGCACCACTGATCTGCTCCCATTCTGGGCTTAATAGGGGCCATGCAAGTGTCATTGAATTAAATTAGTACCTTGGATCTGGTACTAAAGAGTATTCCATGTTGCACATCTCTTTACTCTTTGTCCCAGTTGGGTGCTTTCCAGGTTTACGTAACCAGAAAGGCCGTTTGGCTTTAAGTCTCATATTTCAGACTTTCTAATTTGTTCCTAAGAAGGTAGCCTGTTATCGACATGGAAGAGAATAGAAAGGTCATGGGAAGCTGAGCGCTCCACGTTCCTGCTCCTTCCCCCCCCCACAACCCTGGAGCAACAAGCCAGCTGTTTGGCGGCAGACGGGCAGGAAGCTCTGGGAGGTAGGCAGAGGAGTGGGGACGTGGTGCGTTCAGGGGAGGAGGCGGAGGAGGAGTTGGGGTGGGGGGAGGGGAGCTTGGCTGCCAGTGGGTCCAGAGCACCCACTAATTTTTCCCCATGGTTGCTCCAGCCCTGGAGCACCCACGGAGTTGGCACCTATGCTGGCACACCCCCAAAGACATTCAGCAGTAATCTGCCCCTCCAGATGTGTTGTGCAGGTTACAGAAGTCTGAGGCCCTACACATCTTACTTCCCACAAAGCCCTTGGAATTAGCATTCTTAATACATTTTCAATACGTATTTCAGCCCCACTAGCTGGGCTCTTGAACACACTTCTCATCTTTCAGCTCATATCACCCAGCAGCTACGTGACTCAGTTAACCAGAATCATCTTATGGGAAGCCACCAGCTGGACTCAGGGAGCATGCTCAGTGAAATCCTCCTAACATCAAAAGGCCCCGAGTTGTCATACAAAGCAATAAGCATGTTGTATCTCTATCCTTTGGATCAATAAAAACAAAGCTGACAGTTTTGGAGCTACCCAACAGAACTTCATTTGTTCTACATCTGCCAAGCCAAGCAGGACAACAGTGCATCTACAGATTGCAGGGCATGCTATTCATTACTGAAATCTCTACATACGTGAGAAAGCTAGTATAACACTTACTGAAAATAAAATATGATATGAAATGTGGAGTTGCATCTTATCTTTAAGATTAATGATATTTGCCATATAAGTTTTCCTTTGATTATCTCTAAGTACTTTCCTAATATACATTCATCTTATAAGGCAAAATATTAATCAATGGGTAAACTGAGAAACAGACATACCAAAAGTCACACGCCAGAATGACAAAGCAAGGAATGGTTTCAGAGTAACAGCCGTGTTAGTCTGTATTCGCAAAAAGAAAAGGAGTACTTGTGGCACCTTAGAGACTAACCAATTTATTTGAGCATAAGCTTTCGTGAGCTACAGCTCACTTCATCGGCTGCATACTGTGGAAATTGCAGAAGACATTATATACACAGACACCATGAAACAATACCTCCTCCCACCCCACTCTCCTGCTGGTAATAGCTTATCAGTAATAGCTTATAAGCTATTACCAGCAGGAGAGTGGGGTGGGAGGAGGTATTGTTTCATGGTGTCTGTATATATAATGTCTTCTGCAATTTCCACAGTATGCATCCGATGAAGTGAGCTGTAGCTCACGAAAGCTCATGCTCAAATAAATTGGTTAGTCTCTAAGGTGCCACTAGTACTCCTTTTCTTAAAGCAAGGAATAAAGTAGCAGGGAGCACTTGGTGCCTACTAGGGTGACCAGATGTCCCGATTTTATAGAGACAGTCCCAATTTTGGGGTCTTTTTCTTATATAGGCTCCTATTACCCCCCATCCCTTGTCCCGATTTTTCACACTTGCTGTCTGGTCACTCTAGTGCCAAGTGGCAGAGGATGTAAGGAGTGTATTGGGATTTACCACAATCTCCAGGTCTGATGTCTGCATAATACCGTGCCAAAGTGTGGTATGTGAGGTCTTTACCAACAGCCAGTAATGTACTGGTCTTCATAGTCATTGTGAAATATATGTATGGCTAATATTTAAGGAGTTATGTATCTATACTGAAAGTTATGTTCTTAAAATAAATTTATGTCAGGGTAGGTAACGCAAAGGTGATCAACATGCTTCTGTCAGGCAGGAAGGAAGGTACACTTACCGCTCTCTGGCTGGTCATGTGTGCATTGTCTGCTTCACAGTGGAAGCCTATCTATAGTCTGAGCTGAATATTCAGAGAGAGATTATAAAACCAGCAAGAAAGGAGTACATGGGCCAGAGGGGGGGGGGGGGGGAAGGAAACTAGTGGGAGGGTCCTGTTCACAAGAAAAGACAATGGATTGTTCAAGTATAACATGGGGTATAGGGAGACACCCTAAATCCTTCCCTGAGGAGACAAGTTGAGTTCATCCCTTGTTTCTAGAAAAAGAGGTCATATCCAACCTGGCTAGAAAATGCTGCAAGGACTTTGAGTTGCTGAACTTCATTAGAGAAGACAGTATTTTGTTAATTAAAACTAGGCTCTAGAAGGTAGGGTATGATTTTATTTTACATGTAACTATTTGTTTCCAATACTTTGACTTGCTACTTTTTGAATCTCCATACTTTAAGTTATCTTTTACTTCTTTTCATTATAAACATATCTAAGGCCTGGTCTACACTCCAGAGTTAGGTCAATGCAAGGAAGTTTACATCGACCTATGGAAGTGTCTACACTAAAATTTTGCTCCCACTGATGTAACTGCCCTACTATGCCAACTTAATAACGCCACCTCCATGGGAGGAGTAGAGTCTATGTCGATGTAGTTAGGTCGACGCAGAGTCAGTGTAGACACTGTGTTGATTACATTGACTATTACTGGCTTTCAGAAGCCATCCCATAATGCCCCGCACTGATTACAATTGATACAAGTGCTCCCAGTGAGGACATGCACCACTGACACAAGGAGCAAATGTAGACACGCCCAAGTGATGTAGTTACTGAGGTGGTTGTATGCCTATGTAAGGTAGGTTGACTTAATTTTGTAGTGCAGACATGCCCTAAGCTCTGTGTTTTAAACAGAGCTGTGTTCTAAGGTGTAACTGGTAAGCTGACGTACACTGGAACAGTGACTTTGTAAATACTGTGAGTGTCCAGTGGATGAGAGGCAGGGCACTCCAGGGTGATGCTTGGCAGGTTTGGGGTGGGAGTGTGCCTATCATTAACTTGTAGAGAGATCAGGATGGGGATGGGGAGCAGGAGCACTTGTGTTGCCAGTGGCTGGTGGAGTCAGGGAGCTGACCCCTGGCAGGCACAGACAAAGGGTCCTTACATTAGGGGCAGGTCATAGCAAAATAAGGATAAGGATATATTGTCCCCATTTTACTGATGGGGATCTTTGGTGCACAGAGATTAATGACCACTTTTTCAGAAGTGCCCTCTAGTTTAGTGTACCTCATTTTCTGAGTACCCAACTTGAGCAGTGCTCAGCTACTGTGGTGATGGAAAACTTACAAGAAGCTGACTATTTTGTGCCTAGGATGTGTGTAGTTTGCAGTGTGGGTTTCAAAGGGGGTATTATGTTCTTTAACTTGCCTACGACAGTTCTTTAGAATTTTATACTAATAGGAATGAAACCAGCTACATTTAATTATAGGAATATTATCCCAGTTAACCAAGCAGGAATAAAGAACAGAGGAATGGAACAGATTTCCACCAATATGAATAATGACAGTGATAAGTAAATATCATTGGCATTTTAGGATTTATTACCACTCATTAAAAGACATTGCAACTCCTGACTATTGATTTAATGGAGTTTAGCATCATGCTGCTTAATCTAAAAACATCCTGTACTTCCAGTGAAGGATAGCAAGCAAAAAATTTAATTTGTAGCAGTAACATCATTCCACTAAAAGCATTTTAAATATAATTACTACACTAAGGCATTTGCAATGTTTGGATTGAGAAAATGTGTTACTAGCAAAGAAATGAAATTTGTGACAGTGTTATTTTGATGAAAATATTCTGTTCAATGAGCCAACTTCATATGGACAGCAGTAAAGAATATGACTTCCGATAGGAGGGCAATGTGCAAGAATGCTTCACTGCAGGAAACAAAATTTTCATTTTCATATACATAAGTACATTCATTAGATCCATTTTTCCATGCAATTATTTTTCAACTAAAGTATCATAATGAGCAAAGATGAACAAGAAAGTTTGTCTTCTTTCAAAGCAAAGGATTAATTTGATTTGTAAAAAAGTGTCTGCATTAAAAAAGGACATTTAAATTAGTTTAATTATTACTTCACAGAAAAGTTAAATGATTCCTGTACCAGATTCTGAATAGCTAATGGTTTTACAATGAAACATTTGATTTGACCCCTTCAGTTCTTTTAAGCATTTGGTCCTATTAAATTCTATTTTACCTACAGGAACAATATTTCACCAGGCAAATGGGGGAAGAGGAAGTTGTGATGCTGCACTCCATAATGCTTTATAAAAATATGCTTATGAGTGTAAATATGACATAACTGGAATATATTTTATGCTAGATATGCCATGTAACATATCTTTGCAAAGACTATGATCTACTGAATATATTCATCCTATTTGTATGCATGTATCATTTTTATATCTGAAGTTATGAGCATTGGCTCTATGCTTATATTTAAAGTGTTTGCTATAGGGAACACATAAGAAAGGTTTGGTCAACATGTTGTGAAGGGATTACTCAAGTAATTGGGAGTACGTAACTAACAATGGATTTTGGGAGACACTAATCCACATCTGAACTTTCCTGGGAACGTTCAAACTAACATGTAAACAATGGCGTCGGCCTGCAACAAGCTGAATTGTTCATGGACCCAGACTAGGAAGGAGTCCAGTCTGTGAAAGAAGCTTATTGGAACATCTCTGGGGGTGAAATTTCATCTGTAATCAGTTTCTTAATGTATTAGGCTTAAATTTGTGTGTTTTGTTTTATTTTGCTTGGTAACTTACTTTGTTCCGTCTAAAGAAAAGAAGTACTTGTGGCACTTCAGAGATTAACAAATTTATTTGAGCATAAGCTTTCATGAGCTACAGCTCACTTCATCGGTTGCATCCGATGAAGTGAGCTGTAGCTCACGAAAGCTTATGCTCAAATAAATTTGTTAGTCTCTAAGGTGCCACAAGTACTCCTTTTCTTTTTGCGAATACAGACTAACACGGCTGCTACTTTGTTCTGTCTGTTATTACTTGGAAGCACTTAAATCCTACTTTTTATACTTAATAAAATCACTTTTTGCTTAATAATTAACCCAGAGTAAGTAATTAATACTTGAGGGAGCAAACAGCTGTGCATATCTCTCTATCAATGTTAAAGAGGGCAGCCAGTTTATGAGTTTACCCTGTATAAGCTTTATTCAGAGTAAAACGGATTCATTTGGGGTTTGGATCCCATTGGGAGCTGGGTGTCTGGGTGCTAGAGGCAGGAGCGCTCTCTAGGGCGTTTTCAGTTAAAGCCTGCAGCTTTGGGGGACGTGGTTCAGACATGGGTCTGTGTTTGCAGCAGGCTGGCATGTCTGGCTCAACAAGACAGGGTTCTGAAGTCCCAAGCTGGCAGGGAAAATGGGCTCAGAGGTAGTCTCACCACGTCAGGTGACAGTCCCAAGCGGGTCTCTCTGACCGAACCCGTCACGGAGGTGTTATTACTAAGTGAGTAGGGAACCTAGAAAAGATAGGTGCAAGGTATGTACAGAGTGGAACATCCATGAAGCAGGCTTTCACAAGTCCATGAAGAGTTTTGAAAATGAAGAACTATCAGCATTTACCTTTGTTAAGCCCACTGACTATCCAGCTCTGAATGTATCTGAAGTGCAGTTATTGCAATTGCCACCACTTCCCTTTCTTCTCTTGGCTGTGCCTACTTTAATTAATTATGTGTAACCCTTCTGCCAGGCCAAGTTGATAGCAGCAAGGGCCGGGTTCAGTACACAGGGGTTCCCTCTCATCAAAGCAAATACAAAACTGGCTCGAGCCCCCACCCAGTGACCTGGGAAAATCTTACACACCCCCGGGCGCCTCGAAGAGGCAATACTTCCCCTCTCGCAAGCACGGAGTCTCGGTGTAGTAGAGAATCTTTAATAACATGAGGTAAATGACATCAGCATTAAATTGGGAAAACACCACAACTAGTGTTCATTAACCAAACCATGAGCAAAGACCCACCCCAGAAAATTGGGCCACATCCTTTCCCTCGGGTTCTTGAGTCCCAGAACCCAAATGTCTCTTGAGTCCAGCAATCCTCAAATCACCCAAAATGTCCAGCCCCAGAGTTCAAAAGTTCATCTGCAGAGTGTTACTCCCCAGTCTGGCTAAAATGTGCCTGTGTGTGGGGGAAAGAGGTAAGGGGTACCTTACGTGTCCTGAAGCTGACTGCCCCACAGGGCTCTGCTCTGCTACGCTGTCTCACGAACGGCTCCGCTCCACCACGACCGGCTCCACTCTGCACAGCTCGCCGTCTCACGAACAGCTCTGCTCAGCTTGCCGTCTCACGAACGGCTCCGCTCCACCACGACCGGCTCCGCTCGGCACAGCTCGCTGTCTCACGAACAGCTCGGCTCAGCTCGCCGTCTCACGAACACACCGCTGTCTCACGAACGGCTCCGCTCCACCACGACTGGCTCCCTCTGCACAGCTCGCCGTCTCACGATCACACCGCTGTCTCACGAACGGCTCCACTCTGCACAGCTCGCCGTCCCACGAACAGCTCTGCTCAGCTCGGCGTCTCGCGAACACACCGCTGTCCCACGAACAGCTCTGCTCAGCTAGCCGTCTCGCGAACGGCTCCGCTCTGCACAGCTCGCCGTCTCACGAACAGCACCACTGCACTCTAGATCTTCCGGCTCCCCACTACTTGACACAGTGCTCAGTGATTTCAGCTCTCAGTGATTTCAGCTCATAGTAGTGGGGGCCTTAGTGCTGGTGCACCATAAGGCCAAAGTGAATGCAGCACAGTACCTGTAGCAAGACTCTTAATAGACCCAACATTAGCTCTGACATTCCACAGTGGAGAGAGACAGAGGTGCAATTGGTGCTTCAGGCCCTCACAAAGGGGCCCACACCACCAGGTACTAATACCTGTCTCAAGTCTCTCTCCCTTCACAGAGTTTTGGAACCCATGTCCCTTGCCTAGCGAGTGCTACTCAGTTGATGGTGAGTCCCTCCATCATAACAAAAGGCCAAGTACAGTTCCAAGCACAGTTCCCATAATCAGGGTAATAACAATTTACTCTTCCCGCCCCAATAACAAAGACACTGGGGATCCCACAACAGCCAAAGTGACCATTTGGGCAGTTATGGCCTCATTCTAGGCGGGGTGGGTGTGCCTATGCAAATTGAGATCAGCCCCTGAAGTTCTTTTCCACTACTTGCCACACCTCACCACCAGATGTCAGGGTGGAGCCCATCCTGACTCTGCTTACATCTGATACAAGTCTGAAGTATTGTATCCGCAAGTGGACAAGAAAGGATGTGGGTCACCATGTCAGCATTCCAATACATATCATTCCAGACCTACACTATGGCCTTGCCTACACATATCTTGCACTGGTTTAATTTAACCTGATTTAGTTAAACCAGTGCAAACCCCTATGGGTAAGTCTACCTTGCAATTAGGCATCCACATCTAACCCTCCCCCTTTATGGGGTCCCAGAGCTCAGGCTCAAGCCTGAGCCTAAACATCTATACTGCAATTAAACAGCCCCTTACCCCAAGCTAGCTGACAAGGACCAGGTACCGGTGTCTAATTGCCACATAGCCATACCCTATGTGGCCATTCTTGCTTCAGTTTAAGTGTCTTTCTGTGGTTTCATTAACCTGTTCCTAATTGACTTAGGCTAAAATGAAATACACATTTCACACAGCTCTTTGCACCAGTTTATCTAAATCACGTTAAATTAAAAAGATGTTTTTCGTTAAACTTATGCAGCTCCGCATTTAGACAAGTCCTAAGAATGGTAAGGAATACATTTTATGAGTCCTCACAACCCAGAGGTTGATTAATAATCAGGCCTTGGAATAGATCATCCAAAATACAGCCTTGAGTCTCAAAGCAAAAATGAAATTTTATATTGCTATGGAATTATTATCTCTGCCATTTCTAAGAATGCCAGGGATTTAATCCATCTACTGTCATTTTAGGACAAATCCTCAGCTGAAGCTGAAGATCTGGTTCTTCCCATCAAAAGATGTTGAGATAAAAAGCTGCAGATGTTATCCTAAAGTTGCACTCACTCACCAGAAAAGGCTGACCAGTAAATTGTAGCCAGTCACACTGCAAACTCCAGCATCGGCCTCTGCAGTTTAGTTGCAGTCTATTTCTCTGGGAAGAAATGCCACCAAGATTAGTTCCCTAAGTTCTCATTTCTTTTGTTTTCACCAAAGAAACAGGACAGATAAAATAATCGGCAAAAAAAAAATGTTTCTGCAAATCATGTCTGCTACACTGAATTTTGGCTCATTTCAGTGCAGTTCTGTTTCTGACATTAAAAATGTATTAACATTCACAAAAATTTATGACTTTCATAAAATCTTTGTTTGTTAATGCTTGTAAAGCACTTTGAGATCCTTGAATGAAAAAAGTTATATAAGTGCAAAGAAAAAGGAGTAGCAAAGTTATAATGCTGAAAATGATATCACAGGATTCTGTGTTTATTCCCTTCCAAACATCTCCAAATCAAATGGTCAGTGTGAAATTTTTTTTAAAAAAAGTGTTTTCTTTTATGTTTACTGTAAACGTAGCCTGGATCCAAAAGTTACACTGTGTTTCTGCTTCCCACATCACTGTCAGTACCAATGAACTGATCCATCCTTAAATATTTTGCTTGCTTGTCCTTCATAACTTGCTGAGTTAGATGAACACCTTTGCCTCCTGTATGGCTGTCTTGGTATTGCAGGAACTGATGAATGCAACACAGTTATAATACTGAGAATTTGAGAAGTGGAAGTGTAGATATTAGATCTTATTAATATACCATCAGTTTTGAAGCAGAAATTCCCCCTTGAGACCCATGTGACTTTCTGCTTACAATCGATAGCATGATCTGACCCATTGTGAGCACTTTAAAACGGTTACTGCTGACAATTTAGTTGATGCACAAGGCAGAATAGGATCCAGCTCATTCTTCCACTGCAGTATTAGCTAAGCGATGCCAAATAGTGTCAAAAGTTATCCACTGCTTTATCATGAAAGTAAAATATAGCTAAATGAGAAGGCACCATTTTTACTTTGCAATGATTCTGACTACAGCTGGGCAAATTCTGCAAATATTCTTTTCAGATTTTCCCTAGACAGAACTCTTTATGTTAAATGTTAGTTTCTATGCAAGCTCTCCCGGCGTAGGCTACTGGTAACCTGAACCCTCAATCTCCTTTTTATGCAAAAATATCAGGTAAATTTGGGGATGCCTCAAAGATCCACATAACTGTCCCCAACATCCTTTGGCCAACCCTGTGCATGATGCTGTAATCAGTGTACAAGTGTTGGTTATATTTTCGGGGATGGACTTGAAAAAAAATGTCTTTTACCTTTTCTCCATTCACCTTCTGTTTTCTTTCTCTTTTCACCTTTACCTGCCCATCTTTTTCCTCCTGTCTTTTTTTCTTTGATTCACCATTAACCTTCTCCACTGTTTTGTCAGTCTGTTATGCCGCCACTGCTGTTATCCCTTTTCTCTTATCTTTGTTTATCATCTCCCCTTTCTCTTCATTTCCACCCTCTTCAGATTCATTTCCTCTTCATTATCTTCCCTTCCCTTGTCTTCCGCCTATGCCTTTGTCTCTACTGATCCACAGTCCTCACATTGTCCTTTTCTTCTTTCACCTTTTACCTATGGATCCCCATCAAGTAAGCAGGCTGTGTGGTAGTTTGCAATTATAATAACCTGAGTTTAAGATATTTTCCATAGCCATATACATAGCTCTAGGTTTTTTTCATTATACTTATGTTATTCTAGATACTGTATATATTAGTTCCTCTGGTTGTGTTGTCAAAGTTCCATGTACTTATGGTGCACTAAAGAATGTAAGTGAAACTAACAATATTTTGGCTTCAGTAACTATAAATACCTTGACTAAAAAAATTCTAACAAGTTTCATGTTCCATTCCAAAAATGGAGATGCCAAGAAAAGTTTTATGAAGTGAACTTTCAGTGCACATATGCCACTTACTCTTTCTCATATTCTAAATCATTATGGGTAACATTTTCAAAGATGCCTAAGTGACTTAGGTGCCTAAGTCCCATTTTTAACGGGAATCGGGTTCCTAACCTAATTAGGCACTTTTGTGCAGAACAAATGACTTCCCAACTCAAACAGAAACCCTCAGAGGATAGGCTCTCCCATTGTCACTTTCTCCTCCTCCTCCTCTCTCCCCTACCTCTGCCTTCCTCCTGCTTCACTGACTCTTCATTCTGAACCCCACATACATTATCCCACCCCTCCACCACTTGCCTTTCAATTTCCCTCCTCAAGCCACATGCCTTGCCCTCATTTTCACTGTGTGTGAGAGAGAAAGAGTGCAGGATAAATGGAAGGAGGGGAGGAAGAACGAATAGTAGGGCTAGGGGAAGTCCTCCTTCCCACCTACTCCAACTTCTGGCAGCAAGAGTGGCCCAGAAAAAGAGGAGTTTCTGAGGCCCTTTCTCACCCAGGCTGGTGGCATTAGAAGTAGCCTAGGAAAAGGAAGCCTTGCTGCATTTTCTTTCCCAGCCAGCGTCTCTGGAATTAACTGCTCCTTCCTCCTCAATCATCCCTAGCTGGTGGCACCAGCACAGCTATGAGACAGGAGAGTTCTGGAATGCCCATCATTAGGCTAGAGTGAACTTGGCTCCAAATCCACATTCCAAAAATTGTTAGCTGCCCAGTTGCCTCTTTATTTTTTTGCTTTACATGAACTTAAGGGATGCTGAGCCAGAGTTATAAATCAGATATGGAAAGGAAACAGAAAAGTACAGCACAGAGCAAATGATGCTTAAATAAACCCAGCCAGACTTCTGCATCTGTACACTCTCGACCTCCATAGGAGACTCCAAAGCTGATGACAGGAGGAGGCTATTCGGTCTTCCACTATGTTCATAGGGAGTATGGCAACCAGGACCCAAATTAGACCAGACCTCCAAGTTGCCCTAACCTGTACCACGTGCCAAATGGGCCTCTGAGAGCCCCAGGATCAGGGACGATAAAGCTGCCTCCCCTGTGTCTCTGTGCTCATAGGGTATGTCTACACTGCACACTAAGCCCAGATTCTGATTCAGATTTGGGCCCAAGCCCTGCACCTGTCCACATACAAGTCAGTGTGACTTGGGTCAGCAAACACTGAGAGCCCAGGTCCTAGGACTCTGCTATGTCAGAACCTGAGTCCTGCTGTGACTTGGGTCCAAGCCCTGTCATTTTGCAGTGTGGATGCAGGTCAAGCCGCAGACCCAAATCAGAAGGTCTGTGTAGTGCAGTGTGGATGTATTAGCACAACTGTGAGAATCGGGTCCAGCAATTGTAAGCCCAGTTTTACAGTGCAATGTGGGCACTCAAGCATGGGCTTGAAAACACTGAGTCCACAAGCCTGGGTCCCACAGTGGGCACATCTTAATTTTGTTTTGATCTTAGAATTAGACAAAATGTCTTGAGATAACTAAAAGTCTTGCAGTGAATAGATTTCATAATTCAGGTCATGAATGACTCCCATTAGCTTATATTTAAAGCTAAAGCAAACAGAAACAATACTAAGGTTTACCTATTTAAGAGTCCAAAATGTAGCAAATCGTCACAGAAAGTGGAGGGAGGAGCAGGAGGAAATAATGTGGAGAAGGCAAGAGAGGAAGGAAGCCAGTCTGTTTTGCACATGGCTTGAATTCTAGCTGTGGTTGTAGCATGGCTGTAAATAGTTCTGTTAATAAAGAGTCAGTTTAGTTTTAGAAACACGGAGACCTGTCATGTCGTTATGCAGCACATGGTACATGGAACATGGTGGCAACTCAGTCTAGTGAGACCCATAACAGGAAGGAGAGTGTGATTAACAGGCAAACACATAGCATCTGCAAACAGGCTGCACAGAGGACTGGGACCACCAGGAATGCTGGATTTCTTAACAAAAAAACCTTTCATTGGAATGGAAGCAATGTAAGCAAGAATAATACCTTCATACAGAGCTGACCACAGGGGATACAGGTGAAGAACAGAGAGTGCTTTGTTACTATTTTATTGGAGGAAGGGATTAGAAGTATGTGAGAAGACACTCTAATAATGCCTGAAACACTGGAACAGCTGATAAAGGTGTCTGAGTACCGTAAACCCAAACAGTATGCCACTGTAGAGACACTTGAAGAAGAGCTCTGTGTAAGCTTGTCTCTCTCGGATGCTGATCCAATAAAAGATATCACCTCACCCACCTTGTCACTGTAGAGAGTTACTTTTTTTTAACCTGAAACCAAGAAGCAGAAGAGGAAATCGATACTTGTATTACAGAGCTGAGAACTTTGGCATCCACATGTAACTTTGGAGACATTAAAAATTCCCTAATTGGAGTGAGAATTATGTGTGGGACACGTGATTCTCGTTAACAGGACAGAGTGTGGGGAGAAGGGGATTTAACCCTGGAGAAATGGCTTCAAATAGCAAGGGCAGCTGAATTGTCCATGGAAGGGATCAAAGTAACAACAATCACTAGTGCAGAACAAGTGCACAGGCTCAAGCTGAAGGAATCCAGGAGGCAGGGCAGAGACTGACCAGCCAAGAATGCAGACATCATGCTGCAGTGTATATACTTTGGAAAGCAACACTGAAGGCAGAAAGAAAAATGCCCAGCCTGTGGGTAGTGGTGCAAAGGATGTGGGAAACAAAACCAATGTATGTCCCAGTACTGAAGCCACCCCTGGAAGAAAGGCAGAAGTACATGCAGGGATTGAGAATATAGAGACTTCCAACAAAGTTTCTGCAGTGCACTTCTAGCAAACCCAAAAACCTGCAGTTTATGCACACTGAGGATGAAGGCGGCCAGCCATTCAACCGCCATATTTGCAACCATGCTATTAGATCAACGACCAGTTAGATTCCAGATGGATCATGGAGCCTGCTGCAATTTAACCCAGCAACACAGATAAGCATCAATATTAGACTGGAGGAATATGACCCAAGTGCAATAAAACCATTCTGAGACCAATGGGCAAATGCAGGCCATTGATAAGAAACCCATGAAACAAGAGACATAACTTGGAATTTATAGTAGTTGACACATTGGAGTACCACCCACTGCTGGGCAGTGCAAACCATGGATTTGCTTGCAGTACAATACCAAAGTATCCTCAATGTGAGAGAAGGCCCAGGCCTCTGTCCAGCATTCTAACAGAATGTCAGGACATATTTCAAGGACATGGACACCCAGATAGCAAGCTGGAATTAGAAGTAGACCCCAATGTGCAGCCTGTGAAACTATTGAATGCATTAACCCTGGTCGAGCCACTGACGGTATAGGCAACCATGCAAAGAAGTGGCATCATTACACCTGTTGAGACTAGCTCAGAGTGGATTAGTAGCCTAGCAGTGATGAGAAAACCATCAGGTAAACTGAGTATCTGCATTGATCCAAAACCGCTTAACAGAGGGCTAGAATCTTAGCTGCAGTTGCAGCATCTCTGTAAACAGTTCTCTTAATAAAGAGGCAGTTGAGTTTTAGAAGCAGGGTCTTCCCTCCCCCTCCCCCCCGCCACACACACACCCAGCTTTACTGGCAGGTGGTACATGAAACAGAGAGAGGAAGTTAGTTATCTTCAGCTTTGAAGTAACCTTTATTTCTGTTACTGCTAGTTTACATTCACCGCACAGCTGCTGTTAGTGAGATTTGCAGCCTGTGATACATCACATATCCAGCACCCCGGAGTTCGCAGTGACATGCAAGGAAAGCCAAGAAAAATCACCAGTTCTTCTGTTCCAAAAATACTTTTGTTTCAGACAGTGCACATGCTGCAGCAGATCATTGCACCAACCAAAAGCAAATGAAAAGACCCAAATTCTCCTTCAAACAGCTCCAGTTCTCCAAGACTGAAGGAGTTCACAGGCAGAGCTGCATGGAATAAACAAGTACCCAAGAACTTTAGGAAACACTAACATTATTTCTCTTTACAATGTTGTCAGTAACACCACAGAAGAATGGTAAGCTACTGCATCAACAGGGATTTGCCCCTGTTTAGTATGTGTGAGAGGCTACACAGAGAGTGTGTGTCTGTGTCCGCTGAAAGCGTCACACTGGTAGAACCAGTGATCTGTGAACACATTATAAAGGAGAACACCACACCAGCACTAGAACACATATAAAAGTCCTGTAGAATCATGGCTTTTCCCCTTGTGATAACAACAACATTGCCTCTCTCTTATATAGCACTTTTTATCTGCAGATATCAAAGCACTTTATCTAGGAGGTGAGCATCATTATCCCCTTTTTACAGTTGGGGAAACTGAGGCAAAGAGTGAAGTGACTTGCCCAAGGCCGCCCAACATTCCAGTGGCAAAGCTGGGAATAGAAACCAGATCTCCAAGTCCCAGGCCTGTGCTCTATCCACTAGGAAAAACTGCCTCAAATACTGCCCCCGCGCAGGGGATGTATCAGCTATTAATCTGGTAATAGCTTCTATGTTTGATCTTAGCCAAAAGGCTGAGAAGTGATGTTGTGTAAGGTTTACAAAATAAAGTTTTCACTCTAATGTCTTAGTAGTTTGGAACTGTACCTGTGTAACTCAATTGCATCAAATTAGTAAAGTCCTACTGCCCAATGAGTTTCCTCTTGACTAAATACACATGAAATGTCTCTCAGGGGTCAGTTCTTGAATAGTGCAGTATCTATTTCATGCCTGCAATTATTTTACTAAGTCATAACTGAAGGAAGTTTTATACGGCGTGGTCTGATTTCGTCAACATAATTGTATATACCTTTTTCCCTTTGAATATATTTCAATTGATTTAAGATAAATTTCACACATACATTTGGGAAGCGATAGTGGAGAAAGATAGATACCGAGATGAGATGCAGAGTGCAGATATAGGTATATCTCTACACCTCTGTACCTTTACTTTGCAGCTCATCTTTGTGTGTGTATCTTTCAATTTTATATATTTTACACACACACACACACACACCACCCCTCTATGTCTATATAAATATAGGAGTAAACAGATACATTGAGAAACAAGTAATGAGATTAATAAGCTTTTCCTCAAGTCTGTCTTCTAAAAAGCTCCTGCAGGTTTCTGCTGAACTAAACCAGTCACAGATCCTTTGCAGTCTGAGTGAGGTTATGTGCTCACTTATTGAAAACCTGTCTTGTGGTGGAAATAAAATATCTGAGTTATCATTATGCACATCTTTAATTTATCATGCTTTAATTTGTCCCTTTGAAGCTTTAAACTGAGCTGTTTTGGGCTATAAATAATGATCCTTTGGGAACCTGGGTCTTGCCTCTCAAACTAAAACTTCAGTGACTCATTCTCATGTATATTTTCTTCCATTATCATCACCATGGCTGAATGTTCATTCTGAAAAGTCAGAAGCTGTGATCATTTTAGAGATAGGTCAGATTCTATATTTCTTCCACACAATAGATGCCCTTAAACAAATGTGATTTATTTTATAACTGAGACTTGTTAAAGAAACAGTTTGTAGTTACAAATGACACTCCCCAAGCAATTTTGATGTTCCCCAGAGATTATTGTGTTGGGTCTCCATCACAGGTTCACTGGAACCAGTGATGCATCTCACGAAGCAAACGTCCTTTATTTTGACAGCAGTAAATTGGTGTGGCCAACTCAGGGTGGCCACCTGGGCTTTACATTCCCCAGTGTCAAATGGAACAGTCTTTCATTGGTCTAACCAAAAAGGTACAATCAGAGTTAACTCCCTGATCTGGCTGGGGTTAAGATGAGAAATCTCACTCCCCTCCCGCCATGTTCCAGCTTCACTCAGCCAGCTCCTTCCACCTTCACTTCTGGGCCCTGATTGGCTTCTGCCTGCTCCTATCCATTCTAGAATTGAAGACCAATTTTCATAGGTTCTCTTAGCAGCTGATCCTGGGTGGCTCCTCTAGGAGGTCTAGACTCACTAGTCTTTTTCCCCAAAAGAGTATGCTTTGTCATGCTGAGTGTGCCAAGCCGAGGACATCAGACACCTCGTGCACACAGTCTCCATCACCCAGCATCCTAGAGTTACTCCTAAGAACAAAAGCAAATTTGCTAATCAGAAGAGATTACGCCTTGCTGAAAGAGGCACACCACAAGCGTCTAATGACCTCATTTGGCATTTCTAACTTGTTACCTTCTAGAAGCTTTGATGCAAGGTCTTTCTCTGAAGGAACTAGATCATGCTGGAGTCAAGAACTGGTCATTTTTAATAAGAACAAAAGTTAACCTGACTAATAGATCATGGATTGAGACAAAGTTTCCTGAAGCAAGAACCTTCAGAGGTCACTAAAATATGATGCATACACAGTATCAACGATGGTCCGTTAGTTGCTTTATTCAGAACCACAGTTTTCAGTTGGTCTGAAAAACATCGACTTCAAGTAACTGTCCAACAAAGAGGCAAAGCACCAGAGACTAGATTTTTAAAGGTATTTAAGGGCCTAAAGATGCAGATAGGCACCTAGGGGGCAGGGCTAGTCCTAAGGCTCTATTTTTGAGGGGGCAAGTGTGTACTGGGGGGCCACTGGATGTCACTATTTAAAAATAAAAACAGACAAAAAGCCCACACCTTCCAGGAGTCCAGGGGCTAGTTACAATCAAAGATTTTTCAGGAGTATAAGAGTTTAAAGGACTAAAATTTGACTTCTGTCCATATTTTGCTGTGATTTATAATTTACACAAAGGATGAAGACTCTCCAATCTGCTGCTGTTGCACTGCTTAGCATTTGATCACTTTGTACATGTTTTGGCCTTCTGACAATAATTTGGGGCCCCTTAAAGATCACTGGAGGGGGGCAAATGTCCCCTTTTCCCCTCACCCCAGTAACACTGGGCCTGCTAGTAGGATTTGCAAAAGGTCTAGGCACTTTCCATTTAAGTCAGTGGGAATCAGCTTAGCTCTTGGCTTCAATGGAGCTATATCAATTGAGAATGTAACTAAAGGATTTTAAGGCCAGATTTTTAAAGGTACTTAGGTACTTAAAGATGCAAATATGTGCTTAGTGGGATTTTTGAGAGTGCCTAGGCACCTAATTCCCATTGAAGTCACTGGGAATTAGGTGCGTAGACACTTCTGAAAATCCCATTAGGCATCTATCTGCATCTTTAGGTCCCTAAATACCTTTACACAGCTGGCCCTTTGTGCAGAGTCTCTTATTAACGTAGCCTTCATCTAGCTTGTGTTGTCTACGACCCATCCTCTGTTACAAAGTCAGTCATTGATTGTTCAGTTCTCAACGTTACAAGTTCTGCCACCACAATGCCTTTCCTCCAGTCTAGACAAAAGACATCTGATCTTCCCCAGGGCTGGTGGCTATGATTCTTCCTGGATCAGACTGCAGTTGGTGCCTTGGAAAGATAACAGCTCCTAGAACTATCTTGCAAGGTACCAGTGAAGCTATTAATGACGGGCCCACGTCGGTGTATCTCAACCTGCAGAGCCTCATCCCACATATCGATCTGGCCCATAATGACTTGAGGGTCTATTTTCCTCTCCATATAGATACATCATTCCCATTAACATTGCTTGGAATGTGTGTGTAAAATGTGACCCTTCTCCCTAGGGACTAGAAATTTTTCCATTTTCTTGAGCAAAATAAAACAAAATATAAACAGTCATAATTTTAAATGTCCTATTTAATAACAACAATATATTTTAGGGAAGACCTTGAAAACCCTATTTACTATAACCCATGCCTTACACTGCCTCATCTATACTGTATTCTCATACAACAGGAATCTCCGGAGTGTTACAATGTGCCACTCTTATATGGAGTCAAAGGGGGCCTGTATAAGAGTAAATATGCTTGTGGTTCTAGGTTTTTGCAGTATCACACACTTATTTTGTATATCTGGTGCCCTAGCTTTTGTTGGTTATGTAATGACATGTCAACAACTCTGTGGAGAGAGAGAATTCGGGGGTGTCGCTGAACTACAGAATGTATTCTAAACACGAAACTGTGATGCTGCCAGCAAAATTTTAGGTGAAATTTAAGGTAATTCTGTACCTCCGCTGGTTACAGTCTATAAGAATCTCCTGAGGCCCAACTATCCCAGGGATTAGCTCTCCTTCTATGTCCTGTGGTACAATTTGCACTCATCACTGGAACACTTACATTCACCATCTCAAAAATGAGGCTCAAAGGAGCCAGGGAGCAGATTCTCCTATCTGGAAGTTACTATATATAGAAATTGCCTAATCCTGAGCCAGGTCATTATAGTTAGGAAGCATGGCCAATGCTTCTTAATAATGAACAGCTCATTTTCCCTCCTTGGTAAAGTATATCTTCTCTTCGTGTTTTTAAATTCCTGGTGCTAAAAAAGGGTTATGGTGTGTTAATTCTGTACACATGGGAAATGGTTTTGCTTTAATTTAAGCCATGTAGAGCAAGCCCAGATAGTTCACTGATAGGTGTCAGATAAATGTAGGCGATAAATAATAAACATTTAGATGTAGTATTTTGGTGGGACCTGGTATCAAATGAGACAACTTAGGTTCTTGTAAAAATATTAACATGATCATAAAGCAAACTGAAAAATGGTTAATAAATAGGAGAGATTTCTGAATCTATGGTAATTAAAATGGATTTTCCCCCCTTTGCAATACAAAGAAATCATGTGGATTCCCTGGCTTGTACCCAGATTTGTGCTGAAACAGATTGCATTCATCCAATTTTCATTTACAGTTGGCTGTGCTTGGATAAGCAACAGTCATATATGGCATGCCACCCTGTTAAATAAAGAATAAGGCAAATATTCAGGTGAGCCAAAGTAATATTTAAGGAGCAGAGATCTTTCTCATTCTGCTGATGAGCATAGAATAAAGCTCCATATCATTGATCTGACACTACTGAGGAACTTTGAGGCAATGCATGCTCCTATTCTTTTCTATATTTATCTGCTGTTCTGCTTATGTTGAGGATTAATATAAAGGCTTTCATGGTGACTAATATTATACCATCAAGATGTGGAATAAGAATAAGACAGGAAGGGGAGGAATATATATATATTTACCTAATTGTTTCTAGAGAAATAAAAATTAATATATTTGACAGGCTTTAATGAGAAAACAATATAAAACTTTTGTGGAAAGTAGCAAATTTCATGATGATTTAGCATTAATGCAAAGAAGAGTCATGTTCATTTCAAAGGAACTATACAAAATAAACCCGGGTGTCTTTTATGAAAGGCTTTAGTTTAAATTCCTTTCTTGGAACCTCTCAGATCCAACATTGGGATTCTTCTAGAAATTCTCATGGTCTATTAGAGCAGAGGACTCCTAGGTTATGTGTTTAACTCTGCCACTGACTCATTGTGTCATCTTGGGCAAGAAACTTAACCTGTTTGTGCATGCCTCTTTTTACACTCACCTTTCCAATGTACGTAATACTGATCTGTAATATCTCACAAGGGTGTTGGGAGACAATCAGTGAATGTTTTTGTAAAGCACTTTGAGATCTTTAGATGAAAAGCAATACATAAGTGCAAAGTATTATTTTCTATGAGTAAGGGTGTTTTAGGCCTACCTGAATATCTGAATCACACACTGCACCTTTAAGTGAATTCATTAAAAAGTGTATTATGAGAAACAATTCTGTTCACTGCTTAAACAAGGGGCTGTAATTATCCACAGAGCAAAGGAGGCAATAAGTGTTGTGAGATGGCTCATTTTTCAGGTTTTTTCCATTGAGTTTGTAGAATTTTTTGCTATTCCCAGTTCAAAAAAAGGAATGGGTTAGCCTTATGCATGACTCGTTTCTCTGGCTTTGGCTAAATGCCAGTTTTAAAATTAGATGAACTATTGTATGTAGCAGTTCTGCAGATGTTGATGGATTGTTTTAACATTATTTTGTTTTGCTTGGGTTTTTCCAAACACTTCTCTGCCGCAAACCATCCACACAATGAAGCTTGTTCCTTAGACCTTGATCCTCATTCTGTTGCCTCTTCCTCTCTTCCCCCCATAGTGTTTCTTGAATCCCCCTATTATGTTGGCTGACGGTGCATACAGCATTACAAACGTGTTCTTACTTGTCCCTTATACAGTGCCAGGATGACTTTCTCCACCTTAGATATGACGTATTTTTGCATCCTAGAATTTGTTTGTATTTTATCTCCTGCTAAACATTGTATGGAAGGGTTGAGTTTCATCCTTTGGCCCAATGTTATGCAGTCTGACCTTGAAGGAAGCATTCCCTCACCTTGTGTTTTGGAGCTTGCCTCATTATTACCTTAATTTTCTATACATTGAGTTGCACAGACTCATCAGCTCGTTTTCCCTGTCTCAATCATTCTGAGCTGTGTTATTACCCTTTTCCACTGTGATGATTACTCCCTGAGAATTTTGCATCATTAGCAAATGGAAAGTCTATCACTGGGGCCTGGAGGAGAAGCACAATCTATCCTTCCCAGTTTCCTACCTGGACCAGGAAACCAAAAGAACACGTAGCTAGTGCTTTGAGATATTTGCTTTCTCAGAGTCTGTATTATTTTAACACAAGTGGAATTCCAAAATGCTTCCTCAAGAATAAATAAGTTGGTTGGCTCCAAGAAAGACATCCTGGAAGATATCTAATGACAAATCAAATTAGACTGAAATATTGCCAAGACTAGTTTAAATTAGGATTTACAGTCATTTTAGAAACTATAATATTAAATGTACAAAACTCAGTCTCTTGCACTTATAAGTGCATGCATGAAGGCAAAACATCCAATGAGCCAGCACGCAAGCATGGCAAATTGCAGTTCACTATCAACAATAATGAGTCTTCATTATTTAATTGGCAGTGATAACATATTTAGATTGTAGGTTCAAATTCTGAATGTGATGCTAATGTACACAGCAGGTCTGGAAAGTAACATGTCTGCAACAACAGGAAAGAAACCACCACATCTATTATTTTTTTAACCATTGGCAAAATATCAGCCACTCGTTTCACTAAATGGCTTGAACTGCAAAATTCAGATCCACATGTAAATCACTCCAAAGTTTAGGGGCATTTAAACCAAGGGGTGGGTTGGGTTCGGCTCATTGTAAGTACAGAGACCATTGGGAAAATTCAGATTTGGTTTCTTAGGAACAGAGGAATGGCTAGAGAAGAGCAGCTGGCCCAGCTCCATCATAACAGATCTGGGATAAAATTTTCAGACTGTCTAAAAGCCAGATTTTTCAAAGATATTTAAGATGCAGATAGGAGCTTAGTAGGTTTTACAGACATGCCTAAGCAGGCTGGGTACCTTATTCCCATTGATTTCAATTGGGAGTAGGCACATAACCTGCCTAGGCACTTTTGAAATGCCAAGTAAGTGCATATCTGCATTTTTGGATGCCTAAATGACTATGAAAATCTGGCTTTTAGTCACTTTTTGAAGATTTTACTCCTAACCTAATATCCAGTTTTTAACAGTGTCCATTAGTAATTGCTTCAGCAGCAGGTGCAAGGAACACAGTAGTGAATAATTACGCAATAATTCCCAATAAGGGAAGTTTTTTTCCTAACCTCTGTGTAGCTGCAGGTTTGTGCCCTGAAGCATGAAGGTTTACATCCACTTTGTCCTCTGATCTAATCTAACTGTGGATGTTTTCATTATCCATATAAATGTCTAACTGTTCCAGTTTCCTACTGAGATCGTGGCCTGATTTGTTTTATGACGAGTAATTCCAGCTAATTATGTATTGTGTTTAAAAAAAATAAAAGTGTGCCCTTTTTCAATTTTAAATTTGTTGCCTTTCAATGTCATGTTAAATATTTCAGATGGAGATTGTTTGTTTCAGTAAAATACCGGAGCAATATGGTCTTTTTTTAAAGAAAATATATCACTCTTTAGCTCTATGATGTAGAACAGATGTTACTACAGAGACTAAAACCCCAATCAAAAATCATAGTAATTAGGCTACCAAATATTCAAGTTATGAGAGAGATTTCTCCTGAATTTTTTTCCATTTAACTACTTAACCTACAGAGCCTGGTCCTGTGTTAATACTGGACTCTCATCTGCCCTTGACTCTGCTGGGAGTGAAGAACACTTAGAACTGGAGCTGGATGGAAATATCTTGATGAAACTTCTTGATAAAAAAATGCCTTTTTTGTTTAATTGAGATGTTTTGCAAAAAGTGTGGCTTTAGATGAAATTTCATTTATCAGGATGCTTATTTTCATTTTTTTTTCTAATGTTGGAATGCCCCATTTCAATATTTCTGGGTTAAAATTGTTTGATTCTTATGCCTTGAAATTACTTTTCAAAATGAATTTTTTATGAAAAACATGTTTAAATTGTCTAAGAGGTCAAAATCAAAACAAAATGTTTCACTTTTATTGAAAGAAAACATGTTGGCTGACCTGAAATTAATTTTTTTAAATTTCATTTCCTGGGAAATTTTGTTTCAAAATGGAAAAAAAATTCAAAACAAATCAGAATTTCCCAGGAAATGAAAATCAGGTTCTCTCGCAGGTCTACACAGAACCCTGCAGGATGGAGCATAACTTCTTTACTTTTAAAAAACAAAGAAAATAGTTCTTGAAATAAAGTATATGAAAACTGTACTGTAGGTTTCTAAACAAAGCCATGTCAGGCATTGGTCGACAGAACAGGATGCATTGTTCAACTGCCAGGTTTTTAAATCTTTGGCAAAGCAAGACAACTCTTTTTCCATTAAAACCAGAGGTGAAAGTAAGCCAGTATGGTCCATGCCGGACTGGACCAGCTTCCCCTGCGGTGATTTAAAGGGCCCAGGGCTCCAGCCACTGCAGGGAGCCCTAGGCCCTTGAAATCACCGCCGGAGCTCCGGCAGCCGGAGCTTTAAATCTTGAAAGGTCCCGCCTCTTCCGGTTGAGGCCACGCTTCTTCCAGTTGAGGCCACGCCCCCACTCAGGACTTGGGCATACCAAAAAGTCCTTTAAGTTACTTTCCCCCCTGATTAAAACCAATAATATTTTGGCAAACATTTCAGTGACAAACCTTTCCTTAATTTAGTGCAGTCACAAATTTTACAGGGGATTAGACTGTTCTTGTTCATTTTAATCCTAAAATAATTAATTTAGGGCAAAGGGAAAATTGCAAGGGAGGTTTTCATTTGAGGAATTGAGGTACATTGTTCTGAGCGAATACAGTTAGTGGCTTTCTATTTAGAAAGCCAATGGTATGTAAATCCAATAGTATTCGTAAAACTGCATTAGGACCCTTTGTCAAATATGTTACTAATTATATTACTGTCTCGGGGAATATAAATTATCTCATCAACAATCTATCATTTGCACTTGAGATGTGGATACATCCTATATAGTGAGCTCCTGGGGACAGTGACCAGGTCAAATTAATCCTTGACATCGATCCAGGGCCCCTGGTGTTCACTCCATGGTCTTCACAGGATCAAACATATTCTGAGTGTCCAATACATTGAGTGATAGTATACTTTGACAAAAACCATTAGAAGCTAAAACCAGGTCTTAGAATTCAGGGCTTTCCATAACTTTAGCTCCAAGATTGTTTCCTCTGTTACCGAAAGAAAGAATATACCTCTTCATGCAGAAGATTCTCTTTCTTCTTTGGCTTTCCTTTGGATTGCCAGTTCTCTAGAGCCACAAGCCCAGATTCTCTGGCCCAGCTTTGCTGGATTCAGTACAGGCCAGATAAATGGAGGAAAAGGCTTTGTGCCACATGTGCGTCTTCCTGATCCTTGGGCTCATCAGAGGCTAGTTCAGCCCCCAGCACACCTTAGAACAAACCCAGCCTACTTTAAAATACACAGTTCCATTCCAGCGGCTGGCAACTGTCCCAGTGCAAAAGCACAGTTGCTGTGCCCCCTTTGACTGCTCCCTACTTCAGAAGCATGAAAGGGGATTACAGCGAGCTGCTATACACCACTCAGGGAGTCTTCTTATGCAGCAAGAATCCCTATGTGATCAAGAAACTCTTTAACATTGTAGTGGATTCTGGGTAAATCAGCTCTCTATTCTATTTCCAACTTTAGTGTTTGGACATTCACCTGAAACCAGGGACAGAGCCTTTATATTCAGTCTTCATGTTTCAGTCCTTGGCTACAAATCTCAGGGCCCTGCTATACATTTAGTCTTTCATTGGTTGAGAGGTATGGGTGACCAGTTTCCACCCTCTAGCTGCTTCGTGTTATAGATTGCAGGAGATAAACAGGGCATTAATACTCAGTATACAGCCCCCATACCACTTACAGACTGAATCTGATGTGATAGCAGAAGTGGAAGGATTCAAAGAGGGCCAAAATAGCAAGTAAGGGAGAGAACTTTAGTGAGAATGTTTTGTCTAGACGAGGGGCAATATGAGAGTCTGGGAGACCAGACAGGAAATGTTGCTGTAGTCAAGACTGGAAATGAGGGCCTGAATGAGACACTATAGTGGAGAAAGAAAAGAATGGCTCCTACCAATGCTCTGGAAGAAGAACTCACAGGATGTGGACATGGTCTTGCTGTGTGGTCAAGGGAAAGGAAGATAACCCCTGCATTACAAGCTTAAGTGACTGTGATAATGGTGCTTTTGTCAACAGAGATAAAGGGCGAAGAGGAGCAGGGTTAAGAGAGAAGAGAAACAATTCAGTTTTGGACATTTAATACTTAAGCTGAGAGGAGAGGTCAGAGTCAGGCTGAGAAGCAGGAATGAATGGAAAGAGAAGCCCACTTAAACCCTCAAAATAGGACTCAAGTGGGATTGAAGTGATGCACAGGCCTTGTGCCTCAGCATAAGGAAGATGAGTAGGCTAATGAGTCATCAGCAGAGAGAGGGCAGGTAAAGCCATGTGAATGGATGAGACTACACAGAAACACAGTGTAAATTGAAAAGAGCAAGGGGACAAGGACAGACCTCCTAGGGATGCACCCTCCCCATATGCCAGTAGCAGAAGGCAGGAGAAAACTCACTGAAAGGTCAGAGATAGGAGAGGACCTAGGAGACAGCAGTCCCGCAAAAGCCCACTTAGGAGTCAAAAAGATGACCTCTCTCTCTCTCTCTCTCTCTCTCTCTCTCTCTCTCTCTGTCCTTTTTTTTAAAAAAAAAAACTGTTTTCATGCAAAATAAACTCAAGATAAGATTGTAGAAAATTTTTAATGCTTTGATATAAATTTCTTTGTGTTTTTGAATCCGTAGTTGTGGGTAGATTTTTGGGTGTGGCTTTGTTTGTTTGGTTTAATGCTCCCCTACATGGCAAACCACAACAAGCAAAACAGTCCTAGCAAGTTTTGTAGGGAGGGGTTTAGTGGGATTTATTAAAATAATTGCCCTGTTAAATCATACTTTACAATCTACTGTTTAGGAGCAACAATCCATGGCATGCAATCAGCTCTATTTTGTCATATCAAAAGAAAGAACCAATGGAACCTTATATCCAGTTGTATGATTCAGAGGTTTTTTTTAACTCCTTGCTACAGGTCTCACCCCAGAGCAAGCCACATGTGCACAGAAGTGACTCACCAGATAGAACTGCCTTGAGGCTGGGTGCAGAGTTGCTGTGCCTTCCACTGGGTCATCACCTCCTGTTGGTCATCTCTGTCTGGGCCTCATGTGGCCTAGCCCTCTTAAAAGTTGAATCCCTTTCTGGAGTATCCAAGATTCCGAGTCCAATTGTAACTGCTCAGGCCCTAAGCTAGCTTCTCCCGGGTGGCCTTTTCAATGTCCCTTCACCCAGCTTCCCCTTTGGGCCACCAACAAAGTCTTTCTAAATCAAACAGAATCCCACTCTTTATTCACAAAGCAGCAGGTCCCCGTGCTTCTCCTGGGCCCCCCAATAGAACTCCAGCATTACAGGCAAAACTAAACACTACCAGACCATCTTTCAGGCCCGAGGACTGCTTCCTTACAGCTAGGTCCCTTGTTCTAGGAGCCATCACAGGAGTCAGTTCCACCCCGGTGGCTCAGCTCTCCAGCTCTCACCCAGTTCAACTTCTCTTCTCCATGGCCAGCCCTTAATGATGGGCTTCCTCTTTTTTTAAGTCCTACACACAGCACAGGTGTGGCAAAATGGGGCTTATTAAACAGGATTGGCTAACCCCGGACCTCTTGGCCCTGTTACACCCACATAACTTGCCCAGGCCAGTGATTTAGCAGTATGGCTGCATACTCTAGCAAAGGGCTGCTGGATTTTAAGCAGCAAACACAGATTACCCACATTGGAGGCTAATGGAGATCTGACTGGTCACACAGTGGACATTCATAGAGTTTAAGGCCAGAAGGGACCATTATGATCATCTAGCCTGCATAACACAGGCCATAGGATTTCACTGAGTGATTCCTGCATCAAACCCATAACTTCCGTTCAGCTAAAGCATATATTTTAGAAGACATCCAATCTTTATTTCAAGGACTTCAAATAATGGAGAATCTGTCATGCCCCTAGGTAAGGTGTTTGAACGGTTAATTACCCTCACTGATAAAAATTTGCACTTTATTTCTAGTTTGAATGTGTCTAACTTTAGCATCTAGCCATTGGATCTTGTTATGTTTTGACTGCTTAATTATAGAGTTTTCTACTATCAGAAACCCTGTCCACAGATGGTGATCAAGTCACCTTTTAACCTTCTGTTAGATAAACTAAATAGACTGAGCTGCTTTAGTCTCTCACTGAAAGACAGGTATCATGGTTCCAGGGTGAAATGTACCTTAGCCCCCTTTTAGCCCCTCGTGAGTGCACCTCTCTGGTGACAGACCTGGTGTCAGGCACCTCATTCTAGGTGGACCATGCAGTCCAACCACTCTTAGACTGGATCCCTAAGCTACAACGCCCCTGTTTGATGTGACAGGCCCAACTGCATTGGGTACCTGTACACTCTTTCACTCTGGGGAACTGTGACCAGTGAGTTGATTAAAGTGACTTCAAAACAGCATCTTCAAAGTATTATTTATTCATTCCCCAAAAGGTACAATGAACATACAGCAAAGGACAATAATAAAAAGGCCTATATTTTTCTTTTCCCTTAATCTTTCTTTGCCAGCTTTTGTAAGTTTCCCTCAGCCCAGCTAAGCCCCATATCTGGGTCGAAGAAACAGACTGCCTTGCTCGCAGCAGGCTCTTTCTATCTCTGTGTAATTCCTTGCCAGCCTGTCAGCCTTCACTGACACTCCTTGGGCAGCCACTCATCACTCACTCAACTCCTACCCTTTTCTAGGCACCAAGTTCCTCTAATGTTCTAGTGTTCCCTTGGATCTCTCTTCTCAGCTCTGGCAAAACAGTTCCAGCACCAGCATTGGGCCAAGGAGTTTCCTCTTCACAGCAATAAACCTGGCTATTATGTTTGCGTGTTTGCTGGGATGCTCCTTATCTAGGCTATTGTTTTACCTTTCCTGCTTTCTCTGGCAACCCCTTTTGATTTCACTCCATACTTTGATTTCACTCCATACTTGTCACCAAGTAGCCCATCATAAACAAACACATAGGCATGGAACACATTCATTAAAAAAAATACCGATGATTCCCAGTTCATCACAAAAGGTTTTGCAGATCTCAGATAATTATTGTGGCTCTTTTCTGAGCCCTTTCCAATTTGTTACATCCTTTTTTAAACTGTGGACACCAGAACTGGACACAGTATTCCAGTAACAGTCCCCCACTAATGTCATAAGCATTGGTAATACCACCTCTGAACTGCTACTTGATGTTCCCCTGCTTATATTTCCAAGGATTGTGTTTGGTCTCTTAGCTACTCTACTGCATTGGAGTTTATGTTCAGCTGGTTCCATCACGATCTCTAAGTCCCATTCACAGTCACCACACTTCCCATCCTGAAAATGTGACCTACACTCTTTGTTCCTAGATGTATGACCTTGCATTTCATTGTATTAAAAATGCATGTTATTCAAGTGAACCCATCTTACCAAGAGATCCAGATCACTCTCTAGGACTGACCTGTTCTTATAATAATTTACCACTCCACCAATTCTTGTGTCATCTGTAAACTTTACCAACAATGATTTATATTTTTTCCAGATCCTTAATAAAGATAGTGAATAGCATTGGGCCAAGGACAGATTCCCTTGGGGTCCCACTAGAAACACTTCCATTGGATCATGATCCCCCATTTGCAATTACTTTTTGAGATCTATCAGTTAGCTAGTTTTTAATCTATTTAATATGTGCTACATTGATTTTGTATAATGCTAATTTTTAATCAGAATGTCATGAAGTACTAAGTCAAATGAATTACACAAATCTATTATGTCAACTCCGTTATATTTGTCAACCAAACTTGCAATTTCATCCCAAAAAATGATATTGAGTTTGTTTGATGACCTATTTTCCATACTACCATGCTGATGGGTATTAATTGTGGTACCATCCTTTAATTCTTTATAAATTTCAACTTGAACTTTTAGGACTTGATGGACAGTTACTTATAACATGCCTTTTGCAGCAACCTTAATTCTGGCATTTCCTATCTTTTGAGTGCTTGACTTTAATGTTCTTTTAACATAGGTTTGTTGTGTGTAATTATACACACAGGCAGAATCATTGTAACTGAGGTAAGCAGCTTGGTATATTTCATAAAAGGACTGGACACTAATTTGACTAAAATAGTGCGTTCAGGGACACTGGCTAAGATAAAAATCACAAAGCTAATCATCCTTCAGTCCTCAAGTTGAGGACTGCTCTCCAGCTGAGGTCTGGAAGAAATTCTTCTTCCTTGGTACAGTACAGTACAGTGTGGTGAATTATGTGGGGTGGAGGGGTTACATTTTCCTTTGAAGCATCCTGTATTAGCTACTGTAGGAGACAAGATATAAAACAGTTAGCTTGGCCACTGCTCTATTACACAGTGACAATTTTATTTACTGATGCTCACCAAACTAGGACCATTTAGTTCTTAATATTATCATTGCAGAAAACTTTTTAGCTGTTCTGTTATTGTTTGTTTAAAATGCTTTTCCCTCAAATGACAGAAGCTTTATAGTCCTCCTTTATGTATCCAGCCTCATTACATCTGTAATGATCCCAATAATTAACTTAGAGTTAAATTCCCTGGAAATAGGTGGCTGTGCTGGAACTTGCTCCTGTCCGTCTTCCACCTGAATACTGCAAAACTCAGCATTATTAAATGCTGGACTGCTGGACATTAATCTGCTAATTCACTCTCACCCTCAAATCCCCCGAGATTGCTATGTTTATAAAATCACCTAAACATATTTGAAGAAGTTGTAGTTAGGGTTAGAAGAATTTATTATCATAAATGGAGTTGAGAAGTGAGGAGATGAAAGAGATATAATTGAACTGGACTCTTGCTAGCCAACATACCAGTCAATTAATTGGGAATTCATTGCAGGCTATGAATTCACCACCAGTTAGTGCCCTGTGCCTCAGTCATGACTCCTTAACTAGTCTATATACAGCTGTGTGACCGCAAGATGAGCTCACTGCAGACAAAGCTAAGTACGCTTCATGTGCTAATAAACTGCATTTTAACTCCCACTGCTTGGGTTGTAATTAGAGTGTTGTGGAAACCCAGAAAACAGAGAAATTGTCAGTTTATTTCAGTGGTAAGGGAAGGTGAAATTTAGGCTCCAAACTATATGTCTCATGAAACTAGCAAGGAGACCCCATGTATTACGCATGCCTTCTTTGTCTTGTTTAATTTCAAGGCCTGGTTTTTTATTTTATTTTATTTTCCTTTCAATAATCCACATTTCAAGCAACAAATACAGTGAGGTGATGATTTGCGGATACATTTCAGAGTGTAGTTTATATTAGGTTCTTAATTCAATTAGCAAATTAATTACCAAATCAGAGCTATTTATACAGCAACAGTGATGCCTGAACTTTCAAATACGGGTAGAAACGATGCAACAAAAACTATTGGTAAACAGATGGAGTAACCGTGCATATAAATGGGTAGTTAGTTGCACAAGTTCAATGAGAGTGAATGCATTTTTGCAGACACCTTTGTACCCAGGCTTCTAGGCCAAATTTTCAATAGTTTGCATCCTCAAAAACAAGCGTGTTGTACGAGTAATCCTGCAAACACATGTTGAACATGGCCCCCAGTTTCTAATGTCCTACAGCTTCTAACACCCCACAGCTCTAGATGAGCAAAGTACTAGGAAAACATTTGTAGTTCATTATCATTGCTTCCTTTGTCAGAAGACCAGATTTACACTTGGCTAATATGGTTTTATAATAGCTCCATGATCTCTTCACAGTTTTCAGCTAACTTCAAGACAGCATGCCTTCCCGGAACATGTCAGAGAAGATCTAACAGCCGTGTTAGTCTGTATTCGTAAAAAGAAAAAAGAAAAGGAGTACTTGTGGCACCTTAGAGACTAACCAGTTTATTTGAGCATGAGCTTTCGTGAGCTACAGCTCATTTCATCGGATGCATAGCATATCGTGGAAACTGCAGAAGACATTATATACACACAGAGACCATGAAACAAAACTTCCTCCCACCCCACTGTCCTGCTGCTAACAGCTTATCTAAAGTGATCATCAAGGAGAGCCATTTCCAGCACAAATCCAGGTTTTCTCACCCTTCCCCTCCCCCCCCCCACACACAGACACACATACAAACTCACTCTCCTGCTGGTAATAGCCCATCCCTCTTTGAAACCTCTCTTTATAATGCGCATGATAATCAAGGTGGGTCATTTCCAGCACTAATCCAGGTTTTCTCACCACCCCCCTCCCCACAAACACACACCCCCCTCCAAAAACCACACACACAAACTCACTCTCCTGCTGGCAATAGCTCATCTTACAATGTGCACAGCAATAATCCAAGTTTAACCAGAACGTCTTGGGGGGGGGTTTGTAGGAAAAAAACAAGGGGAGATAGGCTACCTTGCATAATGACTTAGCCACTCCCAGTCTCTATTCAAGCCCAAATTAATAGTATCCAATTTGCAAATGAATTCCAATTCAGCAGTTTCTCGCTGGTTTTTGGAGGGGGGTGTGTGTGTGGGGGGGGGTGGTGAGAAAACCTGGATTAGTGCTGGAAATGACCCACCTTGATTATCATGCGCATTATAAAGAGAGGTTTCAAAGAGGGATGGGCTATTACCAGCAGGAGAGTGAGTTTATATGTGTGTCTGTGTGGGGGGGGGGGAGGGGAGGGTGAGAAAACCTGGATTTGTGCTGGAAATGGCCCTCCTTGATGATCACTTTAGATAAGCTGTTAGCAGCAGGACAGTGGGGTGGGAGGAAGTTTTGTTTCATGGTCTCTGTGTGTATATAATGTCTTCTGCAGTTTCCACGATATGCTATGCATCCGATGAAGTGAGCTGTAGCTCACGAAAGCTCATGCTCAAATAAACTGGTTAGTCTCTAAGGTGCCACAAGTACTCCTTTTCTTTTTTCTTTTTAGAGAAGATCTAGTAAAGGTGAAATTCTCATCCACAAGAATTCATTTTGATGCACCCAAACGTACAATTTTTCCACAGCAGTAAGTAGGAATACTTAAGAGCAGAAGTGCATTACATAAAAGCACTACACGAGTTAGTGTCTCTGTAGAAATCTATTTTGATTATTAACATTTATTTTTAGCAGATTAGGGGGTGCAGCAGCACAGAGCCATGCATTTGTTCCACTGATAGTCGCAGTGCCGTGAAGGGGGGGGAAACACTGTTTGAACTGATGGGAGGGATGTAAATAATAAAGGAATGACATGCTCATGCTGACTGCCAGTCTGCCAGCAAGGCAACAGGAAAGATCAGGACTTCACCATCTTTCATGTCTTTGCCTTGCCCCCATCATTTGCCTTTTGATGCTTGTCCGTAGCTGCATCCTCTGCAGGGCCAGCTGCAGATAACATTCCCTTGGGGGCAGGGAGAAGGGGTGAGTTTTTAAAGGTCAGAAGCTGGATCTGGCTTTTTCAGGGGTGGCTGAAGAAGGGCAGTGTTGACAGCTGTTCAATGGTGCTCCTGGACTCTGGAAGTTTTCCTTTGATATCAGGATTGTGTTCAGGGAGGAACATTGCTTTGGGGTGGAGTTTTGTGGGCCACAGGAGTCAGTTGAAGGATACTGGTTCTGGCTCTTCACAGTTCCAGTGCATCCTCCTCTATGGAGAGAGACGTGGCTGTTTCAGAAGGGCTGGTGATGTTGGGGCACATGTGATGACAGCATGCAGTGGCTTGTAAGGTTGTAAAATACATGGTAGGAGCAAAGCACCCTGTTGCAGTAGACAGGAAGTGCACACTGCCCTTCTTTTGTGAGATCTCTAGAGCAAGGACCTAGCTGCAGCACCTCTTCTGCCTTGACAGCTCCCAGTTTGGGGTGGCCAAGACAGCCTGATGTTATTGACACTCTCTGGGAATCTAATGTGGTGCCCTGGGATGCTGGGGGAAGGCGAGGATAGCCGGAGCTTGTCCAAATGGAGACTGGGCCCATCTGACGGTGAGTGGGAATCCCCAACACAGTATTACTGTGATCTCTGAGGCTTTTTGTTGTTCTGTTTTTCTTTAGTCTGCTTAGGTCCCAGAATTTGGACTCATCTCAGGCACTTTCTGAAAGGCAAGTCACACTCCTATACATTTAGACATCAAAAAACAGTTTATGTCTGTGACGAGCCTCTGATCAGAGAGCTGACAGTTACATGCAGGCACATGACAAGATTGCATTTTGATTGATTTGAGCTGTATGTGCTGCTGGTTCCAGTTTTCTGCATGCAGTGATTCTGATAAAGTGCAGAGTGCAGTAAAAGAGTGGTTTTACCTTAATGTGTATGAAAGATTATGCCATAATAACTGGCTCTGTGGGTATGGGGAAAGCGGTGGATGTGATATAGCTTGACTTTAGCAAAGCTTTTGATACGGTCTCCCACAGTATTCTTGCCAGCAAGTTAAAGAAGTATGGATTGCATGAATGGACTATAAGGTGGATTGAAAGCTGGTTAGATTGTCGGGCTCAAAGGGTAGTGATCAACGGCTTGATGTCTAGTTGGCAGCTGGTATCAAGCGGAGTGCTGCAGGTCCTGGGGCTGGTTTTGGTTATTAATGATCTGGATGATGGGATGAATTGCACCCTCAGCAAGTTCGCAGATGACACTAAGCTATGGGGAGAGGTAGATATGCTGGAGGGTAGGGATAGGGTCCAGAGTGACCTAGACAAATTGAAGGATTGGGCCAAAAGAAATCTGATGAGGTTCAACAAGGACAAGTACAGAGTCCTGCACTTCGGAAGGAAGAATCCCATGCACCGCTACAGGCTGGGGACCGACTGGCTAAGCAGCAGTTCTGCAGAAAAGGACCTGGGGATTACAGTGGGTGAGAAGCTGGATATGAGTCAGTAGTGTGCCCTTGTTGCCAAGAAGGCCAATGGCATATTGGGCTGTATTAGTAGAAGCATTGCCAGCAGATCGAGCGAAGTGATTATTCCCCTCTATTTGGCACTGGTGAGGCCACACCTGGAGTATTGTGTCCAGTTTTGGTCCCCCCACTACAGAAGGGATATAGACAAATTGGAGAGAGTCCAGCAGAGGGCAACGAAAATGATTAGGGGGCTGGGGCACAAGACTTATGAGGAGAGGCTGAGGGAACTGGGGCTATTTAGTCAGCAGAAGAGAAGAATGAGGGGGGGATTCAATAGCAGCCTTCAACTACCTGAAGAGGGGTTCCAAAGAGGATGGAGTTAGGCTGTTCTCAGTGTTGGCAGATGATAGAAGAAGCAATGGTCTCAAGTTGCAGTGGGGGAGGTCTAGGTTGGATATTAGGAAACACTATTTCACTAGGAGGGTGGTAAAGCACTGGAATGGGTTACCTAGGGAGGTGGTGGAATCTCCATCCTTAGAGGTTTTTAAGGCCCGGCTTGACAAAGCCCTACCTGGGATGATTTAGTTGATGTTGGTCCTGCTTTGAGTGGGGAGTTGGACTAGATGACCTCCTGAGGTCTCTTCCAACCCTAATATTCTATGTTTCTGTGATAAGTGTGTTTTCTTTTTGAATTTGAATATAGATATAATTTATAGGTACAGAGAATAGTTCCACTTTGTCATGTCATCATATTCTTGTGTTAACTCAATGACTGGCTGAGGTGAGCAAAGAATTATAAATGCATTAGGTTAGCCCATCAGTTTTCATAGAGTTTGTGAATCTAAAGACACACACACACATACCTGCAAGTGCTGGTATAGGGCTAAGCAGTCTTTTTGCCCTTTATTTTTAAAGACCCACTGTCACACACAGGCAAACTTTCAAGCAGATTTTTACCACAACCTCAATATATAGGCATACATTTTTTTGACTTTCTGTTCCTAGCATTTGTGTTCATCAAAGGATTTGTACCCTTTGTAGGGTCTTTTGATACCTCTCAGTATGAAGCACTATATCAGGGATCAGCAACCTTTGGCATGCTACCCGCCAGGGTAAGCTCCCTGGCGGGCCGGGCTGGTTTGTTTACCTGCTGCGTCCACAGGTTCGGCCGATCGCAGCTTCCACTGGCCGTGGTTCGCCGCTCCATGCCAATGGGGGCTGAGGGAAGCGGAGCAGGCTGAGGGATGTGCTGGCCGCCACTTCCCGCAGCCCCCGTTGGCCTGGAGCGGCGAACCATGGCCAGTGGAAGCTGCAATCGGCCGAACCTGCGGACGCGGCAGGTAAACAAACCGGCCCGGCCCACCGGGGAGCTTACCCTGGCGGGCTGCGTGCCAAAGGTTGCCGATCCCTGCACTATATAAATACAAAAATACTACTAATAGTAGTATTTATACTTGTATTGCAGTATAGCCCCAGTCATGGACCAGGACCCCATTGTGCTAGGCGCTGTACATTTATTATTATTATCACCTTACCCTCCTGTTCAATTCATGACACAATACTCATAGCTGACCTTCAAAGTGCTGCCTACAATTTAAAATGTTTTTGTAGTTTGCTACTTTGGGTAGAGTCAGTTTCATTCCTTCCCCTGTGCTGTTATTCAGTTAGGCCTCCATTCCGCAACTGACTACAGAAGGGTCGATCCCTGTGCCCACACAGAGCTCCGCTGAAGTCAATGGGCTCAGCACATCTGAAAAGTTCCACCTGCATGGAACCAGTTTTGGGACTGGGGTCTGTATTAGTGCCTTCTGTTAATTGTGTAGGTCTTAGGCACAGCAACAGGGGAGAGAGAAATATTTTAAAAAATAGAAAATGCGAGTGTAGAAGCAAAAATTGAGAGGGGACTTCTGGGCTGGAGATGATGCCTGAAATGATTAATAACTTTAAAAGTTAACTAGCCAAGGTGGGTTTTTTTTAACTATTGTGCCATGGGAAAGACTGTGATGTCACCAGCACTGGACTGAGGCACTGGAAAATACAGACTGTTCAAAATTTTGAACATTGTTTGCATTTTGTTTCAGTTTATTTCAAGCCAGCAAATTTTGCTTTTATTCATAATGTTTTTTCATGCGCAAAACAGGAGAAAGTGCAAGTGAATCTGCTTTTGCTCAAAAATAGGCCAAATATTTCTTGAAATGTGACCCATTTCAACGCAGTTTTTCTCAGCTCATCTTGAAAATGGATTCTTTTTTGAGGAGCATAAGTCCAAACAAATGCAAAATGGAGCAATTTTCAGTTTCACAGTGAAATACAAAAACACTCATATACTGGGACATCAGTGGATATTTTTTGCACAACTCTAACTAATGCCAAGTGATTTTCTATACTCAACATCTTATTAATTGCCAAAGAGAGGAAAGGAAAAGATATATGACAGTTTAATGAAGTTTTTGCAAAATACTGTATCTGGCTTTTAAAAGTTTGGCTAAACATGTCAGGGGTTCTTTATGGAAAGAAAACAGATCTCAAGAACACTGTAAAACAAGCGTATCAAACCATTTTATGCACCACCTGCAATTAATAAAGCAAGCAATAAAAGGACAGAATCTAATGTCAGACAGCTTAGATGAGTAATGTTGTGGTGTCCAATGATAACAGACAAAAGTTTTATCATTTTCTACATATCTTGTTTAAATGTTAACTTACACATGTGAGTAAAATTGCTGACATTGTTAATAAAGAATCCTTTTTTTAAGCTGCAGTCAAATGTCAGACACCAGAATGTCACTAGTTCTCCCTTAGCCACAAATCTGCAATATCTCACAAAAAGCAGCAGGCTTACCCCACTTCTCAGGAAAAATGTAATAGCAGAGACAGTGCTGCAGTAAGGTCTGATATTCCGAAGGTTTCATCTGTATCCATCTGTTATCTCTTGTCTTATACTTAGATTATAAACTTTTCAGAGCTGGAATAAGGTTTCTGATTGCAGAAAACCGAACATTCTTGCCCTGCCCTCTGCCCCATCCCTTCTCCAAGGCCCTGCCCCCTGCTCACTCCATCACTCCTCCCTCCGTCACTCGCTCTCCCCCACCCTTGCTCACTCGCTCATTTTCACCGGGCTGTGGCAGAGAGATGGGGTATGGGAGGGGGTGAGGGCTCTGGCTGGGGGTGTGTGTTCTGGGGCGGGCCGGGGATGAGGGGTTTGGGGTGCAGGAGGGGATGATGGCTCTGGCTGGGGGTGCAGGCTCCAGGGTAGGGCCAGAAATGAGGTGTTCATGGTGCAGGAGGGGGCTCTGGCCTGGGGTTGGGGTGTGTGGGGGGGGTGAGGGCTCTGGCTGGGGGTGCAAGCCCTGAGGTAGGGCCAGGGCTGAGGGGTTTGGAGTGCAGGAGGGGGCTCTGGGCTGAGGCCGGGAGTTGGTGTGCGGGAGGGGTACAGGGTGCAGGCTCTGGGAGGGAGTTTGAGTGTGGGAGGGGGCTCCAGGCTGAGGCAGGGGGTTGGGGTGTGGACTCTGGGCGGAGCTTACCTCAGGAAGCTCCCTGGAAGTGGCCAGTATGTCCCTGCAGCTCCTAGGCAGAGGCGTGGCTAGGAGGCTTTGGGCACTGCCCCCACTCACAGGCACCGCCCTTGCAACTCCCACTGGCCACGGTTCCCAGCTAATGAGAGCTGCGGAGCCAGCACTTGGAGCGGGGCACAGAGCCTCCCAGGCCACCCCTGTGTCTAGGGACCGCAGGGACATACCGGCCACTTCCAGGAGCCACGCAGAGCCAGGCACGGAGCCTGCCAGTCATGCTGTGCCACTGACCAGACTTTTAACGGACCAGTCAGTGGTGCTGACCGGAGCCACCAGGGTCTCTTTTCGACCAGGCGTTCTTTTGAAAATCCCACCAGGTGCCTAATTTCCAGGCAGTGGTGCAAGTAGAATTCATTTCTTACCAGTACGCTACACTAGCTAAAGGGTGGCGGGCATGTGACCTTCCCATGAGACCCCTAATGTGACTCCTCACGTGACCCCCCCCAGCTGGGGGTCCCTTGCTCTCCCTCTCCCCTCCCCATGATCCATCCCACATTACTTTGGGGGGAGGGAAGTGTGACGTTGCACTCCATATGATTTTATGAAAATATGTTATATGCTAATAAGTGTGAATATAATGTAACTGGAATATGCTTCATGCAAAAGGTCTCTTGTAAGGTATCATTACAAAGCTTATAGTCCACTGAGTGTGTTCATCCTATTTGTATGAATGTATCATTCTTGTATCTGAAACTAGAAATATGAAATATAATTCTGAGGTCCTATTGTAATTGTGCAAAGTGTGGGCCATTAATGGTGGTTTGGAATCTTGATGGCTCCCATTAACCAGGACAACTGACTGTAGATGGCTCTGTTTACTTGCAAGCCTTCCTGTGAGTCAGGTCGTCAAGAATGAAGGCTTGGGGTCTCATAGGACATGTGACCATGTCACCTGGTACTGGAATCCATCTTAAACCTGGTGCTTTTCCATTTAGAAGGAGGGGTGGGGACCCAGAGAGACAAAAGATTTCTGCCTTGTGCCAAAGCTCTATAAGGCGGTGGAACAGAACAAAGGGGAGGCAGTCATGAGAAATGCCCTAGCTACTACCTGAGCTGGAACAAGGACTGTACCAGGGGAGAGTATTGGGCCCAGACTAGAAAGGAGTCTAGTCTGTGAAAGAAGCTTATTGGAACATCTCTGAGGGTGAGATTTACATGCATTCAGTTTCTTAAATGTATTAGGCTTAGACTTGCATGTTTTTGTTTTATTTTTCTTGGTAATTTACTTTGTTCTGTCTGTTATTACTTGGAACCACTTAAATCCTACTTTTTGTATGTAATAAAAATCACTTTTTACTTATTAATTAACCCAGAACAAGTAATTAATACCTGGGGGGAGCAATCAGCTGTGCATATCTCTCTGTCAGTGTTATAGAGGGTGAACAATTTATGAGTTTACTCTGTATAAGCTTTATACAGAGTAAAAGGGATTTATTTGGGGTTTGGACCCCACTGGGAACTGGGCATTGGGGAGCTAGAGACAGGAGCACTTCTTAAGCTGTTTTCAGTTATGTCTGCAGCTTTTGAGGGGCATGGTTCAGACCTAGGTCTGTGTTTGCAGCAGGTTAGCGTGTCTGGCTCAACAAGACAGGGTACTAAAGTCCCAGTACTCAAAACGGGCTCAGAGATAGTATCAGCACATCAGGCGGCAGTCCCAAGGGGGTCTCCGTGACCCAACCCATCACAGGGAGGAGCACTCCTAGTGGGTGGACATGGCAGAGCTACTGTATGAGCTGCTAAGAGAAGAGGAGGGCTTGCTCTCTGGAACAACAGCCAGTTCATAGTCACACCTGCTTTGGGAATTGCTGGCAGAAGAGCTTCAAGACAGCTCCCTCTGACAGCAGAGAATATTTTTTTCAGGCATGCTGGCAACCGAGCCCCACGCTGGCAGCTCCTCTGGTGGGGCTGTACCACCCCCAGCCCCGCGCCCAGTCCTTCCACGCAGCTGTGTCTCCTGAGTCCTGTCCGGGGTCTGTACAGCAGCCCCGCCAGAGGACAGAGCTGGGGGGCAAGACTGGGGGCAGTACAGCCGCGCTGGAGGAGCTGCCAGCGTGAGGTTCTACTCCTTTCGCAGCTGTGGTTCTGGGACAGACCCTGGGCAGGAGATGCAGGCACGCAGCTGCATGGAAGCCCCACATTCTGCTCCTCCTGTGTCTTTCCGGTACACCCTACCGGCTATAAATAACTTACTGGTACAGTGTACCAGACCGTACCGCCCTACTTCCGCCACTGCTCCTAGGGGAGATAAATGGCGCAGATGTTCTTGACAATCCCACTAGGTGCCTCTCTGCATCTTTAGAATGATAGAAATGTAAAGCTGGAAGGGACCTCAAAATGTCACGTCCAGCCCTCGTCCCTGAGGCAGAGCCAAGTAAACCTAGATCTTCCCTGGCAGGTGTTTGTCCAACCTGTTCTTTAAAACCTCCAATGACGGGGATTTCACAACCTCCCTTGCAAGCCTATTCCAGAGCTATAGAAACTATATTTAGGCACTAAAAGACCTTTAAAAATCTGGCCCAAAGTGAACAAAAGACTGATACATTTTAAAAAGCACTTTGTAAAACTTTTTTTTTAAAGTTACTCAACTAATTCCAAAGCTAGGCCCTGATGATGGGAATCTTTTTGCATCATGGATCTGATAAGGTAAAATATATTTTAAAGAGTTCAGCACATTTCAAGTTTCAAACTAGTCCCTTTAAAGATGTACTCCTTGTTTCCACAAATAAGTGTTCTATATTCAGTCTCTTGTTGCTTTGGCAATTTGACCATAGCACACTCATTTTGAAAGGCTCAGAGGAACAGCAATTTGTCTTACAGTAGAATGTGATTGAAACAGCTTTGAATAGAATCTCCAAACTCTAGAACCTTTTTTCAGAGAACATGACATATCTGAATTACAGGATAAAAGCAACTTTGCAATTGATAGGATCTATGTTTCTCTGGCCTTCTCTGTCTTCAGTTGCAGTAACATAAAAAACTATGGTTTCAGAGTAACAGCCGTGTTAGTCTGTATTCGCAAAAAGAAAAGGAGTACTTGTGGCACCTTAGAGACTAACCAATTTATTTGAGCATGAGCTTTCGTGAGCTACAGCTCACTTCATTGGATGCAAAAAACTATCTTAACCATGATGTAAAGAGAAGCCTGTTTCCTAAATGTACCTGTTCCTCTTATCCATGCAAAGGATGGTAAAAAGTTAATGTTCATGTCCATGTCTGTGCACATTCTCCACTAACAATGCTTTATTAAAGAACCCGTCTTTGAAGATCTCAAAGCAATTTGAAAACATTAATCAGTTACACCTCACAAGTTACTGAGGTAGGTAAGTATTATTACACAGATGAATAAACTGAGACAAGGATAGGTAAAGTGACTCACCCAAAGCTATACAGTAACTCTGTGGCAGAACACAGAGTAAAATAGTCCTGTCTTCTGCTCTAATCACTAGACCAAACTCACTCCCTTACTAGCATTGTTGGTTTGATCTCTTCTCATTTTACACTGATTTTTACAGTTTGCATGCCAAGTTCATTATTACTGTTGATGAATAACAAGTTGAGAGTGATGCCCCTTGACACTACACACTGTTTATGCACACTGTACGAGAAAGTCCCTGCCCTGGAGAGCTTATAATCTAAATGGACAAGACAAATGGTGGGAAACAGAATCAGAAATCACAAATAAACTTGAGAAAAATGATATGGGAGTCCAGTGAAATAGAGCAAAATGTGAGGAATAAATGAAAAATATAAGTCTGTCCGGCAGCAAAGGCTACAAATCCTGCTTTTATAGCCCAGACAGCTCCCTGCTATCAAGGAAGAGCAGTGGCAAGGGGCTAGGTCCACAAAGGGATTTATGCAGCTCACTGCCACTCCCAACACCCCTACTCAGCTGCTGCCTAACCCTGTAGGCACTTACATTCCCTAGGCATCTGCATTTCCACTGGTAAAGTCCCCTAGGCTACCTACATTTTTCCCAGTGGGCATGCACATAACTAAGTCCTGATGCCAGTGCCTAGCTCATGCCTAAGCCCCAGCAGGAACCTCACAGTAGGTGTTCCCCCAGTCTATCTCACCTAGGGGCCCAGGATCAGGCCCTGCACAAAATATAGCTGGAGTCAGAATGGCTCTATAGCCCAGTGAGACCGTGCGAATGATTCTCTAGCCCAGTGGAGGGCACTCCCCTGAGATGTGGGAGAATCAGGTTCCAGTCCCTGCTCCAAGCATGTGCTTTATACAAAGTAGAACAGCTTCAGTAGCTCGGGGACTTAGGGTACTCCCGTGGGAAACCTGGGTTCAAGTTCCTGCTCATGGCCAGAATGGGGGTATGAACCTGGGTCACCCATACCCTCAGTGAGTGCTCTAACCCCTGGTGGATAGTGGGTACAGAGAGTGCACCATCTCCTCTTTGGTTTTTTTTTTTGCAAGAAAGGACTGACCTGGCTTACGCGCCTAACTCCAGGACAGCGGTCACGGCTGGGAATCCCAAGTGGCAATAGGTGCTTCCCTTCAACCCGGAGTTAGGGATCTAAGTCCCTGAGAAGGGTGGGGCCTAGGTCACACCTCTCTCCTTGTCATTTCCTATTGGCTAACTTTGGTGGCGCCCTGTTCAGCATCCTGGCTTTTGTGGATCTCATTCTTAGCCACCTAACTCTCCCCCGGCATTGTATAGGGATCTTGAGCGCCCGGCTCCAGGCTGTGGATTCCACTAGGTGGAAAGGCACTTATAGTCTGGCTTTGCAATGCTGAGCCTAAGTGCCAAGGTGGCTGAACTTAAGATATTTCAGTCTAACGAGGAAAACAGACGTTCATAAAATAATTGAATGTTTTTTCATCACTCCAGTGGTCTCTTGACATGTTTTCACTGTTACTATAGGTGCTTCAAAGAAAAGCTTTTAAACCCAAGTTATTTCTCATTGTCACTGCCATTATTAAGTGCAATGCAAACATGTCATACACTTACTGAAATAAAATTCAAGCAGAGTTTGTGTTTACAAAATATGTCTTTCAAAACAACGTCCCTGTTCATTCGCTGTCGCCTTATTGAAAATAAACCTTTTATTTTAAACATGGTACATTTTGTAACAAAAAACCAATACATGGTTACTCAGAGTTCTCCAGACAACAGCTGTAGGATATAATATAATGATAGAAAGTAGAGAACAGTATTTTGGCAGTTTTATGTTTTTACTTTTTAATGGTATTAGGCTGTGAAGCTGCAGGACTTCTTGTATCTGGTGATACACAAATTTAGGCGGTGACAGTTTTCAGAATAAAGATCTTACCACTATTGCAATGCTAGGGGTAAATGCTAGTTCCACAACTTAGCACAAATCACTTATTATTCAAATTCTTCTTTATGTGGTATTGTAAGCAAACACTGCACACCACTGTGGCTAAAAAATAACAAGTCCCTGACCCAAAGACCTCACAGTCTTAAGGCACAGCTGCAGCAAAGTATTTAAGCATATTGAATGCTTGCTAAGAAGTACTGAGGACCCTCAACCCCCATTAACTTCATATGGAGTTGAGGGCACTCAGCACCTTGCAAAACTGGAGTCTAAAGAGAGAGAGAGAGATCCAGAATAATGCAATACAGAATCATCATCAAAGATCATGCCACTGATTTTGAGTGTCATCATCTGGTACTTTTTTCCTAATTTACAGGTGAAAACAACCTTCAGAATGAAACTAGCTCATGCACAATTCTGTTTCACTTTTGAATACTAGGTCTGTCTATATTTTACCATAAAAACATAAATGCTGCATTTCCCAAATCGCTGTATTCATCGCTACAAGGTAGGGGATCATTAGATCTGTCAAGCAGCATATGATTCATTGTGATTACAAAATAAACTAGAAGATATGTATTTAGTGAGTGAAAGTCCTAGGGTGCTATATCATTTTGTACTGCAGTTGCTTTTTCTCCATATCCCACTGAGTATATTTTTCTCACATAATGAAACTATTTTTTTAAGGTTTCCAATCTAGATTTCTATGTGGCAAATGCTTTAATTAAGATTGATATATTCCATTTGTTTAGTTTTGAAGCTTGGATTTGGAAGTTTTAACTTAAACTGCATTGCCCTCTAGTGCTGTTATGTGTCAGGGCTCCAGTGATGTCATTAGAGCAGCCAGCGTAAGCAAAGGCAGCCACTCCATGCAGAGCTGCCTAAATGCTTACAAACGCTTCTTGGAGACGCATGTCATAACAGCTGGGCAGGGGCACCCTTCCAACAAATGCACAAGAGAGGATAGTAAACCTGCCTTTTGTTTCAGAGACCTCATGATCCAAACAGCTACTCTAAGACTCAGTCCAAGAGTTCCATCTGCTAATTTCTGTTTCAATGAATTGACATGGAAAATTAACCAAGTTGAGCATCCTATTACTTTTTGACACGCTTCAGAGGATTTCATGCTGTGCAAACTCTGCATGCTGGTGGCTCGTAACCTACAGTGGTGATGAGTTCTCAAGCTGAAACTGGGTTTTGCCTTGCAGCACATTCTTCAGTGGAGAGATAACTTTCAACAGACCTGAAGTACTTTTGTGCATTGTCCAGGGGATCCAATTACAACTTGCTATGGAGCATGATTTTTAAGATGAATACCTACCTTGATGATAACTACACTTCATCATTACCTGGATATTTGGACTACTCTGTACTAAGTAATGGGAGTCTCACTGCAAACAACTCTAATCAGTCAGCAAGCAATCTCAATTTACCTGCCTTGGATATCACTAGGGCTATAATTGTGGGGCTTGTCCTAGGTGCCTTCATACTTTTTGCTATAGTAGGTAACATCTTGGTAATTCTCTCTGTAGCTTGCAATAGGCATTTAAGAATCCCTACAAACTACTTCATAGTTAACCTCGCAATAGCAGACTTGTTGCTGAGTTTTACTGTCCTTCCGTTTTCTGCTACACTAGAAATTCTTGGCTATTGGGTTTTAGGGAGGATATTTTGTGATATCTGGGCAGCGGTTGATGTGATGTGCTGTACTGCTTCTATCTTAAGTCTGTGTGCAATTTCTATAGATAGATATATAGGGGTGAGTTATTCGCTTCAGTATCCAAATTTGGTGACTAGGAGGAAAGCAATTCTTGCCCTCCTAAGTGTCTGGGTCCTCTCCACAGTAATCTCCATTGGACCTCTTCTGGGATGGAAGGAACCAGCACCCAAGGATGATAAAGAGTGCCGCATCACTGAAGAACCTTTCTATGCCTTGTTTTCTTCTTTGGGGTCCTTTTACATTCCTTTGATTGTCATCCTGGTGATGTACTGTAGAGTCTACATAGTGGCCAAAAGGACAACTAAAAACCTGGAAGCTGGGGTCCTGAAAGAAATGTGTGATTCCAAGGAGCTGACCTTAAGGATTCACTCCCGGAACATTCATGAGGACACTTTCAACAGCAGCAAGGCCAAGGGGCACCACCCCAGGAACTCCATAGCTTTCAAACTTTTTAAATTCTCTCGAGAAAAGAAGGCAGCCAAGACCTTGGGAATTGTAGTTGGCATGTTTATCTTGTGCTGGCTACCTTTCTTCATAGCTCTGCCTCTAGGTAAGTTGGGGATCAAGGGATGAGGGTCAATTGTTTATTACAGAAATGTCAGATAAAAATCAGCTGAATGGTGTCTAGATGCCATAAAGACGGATGCATTAGAAATGCAGATAGATAAATAGATAGATAGATAGATAGAACTACATCATAATTTCCCTCTGACACTGTTCTTGCTGAAAGTCATGCAAAAACTTTGCAGTGTATGCAGCCTGCAACAAATCAGCTCAGTTGTCAGGTAGACAGATGGCACATGGATAAAACTTTCACATATTTTTTCTTAACACTTTATATTAAGGTTCCATTTATACGTGTTTTATTTTTAAATGTTTTGTGGACACTTTTGTAGCATGCTGAATAGCAAAAGCCATGTATTAAACAGATGCAGGCAGCCCATTCAGATGTCATACGCAGCTTTTTAACATGTTATACTGTCAGCTGTTAATAATACAGACTAGGTTGTAACATTTTTAGTAGAAATGGCCTGATCCGAAGCTCTGGATCCAAACACCTCTGAACTATGGGGCGTTCAAAATCTAGGTCTGGATCCGTACGTCGTGACCTGACTGCATCTCTTCTTTTGGGGTCTGATCCAAAGCCAAGGGAAAGTCTCCCATTGATTTCAAAGGGGTTTTGGATCAGGCCCTTGAAGAGGCTGCAGCTGGAACTTTTAGCAATCAATTCTTTCATTTTTAAATGCTCTCAGACTATGTACATTTAACTGAAAATGTTACCAAAGCATCCTACATAATCTTACACAGGGCTGCATTCCTGAAATCGTTTTGACATTCTCCCTTTTTGTCCTTAATATTATTCACCACCTTGAATCAGCATCACAGCACATCTCACAACCTGTTAGCACAGAATTCTTAAAACTTCTTCTCTAAAATCTCTGTCCAAAATCAGCTGTTACACAAAGCAAATGATCCCACTGGCTAACTATGAAAGAAGGTGGAAAATAGCCTTCTCGGTGTTCTGTGTCTCATATTTACTTAGTCACTGTAAAACAAAATATTTCTAATCCAGTCATTGTGGTAAGCTAAAGAATTTGTTTATACATTTCACCTATGGTCCCCTGACTCCCGCTGAACAAATTGTCTCTAAACTGCCTCAAAGATCTAGGGGTCCTGGTTAAAAGTTTTAAGTTTATCATTTTTACTGGATCAAACTATGGATGTGCTATTCTTTGTGCTAGATTCTCAGCTGGTGAAAATCAGGAAGATCTGGCTTGATGTGTCTAAAATTAATCATATAAAAACCTACAAAAACATAAGGTTACAGATGTGACAAACCCACAAGGGCAGTGAAATTCTAAGTTAAAGTGTCCTGAACTCAGCCCCCCTGATGATGTCAAACATTGTCCTCTGTCAGAGAAAGTTCCACCACACTGGATAACTCTACAGATCATTGGGAAAATACGTATTTCATCCATACAGGATAGACGTGTTGTGCAAAGCATGTTTACAAAGTACAACATTACAGTCTAGATATAAAGAATCTCCAAACCCATGCAGTAGAATCCAGTGGTTCAGGACCCTCTGATAAAGTAAATTAGTTCAGTCCCTTTGTGCTTAGATTGCTGTAGCAACCGTAAAAAAAAATCAGTTATATCCTGGCATACTTAAATATAAAGGGCCAGATCCTCAACTGGCATAAATCAGTGTAGCCTTTTAAGTCAGTAGCTTCACTTGCTGATTTTCACTAGCTGAGGACCTACCCCAAAATCATAGTAACAAGAGTAGTACAGATATGGAGTCAAAGGAGGCCATATTTTGACATGTCTTCATTTTGCCTTGGGAAGGGTTAAAAGCCGCTGCAGGCTCCCTGCTCACGCATGGGATGGCTAATGAATTGTTGCTTAAGACACTTGAGTGAGGAATTTAAAACATCAGTTCACCTGTTGTCTCCTCAACCATGAGCCCAAGATGTTGCAAGTGGAGTGACTGATCAAAAAGTCTCAACATTGTGTTTGGAGACACAGAGATTCAGAGTTGGCAGCAGGGGCCGAGGAGAAGCTATCTGGCTGAAAACAGCTGTTCTGGCACCTGAAGTCTAAGGCCTGACCCTGTGAGGTGCCAAGCTTCCACAACTCCTATTGAACAAAATGAGGAACTGAGAGAACTTGGCACCTCACAGGCTTGGACCTTTTTTGGGATACTGAAAGTGCTGCTACTTAGGTCAGTTATGAGATGCTTTTTGGTATCAGAATCCATGCCTGTTAGAGGGTACATACTCATCAGTACATTAGAATAGCAATCCAGTCCTCTGTGTCTGCAATCTCATATCTCTGCCAGCCCACTGCAGGAGCCCAAATCCTTGTTCAATGCTCTGATCCCCAGAAAAATGTTAGCCAAGCCTATTTAACTGCTGTGTACTTTTCCTCTTATTACTTTTTCAATTGTTGCTAATCACCAGGAACAGGAGGTGTATCAGGTCCTAATTCACCTGATCTTCTTCCTTAATTCATTCAGAGATGTCACAATCCTATTTGTTTGACGATACATAGTTATTCCACATTGATGGATGGTCATTTATATTCACCTCTGCAATGCTTTGAAAATGCATAAAAGTTAAAGGTGGAAAGGACCTGTTATGTCAGGCACATCCCCATCAATACAGGATTGTTATCTATGGTACGTTTTCTGCTGTTGGGTCCAAACTAGTTTTTAAAGCGGCTTCTTCTACTTCCCTGCAAGTTTCTCTTCATAGTTCAGTCTACATTTTCCCTTTCCGAAATCCAACCCATTATTTCTAGTCATATCTACATGCACGCTCCTTTGCAATCATCCGGCTTTCCCCTCCTGAGTCATTCAGTGATGACATGACCCCACAATGTGTATGGATGTAAAATAGAGCAATTCTGGATTTGCAGTCATGTGAGAATGATCAGAATCTGACCCAATGCATCTTGAAACACTTTACAACTGTACAGTTATGCCTGAATCTTGGGACACTGAAAAATATCGCCTTGGCAAATGATTCTGCTAGTATATAAATAAGTTCTTTTCGTCTCAAAAGTTCCTCCCCTCCTGCTGCTTGTTCCCCAGCTAAAGTTCTAATCCTTTGGTTGTGACATTGCAATAATTTCCACAGCTACCTGTGGTGCTGTCCCAAACAAAGGATTAGAACATTAGGGCTCCGGGGGTGGAAATATGCAGCAGGATCAGACGAATTCTTGAGAAACAAAGATTTTGGTTTAATAAATGCGCTCCTTGTAATAAAGAACAAGGGAAGAGAAATAATATTTCGCATTTACCTAGTGCTTTTCAACCAAAGATTTCAAAGCGCTTTACAAAGGTGGAAAAGTACTGTGCTGATTCTACAAATAGAGAAATTAAGGTACAGAGGTTGTGATTTGTTACGCATCATACAACCAGTCATTATAGAACCCTGATTGCTTGATGGCCATGCCTAGCTCTAACCACTGGTCAATGCTGCTTCCAGCACTAAGCATATGATGATGCATGCACCAGAATTGTTTCCAAACAGAATAATGTGCAAAGTTTTTTTTTCCCCCATGAGGCACCAGCTGTTCTTTCATGTAAATAAGGCCTACATTATACCCCTCTTGGGCATGTTTATAATCACTGCGTTTATATAGCCAGCTATCCTGCTATTCAAAATTATGTGTGATGCAGTATAATGAATAAAATTAAGGCATATATGCTGTCAAGGCAATTGGTAGCTCCACCAACTCAGCAACATAATTTCAAAATGTAAATATCTTGGTTATTTCAAAATAAATATTTCTTTTTTTCACCCAAAAATATTCAACGGCACCTGGAACATATTAAACACTCACTGTTGAAAAATGTCAAATAAAAATAGACGATTTTTAGCTAGAGTAATGGGAAAAGACGTCTGAAACCATTTGCTATCCAGACTCTCTTTTACATAAGGTGGAACCAATTTTGAGCCGTTACATGTATAAAAAGAAATGCATCCAGGGTGAAAAGGCTATATATGGTGCAGCAGGGCTACAAGTTGCAACTCAATGTTATTTCTAGCAGGTGAATTATTAGGCAGAGCTTTCCAAAGAAGTGTAAATGAATTAGGCGTCCAACTCACAATTTGACCAATACATGTGTGGCACCCAGCACCTGCAGGCTCCTTTGAAAAGCCCAGCCGTAAAGTTTATACATGACATACCACACATTGCAAGGGAAAAAGCCACCACCACCACAAAAAATTATTAACATGTAAGACACAAGTCCTGCAACTTGACTTCACTGGGGCTCCAGACAGGTACCAGGGTCTACCCATTGCAGCCTAAATAAACTCGGATTCTGCAACCACTGAAATCGGATGCAAAATTCACATTGACATCAGTGGCTTCAGCATGAGGGACCAGATGTATGAAAGAAAACAGCAATAATATTACTTTCAAAAAATGTTACTATTTTTAGTATTTTTTAATCTGACAATAAAATAAGTAATAATATTAGGGGTCCTACAAGCAACCAATATATAAGTACAAAGTTACAATGTAAGTTTGTGTTATTTGGGGCCTGATTCAGCATTCCCGGTGTGCCAGGAATTGAGGATCAGGCCTCATATCTTTCCATGGAAATCACATTTTATCAAAGGCTTAGGTCTAGTCCTGCCTTTGTATATATAGGCTCCTAAAGACTTTAAGCCTATTTCTTCCTATAACCCTCTTTAGTCTAGCTGTTTAAGATTGGTGCCCTCAAGTTGCCAGTTCAGCGTCAGATAGCATTTCAGCCCTTTAGAAAAGTATATTTAGCAATTTAATCATATGCTCAGTTTCAGTCTAGATCTTTGGAACAAAGTTCAATAGCTCAAATTGCAGGACGAAACAGTTCAGTCTATTCTCTGACCAATGTACATGAGGCGAAAGATCATGATGGACAGTTCGTGCAGAGGCCCAGCACAAGTTGTCACGTATGGAGTACTTACCCTTCTCAAAAGGATTAATTGCAGCACAAGGCCTATGTGCCACTCAAGTTTCACTTAAGCCCTATTCAGACCCTTCTGCACAGGGGTGAATTTTATCCAGAATACCCAAAGCAATTAGTTACTTTCCTTGCAGTGTTTTATTTTTCAAAGCAAAGCTGTTTGTCAAAACACCTGAAATTGTATGAACATCCGGGGATTGGATGCTTCTTTTATTTATTAACTTATATTTGGAGCTTTAGCAAACAGGCAAATGTTAAAACACAACATCACACAGAAGTAAATATGCAAGTAAAATACAAAAACAGTTTGAATACAAAGAAAAGTATTGACAGTAACTAGTCACCTAAAGATAACCATCAGCACTAAACACTACAAATTCTAAACAGACATCACAGGAGAAAAGAGGCTCTGATTTCCGGTGATACCAACCGACCTCTGTAAAAATGCTAACGAATCTCAGGAAGGGAGGTAATATGGATATCTTCTTATTTTCTAGGGCAATATATTTCTTTGTTGTTGGGAAGACTCATACTTTATTGAGCCAGAAGATTCAAAGAAGAAATATGGGGATTTAGCCATTGGGCAGCTATTACACTTAAACAGAGGAAGGAATTGATTTTTCTAGTGGGGAACATTGCTATCTATCAACACTCAGCAGAGCAATGGACATATGTCCTGATCCTGCAGATGTTGTGAACGTGTGTAACGTTACTCACATCCTATTGCCTTCAGTGGGATTATTCATGAGAGTAAATGTATACACATGCACAAGTGCCTACAGGATCAGTGCCATAGTAGCTGTATGGGATAGGTGTTTTTTAATGCAAAAATGGACAAATCTATTAAATGAAGGTTGGGGCAAGAGTACAGGGTTTAGCAGCATCTGAACAAAGGGCCTGATCCAAAACTCATTGAAAGCTGTGCAAATATTTTGTTATTTCAATGGATTTTTGATTGAGCCCTAAAACCCTGTGCACTAACCTGCTTAATTAAAAAGCCATGAATATCAGAGTTTAGAATGGAAGCCAAGATAGCCTCTCTATAGCTCTCCTATTAGGTCCCCCAGGTAGAGGGTTATCCTTTACCAAAGGTATCCAAGAAAGAATGTTTAGGCCATACATCGAGAATAAGAAGTTTAAAAAAAAATGTTTATAAAGCAAGCCCAGTATTTGAAAATACATAAGTATAATAAATGAAATGTCTGCAGACTTAGATTAGCTTTTTCCTAATCAACTAATCCTTTGCAAAACAAGCGCAAGCCATGGCCATATCCTATGCAGTTAGCCAGCTGCAAAACTGTTTTGTTCTGGCCAAAAACAATAAGATCATTAACTCCCAAGGGCTTCAATGGGAGAAAGGTTGGGCCCTAAGAACATTATATTAAAATATAAAAATACCATAAATGAAAGTCTTGATAATGGGAGAGGAAGACAACTTAAACATAAAGGCCCAGATTCCCAGCTGGTATAAATCACCATGGCTCCATTGGCTCAATGCAGGCATACTGATTTACCCCAGCTGAGGATCTGGCTGATAGATTTCTATTTGCATTTAAGTTATTGCTTGAATTTCCCTATATGCATTTTTAAAGGACTGTTTTGACAGCATGTAAATAAAAGGGAGAATGAACTTGAAAGAATTTCTGCTATCCACGAAATGTCCTGTATTTCTGCTGATAGTTACAATATTACAGATGGGGCACAAAGAATTCCAAGTGGTATTTTATTTCAGATACTGGCTTCCTCTTCTTTCTTTCTTTCTTTCTTTCTTTCTTTCTTTCTTTCTTTCCAGAAGATAAAGCTCTCATTGTCCTTCCTGTTACGAAATCATTCTTAGTACCTATTTTCAAATGGGCTATTGTACCATCACCTTGATTGATCGGTCCTTCAGCCCTCATTTAGATTGCACCAATCTTAAATTCAGATATCAAGTCTTGTATTATAACAATAATGCTTTGTAGTTTGACTGCATCTTTCATCTGAAGATCTACATACATGGGCTGGTCATCCAAGCGACATGAATTGCTGGGTGGGGCCTCAGAGATGGCCCCAATCCCTAGATGGCATCATGGAATGTGCCAGCCAATGACTCTCTGTCATGTTAGGAGGGTTATCATTAGTCATTCCCAGTGCCCCTATTACATTCCAGGACTGAGTGGGTGAGTGGCAGGGGACTGACCATTAAGATGTAGATAGGTGGGAGTAGAATCTTATCTACTCCATTCTGTCACTGCCTGCAGCATATGGGACATACAAGGACCATGTCAGTCACCACAGAAAAGTAAAGACAGGGCTCTGCTCTGGGCAGGGTTAGACAACACAATGGTAAAGAGGCCTGAACCCTGTCTACACTATAGCTTCCACTATTGCGTCCTCCAGTGAAGTTTCACTGGAGGTGAAATATGGATCCTATTTTGGCCAGTGTGTAAACAAGAGCCAGAGCCTTGTATAGTGCAGAATGAAATCATACTGTGTTTGCAAGGGTGAGTTGTTCACTTGGAATTTGACACACCATTAATCACAGATAGATGATGTGGATGATAAGAGAAGGCATCTGAATGTGTGGATTTTAATTAGGCTAAGAGGACAAAAAGCAAAGCTACTCCAGGCTGCCAGAAGACAGGGACTACCCTTGCCAGAGCTTTTTGTCCTGTTTACCAAGGTATTAGTACAGAGAAGTGCTCTTTCAGAGTCTGATTCTGCATTCCCTGCACACTCTGTACTCCCACAGAATTCCCTGGGGAGTTTGTGTGCACAAAGAATACGGATCAGGCTCTATGAGTGTAAATGCTATTGGCTATTTAATTATGCTAACAATGTTTACGGGTTTGCACAAGTTGCATTTCCAAATTATAACAGGATGGGAGCATGAGTATGCATCATTCATAAACCACTGAGACAGATAACAGAGCCTCTGTCTGTGACTTCAATTACCAAATGTTTGTAAACTAGGGGGTTTTATTGTCTGTTTTAAATAAGTTTAGAGGAATGTAAACAAATATTGAAGGTTGGAGGCAAAAAACAATCAGAAGCTTCAGGAATCCAATTAACACTGAAACCTTGGCACGCTGATTTGGCCACATGCATTGTAACAAGGACTATAGCAAACTAGCAAAGTTCAAAGAACAGGAGGACTTGTGGCACCTTAGAGACTCACAAATTTATTTGAGCATAAGCTTTCATGGGCTACAGCTCACTTCATCGGATGCACAGAATGGAACATATAGTAAGAAGATATATATATGCATACAGAGAAGGTGGAAGTTGCCATACAAACTGTGAGAGGCTAATTAATTAAGATGAGCTAGTATCAGCAGGAGAAAAAAACTTTTGTAGTGATAATCGAGATGGCCCATTTAGACAGTTGACGAGAAGGTGTGAGGGTACTTAACATAGGGAAATAGATTCAATATGAGACTGGGAGTGGCTGGGTCATTGCACATATTGAACCTGGCCGGCTAAAATCTGGAACCAGAGGTCCTTCGTCTTTGGGATCTATGTCCCTTTCTGGGGTAGTGCCGCTGCCTTACAAGAGACTACCTGAAGAAATGCTGCGAGTGGTATCGCTATTGTTACGGCTGACTGCTCTAATAAATTTGTTAGTCTCTGAGGTGCCACAAGTCCTCCTGTTCTTTTTGCAGATACAGACTAACACGGCTGCTACTCTGAAACCTAGCAAAGTTCAGCGTGTCTTCCTCCTTTCAGTATATTCAGCACTCGCAACAGTTCTGGTAATAGCTAGCTTCCATGCTTCTCACTTATCCAATAAGAATCTAATTACCACACACATGTAGTGTCTGCCCTTTACCCTTAGGCAAATACAATGTTAGTTTAACCTTTTATTGCTATTTAGCTTAACATTGCCTTTTACAGATAGGAAGCAATTACTTTCAACCCAATAAAAGCCAAGTTTTTCTCACTGCTAACGTAATGCCATAACTAACTACAGTAATAAAAACTTGGCTTTTAGTTCATCCTTATTAAGGGAGGCAGCATGAGATAGTGAGCAGAGCAGAAGATTGGAAAAGAGGTGACTAGGGTTCTAGTCTGGGCTTTAAGAATGATTCATTGTGTGACACTGGACAAGTCTCTCTTCTCGAACACATTTGAAACACTTAGAACCATTTTCTATCAGAGAATGCATTGCCCTCAAAATTGAAATGCTTCATTAACTTGTGGCAATTTCACTAAGGAGCAAACCAGAAAACAAAGTTCAGACAATGTCGAAACATCCCGTTTTGACATTGTCGGAATAAACATTTCTATTGTTTTTCGAAGCTACTTTTTGCTTCAATATTTTAAAAATGTCGTACAATATCATACCTTTTGATTGATCTGAAATGATTTTTTTTAAAATTTTCTTCTACAGAGAATTTCAGAAGGTTCAGGTGTCTTTCCAATTTGGAAGGAAACCAAATTTCAAAATCTTAAAATCCTTCATGAAGTGGAATTTCCCTCCTCTGCTTAGCAATACACTCAGCCTCTCTGCACCTATTTCCTACACCTGCCCTACAACACCACTAGAAAGTTTAAAAACTTAGGATCAGATTCTACAACCCACACTCAGAATAAGTAGTAACTTACCCCCCAACTAGTCCGAGCCTGTGACATTCACACAAGAAGGTGACAGTGTTGTCTACAGAACCCTTCTGACTCAGTGTTTGGAACTTTGGAACTCTTCATTTTTCATTCATACTGATTACACTTCAATTCAGGTAGTTACTAAATACTATTGTGTGCTTTGATTTAATCTTTTAAAAAATCTATCCAGTGGAACTTTCTCACTATCAAGTTTCACTTTCACATTACATTTCTCTGTAAGTAGTGTGCTATTACCATAACAGCAATTCCAGATCATCATCCTACTTTTGTATGAACAAATGATTCCCATTTGTTCCTATAAATGACAACAGATAGATTTTCCTCTAAGTGGGCCCCAGGGTATATAAAACCAAATGTATACATTTTTTTTAATATGGTCCCTTTATCACTAATAGCTAGAAAAGATGACATCTGAGAACCTACATCCACCAAAACTTCGTTACTGTGTGATCATACATCTGCCAAAATAGCAAAATTATTAATGTCCAGTACTTCATCTGTCTGGCCAGAGCAGGTATTTCTAGTGTAATAATGAGTAATTAACCTATATGTTTAATACCACTTCAACATGTAATTAAAGATGGGTGCTAGGCTAATGGAAAATCATAAACTGTAAAGAGAAAAGGGTGATTAGAAAATAGAAAACTAGGAAGATGGAGAGAAAAACTAGATAGGAGGGAGGAAGAAGAGAGAAAGAATAACTGATAAAAATGAAGAGAAGAAAGGAATAAGAGAAGAAAAGTGACAGAAAGCAGAAAATAGAAAGAGACAAAGAAACACCAGGGGGAGGTAAAGAGAAGGAGGAAAGGAAAAGAGGAGACTGCCAGTAATTTGGAATAAAAATGGTTTACAGTTTCCCACTGGCTGGGCACAAATGAGAAATATATAAGCACTCCCAGCAAATCTATATTCCGAGAACACCCACGCATAAAGATTGTCAACCCACTTACATTAAAACAAGGTGTAAATCAATTGATATTACCCATAGGCTTCCTGGTACTCAAGCCCATTACAGCAGAAATAAAATATATTCCCTGCACACAGGACAGATTAAAGGAAATGTAGCCACACAACTGAGGTCCATGATGTCATAAATCTGTCACAGTTTGATTTACATGGTGTTCACAATTTATTTCCTTTTGCATGAATGGAAATGGCATAATTAACTGCCTGGCATAAACATACCAAAGCCAACTTCAACAGCATTTCCTTCCCAGACACGTGCTATATCTTAGGGGTTTAAACTGCTGCCCATCACTGAAGCATTTGAGCACCTTAACCATATAAAATCAATAGCAATAGCAAAGACCCTACTGAGCTTCATGGAGTCTTTGGCGTATCCTCCTTTTCAGGGTAAAAACTTTGTTTGAGGTAGGGTTTTTTGGTTTAGTTTGGCAAGTCTAACTATTTACGCTCAGTTCTTTCCTACAAAAATGAGAACAGGACCCTCTCAGATGTACTGTACTCATTAGAATAAGTTTATACTTAAATGAAGAGTCTTAACTTTGCCATCTTGCTGTCACACATTACAGTAATATAGTTACTGGTGGACTGAGGTAACAGGAAACTATTGAGCAAATATTTATACCATATTAGGCTGCTGAGAATGGATCTAGAGCTTGGAGAAGAAATGCCCCTCCTAGAAATCTGCTAGTTAAGGTGTCAGTGGATCCACAAAGACTTTTGTTTTTCTAGCTGTGATTATCCATACTCTGGAAATACTCCGAGCTAGCTTTTAATGTGTGACACAGAGTATGGCAGTGACGGTTATTGCTATATATTTGGCTTTCCCTGTAACAGGTCAGAGTGCGGATAAGCCTGAACAGCCAAGCCTGAACAGACAATGATTTTAAAGCTGGTCTGTGTTGTTTTTCCAGACACAGAGTATTTTTAATGTTAATAGCTTTTACTTTAGATTAAAGGAAAACAAAAAAGCAAGAGAGAACATGAGAGATTACAGTGTGTGTGGCTCCTCTGTAGCAGGCTGCATCTGAACTGTCCTCAATGTGAAGTCTGGTTATGCAAGTGTAGGGTGACCAGATGTCCTGATTTTATAGGGACAGTCCCGATATTTGGGGCTTTTTCTTATATAGGTACCTATTATCCCCCACCCCTGTCCTGATTTTTCACACTTGCTATCTGGTCACCCTATGTAAGTATGTCAGGATTTGGCAAATCCAGAGGATCTTCCTACTGTTCGCCCTGCTGATTTAGGGCCTGATCCAAAGCCCACTGAAGTCCAAAGCTCATTCAAAGGCTCCCATTGAACCAATGCACTATGGATTAGGTCCCTAGAGTGGGACTGGAGCCCCAATGTTTCGGAATGCTCAGATTTGGAGGGTCACTATAGAGATGGGACTGGCCACAAAGTGCTGACCTGCATCCAAGCTTTCCCAGTGTTGGAGAGTATTTGCCCCCATTGTTTCAGCTCTAGTCCATTGCTAGCTATTTCTTAGTAGTTCCATGCGGGAAGGCTGGGTGTTCTTCTGTGTGTGCCGAATTATTTTCTACGCTTTGTTTTTCCATCTGGGAAAAAAGAAGAATATAATTAGGTAAGAAAAGAAGAGCAAAAAAGAAAAGACCTATGTTTTGTATTGCACAGCCCTGGGTCCAGTCCTGTAGTCCTTAGTCAGGCAAAATCCCAGATGTTAACAGGAGCCATGATGTGTACAAACTGCAGGATTGGGCCCATTATCAGAAGCTGAGCCCTATAGAAATAGTAGAACATAACATATAAGTTATTTAGAGCTTGATCCTATGAAGTGCTCATTACCTCTCAGTGTTTTCCAGAATCAGGCCCTTGATGAGGAACAGTCACCCTAGAGCTAGTTTGATAGGCTCATTTCAATTACCCAATGCTATGCTGGTTTTATATGCTTCAAAATGTGTAATGACAGGCTAATCCCATAAATTGTTTCCCACAGCCTTTGCCAGTTTCACTGAGGGTGACTTATATAGTTTGACTGTAATAATAAACAGTTCGTTAAAAACTGTTCAAAATGCTAATGACATTCTAATTGAAATTAACTTTCACTAGAAAAAATACTTTTGAATTCCTAATTATGTTATTCACTTTTGTTCAGTCTCCTTCCAACCTGAATAGCTGTCATGTCTGGTGTGTACAGTTGGTAATGATTAGGGATTTTTTTTTTCAAAATGCCATAAAAAACTACTAGACTGATTGAGTTCCTGGTATATTTACTGTTCTGCATTATTACTGGATAAGGGGATTTGCAAAATGGCTAGAAGAGAAAGGTGTCAAGGCTGCAGACAGAGGTAAATCATATGTGGTGCTATATTTAGTGAATCACAATGTAAACCATCATAAATAAATATAAATAAATAAAATAAAAAAAAGAGAAGAAAAAATACATTCCCTGGCTGGGAAGTTATTGAACACGAAGTGCCAGGAAACAGATAGTTTAGAGTGGGGGAGTTATTCTGGCTTCCCCATCAGGAATAAATCACTGACGAGATAATTATAGGCGACATTTTTTCAGCTATTCTGAAAGGCAATCTAAATCAGGACTGGGAAATATTTAATCTGTTTATCAGACTGTGATGGGAAAATAGCTAGAGATTAGAGTAGGAAATATTAGTTTGTTGTTTGGAGACTGTGCCTGGTAGGATTCGTTTTATTATTTTATCAAGGTACCAAAATAGCCCACAGTTGTTTGCTCCTGGCAGGTTAATTACAAGGTAAGGTATGTGTGCATGATGAAATAAAAGGCATTGTCAGTACCAAGGAAGGGGCAACGGAAAAGGTGATGTTAAAAATATACAAGCTAATCAAAATATATTTTTCCCTATCTTTACTGTAGGATAAGTGTCAAAGGAGCTCTGTGCAACAGTGGCCAAATTGTGCCCAGGTCTGCACGTTTAGAATGAGGTGGTTCATACCGAGGCCCCTATCAAACTAAAATTCCTAATAATAAAGGGTCTTCTATCTTTGTGGGAAATTCATCTATTGATGTCTTTGGAAGTCCCACATGCAGAAATGGGAGAGGATATGAAACCTGAGACACTTTGTAAAGTCCTGAAGGGAACATAAGAGCACAGGGCACTATTTGGCTACTCAAAGGCCACACAAGTAACTACCTTTGAAATGAAAAACAACCAGCATCCACCCCCACACCCAAATCAAGCCCACTACAACCACAACCCTCACCACAAGGCAACTCCACAACCCCCCCTTCAACAGCCACTTATAGTATGTGGAGTGATAACACATAGAGATAAGATTGATAACACAGCACATCTCCTCACTCTTGCATGACTCAAACCCTCTCTCACGCACACGTGCGGTGAGCTTGCGTGTTTGTGGCGAGACAGCTGCTGTGTATTCAACTGTTTTGATTTGTTATCACTTAAACTGCAGAAATGGGAGCACGACAGCATCTTTCATTGGACACAGAAACTTTTAACATTAAATGTCCCAGTGTATTGTGATAATAATACCAGTTTTTAAACCCACGTTAAAAAAAAACCCGGCAGATTAAATTATTTTTCTGGCAACTGGCAAATCCATTTAAAAAACCAGCCAGGCCAGGCAACTACCAGTCAGGTCGTAACCCTAAAGGCTGCCCTAGCTATTGGCAGATGCCTAGGCAGCAGCTGCAGAAGATAAGGCTTGTTGGGCTGGCTGGGCTCCGAGGAGCAGGAAGCCTCAGCCGGGCTCCCGGGGAAGTGCTCCCCACCCCCCAGAATGGGTAACATCGTAGCTTGGGGCTGCTTGAGCTCTGCGGGGCTTTGGCCACAAGTGTAGTGACCTGTCCAGGTCCATGTTGGCAGCCAACCTACACCTGTCTCCCACTGCCCTTAGGCAGTCTCTGGGCCCAGGTATCATCACTTCCCTACCACTGTGTCCAGGCTCTGGAGACACTGCTGAGGTGTGGGCTATGAGCCCGACTACAAGGCACACAGACGGGAAGGTGTGAGTCTGCGGGGGGCTGGGCAAATGGTGCAAGCTAGGATGGGCTGGGGGATGCAGGTAGGTGGTGCAGTGTGTGGGGGCTGGGCAAGGGACTGGCAGTGTGGGTCCAGGCCAGGGGTGAGACTCCCACTCTGTCCAGTGGGAAGAACCCTGCTGCCTCTGTGTGAGGGGGATTGTTGTCCCCAGCCTGGATTACTTTGTACAGGGTAGAGTTCTGCAGTACCCGTTACCCAGGGCCCTATGGGCTGGGAGCACCAGTGCTGGAACTGGGGGGGTCAGGGCAATGGCTTCCCACTTTTAAAAGTGGGAAGGCCATAACCCCCTACTTTTTAACAAAATAAACATAAGCGCAGAATTCATGTCCCCTGCAGGTTTTTTTACCCCCCGCAGAATAGATTCTGCTGGGGAGGTGCTGCAATTACACCGTTTGCCCACCAGAGCCCACTGTGGCACCAGAAGAGAGGCCAGGTGGCTCATCGCTGGAGCAGCCAGCCATGGAGAGGGAGGGGACACTCTGGCCTTGGCATCCGCACTTCAACAAAGTTGGCTGGGAGCTGCTCTGGCCAGTGCCTGACTGTCAGACTGCTCTCCTCCCATGGGATCTGTCACTGGGGCCCAGCAGCTTCTGCCTCCCGAGGCCATTGTCTGCCCTGTCAGCCCCCAAGTTGACTACCCGAGGTTTGGAGGTGGAGATGACAGCTGTGGGGGAGGCACTCGGTGCCTGCCACCAATTTTCTACAGAGGCAGGAAGGGGCAGCTGACTAAAGATTTGCCTAGGGCAACGGATTGTCCTGAGAAGCTTCTTTGTGTAGTGAATTCAGTCTTTCTAACACCAATCCTCACTTAAATAATGGATATATTTACGGAGGGCCAGATTGCCAATGGGCCTCTATTCCTGCAACTTGCTGGGTTGCAAAAAAACCCACCATTTAAATATTCTCAGTGGTTCTGTGTTGGGAACATATGAGGTAGACAAGCCCTAGATCATTGTGTGTGTCCCCATAGGAGCTGGACACAGTCCCCAGGCTCCCCACAGAGGACTAAATGGAAAGTGATGCTACATTTGATCTTGGGCAACAGTAAGAGAAGAAACTGTGTTCAGTCTTTACAAGTTCAGCAGTAAATTAACCAAATGCCTCAGTCCCATTAGTGAGTGTCTGAGGGTTAGATTGTGTCTACTGTTACAGTCATGCTTTGGGGCTGCTGTGGAGCTCCCTACTCCATTGAGACTTTAAGGAAGGTTTATCCTTCCCACAGCTGCCAGGAGTGCAGCAGAAATGTAGAGTACACTGAACTTAAGGATGGTGCAGCCTGCTCTGCCTGGCAGGGTTCCTCCTCCATCTTTGCCCTCCTTGGGATTAGATTCACCTCTGGGGACACACAAAAATAGCAGTCAGTGCTCCTTTGAGCTCGGGGACTAAGGCTGTTATTTGCCCTTGTGTGGGACACATAGGAACGTATTGGCACTCTCATCACCCTGTGTGCCTGCACAAAGGTCAGGGACCATATGAACCTAAATAAAGCATTAAAATGTGGCAGGTTTAACCTGGCTTAGCTGATAGCAAGCTCAGTTTCTGGGCCAAAGGATGTGGTTTCAGATCCCAAACCAGGTCTTGGGCTCATAATCCAAACTGACTAGCGCTAGAGGGGGATTCTATGGTAGAGGCATATTCATTCAGAAGATCGCTGAGTTTTCGCCAATATTCCCTCTCTGTCTGATAGCATGTGGGTTTTTGCTGAGCTCACAATAACTGCTGTATTTGTCCATGACCTCTGCACTGCCAACAGTAAGCATGACTCAGCAAAGTGCTCAACTTTCATTAATTTCAGGTGTCCTCAACTCTGCTTTGTGGGATTAGGACCTATCTGAGTCATTATTGCAAAGTCTTATCAGCTACCCAGTATGGTACAATGATAAGACAATCGTTTTGGGACTCATGAGAGGTGGGGTTCTATTCCTGGCTCAGCAAGTCAGTTTGCCTCTCTGTGACTTAATTTCCCCATTGGTAAAATGTGGATGATAATGCTTTGTAAAAGCACTTTGAGTTGACCTACAGATGCAAAGTGCTGTGTAAAAGCATAATAGTTATGTTTCTATTCACAAATTTGTTAATTCTCCTTCAGTATGATAACATCTCTGTTTGCCAGTTCACCTTCAAAATAATTATCCTAACATCTAATATGTTCCTAAAACTATGCAGTAATCCTGCGTTATATACTAAATTAAATTCTCTAGCCTCCAGAGCTGTTTTTATATATTTGTAAGGCCTGCGTTGTTTAGCTAAGAAGTCACTGTTTTTATATAACTGCCTAAAACAGAGCTTTTACCATACATTTCTATAATTTAATAGCTTGAAGGATATCCACTTTCAAATTAGTATCCCTTTGTTCAGAAAAGCATAATCTTGGACACTGTAGTGTAGGTAATGAATTCTAGGCTTTGTGTGCTATCACAACTGGTTTTGTTCATTTTTGCAGCAGCTGCGGGAAATAAATAAATTTGGAAACAATCAATTAATCACCAATGTTTTAAATACCTATCTTTAATCTTGTTTCCATACGACTTTAAAAAAGCAATAGAGAAATATGCAAAACTCTCCTTCAAATGTTGCTAGATATAGATCATTTTTAAGTCCAAACCACTTTCCAACTGATATGTCTTCAGATCTTCGCTGCTAAGCACTCAGTTATGGATGGACTGCAGTACTGTAGTTGCTCTGTAGGTTTTTTTTAAATTATCTGCCAAGGCTCAGTGACATTTCAAGAGTAAGAACTGAGCACATGCTACCTCGCTCAGCCTGGGATGTTAGGAAGTAATTCTCTTCACCCTTGTGAAGTTGCCCTTTTGCATACAAGAACTCAAACTGACTGACTGGAGATTTTCATCAGTATATATCTGAAAACTTGATTATCCTGAAAGTGTGTGAGAGAGACATGCCTGTTACCTTCTTTTCTTAACTGTATACTGTACACATTTCCATTAGCTCTTTCAAGTATTACCCACTTTTTCATGACTTGACTTTTGTTTTAACCTTTTCCACGGCTTTGTTTTAGATTTTGATCTTTGTATGTCAGTATGTTGTATTGTATTCTGTTTATATGCAAGACAGCACATACAGACGCATCCCATTTATCTTTCCCCATATGTATAGCCACTCATTTCTTCTGTGGAACTCCTCTTGCTTTACTTACCCATAGGCAAAGTCTTTCCAGCAACCTTTCCTTCTTCTTTAACTATTACTTATTATTTAAAGAAAAAGACACTGTCAAATGGATTATGTTCAAATTTTGTCCTGCCCCAAAACATTAAAATCTAGTGGAGGAATTTCTTCTAGATTCTAAATGTTTCCAATATTAAATATATATATTCCATTCTCTTGTGGGGAAAGAGCCAAAGTTTATGCAGGATTGCATAACAACAATATGAGCTCTTCAGTTCCTTCATTTAGTCCTACTGGTCCTTAATATCTTGAGTTCATCTAGACTTTATGCTGGTTCTGGAAAACAAAACAGAGACCCTTTAAAGGATAAGCCCCAGACTAGTTTCCCCATGTAATCAGGTTTTGTATTTGTGCAGTACAATCATAAGACTTTTTTTCTTCAAATCCAAAGGAAAATATTTGTAATTATTGTTTAGAAAATGAATCCTGAAAGAGTTTGCGACTGAGTGTATGGGAGGACTTGGCATATCTTGCCCGTATTGGCTCAAGTCATAAGCCTGGATCAAGTTTCACTAAGACAGTATAAGGGTTTCACACCCTTTTCATGGTTTATTCCCTCGAACCACATGAACGTTTGTTGAATCTTTCATTAAAAAGTACTTAATGCTAAGCAGACGCAGTCAAGGTGTTTGCATTATTTTGGTTTGTCCGTTGGAAATCTATTGGATACTTTTCACTGTTTCTCCAGTGTTAGACTCTGTGCTGCAGTCATCACTTCCTGCAGTCCCAAATCAGGGCTGAGCCTTGGGAGCTCCGTCAGATGGGAGGGAGAGGCCTGCAGACTATTAGGGGCAGCACAATGGTTAGAGACTGGTTTGTGCACTGAAATGCAGTCCACTGCAGAAGGCATGAACAAAGCACTATGCGCCTTTTAAATTCCACTTAAACCCTCAGAGCTAGATTGGCACTTTACTTCTAAGCAATAGAAAGAACCAGCACCTAGCTGCATCACCCAATAAGCAGTCCAGGGAAGGAATGGTGACTCTGGGAGCCACCGTTCCCTCTTGCTTTGGGCAGAGGCAGGAAGTAATCTCCAGTTTGTCAGTATTAATAGCACATTACTTCTCCCTCTGCACCAGCTCAGCCCTGCTGGTTGGTGCATGGAGGAAGGCAAGCTGAGGCATAAGCTGTATTGAATGTGCTTATCTCACCCTAGCTTCCATGGGAGTTAAGCTTGCTCAGCCCCTTGTAGTTGCTATCAAGCCTACCATGCTGACTGGAAAAGCAGCAGCTATGCTTATCTGCATGACACAGCTGTGTCCATTAAACAGGGTTTTGCATAGCTTTGAGGCCTAGACCACAGCCTTTGCATTGCTGGGATTGAAGGCATATTTCCCCATCTATCACATCCCTCCCACCACAGTAAGGCAGTCTGATAGCTATTGCTGACTCGGGTGCTTTTATCGTCTGAAACTGCTCCAGTGTAAAAGGATTCTGTTCTCAGAGCCTTGACATGTGGTTCAGCTGCATCTCTCCATTTTCAAAAGGCCTAGAATCTAGTTCCAATTCCTGAAATTAAGCACCCATATTGAATCCACCTACTCAGCTTGCTCCAGCTAGAAATATACAGTAAATGTGTGCAAGGGGCCCATAATGTTAACTCAGAGCCTTCAGGCATTCTTTCAGAATGTTCCATTTTGCTAAATTTCATTTTAATGAATTAATAAATACATTATATGCTTTGCTAATATTAGTTTTCTATGTAACAACCACAATAGTTGATTCAGGGAAATTATGTGATAGTGAATGGGAAAGGAAGTGTTCATGAGCTAATCCCTCTGCTTGTGCTATAAAAATGCCGAGAAGCCCTGGTCTATGTAGACCTGTGTGACCTTTAACTGATTTCAGGCTTAAATAGATTTTGTATCTTTTGAATATTATTTCCCATCGGTGACTTAGATAATCTAGATGGGACAGGCGAGAACAAGTGCCCAAACCTAGGGCTGCCATAGCAAGTTTGTGGAAATGGCAAGTTATGTCTGAGCACAGATACGCACCAGGATGAGAGGCACAAAAGGACCTTGTGAATATAAACAGATCTGTCCCTATTGAAAGTGACCTACAAATGGCTCTCTGCAGTAGGAACTCTCTGTGTGTGTTTTTTACGGTGCCAAGAACAATGGGGCGCCCTGATCCCCTACTGCAATATAAATAAATATACAGAGGTTGGGGGGGGGGAGGTGGCGCACGTAAATTGAGCTTATGTACCTTTTTGTAGCTGCATGATGAAAAAAGAAAATCAGGCTTCTTTATCCAAAAGAGCTTTTGGGGGGGTGGGTTTTGTACCTTAGAAATATCAAGAATGTCAAGTCGACTTTAACTGAAGTGGCAAGGGTGATAGAACTTTTTAACAAAGGAATCCTCACAGGAACGTCCATCAACATCATGGGTTCACCTTAGTCTCTTTATTAAAGGCAGTCAGGACCAGTTATCTCAGATGCTTTCTCTGCTTGTTTTTCCCTGATAGGGTCTCTGTTTTCTGCTTTGAAGCCACCTGAAACCATCTTCAAGATAATTTTTTGGCTTGGCTACTTCAACAGCTGCTTGAACCCAATCATCTATCCCTGCTCGAGCAAAGAGTTCAAGAGAGCTTTTATACGGATCCTGAAGTGCCAGTGCCACCAGCAGAGGCGGCTGGGGTGGTGGGCCTACAACTACAGGAATTGGAACCAAGGCTCCTTCGAACACTCACGCAAGGACTCATTGGAAGACAGCAGGAGCTTCCTAAGTGGCAGTCAGAAGACATTATCCTCAGCCACCCCTAGCCCCAGCTACCTGAGCAAAGTCACTCACCCTCACATGGAAATGTACACGTTCCAGGAGTGGAAGAGCTCCAGCTCCTTCCTGAGCCCCCTACAGGAAGGCAGCAGGCAAAAGGACTCATGCCACCTCTTCACCTTCAAGCTCTCAGAGCACAACGGATATATCACTGCTGGCAGCCAAGCCTCAAGCAATGGGGGCTGCAGGACCATCTGTGACACACTGAACAGCACAGCTGACTGCAGAATGGCTGTTGAAATGAGTGAATTCTAAACGCTGTTCCCTGGATGCAGGAGGGCCTGGTCTCTGGGCTCATCTGCACACATTAAGTTGGTTGGTATTTAACCCAGGTGAAGACACGAACCTGCACCCGATCTAGACATGCTTGACGTGACGCTGGGAGGGAGTTCAGCCAGGATGGCAGTAGCAGGCAGCCTAATATCAGAATATTGGCATAGTCTCACCATTGCAGGGAGATCAGTGTTCCAAGTTGATTGCCAGAGATGCTGCAGAAATTTGTGCACAGCGCAGGGAAGGGCCCTATAAAAACAGTGATGTGAACTCAGCCAAATATTCAGCTCCGACGGAAAGGCTGTAGAGCAGCCAAACACACACACACACACATATAAATGAGAGAGAGAGAGAGAGAGAGAGAGAGTATCTTCGAGAGGAAGTGTGGTTTTATTTGTACCTCTTCAGGGTACCACCAGCTGCTTCTGGTTTTGCCTATAAAAATCTTACCTGTTGGTGTACTTCACTGAACACTAGCACTTTATAAACCGCAAACAATGTCAAAGATTAAAGTAACTTCACATTTATACATCACTTTTGTTTATTAATATCCAACTGGCATTCCAGCAGAGCCTCCTTGCTCACTCTCCCATTTGTGCATGTGCGCACACACTGGGGTGGTATCTCCCATCATACCCACTGATATCCTTTGGCGCAGCGCTATGGGTTAGCGATGAGTTAAAAATGGAAGTGAACCAACTTGGCTAAACTCCCCTATCTTTTACCATGTTATTTTTTTGAAAGCTTAAAAACATCAGCAATGGTCAGGGCTCAGTATTCGTGCTCCAGCACATTAGTAATTGTCCTGTAAGCTTACAGGCAACCAAAGGGTCTGGTTTTCAAAGCAAAACCCATAAATCACTCCAGATCCTTCATAAACAGCATTGCAGACATAGCAAAAAGAGCACTGACCGCTGGAAGCCCATAGCCCAGCCTGAGAGCAAATATGCTGGATTTCAGTAAAACCCACTTGGTGCTTTTGGCAGTGTTTGGAGATGACATTGCATTTCTAGTGACTTTTTCTTTGTCACTGCAATCAGAAGTGGAAAAGTCAAAAGGATGCAGTTATATGAGAGTCCCACTTTTCTTTGCATCCTTCAGCTCAGTAACATGGTATCCTAAACCAGGGATCTCTGAGGACATCTTCTCATATGTTTTAACTCATGTTTGGAAGTTGTTTTCATCTCTTTCAATTAAGTGTGAATCATGAAACTACGACTGAATTTTTACATAAAGTGGTACAAACCATGGCAACTGGTCTTTGCTCCTTCCTCTGACCCAAGGCTTCCCTTATTAGGAATTTTAGCAATGTTTTTGTTAATACTGAAACAGAGGCTGAACCATGAACAGATGTGCAGAAAACACTTAACAGATGTTTTTTTACAATGTTGACTCCCATGAGAGCATTTCCCTTGGTTTCATTGCATATGTATATTCCCTCATTAGGCTGATGAAGATGGATGTGATCTGTGGTTGGGCCAAATATCCTCCAGCTCAGTGAGCAAAGATAGGGAAGGTGTGTGTCTAGGTCACCACATGTTCATATACTACAATGATGAGAGCCATATAAGTACATATACAGACTTAATGTATGGCACCTTGGGTCTGATCCTGATTCCATTGAAGTCATTGGCAAATCTCCTGTTGTGTTTCAGTGGCCTAATCCTGCTCCTACTGAGTTGCAATTTCTTCTTAAAGGGACACTGCTTATTAAAATAGAAAGGATTTTTAAAATGTTTCCACTCTTTTTGTCGCTCATTTATCTTTTGTATTCTACTCAGCTCAGAAGAGGAAGCTAGACTGGACGATTTTGCTTTCCGCTTGTGCTGCACTAGCATATTCCTGTTCTCTGAGTTTCCCTCAATGTAGATGACTGTGTGGGGTTCTTTTGCGTAAGTTTTCATTTTAATATTTGGAGGGGGACCCACTGGGGGAAAATGTTATAAAAACATTTCTAGTCACATTAGGTTGTGTAAATTATTGTTTACAGATCAGAATTTTGGGCCTAACTGTGTGATACTATCCTTCTAAGTTTAGCTTAACAGGTGATTCATGCAGTGTAAACCCAAACCAAAACACCAACCAACTTTGGAGAACTTTTCAGAGCTGATGGTAGAAGGTGCAGCACAGCCAGCATTTCACTCCTCTAAAGCCTTAACAAAGCAGCTTTGAAAGACTGGCATTTCTTTTTATTACTTTTGGTTCTTAACAAAAGCTGCATGATCCCTGATAATCATTTAAGCTCCTTAAATAATTGTATTTCATTTTAACAAGATTTCTGTAGTCACGTGTGGCAAGCCTTGAAATTTGATATTGTGCCACTCCTTGCTGGGGTGACCTATAAGCACTTGTCATTTTTATACATTGGATACTCCTTACAACTTTCCAGAGAAAAGATTCCTCACTGCTGATTTAGCTTTTCAAATTTACAAAAGGGAATCTTGGTCATTTGAGTGCAGAAAAACCATCTCTCTCCAAGTGACAGAAGGAAACCCAGACTGATCAAAGAAACCATAACTAAGCTTCACATTAGTCCATACCATTTGTACAGTACCTCCCCAAAACCTCCATTTCATAATCACAGCCAACACATCAGAGGCAGCTTGCCGGGTGAGATGGTTGGGGGATACCACCTTCCAAGAAGAACAGAAATCCAGGAGACGTTCTGTTTTAGGGTCCCTGCACCTGGGCAGATAACAAGAGAAAAGGTAACTTACCCAGCATGGTAGTAAAAATGTCAAACAGTTACAGCCAGCCAAAAGTAAATGTATACTGTACTTTCTATGGCTATGTCTACACTACAGTTTATGTCAGCATAACTTATGCCGCTCAGGGGTGTGAATAAACCACCCCCATGAGTGACATAAGTTACATTGACATACGTGCTCATGTGCACAGCACTATGTCGGTGGCAGAGCTTCTCCTGCTGACATAGCTTCTGCCGTTCACAGAGGTGGTTTTATTAACCTCTTCACCAGATGCACTGCAGCGGCGCAGCTGCATCAGTACAGCTGTGCCACTGCAGCGCTGTGCATGTAGACATGCCCTAAGTAAAGCATTTCCTCTACAGTCCATTGTAGGCATTCAGCAAGCCAGGCCTTGCCTGGAGCATCTCATTCAGAAGTGGTTCAAATGCTTCACCTCTTATTGCCACGACATTAGATGCGTTACAGAGTGATTGATCCCACAGCTTTAGCAGAGCTGTGTGAAAGCAAACAACGCCAATGGAAGCAATGAGGTGAGGTGACACTTGACATGTAAATAAGACATGATTTCAACAAATTGTTACGTCTCATTAGCTTGATTCATTTTTGTTATCCTATAATTCCTATATTTGGCACCCTGTTCCTCCACAAAATATGGGGTTCCTCGCATCTCTTTGCAATTCATATCTAATTCTTTTTTTACAGCCACACTGCCATTCTGGATTCCCTATGACCTCCCTTTAGATATTTCATGATCCTCTTCTTCATAACTTAGCTTCCTGCTTCCCACTTGTAGGCTCCCTGCCTTTCATCTCTTGAGAACCGCAAGTCCAGCTTTTTGGAGGGTCTCATTTTGGGCCACATGTTTTGGTTCTGCACAGAGCTCCGGTGACACTCTGGCACCTTTGGGAAGCAACCTGCACATACAGGTTTCTGTACAGTGGTGCCAAGCCACAGTTTGAACAGACTGCCAGGGAGAAGCACCTCACCTCTAATCATAGCATCAACACATATCTCAGACCCCATTACCAAACACAATGTAAAGACCAACATGAAGGACTCAGACTGCAAAATGGACTTGAGAACATCCATTCATGCCACCTATGAAGGAAAGTAGGGAGACTTGCAGGAGGAACATCTATCAGGACTACATTCCTGTCACTGTTCCCTTGGGTTGGGTTTGAACAAGTGGCCAGTAGCTCCATATTCACCTCCAAGGCCATCTGGCTTTCTCAGAGGAAATTTATTTTAATCTCTTTTAAAAGTAGAATCTTTCCAAGTTTGCATCCAGTCAAGTCCTGCCCAAAAGAGGTCCTGCACATCTCTATCTTCCCTCCATAAGTCCTCCCTCCGTTGCTGCTTCTTTCTTTTGGTGAAAAATTAGTCAAGGTAGAGCATCATCACCAAGCCTTGTGGGACCAGTCCCTTTTAGCCCCTTTGTTAAGGAAAGAACATAGATTACATATAGAATATCTGCAGCCTATGGGAAAATAGCAATTGGCGTGTTCTGGTGTCCTGCAGGATGCAATTATAGCCCATCACGTAGTTCTGCCTGTAGCACCGATAACCTCTCTGATAAATTAACTAGGGGTATGTCTATACTACAGTTAGACACCCACAGTTGGCCCATGCCAGCCAACTCGGGCTCATGGGGTTGTGCTATGGGGCTGTTTAATTGTGGTGTAGCCATTTGGATTTGGGCTTCAGCCCAAGCTCTGGGACATAAGAATGGCCATACTGGGTCAGACCAAAGGTCCATCTAGCCCAGTATCCTGTCTTCCAACAGTGGCCAATGACAGGTGCCCCAGAGGGAATGAACAGAACAATGATCCATTCCCTGTCACCCATTCCCAGCTTCTGGCAATCGGAGGCTAGGGACACCATCCCTGCCCATCCTGGCTAATAGCCATTGATGGACCTATCCTCCATGAATTTATCTAGTTCTTTTTTGAACCCCGTTATAATCTTGTCCTTCACAACATCCTCTGGCAAAGAATTCCACAGGTTGACTGTGTGCTGTATGAAGAAATACTTCCTTTTGTTTGTTTTAAACCGTCTGCTTATTATTTTCATTTGGTGACCCCTAGTTCTTGTGTTATGAGAAGAAGTAAACAACACTTCCTTACTTACTCCCTCAAAGGTTCCTGAATGTTCACACCACAATTAAACAATCCCTTAGCCTGAGCTCTAGTCAGCTGGCATAGACCAGCCATGGGTTTTTAATTGCAGTGTCGGCATACACAAGCCTCGGTGTCCAAATGGGTTTGCTTACATTTTGGTGGTTTTGCCACTGAGCACAGAAGACACTTGTAAAACACTTCTCCAAGTTAAGCTACTGCATGGAGCCTAATTGCTAACTAGAAGCCTGCAGAAACCCATCCAGTCAAGAGCACAGCTGTAATGGCTCATAGTATATTGTTATAGGTTAGCTGCACCTACATTAAACTCATTAGGTGTCAACATTTTCATCTATCACAAGAGTACTACTTATTTCAGCAAGAGGTGATGGTAAAATCAATCCAAGTGAATGAGATTATACCATTGGAACTCCGAGTTGTAGTGCATTGTTTACTCTCGGGAAATTAAATTGTCAGTTATCTTTCCAAATGGGGTGGGAAATGGAGAAAGCAGGGAGTGCACATTAATACTGTAAAAGTGAAGTTCTAGTCTGAAAAGTGATATGTGAAACTAGCACTTCCTTACTTTACAGCAATGCTCTCTGGGTGCATTCAGAGTCATTGGAGTAGATGTTCATCTGGGGTGAATGAGCATCAAATTACACTGCATACAAATTAATGTTCTGAGGTAGCAGCTCCTGAAGCTCAGAACCAACTATCTCTGAGAGAGCGAGCTAGATTCTATGCTGGCTTGTACATCAACAGAATTGCTCACTTAGTTCCAAACTGCTCAGGAGATGATGGGGCTGGGTAGATGTAATGAGGCAGAGATGACCTGGTGGTGACAACACACAAGACAGAGAGAACCCAACTCGACTTTCAAATCCAAGCTGAGTTTGCAGGGCTAGCAGTTAGGAAGAAAGGTTGTTTTAGCCTTTGAATGAAGCAGATTTGATGAGAATACACTTATGCCTCAACTACCCTGAAGGCCCATCATGCCATTTTTAGAATCACTCTAATACAGAGAAAAAAATCTTTGCAGAAGGCTGAGGGGTGGAGCAACAAGAAAAAATGTTCATGGGAACCTTTAACCTCTGGAAGGGTTTGAACAGGGGGCTCCTCTCCTTGTGAATTGGCTGCCAGACTTTAAGGTTGTTGCTGCTGGAATTTTAAGTGTGTTTGCTCTGTCTCTGACCTCCTGTGAGACAAGAGATTAAATCTCGTTTCCTTCCCTGCTCTCCTCCTCTCTGGCTGTCCCTTCCCCAAGACCCATAACAGGAACATTTTGAGCCTAATTCTGCCCTCAGCTATGCATTTACAGTTCTCATTGACATCAGTGGGGTTGCACAGGCATAAAATGAGGGCAAAATTTAGTCCTTTGATTCTCTTTTATGGTACAACTTGTACTTTAGTTAACATGGTGGATGGTTTGCAATCAAAGGGGATTTTTTGCCAGGAGGAGGAGCTGTGTCTACAATGAAGGTGTCCAGTGCCAGTTTTGGAAAAAGAAAGCCATGGTGATGTGTGTGAGACTTACTGAAGGTAACCCAGGTTAAGCTTGTTCAGAACAGAAATCACTGTTGGCCAAGATTTCAGTCCAGAGTTAAAATATATGCTGTGGAGGTGTAGCAGTGAGTACCAAACAAGGCAACATCCTGCCATTCAATGGATTTACTGCTGATTTACACCAGTGTAAGTGGGATAAGAATGGCCCTGAGTCAGGAGGGAAAAGGCCCAGATTCTCAAAGGCATTTAAGCATCTAACTCCCACTGAAATCAGTGGGAGTTAGGTACTATGGCAGAGCTCCAACCTTGTCCCCATGGGTCCCACCCTTCCAGGCAGTTTATGCTAGCCTCAAGGCTCACTGTGACCCTCCATGTAGCCCTTCTCTCTTTGGGGCCAGGGTACAGTTTACTGAGCCCTTTTCATCATAAGCCAGCAAGGAGTTTGGTGAGAGAACTCCCACAGTCTCTGTTGTTCCTACGGGCTTATTCCAAAGCAGGTTAGCCTCTTGTCCTGACAGGGGCCTGTCTTCCCCTCCCAGGAGGTGTTTCTGTAGTGGTGGGTTGGGGGGGAACCCAGGCCCACCCTCTACTCTGGGTTCCAGCCCAGGGCCCTTATGGCAGTAGCTGTTGGCAGCCGACCTTTCACTGCCAGAGTTGCTACATTTCCCTGGCCACTTCCCCACAGCTCCCCCACTTCTCTCTCTTAACGCCTTCTTCACCCTTACTTTAGGGTTTCCTTTCCAGTGGTTTGAGGGTGTCTTCATTACCCAGCCCTTCAGCCACACTTCCTCTCCCCTGGCTCTCCTCAGTCTGATTGGAGTGAGCCCTTTTACAGTATCAGAGGGGCCTTAATTAGAGTTAGGTGTTCACATTAGCTTAACAGCCTCACCTGACTCTTTGCACGTTAATTGGAGTCAGGTGTTCTCATTAACCTAATGGCTTCAACTGACTCTTTGCAGGCTAATTGGAGTCCACCCTAGCCTGGAGCAGCCCCTGCTCTGGTCAGTCAGGGAACAGAAAACTGCTTATCCAGTGGACAGTATATCTGTTTGTCTCCCAAAAAGGTTGGTGATGACATCGCCAAGGCAACAGGTGACTGGAAGGGGCTGAGGATCACAGTGAAACTCACTATCCAGAACAGGCAAGCTCAGATGGAGGTTGTCCCTTCTGCCTCTGCCCTGATCATCAAAACCCTCAAAGAGCCTCCCTGTGACAGGAAGAAGCAGAAGAACATTAAACACAGTGGCAGTGTCAGCTTTGATGAGATAGTAAACATCGCACGCCAGATGAGGCACTGGTCTTTGGCCCGGGAGCTCTCTGGAACTATTAAGGAGATTCTAGGAACTGCTCAGTCTGTTGGCTGCAATATTGATGGCAGACATCCTCATGATGTCATCAATGACATCAACAGTGGCACAATAGAGTGCCCAGCTAGCTGAGACAGAAGCCAAGAAGAACTCTCAACATAAAAGCTGATTAAGATTTTTTGTGACAATTACGAACCCTCAGTAAAACCTGCAGTTGTCTGAGAATGGTCTGGTAGTTTAAATACAGGATCCAGGTTGTCATTTGAAGGTGCAAAATGCTGGAATCTAAACACATGGTTGCTTCCAGACAATCTTTATTCTGCCACATCAAGATTACACAATTTTTTTCTGGTCACACACTGAACTAATATCTATTAGCTACACTAACAAGTTGTCCTTGAGAGACCCCCTGCATTTTGGAATGGAGAAAACATGCTACATAAATGTTACAAAGGTTAAAAGTGGAGATTGCCTCTAATTCTAATGGAGACTATACCTTACAAGGTGGAACTTAAAGTGCCACTGTACTTGAACTGGCTTTGCTTAACTCCTATCCCTCGTAAAACTTGCCATCATAAATATATGTATTCCTTGTGAGGAAAAAAAATTATTCTGCTGTACCCCACTGGCCTGGGTCTATCACAGTACCTACATAGTTTTGAGGATCTGGGTCTATGCTACTGAAAGTAAGTGTTTCTGCAGTTGAGGTAATGGAATATATGGGACATTTCCAGTATGTTTTCTCCCTCTAAAGCCCATGCAGATTACTAAGGCTATGTCTACACTACACAGCTTTTGTGTTGCTACAACCATGCTGCTAAAAGTTGCACAGTGTAGCCACTGTTTGTCAGCTCTCCTGACGACAACCCCGTTTGCATTGTCGGCAGGAGAGCGCTCCTGCTACCAAAGTACTGTTCACACTGGCGCTTGTTGTGGCAAAACTTTTGTCTTTCAGGGGTAGGGGGCTAACACCTCTGAAAGACAAAAGTTTAGTCGTTCAATTGCCAGTGTAGCCTGAGACTTATGTGTGTTCATCAACAGAGTAGACCCCACAATGTCTGCTCACAAATGCCTCCTGTAGGCAATTCTCAAAGGAGTCAAGCTTCCTGGGAATCTTACTTACACCACTCTGCCGTGGAATGTGTGGATGTTAGCACATGTCTTGGGTCTCTTTTCTATACATGCAGCCAATGTTCATGGATTTATTAACTCTGAAACTCACATTTTCTCCTGTTTGATGTGGTGGCTTAAGACCAGTACTCTACAAGCTTCTTTAGTTATCCACACATATTTTTTTTCCTTTGTCAATTAATTTATCTTATGCTTTCCCCACAACAGTTGAATACATTGTTAGAGAACTCAGTAAGTATGTCAAGAAAGGGAGAAAACTTCCAAAGACTCACATAAGAAAGCAAAACCACACAGCTGGTTTTGAACCTAGAGTCTAGCTCATTGCAGCCAACTTTTCAGCCAGCATGTCATACATATGTAAGACGGGAATGGATTTGGTGCTATGCACATATTTTCTGAACCACTGAAGTTTTTCTCTAGCTATTATTTACTTGCTTAAGTTTCCATATACAGTACATACAAATCTAAAAATACCCATGAGTCTCTGAGGATCTGCCATTTCTGACCCCATCTCTGAAACAGGGAAATAATTTCTCTGTGTAAGTGCAGCAATCAGGAAAAATAATAATCTTGACTTTTATTGTCAATAAGGATGGAAATCTATGGCCTTGTCTTTTCCTTTGGCCTCTATAGAAACTCTTGCATCAACCAACTGGGGCCATGTATGGCCTTTGAAAGGCACCCATCATCTTGGTATCTATGGGCAGATATGTAATTGTAATATTTTATGAGAACGAAAGAAAGAGTTCTACACAAGAAAAAGTCGTAGTCAAGCTAGTCCAAGCAAGGTCTTGGCATTAGGAATTTACCAAGTTCTAATCCTGGCTCTGACCTCTGAGTCAGCTCCTCATCTGAAAAATGGAGACAAGAATATTTATCTCCCAAAGCTGTTGTGAGGAACGATGAGTTAATGTTTGTGGAGTGCTTTGAAGATTCAGGCCCCGATCTTGCAAACATTTACACCATGTTTAATTTTAAACACTACTCAAGTGCATAAAATTAAGCATGTGTTTGCAGAATTGATGACTATAAAGACTGAGTATGAATTATATAGATCAGTTAACCTCCTCATTTTTCTGCCTGTTGAATTCGTCCTTGTGGCAACAGTATGATATTAGCGGCAAAGAGTCCTGTGGCACCTTGTAGACTAACAGACGTATTGGAGCATAAGCTTTCGTGGGTGAATACCCACTTTGTCGGATGCATGTAGTGGAAATTTCCAGAGGCAGGTATAAATATGCAAGCAAGAATCAGGCTAGGGATAAGGAGGTTAGTTCAATCAGGGAGGATGAGGCCCTCTTCTAGCAGTTGAGGTGTGAACACCAAGGGAGGAGAAACTGCTTTTGTAGTTGGCTAGCCATTCAGTCTTTGTTTAATCCTGAGCTGATGGTGTCAAATTTGCAAATGAACTGAAGCTCAGCAGTTTCTCTTTGAAGTCTGGTCCTGAAGTTTTTTTGCTGCAGGATGGCTACCTTTAAATCTGCTATTGTGTGTCCAGGGAGGTTGAAGTGTTCTCCTACAGGTTTTTGAGCAGATTTAAAGGTAGCCATCCTGCAGCAAAAAAACTTCAGGACCAGACTTCAAAGAGAAACTGCTGAGCTTCAGTTCATTTGCAAATTTGACACCATCAGCTCAGGATTAAACAAAGACTGAATGGCTAGCCAACTACAAAAGCAGTTTCTCCTCCCTTGGTGTTCACACCTCAACTGCTAGAAGAGGGCCTCATCCTCCCTGATTGAACTAACCTCCTTATCCCTAGCCTGATTCTTGCTTGCATATTTATACCTGCCTCTGGAAATTTCCACTACATGCATCCGACAAAGTGGGTATTTACCCACGAAAGCTTATGCTCCAATACGTCTGTTAATCTATCAGGTGCCACAGGACTCTTTGCTGCTTTTACAGATCCAGAGTAACACCACTACCCCTCTGATACTTGAGTATGATATTAATTGCCTCAAACTTTTATTTGTATGAATCAAGTTTTTTATTACCCTGGCCAGATACTTTGATGAATGTGCTTGTGAAAAAAGTATCATTCATTAGCTTGGGTGTATTTTTAGATATTGTTTACCTGCAATGCTGAGGTTAGTAATAACCATAGGATCTCTTTGTAGCCTAAAGCAAGGACATTATGTCAACTTATGCTGCTGTGGTGTTTGCAGATTTGCCTGCATTTTTTATGTTCTCCTTTGTTGTAGGGGAGTAGATCTAGGTTTTATTTATGTTCACTTGTAATTTATTGACTTTTGCTTGAAAAGCTCCCAGTCTCAGGAACTGTCCATTCCACTTGGGTGTGCAGTTTGATTAAAACTTTTAGCTGAAAGAAAATGTGATTGAAGTTTTAATTTTTACCACTCATCCATTAATGAATGTTTTCTTTTGACCATAATAAAATAGCAGCCTCATGTTAACTTTACATTGGTAGTTTATTCCTGGAGCTGGGGAATTCCATAACAATCATTTGCACATCTGAGCTACTTAGCTTTCCCAGCCAGTACCAGTATAGGCACAGGTCTGAAATCCACACAAAAGAGGATCTCTGTCATCCTAGTTGTGCTAATCTATCTCTGCAAATTGAAAATGCTTTTGGGTGTACACAAATGGAATTTATAACAGCCCATGGGACTTACAGCTGCAGAATTGAACTGAGGCAAAAACTGTGGCTGTTGTTTTTTAATGGGCTAGATAATTTTATGACCACTAACAATCATTGTTACAGGTAAACTCAAATAATAGGAGTAGTCAAATCTCATGGTTAATCTAATTTGGCAAAAGCCTCTAGCTGCATATTCCATTCATGTAATTTTATAAGCAGTAAACTCATCCCAGCCCAGCCCCAGTACAACTGATAAAGAGTATTTCCTGTGTTTGTTTTTCCCACAGCTTGCTGCCCTGATTTCTAAGCACAAGTAAGGGGTAGGTGTGAGTTTAGCCTCTGAGAGGAACACATCCTTCTTTGAAGCTGGTGAGCCTCAATGGATGCAACTGCATCTAATTAGCTCTAGCTAGGATGGCTTCCCTGAACAGCCTCTGAACAGCTGGGGATTAACCCCTATGTAGCTCAGCAAGGCTTCCTGCCAGGGACACCACTGGAGCAAAGAATGGCAGGGCATTGAGGTCCTCTTCATGGAAGGCTCACCCCCAAGACATGTATTTCACATGACAACCCCCTCTTCCCCCCCCAACACCCCTTTTATGAAGGTTCTCAGTATTTTTTGCATATACTGAGAACTCAGAGGGAAAGTTATGAGACAAACAGAATGTAGAGAAACATTGGCAGGCTCTGGAGGGGTTTGGGCAGGAGGCTTCTCTCCTTGTGAATTGGCTGCCAGACTTTAAGGTTGTTGCTGCTGGAATTTTAAGTGTGTTTGCCCTGCCTCTGAGCTCTCACCCCACTCCATACAACACTACACAATTGCCTAGATCGGGGTGTTCAAATATTTTCATAGCATGGGGTACATCTGAATAGAGAGATTTTCTGATGGCTGCCTCATTCCTTGTTGTACATGCTGCCTTTCCTCCCCTGCATGATAGCGTAACATCTCTGCAGAAACTGATTGCACAGAATAATCACCATAAATAACCAATGTATTTTAGCTGCCTTTAATCCAATAAGTGCTTTTTCCTTTTAGAAGATCATCAAGCACATTCTGTACTTTTGCTCCCCCTCCCATCTGTTTCATTTCTTCCAGCAGTAGCACCATGTGACCAGCCAGCTCTCTGCAGGCCACCTGCAGGGGTTCCACAGACCAGAGCTTGGGAACTGCTGGACTAAATACATTAGGGTTCTGGGTTGGCTGGTTTGTATGTTTGTTTGCAGGAGGGCAGATTAGAATCTTCTGAAGTAGCAAGTATTGCCCACAGCTGGGGCAAGCCATTTCTCTAGAACGACCAGTGGTTTGATTCATGGAAAATCCTAAGTGACCCACAAACACTGGTCCAGATTCTGCTCTGGTTTAAATCAGCATAGCTCTATTGAATTCAGTGGAGTTAAGCTGATTTACAGCACCTAAGGAGCTGATCCCATATTTATGATTGTGTGTAAGAAACACAATGAAGGCAAAGAAAATCATGAATCGACATAGCTCAGAGCCTTAGTTTACACCCTCTTAACCTGATCCAAAGTCTGATGAAGAGAATGGGAGGCTTTCTGTTGACTTCAATGGGTATTGGATCACGCATTTTCTAAGAGCAGCAAAGTAGCATGAACAGATCAGAAGAGGAAGTTTGGTGCCTTTTATGAAAATTCTTGTGTCAAAATATGTCAATCTAGACAAAACAGAACATGTCCTCAGCTTGTTCATTTCCAGGCTTGTCCTCTAAAATCCCAATAAAAAGTTGTGAAGAAACAAAAGAAGTGAATGTTAGAATTACTAAGGTAAAAAACTTCATTCCTTCATTCAGTGGAAATTGGAAAGTGGATATAGTAAAATTTTTATTATATAGATTTAAAAGGCTTTAACTTACTCTTTCATTATTTCCTTTCAAACATTCATTGGGAAGCCCAATAATCTGATTCCACTGAGACAAGTGTGCAAATGTTTTACTCTAGCAAAGAATCTAAACTTTATCTGACCTCTTGAAAATAGTAATTATTTCTTTGTTTGATGCGTCAAAACTTTGATTTCCACGCTTTGAGGATCCAATGGGGGGGCTGGGGGGGGACCACAGCGCTAAGTTTAGCAGAAGACCTGGTGGCATGGGTGGTCATGCTACAGAGCTTGGTCCTTTTCTTTGAGCTAGTTAAGGGCCTGATCCTGCACTACTGAAATCAGTGGGAGTTTTGTCATTGACTCTAATGGGAGCATATTAGGACCTATATGAGGTGATTGCAGCTACTGGTATTTAAGATGCAATGGTGCCACCTACTGGGTCCACATTTCACCCATATTCCAAATAATAGCACAAAAATATTTTAATTCTGCTGAGTTTGGGGGATTTCACACATCATAGTTTGAGCCTCTGTACTCATTCTGTATTAGACAGTCAGGGTGAGATTTTCAAACTACATGGTCTGCAAAGAATGTTTTAAAATTATTTTATGCTTTTTTCTTTATTATTTTTTATCTTGGAACATCAGGCGTATCAACTCTGATGATCTCTGGTGTTGCTGTAGAGGTCTCAGAGATGAATACTGTGAGTTCCCTTAATCTAAGAAGTAATATAGAATTCCTTTTTCCCCAAATGTCAGATAGGTATTGGTATAAAACAGCTGTTAAAAAAAAAACAATTAAAAAGCAAAGTGTTTTAAGTAATCTGACTAAAATTCCCTTTCCCTCTCGCTGCTCAACATTCACTCTTCTGTATTTTTTTGATGTCCTAACTTCACCAGCTCTCAAGTCGCAACAGAGTCGTCTAAGATAGACAACTGATTTTTTAATGTTAAAAGGAAGTAGGAAAAAATACTTTTACAAAAACGTTTTAGACACCATAAAGAGGACACACATCCATTTCTTCTCTATTTGTGGGTTACCTTTAAAGCAGGGAATTAAAAGAAAAAAAAAACAAAAAAATACATACTTTCAAGCATACTTTCCTATGCTTCTTTCAACATCAGACGGAAAAACGGAGTCAGTACAGCATGAGCATCAGTATTTTTTGGTACTCTGTATAATGCTCAAATTGGCTGCTTATGCCACACTAGCCCATACTCTGCAGGCTACCAGTTTGGAAAAGAGAAAAAAAAACTTTTGGAGGAAAAAAAAAGAGAGGGAAACATTGGAAAAAATTGGAGCATACAATCACTTTGGGGAGAAATAGCATCATCCTTCCACTTCCCCAATTTGAGCACTGGCTCAAGAAGTTTGTTCCCATTTTAAGTTGTTTCATGTTAGAGTGTCACTGACAGTGGAGTGTTGTGAGCATTTACTCATGGGAGCAGTTCCACTTATGTCAGTGAGTAAGTGATCACCAACATGAGTTAAGGGCTCCACAATCTGGCCTTTATTATCCAAATACATTCACTTGCATAGGATCACATATTCTTGATTTCTTCAATAGGTGTCCAGTTAAACAAACATCATTGCTCAGAAGAATCCCTCAGGATTGAGGAGATTAAACAAACTCCAACAAGTTTCCATTTTTGGATATAAAAAAGTTTCAGCTTTTCATACATTTCTACTTAGTAGAACAAAGGATTCTAAAAGGCTTATTGAAGCAGAAATGTGGTACATCTTAAGTGGGCAAGATTTAGAGGTGAAAGCTGACAAGTGATGCTCTATAGTCTCAGGAATACAGATGTCCTGTTATGGCTCCTATGTTTGAAAAAAATAATACATAGCATGTCTATACGTTTTCTAAGTACTCTCCAAACATTAAATGATTGATACTCATAACACCCCTGTCAGGTCGGTAAGTATTGATATAGTACAGGGAAAATGAGCCAGACAGAAGTTAAGGCCAACACTATGAGACTTGGGTGCCTAAAGACAGGCATCTACATCCATAATTAGGTAGCTAATGAGAGTTTAGAGTGGTCTCTGGCTGTGGGATGGTCAGCCAGCTGGTGAATAGGTTCCCTCTGATGCGGGGTGGATTGGCCATTTGGGGACTGAGACCCCATTGGCTCTTGAGGGGTATATTTCTCCCCGAATGTTGATGAGCTGCCTTAGCCTGGGGGGAGGGACCAAGGGGATGGGTCTCCCTGGCTAGGATGAGGGGCTAAGGAGGAATGGGTTTCCCCGTATTGTCACAGAGGGTTGGAATACAAAGGGGGAAAGGGTTCTTCCAGGCTGTCTGCCATCAACAACAATTCAAGCTGCAAATGGCACCAATAAGGAGAGAGCGAAGAACTGCCAGACTCACATACAGTGCTGAGACAGTTTGGCCCCAGCATCTGTCCCTTTCCTCCTTGTGCACTGCTGGAGTGGCCAGAGAGCATGTAGGAGTGACTGCCTGGTGCATCTAGTTTGAACTCTTAGTGGCACTGGTAGGGGTCCCAGAAGGGGCATTCCTCTTGGAGAAGCAGTATGGCCATAACAGTGAACCTGTGGTGTGGTAGCTCCCTGAGTGATTAGCAACTGGCTTATTGGTAGTCTCAGGAAGAGCTGAAAATGTTAAGTGACAGGGTTGGCCTTAGAATTCCTAGGAAATGAGTTTTTGCCATCACTCACTCCTGTCTGCCATTATCACAGCACTCTGCATCAAGATGGCCTCAGAATTAACAGAAGGACTAGCAAGATAGTCCTGGGATTCCCCCCAAACTTTACTGACTCCTTTTACATTAAAAGTGTGTGACCCAGGGACCTCTTTGCGCCAACTGGTAGAGGGCACAGAGATACATTGGAGCCCTTGGTCTCGTATCTACATACTAGTCCACCAAAGAATGTCATGTCAGGTCTCTGATGAAAGCCTGGGTCACATTGGTCACTCTAATCATTGTGATATGTATTTGCAGATAATATATAAGAGGCTCTGTGTGTGTGTGTGTGTGTGTGCGCGCGCGCGTATGTATCTCCTTAAAACTATAAGTTTGAAGGCAGCTCACTCAAAGGCAGCATGCCTTGAAACAAAGTTCTCCATGCATGGTGGGAGACACTTATCTCCCTAGCTAATCGTTGTGTACCGTGTGTCTCCCAATGGAAGTCTATTAGCGTACTAAGTAAAACCCTAAAGAGCTTGCAGGGACTTCACAAGAAAATGAAGAGGAGGATGTAAACAGCAGTGGTGAGGAGGGATCCTGTTTTCAGGTGAAGATCAAAGGTCTGGTTGGTAGATCTGGGAGTGCAGAGAGACATCCTGGCATCCTTCAGTCTGGGAAGACAAGCTACCAGTGGGCTTGATCTTATGAAAAGAGGATCTCATCCATCTTGGTTGAAAACACTGGGGAAAGGATTTGGGGTAAGCTATCCTATAGGAGACAGGGGAATGTCTTGTGAGTTAAGTTTAGGATCTAGAAAGCAAAAGTTATGATTTTATTTTATATGTAACCATTTATTTCCAATATTCTTATTCAGTATCATTTGAATCTCTTTTCTTTGATAATAAATTTATTCTTGTTTTCACTATAAATATATCTAAAGGCTGTGTGTTAAGCGGAGTGGTGATCCTGAGATTAAACTAGCAAGCAGGTGTGCAGATAATCTGTGCATGTCCGGTGGATCAAGGGCTGGGCATTCCAGAGGGATTGGTGTTTGCCTGTTGCTTGCGTGCAAAGGGATAGCAGAGCCTGCAGGGGCTGAGAGGGGAGTACTTGTGCTGCCTGTGGCCAGGGCTAGCAGGGCCAGCAAAATGTCACAAAGTTAATGTGTGCAAAGGGATCTTTAGGTCTCCTTAGTGCAACAGCTGCTTGTTTGTTTCAACCCACTGGATCAATTTATGCTTTCTGGGATCCTCACAAAGCAAAGGGATACAAACTTCTTTTCTCTTAAAATTAAAGCTAAAATTCTCCTCCCTGGGACCCAAAGATCACTTCTGCTAACAAGGGGCTCATGCGAGCCCTGGCTGTAAACCCCCTCTAGCTCATCAGCACATTCAGGGGAGTGGAGCCATGGGAATCTTCACCCTTCTTGCTAAATGTAGGGGAGGGGTTTATGAGAAAATCCCCCCACCCATAACTGCAAATTGGGAAAGGGGTCTCAACTAGGCGGTTGTTCTTCTCTCCCTCCTGTGCACATGCGAGGAGGAGATTCTAAATACAAAGTGAGAGAGCAATGTGCTTCTAGCTCTGGGGAGCTGCTGGATGGGCAAATATTTGGGAGCTGAGAAGCACCAATACTAATGCTACATTGCAAAATTTAGTATTTATCTCACTGACTCCAGCTGGGAAGTGTCAATAAAATGACATCTTCCACTGAGAGTCCAACTTCCCCATTGACAGTTAATGAATCAGCACCCGATATTTCTAAAACTCATTTTGAAATATACTTCATACATACTGACTGAGTTTTTTAAGGTATTACTTGGATCAGTGCAGTTTTCTTTTAAGGTTGACACTCTAGCTCAGACCCCTGTGCTCTTTGCACATCCATGGAAGTTCTAGCTGGAGGCTCAGCTCCACTTCAGAATTACTTTGGCTTAGTTTTGTATTGCGGCTTCTCTCTTTTTAAAATGATCTGACATTTGATAGGACAGTGTGAGGGTTCAGAAATATTTTCTGTAAATCAGAATAAATTATGTGGCCATACTAGAAGAACAAGAGAAAGAGACATCCCCAGATGTTCTGCCAAGAACCCAAATAACTCTTGAAGGAGAGCAGATCCAAGAGGTTGATGAATACATTTATTTGGGCCAGGAAGTCAACATGCACCATGATTAGAAAGGTGAATTGTCACGCAGAAAAAAAGCTGGATGGTGCGCATTCAATGACATCAAGGACATCCTCCAAGGAAAGATCAGCAAAACAACTTGTGCAAATCTTTTAACTCGACCGTGCTTCCAGCGATGTTATATGGCAGCGAAACATGGTTGCTGACAAAGATTGAAGAACATCAACTGTCTGTCACACAGAGGGCGATGGAACGAACATTTTTGGGTATTTCACTCCACGATTACATCCCCAACGAAATAATTAGGCAGCAGTCTGGAGTGCGAGATGTTGTTGTTGAAAGCAGGCTCAGCAAAATGCGGTGGGCGGGATATGTGGCCCGACTCAGCGACAACAGATGGACCGCAGCTATATCCGAGTGGTATCCGCGAGAACAGAAATGGCCATGCGGTCAGCCTCCAAAGAGGTGGAATGATTTCCTAACAAAGAGATATGGACAAGCACGGCGAAGGATGACCAGAGCGAGAGAAGATTGGAAGACGTGTTGTGATCGGCTCAGTCTCAACTGATGAAGGACCGACAGTCTACACAGTGTACGCAGGTTCATGAAATCTGGTCTTTTGAGTGCTTTTACCCTATACTATACAAATTTCACAGGGGAGACCAGTGCTTCTCAAATTGGAGTCCTGATCCAAAAGGGAGTTGAAGGAGGGTTGCAAGGTTATTTTAAGGGGGTTGCGGTTTTGCCACCCTTACTTCTGCGCTGCCTTCAGAGTTGGGTGGCCAGAGAGCGGTGGTTGTTGGCTGAATGCCTAGCTCTGAAGGCGGCGCCCCACCAGCAGAAGCTCAGAAGTAAGGATGGCAAGGTATGGTATTGCCACCCTTACTTCTGCTTTCAGAGCTGGGCAGCTGGAGAATGGCGGCTGCTGACTGAGGGCCCAGCTTTGCAAGCAGCAGAGCAGAAGTAAGGGTGGCATCCTTACTTCTGCGCTGCTGCTGATGGTGGCTCTGCCTTCAGAGCTAGACTCCCAGCCAGCAGCTGCCACTCTCCAGCTGCCCAGCTCTGAACGCAGCACTGCCATCAGCAGCAGTGCAGAAGTAAGGGTAGCTTACTGCAACCCCCCCACAATAACCCTGTGATCCCCCCACCCCCGCACTACTCCTTTTTGGATCAAGATCCTTACAATTACAACACCATGAAATTTCAGATTTAAAAACCTGAAATCATGAAATTTATGACTTTTAAAATCCTATGACCATGAAATTGACCAAAATGGACCATGAATTTGGTAGGGCCCTATTTATGCTCCATGATGTTTAACAGTGGAGGCTGGTAGCCTCTGAAAATGGAAAGGCAAACCTGATATGCCTCCTCTCAGATAGTCTGGTGGGAAGCTCCCATAGAAACATAGATGAAGTTTATCTCCCATCTGCTTTCAGTGGTACTGTTTTTTCTTGGTGGTGATCCCCTCTCCTTTGCAATCCAATCAGGTTAGATTCTGCCTCGCCTACTTGCCCTGGCCAAGTTGCCTTTGTGGTTTGTTTGTTTGTTTGTTTGTAGCTAGACCTGTGCAAAAGGTTCACAAGAAAATCTGAAACTTGCTTGATTTTGTCTTTCATTGGAACATGCCGGGGAAAAGGTCATTAACATTTATGGACTTTGCAGGTGAACATGGATCCAGCCAGAGTATTCCTTGGCTGGCTTATGGTTTTGCATAGTAATTTGCAATCAAAATGCAGAGCTTCACATGACTTTGATTTGAGAACGGACAAAACTCAATGATCTGGCAAAATTCTGCTTTGAGATTTTGGGTTTGTTTAAAATTTAGGGGTGCAGATACAAAGAAACATTGAAAGAAATGTTGCCCGATGTCAGGAATAAGGCCCTGTATCTGCACCTGCACGGTCTCCTATCAGCCTAATGAGCACAGCTACGTTGCTTCAACCAGACCCCTGATGGAATGCCCCGTCTCATTAGCTGAGCAAGCTAGCAGGTTTGCTCTTAAGCCCAGCACCAGTTTGCTGGCTGCTTAAACTATTTGTCCATAGATGTGATAGTGCCTGTATCTACTTATTGAATCCCAGACCTCTTCCAGGTAATCTGGTTCTGACTCTTGGCTCTAATTCCTGATTTCTACTCTGAGCCTTGGCTGTGGTATCTGGCCTTTGACTCTGGTTCTGATGCTGGGCTCCTATTCCTGGCTACTGACTCCTGCTCTAATGAGTAGGCATATCTACCCACCTACTAAATTGTTGATAACTCTAGTTTTATCCACTTCAGTGCTGTCTAAGGGCCTGGTCTAAAGTCTCTTGAAGCCACTGAAAAGATTCCTCCTGATTTCATTAGATTTTTTTGGTTCAGGCTGTCTGGTACATAGTGCAAAACACCAGTGCAATGCTGTCCCTGTGTAGCTGGTGTATTTCAGTTGATAATCATTTTCCTATGCAGTGCTGGTACTTTAAAAAAAACCAACAACAACATTGGCTTAGCTAGTGGCAGAACAGATGCTCCAGTGGAACACAGAAATGAAGTGTGGAAACAGGAAAAAGTGAGCATGATCTGTGTCTAGCTGATATGAGCAATCGTAAGTAGATACAAACAATGCATTTATAGATCCTAATAGTAAAGGGCAAACCTTGCCTCTCCTGCCACATTCTCCCCCATGGAGATCCTGCCCCCAGCAGTACTGATGCAGAGTTACTGTTTGGAGAGGGTTGGAGGAGAAGACTTTAGGATCCTGCAGAGGGGCTTCCTCTATGCTGGCTTGCAGTGTTTAGGGGTAGCAGAGGAGCTGAGTTGAGGCTGGGGATCTGTGATTATGCAGACTCCACATGCACACACAAAGCAGGAGTCCAGGAACTGTGGGTACAACTGCAGCTTCAAGACTGCAGTAGAAGGTGCAAAGCAGCTCCATGAGCGGGGGGAGAGGATTCTTTTCCTCTCAGCCCCAAAGATCTCCCCCAATGCAGGCTGGCTGCTTGGTCTGTGCACTGGTGATCAGATTGGAACCTAATTCACTACAGTTGCTTTGTTATGGAGAAGCTGGACAAGAAATACGTTATCAAGCTGTGATTTTTCTGTATCACTCTAAAAAAATAATAAAGAGCTAAAAGTCTAATTACCAACCAACAGCGTTATCCTGCTTACCAGTTTCTTACCTTGTTCTGAGGAAGTCACTGACAGGTGGCCCCTCTCTAAACATGCTGTCTGCTGGTGGCTCTTCCTTGATGTAAAATGTGATCCTTATGAGACCTTTGTGCAACATTAATTCCAACCAGTTAACAATCACATCCTAGCTCCAAGAAAGCATCTTCATTGTGTAACCCTTCTGCCAGGCCAAGTTGATAGCAGCAAGGGCCGGGTTCAGTACACAGGGGTTCCCTCTCATCAAAGCAAATACAAAACTGGCTCGAGCCCCCACCCAGTGACCTGGGAAAATCTTACACACCCCCTGGGCGCCTCAAAGAGGCAATACTTCCCCTCTCGCAAGCACGGAGTCTCGGTGTAGTAGAGAATCTTTAATAACATGAGGTAAACGACATCAGCATTAAATTGGGAAAACACCACAACTAGTGTTCATTAATCAAACCATGAGCAAAGACCCACCCCAGCAAATTGGGCCACATCCTTTCCCTCGGGTTCTTGAGTCCCAGAACCCAAACGTCTCTTGAGTCCAGCAATCCTCAAATCACCCAAAATCCAAAAAGTCCAGCCCCAGAGTTCAAAAGTTCATCTGCAGAGTGTTACTCCCCAGTCTGGCTAAAATGTGCCTGTGTGTGGGGGAAAGAGGTAAGGGGTACCTTACGTGTCCTGAAGCTGACTGCCCCACAGGGCTCTGCTCTGCTACGCTGTCTCACGAACGGCTCCGCTCCACCACGACCGGCTCCACTCTGCACAGCTCGCCGTCTCACGAACAGCTCTGCTCAGCTCGCCGTCTCACGAACGGCTCCGCTCCACCACGACCGGCTCCGCTCCACCACGACCGGCTCCGCTCTGCACAGCTCACCGTCTCACGAACAGCTCTGCTCAGCTCGCTGTCTCACGAACGGCTCCGCTCCACCACGACCGGCTCCGCTCGGCACAGCTCGCTGTCTCACGAACAGCTCGGCTCAGCTCGCCGTCTCACGAACACACCGCTGTCTCACGAACGGCTCCGCTCCACCACGACCGGCTCCCTCTGCACAGCTCGCCGTCTCACGAACAGCTCTGCTCAGCTCGCCGTCTCACGAACGGCTCCGCTCCACCACGACCGGCTCCGCTCGGCACAGCTCGCCGTCTCACGAACAGCTCGGCTCAGCTCGCCGTCTCACGATCACACCGCTATCTCACGAACGGCTCCACTCTGCACAGCTCGCCGTCCCACAAACAGCTCTGCTCAGCTCGCCGTCTCGCGAACGGCTCCGCTCTGCACAGCTCGCCGTCTCACGAACAGCACCACTGCACTCTAGATCTTCCGGCTCCCCACTACTTGACACAGTGCTCAGTGATTTCAGCTCTCAGTGATTTCAGCTCATAGTATTGGGGGCCTTAGTGCTGGTGCACCATAAGGCCAAAGTGAATGCAGCACAGTACCTGTAGCAAGACTCTTAATAGACCCAAAATTAGCTCTGACATTCCACAGTGGAGAGAGACAGAGGTGCAATTGGTGCTTCAGGCCCTCACAAAGGGGCCCACACCACCAGGTACTAATACCTGTCTCAAGTCTCTCTCCCTTCACAGAGTTTTGGAACCCATGTCCCTTGCCTAGCGAGTGCTACTCAGTTGATGGTGAGTCCCTCCATCATAACAAAAGGCCAAGTACAGTTCCAAGCACAGTTCCCATAATCAGGGTAATAACAATTTACTCTTCCCGCCCCAATAACAAAGACACTGGGGATCCCACAACAGCCAAAGTGACCATTTGGGCAGTTATGGCCTCATTCTAGGCGGGGTGGGTGTGCCTATGCAAATTGAGATCAGCCCCTGAAGTTCTTTTCCACTACTTGCCACACCTCACCACCAGATGTCAGGGTGGAGCCCATCCTGACTCTGCTTACATCCTCCCCCCAGCCGAGAATTTGGCGTCCCGACAAATCATACTCCCTTTATACCAACTCATTGGTTTCCTCCAAAGGGCCTCAGGAAGCCCACTTTGGCTTCCACAATCCTGTGTGCTAAATGTATTGGCTCCTCACTAGTCACCCCAGGTGCATCATATGTCAACCGTTTTACTGGTCTTATCATCCTGTCTCGTCTATTGAGAATCTCTGTTGCCGAGGTAGGGAGAACATCCTCTTGATTGACGGATGGAGAGGCTTCCTTTGAGGGTCCCTTGGCTACTGGCGTAGGCCCCTGCACTCCTAGTTCTAACGCGGGAGGGTCCAAGGTGCCCAGGAGATCCTCTACCTGTGTGTCTCCACTGGCCAATAACCTGTGTGTGTCATCACACGGGGGTCTCATCAGCGGCACAGGGGTGTCAGAAATGGGCCTAAATAATTCCGCCATGGGGTTTAGGGCGGAAGAGGGAAAACTCTCGTTTGGTTCAGCTGATCGAGACTGAAATCTTGTCTCCATCCCAGGATACACCAGGGTTGTGTCTTCCTCCTCAGACTCACTCTCAGATGTGCAGAATAGGGGTAAGTTAGCTGCACGGGGCCCGCTGTCTGTGTTGGATGGCGGCTTTGGTCTAGCACCTCTGTTCTGCCCGGCTGCCCTGTCGTGGCCCGTCTCATAAGGGATGCTTACCAATTCCCCCACAGGGAGCAAAAGGTTTCTATGCACCGTCTTTATTTGCCCTGGACCGTCTTCAGGTTTGATCTTGTAGACCGGCAGATCTCCCAGCTTTTCCATCACCAGGTAAGGTATTGCCTTCCATCTGTCAGCTATCTTGCGTTTGCCAGCAATACCCAAATTTCGCAGCAGGACTCTGTCCCCCGGCTGGAGCTCCTGCGAACGCACTCTAGCATCATATCGATGTTTGTTGCGGTCTGCGTTTTTCCGAGCTGCAGCGGTAGCTAAGCGATAAGCATCCCGCAGCTTTTCTCTTAGTTGGGATACATATTGCTGGTGAGTTACATAGCTATCTCCATCCTCTGATACACCAAAGCACAAGTCTATGGGTAATCTTGGTTCTCGCCCAAACATCAACAGATATGGGGTGACTCCCGTAGCATCGTTCTTTGTGGCATTGTAGGCATGCACCAGAAATGCGACATGCTGGCTCCAGGTTGCCTTCTGCTCTGGTCGCAAAGTTCCCAACATATCTAATAGGGTTCGGTTGAACCTCTCTGGCTGAGGATCACCTTGGGGGTGATAAGGCGTTGTCCTAGACTTTTTAATTCCTGCTATCTTCAGCACCTCCTTCAGAAGGTGACTCTCAAAATCCCGCCCCTGATCAGAGTGTATCCGAGCCGGGAATCCATAGACTGAGAAATATTTGTCCCACAATACTCGAGCGACGGTGGTGGCCCTCTGATCACGTGTGGGATATGCCTGTGCATACCGTGTAAAATGGTCAGTCACTACTAGAATGTTCCCAACATTCCTCTTGTCTACCTCTACAGACAAGAAATCGATGCATACCAATTCCAAAGGTTTGTTGCTGGTGATGTTCTTGAGATATGCAGCCCTCGTGGGCAGAGTTTTCCTTTGAACACATCGAGCGCAAGTCTCACATTTCCTGCGAACATCTTCAGCCATTCGGGGCCAATAGAACCTACTACGAATAAGTTCCAGGGTCCTCTCCATCCCTAAATGCCCAAAGTCATCATGCAGGGCCCTCATGGCCAGGGCTCTGTCTATTACAGTTGAATCACTTGTGAAGCAAAAGAGCAGAAAACCATCTGGCTTGGAAATGTTTAATATCAGAGTGACTGGGATAGGATCCAAATTCTTAGTACAGCTATCTAATTGGAGATTGCATCATCTCAGGCAAGGAGCATGTCACAAAAGATTTTTGTCGTAATGCTCATGGCTGGTCTTTTGAGGCAGGTTTATATACAGACAGTAGATGTCTCAAGTCTCCTTCTGTTGGTAAAAATCCAGACCTTTGATTCTAATTATAAATTAATTTGTGTGTGTTTAGGAGATGATACTCTGCAAACATCTGGTCATTCCTTTCTGGGGGAGATCTCCTCTTTACCCAACACTGAAAATAAAAAATCTCCACCATTTCTCAAAAGATGCTTCTGTTTATGCCATTGGATTCCTAATTCCTTTCTATACCACAGCAATATCTGATCATTTTCAGGGTCGAGTGACGCATCAACTCAGTCCAAGTTCTTTCTCCTGATGTAGAAAAAGGGGAATAAAGACAACCCAGGGAATTATAGACCAGTCATCTTAACTCTGGTACCTGGAAAGATAATAGTTTATTTGCTCTATCAAGTTGTAAGTGCCTAGAAGATAAGGTGATAAGTAACAGCCAACATGGACTTGTCAAGAACAAATCATGTCAAAATAATCTAATATCCCACTTTGACAGGGTAACAAGCCATGTGGATAAGGAGGAAACAGATGTTATGTTCTTGTCTACCAGTCTCATTGTGACTGCTACTATGGACGCATGGTGCATTCAAAGACTATTGTATCAACTTTATAAATGTTATATGTATTGTTATGGAATAGTGATTGTATTCCTGACTCAGTGGGGGAATTACAGGGTTTCCTGCAGGAACTAAAATGACTGGGGTGGAGGGAGGTAATTAATGCAAATGCCTAGGCAGTAACACGTATGGAGAAGTCCCATGGGAAATTGCATATCATGATTTGACCAGGTCCAAGAAGACTGACAAACAAACCTGTAAACTATATAAAGTGATCTCCTGGAGAGAGGGTATTTTCACCAGAACAAGAACTGACCTGAGACTGTGACCCAGAGACAGGCCCTGTAGTACTCTGAAGCCAGCCTGGACTCCAGGGTGATACTTGGTAAGCCAGACATGCATAGAAGCTGCTTCTTTTCAAGATACTGTCCTCTTAAATATTTTTGTTCTGAATAAATAATACTTTGTTTTATGAAGGCTGGCTGGACACTTATTAACCCTGTCACTACCCCTGACAGAACAGGACTGTAGGTGCTGAACTAGACTTGCTGAGATAATCACAGTGAACTGCAGGAATCTGCAGCCTAAATCCTCACTGTGTAGGAACTGAATTGTGGAATCCTCCCATCTGCTCCCCAAGAAAGGTGACAGCTACAGGCCTCAGACCTGGGCGGGGGTGTGTGTCCTTAAAGAGACTAGACTGGGGTGAAAGGTGTAATTTCCTCAGGAACTGCGATAATATCACTTATTGTCTTGTCACCCCCCAACACCCACACTTTGCCATGCAGTCAGCTTTCCTCTGCCACTTGTCTTCCATCTCTTTAAAGCCTAGTTTCATAATATAGCATCTGAATTAATAAGGTGAGATGACATTGTCCAAAAAAAAAAAAAAAGAGCAAACTTTAATGCAGCTGGACCTATTAAACAGCAGCACCTGCCTCCCCTAGAGCTGGCAACAGGTAGCACCACCTCTCCAAAGGACACCTTTTCACTTCCCATTCTTCTGTTTTTTGTCAAACTAAACCCACCTGTAACCCAACTAGTGGGGGAGGGGGAGTCCATTACTGTTATAGTACAGTGTGACCTTATCAATACACAATCTATCCAAAACCAAGCACTCAGACAGTGTGGCCTACAAAAACCATGACACTGGCTTAAAACTAATGATTTTTTAAAATAATACATTTGGGGTCTTGTTAGCTGATGGCCAAGGATGTTTGGTGAGGTGCCAGCTATGCCCGTTTTATACCATCCGTGACTTTAACCGCTAGGACGCACTGTCCCTTCGCGGCGGGCTGCCCGGGCTAGGCTGACGGATGCCCCAAGGTCCTAACCACCCGTGACTTTAACTGCTAGAGCTCAGAGCTCCTTCGCAGCGGGCAGTCAACACTGACTGACAGGTGCCCCAATGGCAGTACTAAGAGCCTCTCCACACCCGTGACTTTAACGGCTAGAGCTCAGAGCTCCTTCGCAGTGGGCAGTCAGGATTGACTGACAGGCGCCCCAAGAGTTTGCCCCGTGGAGGCGGCACAACTCAACACTAGGCTCTTAGTACTCTCACCTAATGGCCAGGCTTTATAGCCAAAACGGCTGAGGTTCTTTAATTGTGTTGGCTGCTTTACAGTAAACCAGAGAAAACAAGTCAGGCTTATGCACAAATGGTTACCAAAATTTATTAAACTAGATTCTAATCATGTGGTTACAAAATTGCTAGTGCCTACTTATTTAAATGTAGAGATGTTACACACACAAAGTTACAAAACTGAAGCCACAATCCCAAAGAAAGAAAACAAAGTATAGAGCTCTATTTCAAAATATGTGTACACTAAAGATAGGAGATCAGGTGTGGGTGCTTCTTACCCTCCTTGCATCTCTCGATTCCAGCGGTGCCAAGCCAGGATCGGTCACTCAATTCCACGGAAAGACGAATAAGGGACAAGGCTTAGGGACCCTCTTAGCTGCAGAAGCCTTGGGAGGCTGTCACTTATCTGACCAGCAGATAGATAGTGAAAAGCACTCAAAAATCATGGTGCTGTAGGTCCCCTACTTATACCTCTGTACTCCTTTATCCTCTTTCTCCTTTCTTATGCCAAATTGGGGCTGGTCTGTCTGGGCGACGCCAGCTCTCGCAAGAGTAGTTTACACTTGCAAGGGAGAGAAACAGTAAGTTTCGACTACTGGACATTCCTTTTATTAGGGTAAATATTTTCCCACCTAGGATGTTGGTGTGTGTGCATCATGCTATTTAGTAGGGGCTAAGAGCCATGTCTGTCACAGCGCCTCTGCCTGCTGTGAGCCTAATCGTTGTATATGTTCCCAGAGGCACATTGTAACAGCACACCTGTGCTTTTCACAGCTTCAAAGGCTGTGCTGGAATTTATGTTAAGTGCCCTGTTTTGGCTTCCGTGTGTTCCCAGCAATGCTGGTCTGAGGGGGGGGGCTGGCTGTCTGGCTACAGGTCTCTATCTGTTTTCTGGGATTTGAGCCTTTAGAGTTTGTTTTCCAGCTTTTCTCTGCTACTATAAAGATTGGAAACTTTTTTTTTTATGGAAGCCAAGATTCCACATAATGACATGACTCCAAGAACTGGGGCTTTAAGAAGAAAACATTGCATTGGTATCAGTCAGGTGAATTGTATTAGGAATCAATTTGGCTGCAGTCAATTTGTGTTTAAACATGATTGAAAAACCAGTCTAGGACAAGCCAAAGGGCTTGTCTACAAAGGGAAATTGACCAGAATCTCTCTACTGTAACTATATGATCCTGATCACCGTAGTGTCTCAGAACCTCACAATCTTTAGGGTTTATCTTCACAACACCCCTATAAGGTGAAGTACAATTTACCCCCATTTTACAGGTGGGGCACAGAAAGGCTACATGACTTGCCCAAGATTACACAGAGAGTCTATGGTAGAGTAAAAAGAAAAGGAGTACTTGTGGCACCTTAGAGACTAACCAATTTATTTGAGCATAAGCTTTCGTGAGCTACTGCTCACTTCATGATGATCAGTATGAAGTGAGCTGTAGCTCACGAAAGCTTAGGCTCAAATAAATTGGTTAGTCTCTAAGGTGCCACAAGTACTCCTTTTCTTTTTGCGAATACAGACTAATACAGTTGTTACTCTGAAACCTATGGTAGAGTAGGGAATTGAACCCAGATCCCTATCATCCCAGACTAGTGCCCTAACCAGTGGACAGCGTGCCTCAGGAATAAGCTATTCTGCAATAGCTATTCTACAATAGCTTGCCCCGTGGACACTATTCTGGAATAAAAGTCACTTTATTCTGGAATAATTAGTGTATTGTCTGAGCAACAGAAAAATGATAGAAGGATAGCAAGTGCCAGACTGGCTCAGACTCATGGTTCATTTCATCCAGTATCCTGTCTCTGACCACATGTTTCATAGGAAAGTGCAAGAAAGCTCCTACTCCTAGCTGGAGAGGGTTTAAACCCTGAAGCACATGGTTAATATCCTTTCCAAAACTTTTGTTAGCATTAACTATTTAATTGTGGATATTCATCTTAGCCACAAAAATGTCGTCTCTTTTCGAGTCTTGCTAGGGTTTTGGTCTCAACAACATCCTGTGACAGAGTTCTACATTTTAGTTACACATTGTGTGAAAAAGTATTTCCTTGTATCAACTTTGAATTCAGTCTTTTAATTTCATTGAATGTCTCTTTGTTCTGGTGTTGTGAGAAAGAAGCTCCCAAACTACCATCTCTTTTCTATTCACTATTTTACACACTTTTATTCTGTCCCCAGAGGTGAAAGTGGGCTGGTACGGTGTACTGGTAAGAAAGCAACGGCAGTGCTTTAAGTACTGTACCGGCAGAGCCACTGATGGGGAGAACCACCCTGGGGCCTGGCGATTTAAAAGGGCCCGGGGCTCCCAGTAGTGGCCCTTTAAATCGCTGCCAGAGCCCCAGGGGGCACAGGCTAGGCAGCACGGAAGGGCTGCCTGCTGGAGTCTGGCCCCAGCCCCGCCCTTCTGCCCACGGCCCCGCCCTTTCTGTGGGCCCAGAGCTGACCCCCTTCCCAGTAGCCCGACCACCCTGAGTACTGGTGAGTCCATGTACATTGGCCAAACCGGACAGTCTCTACACAAAAGAATAAATGGACACAAATCTGACATCAGGCATCGTAACATTCAAAAACCCGTAGGAGAACACTTCAACCTCTCTGGTCACTCAGTAACAGACTTAAAGGTGGCAATTTTGCAACAGAAAAGCTTCAAAAACAGATTCCAACGAGAAACTTTTCGAGTCTTGCTAGGGTTTTGGTCTCAACAACATCCTGTGACAGAGTTCTACATTTTAGTTACACATTGTGTGAAAAAGTATTTCCTTGTATCAACTTTGAATTCAGTCAACTGCTGAACTGGAATTAATTTGCAAACTAGCATTAACTTGTGCTTCAATAGAGACTGGGAGTGGCTGGGACATTACACAAATTAAATCTCTTTCCCTATGTTAAGTATCCTCACACCTTCTTGTCAACTGTCTGAAATAGGCCATCTCGATTATCAATACAAAAGTTTTTTTTCTCCTGCTGATACGAGCTCATCTTAATTAATTAGCCTCTCAGAGTTGGTATGGCAACTTACACCTTTTCATGTTCTCTGTATGCATATATATATCTTCTTACTATATGTTCCATTCTATGCATCGGATGAAGCGGGCTGTAGCCCACGGAAGTTTATGCTCTAATAAATGTGTTAGTCTCTGAGGTGCCACAAGGACGCCTGTTCTTTTTGCAGCTACAGACTAACACCGCTGCTACTCTGAAATTATCTCAGCGTATCCCAAAGGTTCAAAACCCAGAAGACACATTAAAAAGAAGCTAAAATTAATTAATAACTAAAGTTAATTGGCACGCATGACTTTTTGGTGCCTTGTTTGTGAAGGCTGGGGGTTGCCAGCCCTGGTCCTTAGCCTGTCTCTTCTGGACTAGGAGACGCCAAGGCAGCCCGCACAGGAACTGCAGCAGCATGAGCGCGCCTTGCGAATGCAGCGCACGCCACTCACTACTTCCCTTCGCAGCAGCCGTCTCGTTTCGCCGTAACACAAGATGGCCGCTCCCATCCTAATCCTAATCCAAGATGGCGCCCTGAAACATTCTGTACGGACAGCCTCAGTCGCCCTCCCATATTTTGTCACAAGCGGGAACGTCTAAACTGGGCGATGTACAGGACCCCTAGTCCCACCCCTTGCCGCCCTCAAGACAGCAGGGGCCCCTCCCTCTCGCTCCCTCCACGCCTATAGATCCCGCCCCTTACTGGAAGTTACTGTTACCTCATCGGTCATCACAAGACTCCAATTCCCAGCAAGCCCCACACCTTGAGCTTCTATTGGCCGGGAGAGGCCGGAAGTGGTTGGGCTACGGAAGGTCAGAGATTAGAGGGGACGCCAGTCGCCAGCAGGAGTGGAAGAGAAGCCGGTCCTTGCTGAAGTCTGGTGGGGATGGGGCACCGGCCGTGTCTCTCGCTCTAGGGCTGCTCTCATGGGGCGGGGAGGCCTGAGCTCGGGGCAAGTGGGCGGGAATGCTGACCTGGGGGTGCCTGGGACTCGGGGGGGGGGGGTGAGTGAGGGGAATGCTGACCTAGGAGTGCTGGGGGAGGGGCGAAGTGGGCGGTATGCTGATCTGGGGGTGTTTGGGGGGATGGCATATGTGGGGGAATGCTGACCTGGGACGCGGGGGCAGGGAGGGAGATAAGTGTGGGGCTGCTGCACCAATGGGTCTGTGTGAACATATGATCGGGAAGATAGAGAAGAGACTGGGTGAGGGATGCTGTGCTAAGTGGCAGGGGAGAATGGGTGGGGAAGCCTGGCTCGGGTGGAGCCCTATGTGGCGATGCTGTCTAGGGGCTTAGCAGGCATCCAGGAGATGGTGATGCTGTGAGAGAGGAGGGGCAAGTGACAGCTGTGTGTGCAAGGGAGTTGTCACAATGCAGTGATGAGCTAGGGCCCACTCTCTGAACGCTTACTCCCAGGCATAACTTTACCTGTTGGAGTGGTTGTGTAGATTCCAGTGGGAAGCACTCCTGTGAGTAAAGTTGTTCACATGTGTGAGCGTTCACAAGATTGAGTTGAACAAGTGAAAGCCATTTAAATGCTGTGCTGAGTTCAGTTCCTTGTCTGTAAAATGAGATAACTGTTTACCTCAGAGGTGGGCCATGTGAGGGTAAACTAAAATGTATGAAGTACTTAGAGATCTTGTGATTGTGTGCTGTAAGTACTGAGGGTTATTATTTCTCCCTTATTTTCAAAAACTTAACCCTTCAGGAGATCTCAAGATGGAAGAAACTGGAGAATCCAATCCACCTGAAGAATTGCTCCATGGCTTAAAGCTTTCTGATCAGAAGTCATCAGAGAACACCAGTCCTTTGACAGCTGGTTCCAAAGATGCACATCTTCCAAGAAGCCTGGACCGGGGAGATCTTCATTCCTCTGCCCAAGAGGCTAGAGCAGCAGATGAGTGTTTTCATGACTGTAATGAGTCCTTTGAGGTAAAGGAACCAGGAATAGAACAGGAGAGAGACAACAGTGAGGATCCCATAGGGAAACAGACAGAATTAGATGAAGAATACCTATTAGAACTGGAAAAAAATATGCCAGAGGAAGAAAAACAGGTAACTTTTTATTGAGATTACATTCGAATTTTTTAACTTAATATCTGTTTTAAACATATTTTCTCTTTTTGATCCTTGTTTTTTGTTTTTGTTTTTTATACATGTAATCCAGTGTGCAAATGAAGCTTATGGAGCTATCTTTAATGCTACTAAACTTTTAAAAAGAAACTGGCAAGTTAAAATTCACTTTTTTTTTTTTTTTTTTGTATCACTAAGAATACCCTAAAGGGATGATGTCAAGCCCCCCTCCCCTCCCCAAAATCAGATTTCTGTGTACATTTTTTACCTACTTTTGGTATAAGTAACAACTTAGATTATAACAGAGAGACTGGGGGGGGAGAGGGGGGCAATCTCTTCTGGGTCCCCCGTCCCCCCGCCATTTTATTTTGTGCATTTGACAGCACTGTCATTGTTTTCTCTCTGTTTAGACAGTTAACCCCTGATCAGCGACAGGGTGGAGAAAAGCACCATGCAAAATAAGATAACGTGGTTATAAAACTAAAATCTGGCATAGGGATTCAGAACAGTTTTAGTACCTTCTAGCAGATTTCTTAAAGCAAGTTGTCAGATTTAAAGTTGACTGTATCCCTTCAAATTATTAAAATTAGGTTGGGGGTGAGGGGAGTGGAACCACTTTGCACTATTTATGCTGCTTGCTTACATGCATTTCATTCATCTTGGATAATGGAAGTAGACTAATCAGTTTCTATTTGGTTCTCATTCCCTAGTACCATACAGCAGTGGTTTGAATTGCTTTTTCTTCTGGGAAATTTTTAATTTAAAAAAAAATCCAGTGAATATGCTTCTATTAATATTAACTTGAAAAATCTTTGTTTTTAAAAGTTAAGGTTCAACTAACAATATTCACTTCAGTAACGTGATGAGATTTTTGCTAAAAATGATGTTGCTCTAAGAGTTTAAATATTTCTAAAGGATTTAGGAGTCAAGTTATCTAATATACTTTAATAATTTCATGAGCCACTTTTTTTTGCTGTTTGAAAAAATGAAGACTGAAAAATAAAATTGCTTTATGAGCACTCTGATTCTTTGGTTTTGACGTGCTAGGACATATAGCCTTTCTTTCTGTTAGCTTATTATGTAGCCTGGTTACACCATTCCAGAATTGATTAATTCATAAGCCTACTGTAAAATAGTTCAAACGTTCTCAAAGTACTGATTCATGCTTTTCAAATCTGATTAGACTGTCCAGTTAGGGAGCTAATTTTAATAGCGCTTCTCAGCAATGTCTCAGTTTTTCTGTATAGTAATCCACTATTTAAAACTTGGGAAGGGCGTGATTCTGATTCATTTTAACTTGTGTAAAAAGGCTCCTTCAGCAGACTTATTTTTACAACTTTCTAGGTATAAGCAGCATTCTTACAGATCTAAGAAGACACTGTTCTTTGTCCAAAGTATGTTTACAATCTAAATTACAGTTAACATGCTGAATAACAGATCATGGTTAATGTCAGAGTTGCTCAATGAGGAGGCACAACAGATGACAAGGGAAGGGACTACTACTCTTGAGAGAGCATTATTTTACAGGGGAAGGAGCTAACTTTTTTTTTTTTTTCATGGAGAGAGATCAATATAAGTGATCAGGTACAAGGGTGAAAATGAATATGTAGGGTTGAACAGAAAACCCAAAGTAAATTTTGAGAAGAGGTTTGAAGGAGGAGAATGAGATTGTTTGGCATGCAAGAAGAGGAAGGTATGGAGTTGTGTGAAACTGCAAGAGAAGGATGTACATTAGTACTATGAATATTGTCTAGATTAGGATGTGGACGCTGTTATACAACAAAGTTGATCTTACACATAAATATTGAAGGGTTTTGTAATCGGGGTGTTTATTTTTTGGTGTGTTTTTGTTTTTTGGTTTTTTTGGTTTTTTTTAAGCAGCAAGCTGCTTCTTTCTTAGTTGGCACCACAGGTTTTGATCTATGCCTGGCCCTATCTTCTTTTCAGAACTAAATTGAATACTAATGTGCGCCCCCCCAGAAAAGTGTGTTGGGGGTGGGGGAGGATGGTCTTGCTAAGGTCCTGATTGTATTCTGCTAGGGTCTTGCTGTTTATTACTGTAAATGGAAAATGATGGGGAAAAAATATGTACAGTTGAGGGCAACTGAACACAGAGCTGAGTGAGCAACCAAGTCATTGTTAGTTCATTTTTGGTGACATTTTACTGATTTAATTGAAATATGGCAAAAATATAATAAATCCCCTTATTTTTAATTTGCCTTCATATTGTACATATGTCATTACATGAGATCCTTGGGGCAGGGAGACAGCGCTGGTGGATAGAGCACTGGAATGAGACTCAGTAGACCCGGATTCTGTTCCCACCTCTGCCACTGGCCTGCTGGGTGACTTTGCATGAGTCTTTTCCCCTCTTTGTGCCTCAGTTTTCCAATTTGTAAAATGGGGATAACAATACTTGTCTTTTTTGTAAAACACTTCGAGATCTACTGGTAAGAAGTGCAAGATCTAGGCAGTGGTGATATATTTTTACTAGGGCTGTCGAGATTAAAAAAATTAATTGCGATAATCACACTGTTTAGTAATAGAATACCATCTATTTAAATATTTTTGGATGTTTTCAAATATATTGACTTCAATTACAAACAGAATACAAAGTATACAGTGCTCACTTCATATTTATTTTTGATTACAAGTATTTGCACTGTATATAAAAAAAATAGTATTTTTTCAATTCACCTTATACAAGTACTGTAGTGAAATCTCTCTCATGAAAGTTGAACTTACAAATGTAGAATTATGTACCAAAAAACTGCATTCAAAAGCAAAACAGTGTAAAATTTTATAGCCTGCAAGTCCGCTTAGTCCTACTTCTTTTTCAGCCAGTCGCTCAGACAAACAAGTTTGTTTACATTTGCAGAAGCGTTAATGCTGCCCACTTCTTGTTTACAATGTCACCTGAAAGTGCTGAGAATGCCAGTTGTCATTGTTGTAGCTGGAGTCGCAAGAGATTTACGTGCCAGATGCGCTAAAGATTCATATGTCCCTTTATGCTTCAACCACCATTCCATGCTGATGATGGGTTCTGCTCAATAACAATCCAAAGAAGTGTGGACCGACGCATGTTTATTTTCATTATCTGAGTCAGATGTCAACAGCAGAAGGTTGATTTTTCTTTTTTGGTGGTTCGGGTTCTGTAGTTTCCGCATCGGAGTGTTGCTCTTTTAAGACATCTGAAAGCATGCTCCACACCTCATCTCTCTCAAATTTTGGAAGGCGTTTCAGATTCTTAAACTTTGCATCGAGTGCAGTTTTTGGATAGCAGTATTACAGAATATGCTATTGCTTTGGTCAAATGGGAGAAAATATTGATCACAGAAGTCCACAATTCAAATTGACTTGCCCTATAGCAGTGGTCACTTCCTTTATTGGAGAACACCTGTGCTGCTATTTCTCCAGGCAGTTGATCTTGGAAAAGGGCTGGATTTTCTAATTTAGGTGCCTAACTGTCATTTGTGCCTTAGAAAATCTACCCTTAAGTGTGGCAAGCAAGGCTTGGGGAGAAAGATGATGAAGTAAATGATTTTGTTGATTTAAAATAGGGCACTAAATTCCATGTACATTTTATGGGGGAGGGTTGTTATATTTCACAAAGATGAAGAAATATAAATTGTATTAATACTATTTTGTCAGTGCTAAGTCATTAAACGCAGCCCATAGCAGGTTACTGTCACTACTTGTTTGTTTTTTTTCAGCATTCCTAGATGACTTATTTAGTCTATTTTTTCTGTTTTTTTTTTTTTTTTTTTTTTTTTCCACTTCTCTGGAAAGTACAGTTTCTACCAGCTTGAGACACTCGGCACACAAAAGTAAGAAACTTAGTCTATAACTCTTGTATGCTGATGTGAGGTGGCTACTGTGCTCCCTTTTGAAAATCTACTTTACAGCTCTGAGAGTTTGCTTCATCACCCCTGCATTTCACACTAACTGGCACTCTGATTGTCTCTGTCAACAGAGAAGCAAAGGATTTAATGGGCATGATGGAGACTGAGCTCATCCTCTCATGCTTGGATTGTGAGCAGCACATCCAGGAGATGACCAGGGCTGTGAGAAGATACTTAATATATCTGTTCTGTTAATAAACAGAGGGCACATGCCTCCAGAGTTGTCAGTGTAACAATTCTTATTGCTGATAACTGCAGTAAGTCTTGGGATTGACCTGACTACCATAACTCCTAAGGTGAAACAGATGCTTGGATTCGTGATGTAGCAATGACTTTATAAGACTGCAGGGGGAAGCAGACAGCTGCTAAATACTGATTTACAATCAGGAAATGGAATTTGAGGCTGAGAAATTTATATTTCCTTAACGACATAAGTGACTTTGTTATACACCCTTTGGTGATAGAACCTCATTCAGTGTAAGCAATTGCTACTTAGTGACTTTACCAGAGAGTGTATTTTCACGTTGTACAAATAGCCTCAGAGAGAAAAGAGGGAGAGCACATGCTCTTCTTGTGCCTTTGGCAAAAATGGATCCAAGTATAGTACACTACTAAGGCTAAATCAATCCATCAAATAAAATCTATAAGAAAAAGCCAGAGGAGTTGAGTGGGGGGGAGTGTTGCTGAGTGGGGAGTATTGTAGGCTAGCAGTACAGGTGTCTGTTAACTGTGACAGCTGAATGATGAATGTAGAGATTTAGCTGCTTATGCATTTTTATAAAGCTGATCACTTGCAGAATAAAGAGTAAAGAAGCATAGATTGTTTTCTTTCAACAGCAAATTACCTTACTTTAACTTTTGATATTTTTTTTTTTCTTGACAAAGTAGCTGAGTTCATATGAGACACTCTGATGGTCTTTCTGTTGGGCTTGTACTCTATTGTCAGGAGGCCAAGATGACTTTTTCCCCATTACTCTGGGTTAGTCTTTAATCTTCAGTCTCTCTTGCTGATTGCCAGACCAATTTACCCTAACTATCATAACTACATTTTCAGTTCCAATTTTCATAAACCTCTCTTAATCAGGGTCTTTCTTTGCCCATACTTAACATTAAGGATCACTTGATTAGTTTGTGAGAAGTAACCGCATTTAACTTAATATCTTCAGTAGGCTTTTTCTTTTAAATTTCAGTCAGTTCATGCATCCAAAAAGCAAATTCCTGACCCTGGTGTATTATTATCCTGGCTCATAATTTCCCTGTTCATAGGCTTTTACATGGTAGAAAATGGACCTTTGGATTTCTCTCCTATAAATAGCACCACATAATGAAGTGTAAGGGAGAACAGTTATACTTGATTCAGTGAACATATTAATAAAGCCTCAGGGAAAACAAGGTGCCACCCCCTTCCTAATAGAGCATTCTGAAAGTCCATTCTGACCCACTTCTGTCACTGATTGAAGAACAGGCAATCTTCCCTGCAGCTACTTAAATCTCACTCTGAAAATAAGGCAGTGGGGTGACATTCTGCAAAATTTGTCCCAAGGACAAGTCACTTAAAAATTTTTTTAACTTATAATGGAAATAAAATTGGTGGGTCACAAAACAGTTCTGATATAATCACAGTGATGACCAGTCACTTTGCAGTTGCTACTCATCTGAGCTAGAAGTACAGTGTAAAAAGCAGGAAGCTTACAGCTTCATGTTTTCCCGTAGGGTTGTCCCCTCCTAACAGTGAGGGTTAGTCAAACACCGCTAGCTTGTTACATACTGGTACCTGAATATTTTGTTCACTGTTGTAAAATCTATTTGTTTTTGTTTTGTTCTCCGCAAGAAGCATGTACGGTAGAGAATATACATTTCTCTCCTGTGCAGCATCCAGACATCAGGAAGTGACCTTGAAAGTGCTGCTGTTCCATTAGCATTCCCCTAAGACTGGGCTCAGCCTTCAAATGTAGCTGTCTAAATAGGCAGCCAACTCCTGAACGTAGAAAAGGCATTTATACACTTATATGCCAACTTACTTTATTTAAGTGCCCAAATGTTCTCCTTGCCTTCATGCTGGAGTGCTGCATAAGGCCTTGCCTATAACTGACTTTTCTCCATTATGGACCTTTGAAAGACAATGGAGGTATTTGCTCATAATCCAATGCCTGTAGTATCTCACCATGCATGGGGTTTGTCAATGGTAGAGTAGATCACTGGGGAGAACACTTCATCCAGTGATGAGTGGATGAGTTGGGTTTTTTTGGTACCTGAGCTTGTATCCAAAGGTTCAGAACAAGAGAACTTATTTGTGATGTGAAAACTGTGTCCATTCCCCTAAATCTGCTCTGTGAAAACTATTGTGGTTTCTGGATTATCACGGTGGTGTCTGTGGTTGGGAGAACTATTTTCCCAAGGTAAAGCAGACAGTAGAAAGAACCCCTCTCTTTGTATTGAATTTGGGTCTGCTTCTTGGCACAACTGTGAAATGATGCAGCTCTCCACACCGACTACTATATTTAGCTGTTTCCAAGGAGATGTTCTGTGTGATATTGATAATTGCATTAATCCTTGATTTACACAATCTGTATGGAAGGAAACTGCTCCTTTCCCCAGTGTTGGCTTTTTAATCACTCAATGAGCTGTAATTTATAAGCTTTTAAATTTGAATGCTCCATGTGTGCGCGTGCACATGAGTGAGAAATCAATGGTCAAAATGATCACTCGCCACAGAAATAATAAGTTTCGGAGTAACAGCCGTGTTAGTCTGTATTCGCAAAAAGAAAAGGAGTACTTGTGGCACCTTAGAGACTAACCAATTTATTTGAGCATAAGCTTTCGTGAGCTACAGTTCACTTCATCGGATGCATACTGTGGAAAGTGTAGAAGATCTTTTTATACACACAAAGCATGAAAAAATACCTCCCCCCACCCCACTCTCCTGCTGGCAATAGCTTATCTAAAGTGATCACTCTCCTTACAATGTGCATGATAATCAAGGTGGGCCATTTCCAGCACAAATCCAGGGTTTAACAAGAGCGTCTGGGGGGGGGAGGAAAAAACAAGGGGAAATAGGTTACCTTGCATAATGACTTAGGCTTGAATAGAGACTGGGAGTGGCTAAGTTAATTGTATCCAATTTGCAAATGAATTCCAATTCAACAGTTTCTCACTGGAGTCTGGATTTGAAGTTTTTTTGTTGTAATATCGCAACTTTCATGTCTTTAATCGTGTGACCAGAGAGATTGAAGTGTTCTCCAACTGGTTTATGAATGTTATAATTCTTGATATAATAAGGAGCTGCACTTTCTCTTGAATCTCAGGTCCCTTGTACTCCTACCCTACGATATTTTGTTTTTATTTCCATGAGTTATATTTGTGTGCCAAGTATTCCTTAGTGATCATTTGGTGACGGCTTGGTGACATCTTTCTCTATTTGCAGTGTTAGCTAAAGGCATTCATGCCAACATCACTTATGCCAGCAGTGCTGTTAAGATATTCATGGTTGAAAACACACTCCTGCAATTTTCACTATCTAATGGAACCTTCTCCCAGCCTTTGGGTTTGATGGTTGGTTGTTTAGTCATCTGTGAGCAATGCTAAGAGATCCAGCAAGGAGAAGATGTGTGTCTCTTCCCTTAGTAAGCCCATTTATTTGTGCCAGTGACCCGTTTTTCAGCCTCTAGCTGCTCATAGTGCCTGACATCTACATTATTTTCACTAGAGAAAAAAGAATGTTCTGTTAACCAATCCTTCTGCATAATAAATCTATTCCAAAACAACATCCTCACATTTGAACTAGTCTGTTGTCTCTGCTGCATTGGAAGTGCACTTTTTGCATCCCATCAATATTAGACCCTCCTCATCAGGCTTCACAGCCAGCTGATTATAAACTTCTTGGACAGGATGTCTCAAATAATAACTTGCAGGACTTCACTGTCTAGACATATCTTATGTAGCCAGTTTGAATGGAATGAAATTAAATGGCATTGGAAAGGTTCTATTGTCCCAAAAGAGGAAGCAAACAGTAAATGCCAAAATGCAAACATTAATTAAAAAAAGTCCCTTGTATATATTTTAGTTTATAAATCAGAGCTCTTTATGCCCCTATCCAGTGTGGTGATACACCCAGTATGTATAATAATAAATTAACTGTTTACAGACAACACCTTTGTAGCTGTCAGATTCTCCTGGTTACTTTTCATTCTGATTTTCTTTCATAGTAATGCAGAACTGTAGCTGACCTACTTGTTCATTTCAGTTAAATCCTGTGAGACACTGTGAAATTCTCTGATCTGTTGCAGAAAAGAAGAAAGGAGAGCACAACGTTAAAGGAGAAAGGAAATGAGCAGTTTAAGAAAGGAGGTGGGTTAATGTTCTTTTAACATAATAAAGTCTGAAATTAGACACTGTGGCAAACCTTAAGATAGATTATATTTTTCCATCACCCCTGAGTCTCTCTTCCCCTCCCACAAAACGATCAGCAACCCAAGGGGAGGAGGGGAATCTAATTGACAACAATAAATGCTAGAGAAGTACTTGGTGCAATGCACACCAAAGGAAAGTATCATTAATATACTTATTAGAGTAATGATCCCACAGAAATGGATACTTGCCAACAATTAGATGGTGGTTTGCTTCCAAGACAGCTCACTAGAGAGAGCTTTCTGTACTGGATGATTGAAACTTTGTGACATAATGTGTAATGAAAACTTACTGCTGGAATACACAGGAGGGGGGAAAAACCAACCTGCTGTGTCCTTTACTTTTTGAAAATCTGACAGTGATTAATAACAGGTATCTCCTTCCTTCACTTGCCCCCTTGCTGTATTAAGCTTGGATATGGGTGTATCTTCAAGGCATGATCTAGAGAAGAACTGTTCTTTAAAGAGGTTTAGCATCTCTCATCATGTCAGGATTCCTCTCTAGGCTCTGAGAGGAGGTGCTGATGTCATGTCATGATTTTTCAGATCCGTTATGGGCTGGCTTCAACTAAGGAAAAACATTTCTTTTTATTTTGAGACTTTGCTTCACTTTTTTTAACTTCAAAGAAAGTGCAAAGTTTGGAAGTAAGGCATATGAATTAAAATCTGCACAACAGTGGCACAAGTCTAGAGATTGTAGTACTGGGACCAGGTCTTGGCATTTTAACATAGCTAGTATTCTAATAGAGGTGGTGGTTTAAAATGACAAAACTATTGTCATTGGTATGTATGCAAATTCAGCAGGACACTTTTTCTGAGAGCAGCTGACTGAGTCTTGCTTTTGGTGTAAAACTGATGTTGCTTCAGATATTGAGGAATATGTTTCCAGAGAGTTTATGCTATGTGGCTCTCACTAATTCTACTGGCAAATGCAATGAATGTTGTTGTTTTTTCTCTTCAATCTTCAGAATATGGGGAAGCAGAAGACTCCTACACAAAAGCTGTACAGGTTTGCCCAGCCTGCTACCAAAAAGACAGGTCTGTTTTGTTTTCAAACAGAGCTGCTGCAAGAATGAAACAGGTGAATGTACTTTCAGAGTATTGTGAATATATACAATAGTCAATGAATGAGCTTGAAGGAATTAAGTCATAGATTCCAGGTTTTATTATTCACTTTCTCCTTTTTTTTTTTTTTTTTTTTTTTTTTTTTTTTTTTTTGGGTCCATCTCAGTAGAAATACTGGTGGAGATTTGGGGCAGGTGGTATGGGCACTTCTATCCATGCTGTGGTTCTCAACCTGCGGCCCAGGTAACACATTGTAAATAGGTTGAGAACCACTGGTATAGTATATAGAAGTACAATATTTATATTCCAATTGATTTATTTTATGATTCTATGCTAAAAATAAGAAAGCTAGCCATTTTTTAGTAAGGATATGCTGTGACACTTTTGTATTTTTATGTCTGATTTTGTAAGCAAGAAGTTTTTAAGTGAGGTTAAACATGGAGGTACGCAAGACAAATCTGATGCCTGAAAGGGTACAGTAGTCTGGAAAGGTTGAGAGCCACTGCTCTATCCCCTGCTTAGTCACTATGGGGTAGCTGTCCAGATATTACCAGAATGCACTGTACACTCTTAAGCAGCATGGTAGGTGTGGAGACACAAACATAGCTGTTGGCAGAAAATCTGTTGTGGGGAACCAAATCAACTGTATAATTTGTAACTAGTCAAGGCAACTATGCCTCTATCCAGTTTTTAAAAAATCAGTTAAAAGTTTTGGTGTGGGTATGATGGTCTTCATCACAATAAATGTGTGGCCAAAATTGTGTGGCAGAACTGTGGTGAAAAAGAGGGTAATGGAGATGAGTGAGGAGCCAGCCAGGAAAACTCCTTAGTGCCTTATCTGGATCCCATTTAGGCCTGTGAGAATTATGCCATTGACCTACCTCAGTGGGAACTGGTGCAGGACGTAACAGTGAGCATTCAGCAATACTTCCATGCTCCACAGGGAAGTTGTGGGTCTAAATTAATTGTCTAAAGCACAGAAAAGCTTGTGTCATAGAAAAGCTTGTACAATTTTCAACACTGTTCCTATTCAGAGCATGTGTATGTTGCTAAATAACCTCTGGCTGCTTAAGAAACAGAATCAAGAATTTAGGAGTAGGAAGCAATTTCTCCTTCTGTTGCTTTTAAATGTATTCTGAATAGAGACACATTTTTCTCCCTTTCCCCGCACCAGTTATTTACAACACCTGAAGAAAACGTGCATGACTGTCCAACATGCAGGGATCGAATTGGGGATAGAAAACATTGTGCCAGTCTCTAATATTAGAGTACTCTGTCGTATATCTGAAATTAAGTGCCAGAAAGTCAGCTGAGCATTTTTGCTCAAGTAGAATCACCTAGACTACTTTTATACTACCAGACTATTAAAGCAGAGAATAAAATGAGATTCTCTCCAGTAGCTGCTGCAATAGCCTCTCCAACATGAACCCGTTGTCTGAGCATATTTATAAAAGGCAAAATTATCCTCACAATCCAGATGTTAAAAATCCATGTCACTGGAGAACTAATCCAGTAATTGCCAAAGTATACAAGGAGAATAAATGAGTTGGATACAAACAGTTAGTATGATGTCTCCTTATTAGGGTTGCCAACTTTCTAATGGCATTAAACTGAACTCCCCTGTCCCACCCCTTCTCTGAAGCCCCATCCCTGCTCACTGCATGCCCCCTCCATCTGTCGCTTGCTCTTCCCCCACCCTCACTCACAGAAGGTTGGGGTGAAGGCTCTGTCTGGGGTGGGGCCGGGGATCAGAGGTTTGGGGTGCAGGAGGGGGCTTTGGATAGGGGGTTGGGGTTCAGGAAGGGGTTCAGGGTGCGGGCTCCCGGCGGCACTTACCGCAGCTCCCAGGAAGCGACCGCCAGGTCCCTGCAGCCCCTAGGTGCATGGGCGGCCAGGAAGGCTCCACATGCTGCCCCCACACCCACAGACACTACCCCCGCAGCTCCCATAAGTCGTGGTTCCCAGCCAATGGGCCCTGCACTTTAACAGCACTTGGGGCGACAGCAGCGTGCAGAGCCTCCCTGGTCACCCATGTGCCTAGGGGCCGCAAGGACCTGGCAGCCGCTTCCGGGAGCCATGCAGAGCTAGGGGAGGCAGGGAGCCTGCCTCTAGTCCCGGGCCCCCACTGTGCCGCTGACTGGACTTTTAACAGCCCAGACAGCAGTGCCGCCAGGGTCCCTTTTGAACTGGGCATTCCGGTCAAAAACCAGACACCTGGCAACCCTACTCCTAATAGAATAATGGCTTTTGGTTAGGCTAACACCATGCCCTGGAGATCTAAAGTATCCTTGTTTTAAGGGGCTTCCACAGTCTTTAACTTTGTCTGCTACAGGTATGTTTACTCAGCACTACAATAGATATTTTAATCAGACGTTTCTTGAAAGACCAGCTGGTTTCTTGTGGGGAAAAAACACTGTTTAGAAGCCATCCTTCTCCTGAATTGTATATCTCTTTCTCAGACTTTGTTCTCTGTTACTCCAGTTATTTTGGATGAAAACAAGATGTTTATTTCTTAAACCTTTTATCTACCCTCATTCCAATACAGCCAGAAACCCTCTCATCTTCCATTGCAGGCTAAGGCAGAGCACATGTGCACTAAAATCTAGTCCAGTGGTCCCCAACCTTTCTTGTGGGAATAGCATATTGCTATTCCCACAAGACTCTGGCGGGTGCCAGACACGTCACCACCGAGAAGTGGCAGCGGCAAGAAGCGCCGCCGCCAATAAACGGCAACGCTTCTCGGTGGCATTTCGGTGGCGGGATGTCCTGCAAGTGCACAAAAATGCCCCGGCGGGCGCCATGGCGCCCACGGGCACTGCATTGGGGACCCCCTGATCTAGTTCCTTTCACTGCAAGGAGTCCCTTCCACTGCAAGATGTCTCCTGCATTGCTCTTTGTTAAAGACAGCAATCTGCTGTCAAGTCGATAAGCACACATGGACAGGGACTGAGTTGGGAGTATGGGGGAAGTGTTGGCCTATGGCTTCAGCACTAATCCCTCAAGTAACTGGACCAGATCCCAGAAGGTGGGGAGAAGTGTGGTAGACACTTAAGGCTGAGTCACTCATGCAGGCCTCTACTCAGCTGTTGCACGCTGCCTTGTGTGAGCTGCTGAGCGCAAATTAGATGAGTATGCAGTCACATGACTGACACCAGCCGCTGTCTGTTAAGATAGAGATATTCAGGCTTGTCTGTAAAGGCCTATACTCTAAGAATTTAGGTGTATTCTTATCACTTGGCTAGTTATAGAGGTATAAAAGAGGAGAATCAAAATCACTGTCTGCCAGTGTAAGGGCCTTCTCTTACTGTGACAGTCTGAGGCCCTGTGCTTAGGCTAAGATCTTTGGCTAAGCAGCAGAGGCAGCCATAAGCTGGGAAGCGAACGGTCACATCCTCACATTCCAAACTAGTCACATTGAAATAAGGTGCTATTGGGCTGTTGGGAATACAATCCTGTCCTGATAATGCCTATCGCCTCCAGAGAAAGGGAAGTGCCTAGAAAATGTAAAAGGAAACTTAGTTTGATAGCATCCTGTCTGGCAAGAACTCTCTTATCAATAGCTGGGATGTGAAATCCTCATTTCTGTGTTTGTTCTATCACTGTAGTCCCCATTTCCCTATTGTTTGTCTGCATAATCTCTGTCTGGTTCTGTGATTGTTTCTGTCTGCTGTATAATTAATTTTGCTGGGTGTAAACTAATTAAGGTGGTGGGATATAATTGGCTAAATAATCATGTTACAATGTGTTAGGATTGGTTAGTTAAATTTCAGTAAAATGATTGGTTAAGGTATAGCTAAGCAGAACTCAAGTTTTACTGTATAGTCTGCAGTCAATCAGGAAGTGAGTGCGGGTGTGGGGGGGAAATTGGAATCCTGTTTAGCTAAAGGGGCAAATGGGAACAGGGACACAGGTAAGCCTCTGTGGTGTCAGAGCTGGGAAGGGGGACACTAAGGAAGGAAACTGGAATCATGCTTGCTGGAAGTTCACCCCAATAAACATCAAATTGTTTGCACCTTTGGACTTCGGGTATTGTTGCTCTCTGTTCATGTGAGAAGGACCAGGGAAGTAAGTGGGTGAAGGAATAAGCCCCCTAACACTGTCATGGAAAGCTGGCCTCTTTCTGGTTTAGACATCTCTAGCATATTACTAATGTAATTTAAGGCTTTTAATGGGTCTCTACAAATGTATTCGTTTCCAACTGGCACCTATAAATATGTATTCAGTTATCTGACTAGAAATGGGGTAAACAAACCTAACATTATTGATTTTTGTTTTAGGACAAGACAGAAGCTGCCCTAAGTGACTGCAGCAAAGGTATGATCCTTTTTCCTGATTCTGCAAGTGCTGCTGTCGTGCAGTGACATTGGTGCAGAAATCTTGCCACTCAGTAGGGCTGCAATGTTTGGCAAGGCAACTTTAATAAAATAAACAAACAAACCCTCAGAGGGAGGTCATGGTGATAGGGGCAGGTATCTTGGATTAACTTTATAAAATGGCTGTCTGGCTTTTGCTACCTGAAATATCTTATTTCTCCATTGCAAATAAGAATGGTGTTTGCAGTGTGATAGCAGCAAAATCTTTATTACAGAAGCTGCCGTTTCTCCTGCTCCATCTCTTATAAACCCAACCCAGCTCTCCAAATCTTAAGAGTTTTAACCTTGAAGTGCAAGGAATTATATGTGGTCCCTTGGAATTAAAGGCACCAAATCCCTTTGTCTAAGTCTTTTACATTATTGCTGACCTCATGCTCTCTGATTCCCATGCTGCCTAGTTTTAACTCTGCAGCTCTGGATGAAATCTGTTCAGCAGTGTACTGTTGCATACTCACTCACATGTAAATCCCCAGATGTCTGGTCTTGGATGTGTGTTATACTTTTTATAACATCTGGGACAAAAGTCCAGCCTTACCAAATGGAGAACTAATTCAGTGGCTGAGTGCTATCACTGCTTATACAGTAAGCATTTTTTGGTAAGCGTTACTAGTATTCTTGCCTTTTTGAAAGTAACAAAATTTAACTGGCTTGTACCACTTTGCTTTCTTTGACTTCCTGGGGTGTGTGGTTTTTGGGTGGTTTTTTTTTTTTTTTGGCTTTTTGGGGTTTTTTTTTTGTTTTTGTTTTTTATATGCTTCTGCTAATTTTGTACTGGCTGAAAGGAAATCAAACGGCTGTGCAGCGTTACAAGATTTAAACTTTACCATCATTTGACAGTCTCTAGGGGCTTGGCTCACAAGCTGCAATGCAACACTTAGAGCAGAGCAATGCAATTCACACCGACCTGCATCTTGCTGACTGCAGCATTGTCCTTGTCCCTCTATAAAGAAGAAACAAGCTGTTTGGCTAGAATATTTTGGGCTACGTTGCTTGCGTTAAGAATTTATTTTCATTTTTTTTTTTTTTAAAGGTGCTTTTTCCTATGTTGAAAACTGGGTGGAGGAATGTCTTGAGAGCTTGTTTATTAGCAGGTTACTGTTGTACAGAAGCAAACTGTTTAGCATTCAGTCCCAGCTGCACCAGTAATCATGGTTGTGTCTGTCAAGAGAATAAGGAGATGAAAAAGCATACATTGAATCTACGTGCTTCTTTTGTAATTTCTAGAAACAGTCTAACCGTTCATTTATAGGCACTGAACCAGTTTTAATCTATTATCAGTGTAGATTCAGAAGCACTTCAGTGGAGTTACTTTTGACTTACACCATTAGATGAAGATAAATTCAACCTCTGCATCTCTGTCTAAAAGTGATATCCTTTTATCTTCTAGATCCTGTATTTGTACTATATTGGCTTCACTCTGCATATTATATCTGAAGTGTCCAGAATAATTACTATGTGTAATATAAATACCCCAAGTACTGGTCCCTTCCTCTGACTTCTGCTATGTATCCCACATGTGCAGTGAGAAGTTCCAGGATGCCTGGAGCACAGCAGTGCGGCAAAGCACCAAGGGATACCTGCCCAGAATTCTGCACAATTACTTTGCATAAAGTCCATGCTGCCGTGTAGACGCATGAATCTGTTCTGAATCTGAAAACAGTGGGCCATATATATGCAGTTATTGCATGCTATCGAATAACAGTTAGTGTGCAAAACTCTGAATTTAAACCTCTCCTGTAGACAGGACCATGGAGATGCAAAGAACCCTCTTTAATTGAGTCTTTCCCTTGCAAATGCAGAGTATAGTCCCATCCTGTCCCCCCCATTAAGATATATCTTATATTAAACTTGTACTATGCTTGATTTTAATAAATAAAAAAATTAATTAACTTCAAGATACATGTATTCACTTAACCATTGATTTGAGGGGGTGTAGAAACATTCCATAAAAACATACCACTTTTAGAGTCTTGTGGCACCTTCTAGACTAATGCACATATTGGAGCAAAAGCTTATGCTCCAATACATCTGTTAGTCTATATGGTGCCACAGGACTCTTTGCCGCTTTTACAGATCCAGACTAACACGGCTACCCCTCTGATACTTGACACTTCGTTTTAATTTTCCAGCAATCGAACTAGATCCTAACTATATCAGAGCTCTGCTGAGGAGAGCAGAACTATATGAAAAAACAGAAAAACTAGATGAAGCCCTGGAGGATTATAAAACAGTCCTAGAGAAAGATCCATCAGTACATCACGCAAGAGAAGCCTGCATGGTAAGCATTTACACCATACTGACCATAAAATTTACATATGCAATGCATTGATACTACTTATGCAAGCTGCTTCACTCAGTGAGCTTGACTTAACTCTCACTAGTGATGCAAGCAGGCTTAAATCTCAGATCACGATATATTCACAATAGCCGGATGTATATCCTTATTCACTCAGGATATCACAGTTGCCTAATGTTGGTATTAATAGCAAAGTTGCAACTAAATTTTCTTTGTGGCTCTGAAAGCTGATTGGGTTTCTCTCATCCTGCCTTCTCACGCCCTCCCTCCCCCCTCCCATGACATTATATTACAATTCTTCATGACTTTTTTTTTAAAAACCATTTTATATCTACATAGTATGGAACTGTTTAACCTTTATAAATGGGTGGAAGTAAACATGGGTGTTCCTACCTGCAGGTGCTTGGCATATAATGACCATATGTAAGTATGCTTTACTTGTTAAACTGGGCGGGGTGGCTGTTTATCACTCATACACTATCGTCCTTTATCTTTGTTCCGTTTGATGTTTAATTTTTATTCTTTCCATAAAATGAGCAGTAATTTATAATGTTCCCATGAGGAACCATGGCAGGATAACATTGAGACTTTGTCAGAAACAAAGCTGAAAGTGAATGTTTATACATGCTTTTATGATCAGATTCCCTTCAACGTATCCTCTGTAGAATACAATATTCAGATAAATAGCTAAAAAATCATGATTCAAATTCTGACTTATTGTTACACCTATGTATTTGCCAAGCGAGTGTTCAGGGGCAGGGCATGTGTATTATGCACCATGCACTTGAGCCCCGGGCCCTGGAATGGAAATCACATCCCACACCACCTCTGCATTCTTGCAGAAGTAATGTGCAAAGGCATCTGGGATGGGAGGAATTGGTAGATCAGAAAAAAGGCACACAATAACACTGCTTTTGCTAGTTCTTCAGTTGACTGGAATTTATGAAAAGCACTATAAGACCTAGGTATTATAATACCGTAAGACCTAGATATTCTACTGAATCATTCTTCTGAATGGTGACTCTGTGGCCAAACATCTCTACAGCACACTTGTCTTTTTTCTGAGGGAGATGGACATTAATAACTGGAATTCAAAATATTAATTTCACTTCTGTCTTGATCATGTAATTTTTGAGGACACCAGAAAATGGACTTGTAGCTAAACTGATAACTCTGATTGCGGCAGACCTAAAAGATCATTCAAAATCTTAAGTGTTTTGTTTCTGAAAACTTTTGAGTTATTTTTGCTAGGTAGCAGTTTAAACTTGTTGTTTACATCCAAGAGCATGTCCTCTCATTTTAATGGAATGTAATCTTGTGGTCATAAACAGAAGCACCTCCTGATCTAGCTGCTTTCTTCATTTAATGAGCAAAATGCGGTGTGCGGTTTAATGCTAAATCCCATGTCCTCTTCAGTTAATGTTACAAATAGCTGTGGGATTGAAGGTACCTTGAAAGATTCTTTTGTTATATCCATTGGTGTAAATAAGTACTCAGAATGTTTTCTTTGGTTTTTGAACAGTATGGCTTGGAAGAATAAAGGTAAACGCTTAACTTCCTGGAACCCAAATCTGACCTGTATACAGTCCCTAGTCAATGGGGATTTAAAGTCACTGCCATGGACTGTTTCCAGGTTTTAAGCAGCTATTTGTGTGACGTTCCAGCAGGAAGTGCTTTTCTGACGGTATTTAGCACTTTAATTCTTAGTGTGAAAAGTGGTGGTGGATTTGATAGATTGTACAGACTGTTTCTAATGTCCAGGGAGGCAGGAAGGGATAGGTACTCTGACTGCTCCTCTCAGAGGCTGCTTGTATTTTCCACTGTGAGACATTCCGCAGAGCAGTCCAGACCAGTGAGGGGCTGTCACTCGTGTCGTGCAACTTTGCGTGCCTTGCAGTGCTTTGCTATTGTAGCTTCCAAGTTGGGTTGCTCACAAACAGCCTGCCAGCATGCAGGTCGCACCCAGCATGTCTGTGTACAGCTCAAGTCCTGGTCCTGCAGCTCTGACTGCAGCAGCCTGTCAGCACAGCCTGCTGCTTCCACCAGCCTTGGTTATCACTTGCAGGGGGACCCCAACACACTCCTACTCCTGGATATTTTCCACAAAAATGTGTGTTTAGCACTGTCCAGCCCTCTCCTTGGCAGTTACAAGAGAAATGCAGATAAAACGCTTTCTAAACTTAACAAACTAGACTTGGTTCAAAGTGAAGTTCTTACCTCAGGTTTCCAGTAGCATTGCTGACCAAGTTTCAGGTTAGAGTCTGCTCCCAAGGTCCAGTGGCCTGTGTTCTTTTGTCCTCTTAGGTGAAAGAGAAAGATGGACCTGGAGAGAGAACTTGGGGTGGTTTTACCCCCTCACTTTTATAGTCCAGTCCCCCTTTGAGATGCATTTTCCTGAAGGTTACTACTCAAAGCAAAGTTTTATTAAAACAGTAAAGACGACAACATGACGACTGGTGGTGAACAAAGTTCCATGCTGTTTCTTTTTGCCTGTTTGCTGAAATGCGGCTTTTCTCCAACCTTGTCTCCGTGGGTCCCGTGCTTCCTGGCAGATTATGCTAGCCTCAAAGGCTCACTCTGACCCTCCACGTAGCCCTTCTCTCTCTAGAGAGAGGGGTCACAGCCTGCTGAGCCATTTTCATCATAAGCCAGCAAGGGAGGTGAGGAGAAGCTATCCTCCCTTGCACAGTCTCTGTTGTCTCCCAGTCTCAGTGATTAGTTGGGGAGGGGAGGGGAGGAGCCCAGGCCCGCTTTCTACTCCGGGCTCCAGCCCAGGGACCCTGATAGTAGCAGCTTTTGATAGCTGACTTTTTGGAAACAGAACGAGTACGATTCCCTGGGCCACTTTCCCACAGCAGCCCCCACTTCCTCAATGTCTATGTCACCCTTACCTCAGGGCCTTCTTCCGTGTGCGTAATAGGGTTTGTACTGCTCCATTTCTCCAGCAGCGTGGCTTCCTCCTACAGCTCCTGACATACGTGCCCATCTGACTTACTTTACTATAGCCATCTGGCCTTGCCCCGTCACAGTGGGTTTGGGCATGTGCCACCAGCATCATTCAGGGAGAATTCATAACTTTACATATAATGTGGCTACATACATTCCACCATTATATTATTGACCATTATTATTGTAAGGTATCAAATGATACCTTACAAGGCATATTTTGTACAAAGATTATTATAATAGTGTGTAGTGTGTGAATACAGGGGTGCATTCCATCGCACACTGGCTCTTCAGGTGGAAGTTAGTTCATGCTTCTATCAAGGCCATGTGAAGGGACAGCAGGGCTCTTAAGGGGGCATGCTGCCAGGGGAAGGTAGCTCCAAAAAACTGCTCAGAGGTGATTGCCCTTTACACAATTGGAGCTGTTTGTTTTTGAATTCTGGGTTTTGGAGGCCGTTCGCTCATACCCACAAGCAGCTGTCCATTTCTAAGAGGAGCATTGGGTGGTATTTTTTTAAAAGTGCCTCTTCATCGGTGCATATTTTTTTCATTACAGCATGTGATCTGGCCCTTAGGGTTGTGTTTATGGGTTTACGTTTTTGTGTAAGTGGGAATGCTTATTCATTTACATTGTTTCTGGGTTCTAGTATTAGTTTTGATGATCTGCTTATAAAATGATATGCACGTTCCTGTGACTGTTATGAACAGCATGGGTGTATGGGTTGAAACTACTTTTGATTACTAGATTAAGGAGAACAGACAAATGTTCAAAATGCCTAAGATTGGACATCTAAAGCCATATTTAGGCACCTAAATTTTAAGTAACCATATTTTAAGACAAGATGATCACCTATAGTTTCAATCAACTGCAGTGGGAGCTAGCTGCAAGTGCTCCACCCGCTAAAACTCCAACTACTTCAATACTTGAAATAAAACTGCAGTTAATATGGATGTAAAACAGAAAGAGTGCCCAGTCTGTAGTCTGGCCTGAGGACATTTCCTTGAGCATATTGAGGAGAACATGGATAATGCCATTCTCCTATATAATACATAATACTTGTTTTTATGTTGGTTGTTTGCAGTTCTCAGACGTTCCTTGTTTTCCTTTTGATGGGTATACTTGATTCTATTTCATATGCATTGTTTACTGAAGTTACCTTTTGATATGTTGTTGTGGAGAATGTGGGAAATTTCTGTATGTGACTCAGTTTCCTCGCTCATATTGCTACCCACTTGTTGTGAAGGGTAAAAGTGATGAAGACATGTTGGGGTTGGTATGAATGGACTATCAGGAACTGCCAGCATGTGAATGAAGCTATCTTGGAGATACAGTGGAAGACTAACAACTGGACCATTAACTTTACTGACTGCCAGCCACGTGGACTGTCTGATCACAACCATCTCCTACCTGCAACAGAGCACAGGAGAGGGAGGAGAGTACACGTGCAAATAGCATGCCTGGAATCTACAACACATGACTGAGGTGTTTACGAGACATGGAAGAGAATGATGTTCCAGCATGGTAGAACATAGGTTTTCAGTCCGGGACTGGTTCACGAAGGCTAGGGAAATTTTGCAGCAACCATGTAATTTGCTTTGCATGCCTGGACAAAGCGGCACCCACCTAACTAAACACGTTCTGGCTTTTATACCATTTGAACTCAATGGCCATAACTGTTGTATTTCAGTTGACTAATGTTTTGCTTTGAAAAGGTTGTCCTGTGTCACTGCAAACATCTGCTGGTTGCATAGCTCCCAAGAGGATAAATCTCCAGTAGAGGCCCAAGCTCAAGCTTATTGGGGTCTACTGAAGAAGCCAGCGTGGGTTGGGGGTGGGAAGGAGTGCTGAAGCTGGGGACCCAGTCTCAGAGTAATGGAGTGGTAGGGCTTCCTAGATAGGCCCAGTGCCTCCACTTTGCTATCATTGAGAAGGATACGCATCTAGAAAGACTGCATAAATGTCAGCAACATAGCACGCCTGTGGCACAGGTGTTGGTTAATGATGGGATTTTTGAAACTGCTCAGCAGTGCCCTAGGTTTTCTTCCATAGAAGTCAGTGGTAAATCTCCCATTGACGTCATTAGAGCAGTTAGGTCAAGACTTAAGAACTTTAAACATCTGACCCTAAAATCGCTAACTTTTATTTATTTTAAAAAAATGCACTTAATGTTAACCTGGGACTCAATGGCACCTTCCCAGGAAAAAAGAAGAGTGTGAACTGAATCTTTTTTTGAGGCTTTCAGTAATGACTGGCTTGAACTACCCACACCTACCCCAAATTTTGAACATTTAGATCTAGCATTGAATTCAAAATACTAACTCCCTGTTATGGAGAAGATCACTTCATGAGAATTGGTGTAGCTCCATTGAAGCCCCTGTGTGTACATCTTTAGTTCTAAAATTGTATATGAGAGGCAATTTGATCTAGTGGATAGGACACTGGACTGGGAATGAGGACACCTGGATTCTAATGCCAGCTCTGTTATTGACCTGCCGCATGACCTCTCTGTGCCTGTTTCCTCTCCTATCATTTGTGTGTCAATTGCAGGCTCCTTGGGGGCAGGGACTGTTTTTGTGTGTTTGTATGCATGCCTTCATGTATTTGTCCAGCACTATTAACTTTTAGGCTCCAAGTTTGAACATTCTGATCATATAATTGAATGGTCTTACATTTTAAAGCCTGCTGGCGGTTTAAAAACTGCTTAAACTTAGACTTCTGTATAGTTCGATTTGATATAAAACAACTTTAAAATTACTTAAATTGATACCCAGTGTTCTAATTCTGCACTGTACAACTTAAAATAAATTTCATTTTCTGTTAAAAACCCATTATGCTGCTCTAGGAGTAGCACTGGAAACAACCAGAGAGAATCTTGGCTTGAAACCAGAACTGAAACTACCTTTTTTGAGACTGGATCATTAAGTAGGACTCTCTTCTGCTAGTGATTTGTGTGTGTGTGTGTGTGTGTGTGTGTGTGTGTGTGTATATATAACTCCCACTAATGCTAATGTAAAATGCATATGTCTCTAGATGAGGGCAGAATACCCTCCTAAGCACACAGCTCTTGGTAACAGCCTAGTGAATTGACAAGCTTGTCACCCATCATTAGTTTCATGTGTAACAGATGTGCTGGGGCTATGATGTTCTAGAAATACATGCGTAAATATGTTGTTATCCTTGTTTATCATTTGCTCTTCACTGAAGCCATGACATCTTAATCTAATAATTCAGTTAAAAATTCTGGTGACCTTAACTGAGAAATCAATGATTCTCTTACTTTCTGTAGCTTCTAGCATATTCTGTATTTTAGCACCATAGTCCCTAAAATCTATAGGTATTCCTATCATACACGGACTCTCTTCTTTTCCTCCCTTTTTTGTCCTTGCTGTTGTTGTACTTGTTCTCTTTTTAGCAGAGTCTTTCCTAATTTTTTTTGTTCTTGCAATGTAGGGTATATTGGGGTATTTTTATTTCTCTAAAGTGTCTGCATTTCACTGATTTAATATCTGGTACATACTGCAATTTTTCTGGAAAAATTTTCATTATAAAACAATCTGTGCAAAATGTGGGATAGCAAAGTTTCTCAAACTGTGACACAGTGCACCACATCTCTATAAAATGTTTTATGGACCCTTCTTCCATTCAAGACTCTGTAGACCACTTCCCCTTCAAAATTGTATAACCTCTCTGTGTGATACCCACTGCAGTTGATTATATCAGAAAGTAATATTAGGAAAGCATACACGGTGCATCTAAATGCCTCTTAATGACAGCATTATAGAAATGTAGGGGTGGAAGAGACCTCAAGAAGTCATCAAGCCCAGCCCCATGTGATGAGGCAGGACCAAGTAAACCTAGACCATCCCTGACAGGTGTTTGTCTAGCCTATCCTTCAAAACTTCCAATGATGGTGATTTCACACAGTATCTTGGCAGCTGCTTCCAGAGCTTAACCACCCTTATAGATAAATATTAGGAAAAACTTTCTAACATAAATCTTTCTTGCTGCAGATTAAGCCCACTGCTGTTTGTCCAACGTTCAGTGGACATGGAGAACTGATCACAGTTCTGTTCATAACAGACCTTAACCTGTTTGAGACTACTATTAGGTCCCAGCTTCAGTCGTCTTTTCTCAATACTAAACGTGCCCAGGTTTATTAACTTTTCCTCATAGGTTAGCTTTCCTAAATCTTTTATTATTTTTGTTGCTCTTCTTGGGACTGTCTTCAATTTGTCCGCATCTTTCCTAAAGTAAGTCCCCCAGAATTGGATACAGTACTTTAACTGAGGCCTGACCAGTGCCAAGTAGAGCAGGACAATTACCTCCTGTGTTTTACAGGTCACACTCCTGTTAAATACTCTCCAGAATGATATTAGCCTTTTACAACTGCTTCACATTGCTGACTCATATTCAATTTGTAATTCTCTGTAACGCCCAGATCCTTTTCGGCAGTATTACTAACTACAAAATGGGGAATAACTGGCTAGATGTGTATTTGGTTTCTCATTCGTCTGTGTTGAATTTCACGTTTATTTCAGACCAATTCTCCAACTTGTCAAGGTTGTTTTGAATTCTAATCCATTCCTTCCAAGTGCCTGCAACCCCTCCCATCTTGGTTTTCATCTGCAAACTTTATAAGCACTCTCGCCACTATCCAAGTCATTAATGACCTGGACCCAGGACTGACCATTATGGGACCCCACTAGATACGCCCACACAGTTTGACAGCAAACCATTGATAAACTACTCTGAGTACAGTCTCAACAAAGCGTACACCCACATTGATAGTAATTTTATCTAGGCTGCATTTCCTTAGTTTGCTTATGAGTGTCATGTAGGACTGTGTCAAAAGCCTTCCTAATGAATCAAGATGCAGTTGCTCAGCTGAAAACAGAAGAGCCATATGAACAGCCAGGTGTCAACAGACCACCACAAGTAAACCATGGTCTGTGGAATGTGAGCCGCTGGCCATCATTAATGCTAAATTTAACAACGTTACCAAAAAAAGAGAGAAGGCTTTTTGGCTAGTTGAAAATTCTCTTATTTAAACGGTCATAGGCCTTGCCCACACTAGAAAGGATTTGCTGGTTTAGCAGCTAGCGGTGATGCAATTTATACTAGCAAAAGAATTCTTTTGCTGGTGTTGCTTAAACCAGTTCCCTGAATAAAATAAGCTATACTGCCAAAAGGAGAGCCTCTTGTTTGGTATAACTGCATCTACATTGGGGCTTTTGCTGGAATAGCTATGTCAAGGGGTGTGACTTTAGAAAAAATAAAACGCCTAGCCACCATAACTATGCCAGCAAAACTTTTAAGTGTAAACTAGGCAATAGACATTAGTTCTCATTGCTAATGTACTGCCTGCAAAACCAATCTAATGTGAGCTTCAGAATCACAAAAGACCTTTTCCAGTGAAAATGTACCTAATGCTGATAGAGCCTGACTCCACGAGACACTCAACACCTTGTACCAGTCAGGAAGGGACACGTGAGACACTCACGACCTTGTACCGGTCAGGGATGGACACAGTGCTCTCTTTGATGTGTAGCTTTAAAAAGTGCTTTAATGTTGGGTAATTATCCTTATTTTTGTAGTTGGGAAGTAAAGAGAGAGTAAGTGATGCCTACATACCCTGTTCTGTCACCTATCTTACTTCAGTCCAATTTGCAATATACCCCTTGCAAGATACTGAGGGCTTGTCTACACACCACTGCAGTGGCACACTTTAATGTTAACATTGGATCTTTCACTATCACTGCTACTCACTTTAGCAGAAATAACTAGTTCAGTGGGGATCAATATCATTGAGAGGCAGGAGGGGAGTTTAGGTTTTTGCATTCCTCCCTGGGAGCCACTCCCCAGAGAATATCTGTTGAAAAGCCTTTCTGGCTATCTTTCGGTGCATTATCCTGCGCAACTGTCTGATCTAGCTGTAAATGAGCAATGTGGTTTCTAGAAAATTGGAGTCTATTCCATACCCTAACAGCCCTCACTCCTGCAGTTTTTCTGACTTTTTTTTTAGCCTATTTTTTTCTCATTAGTATTGAAGCTCTGGCATAGCAAGACACTCTTCCATGCGTGCAGTAATGGTGGAAACTCAAAGGGGCATCTTTGCCCCCACATACCTGCCAACCCTCTAATACAGGACAGCAAAGGCACCTAGAGTTTTCAAGGACGTACTTTTAAAAGGAAAACAAACAAAAACAGAACAAATAACCCAATGCTGATATTTGTAATCTCGTGTCTCTACCAGCCTGCAATGGTCTGCAAAGAAATCTTAAAAAGCACCTCTCTCCAGGAGCTTCTTTCTTTGTTATAAATAAGTGTTTGTTTATATAGATATAAAAAAATGTCAGGAGAGCTAACCTACATATAATGGCTCAGAAAGGCTTTAAATTACAGAACATAACAAACGAAGCGAACTTCAGTTCTAGTTCTTTATCGAACTTCAGAAGCAAACTGTTACAAGAAAAGAATAATTTAAAATCCAGCATTTTGAAACTGTAACCCTATTTTCAGAGGTTTTTATGGTGGTGGTGTATAAAAATAATCCAACAAAATGCAAAATTTTCCTACAGTTCAAACGTTCTGTGTTCAAAGGTTCTAACTGGAGAGGTCTTGATCTTTTAAAAAATGTTCTAATAATTTTATAATAGCATATAAATAACTTTTGTTACTGTTGATGTTCTTGTGCACTCAACTCTGTGGCTGCAGAATCATCATGTCATATGGATTCTTAATAAACTAAGTCTATGTCAAAGCTAGTATTAGGGATCTACTGTGCTTACCTACATGAGGGAATTGCTAGCGACATATTACAGCTATGCGTGGAACCCACTACCTATAGTTAGGGGAATCTGGAACACTCTGTACCCTTCCTGCTACCTGGTATCTCCACCCTTTCCTGAAACTGAGATTCCTCTACCTCTGAATACCCCATTCACTCATTCCCAACTCCTGCTTATACTTTCAGGGAAGGCGCTGTTTTCACTTATCCCCCCTGAAAAGTGAATTACACATATAAAGATGATCTCTAGAGTTCCAGGAGCAGGTGAGAAGTGAATTCCTCACCTGTTATAATCAGTGATTGTTATTTATGCATCTATGGAGGGTACTTCTGGAGCTATTCTGTCTCTGCTCCTTCACAGGTCTATCTCCAGCAAGAAGAGTTGCTAGCATTAAGAGCTGTGATTGCAGTTCTTCAATGCATAGAATTACTCCCTCAAATGCTCTGTTATAAGCTGATGAGCACAACAGAAAAATTCCTTTGAATATATATGTGATGTACAATGAATGGATGTCATCCATACTACATTTTAATTTTGTTATAACAGTGATGGTTCTGTGAATCAATATACATTAGACTGCTCCTCTTTTTCTTTACCAAAATGGTAAATTTAATCCCTTAATTCTGTCTTGATGAAGTACTGTATACACTTACAATGCAACAAACTTCTCATTAATATTTTCATGGTATTCATCTAGCAAGAGCTCATTGTAGAATGCACTATAAGGGTGTGAGCTGACTTGATGGCTTAGCAACTGTTTTAGGCATAATTTTAAGAAATCCTTGACTTCTAGAAATTTAAGACTTTGTGTAAAATTGCCTAATATCCTTGTTTTAAAATAAACTTGCGAGCTTTCATTGTTGAGGATTGCACCAAAGGCCTAATGTGATACTCAATAGCAAGAAGAGTATGTAACTAGGACCCAGATACTGCACAGTGTGACTTCATATGGGTGCTGGAGTTCCCCTCCACCATGGAGGAACTTGCAGGATAGAGTTGATCTCTAGTTGATCTCTAACATTCTGTCATCTCTCAGATTTGGGTGTGTCATGTCTTACATAACAAGGTACTTCTTTATTAAAACGAGATCCTGAAGTGCATAAATAGCAAATTTAAAGAACAGCTGGCAAAAGCACCATCTGAAATTTTCTAATATGTTTCATAAAATGGAAGTTCTCTACAATCTTATGCAAATGACCCAGATTCCCAGCAATCTCCCCTTCACCTCCCACACCCAGTATGTCTGTGTTCATAACTTAAACACGGTGCCTGGTTGCAGTTGGCTTTTTACAGTCTCTTTTATCAAGACTAATAAGTGTCACACTGGAGATATAGCTAAAAATAGATTTTGATTCTGTCTTTTTTTTTTTTTAATTCTATTTGCTTTTCATTTAAAATAGGAGAAAGCAAATAGGCTTCATCTGACCACCTTAACCTAGACATGAAAAATTATTTATAAATGAACGTTGATTTTTTCCCCCATCTAATAGGGCAGATGTTAGGTTTTCTAAACAAGATGGAAATGTCTGTGTTTTACATCTGCATTTCTTTTAGACCATAGGTAGTGGGTCTATATCCTGGGTATGTGTATGCAAAATACAGTATATACATTTATCTGATAAGATTGCCAAAAGCATCCTTCTGAATCTGGTCTTCTCTTATACTCTTTCAGCGATTACCTAGACAGATTGAAGAGCGGAATGAAAAATTAAAAACAGAAATGTTAGGTAAGTAATTCATGCATATAATTTGTGTGCACAGTAATCTTTATGACAAGTTTTGTAGAAATAACAAAACTGCATGGCTAGGTAAAATTCTTTGTAGACAAAAGTGGGTAAATCTCCCAAAGCACTTGTTTTTTAAAAGGGAAAAAAAAAAATCTTACTAGATGTCTGTTTTGGGGGAGGAGCTTGTTTTGTTTTTGTGGGTTCTCCCCCCTTCCTGGCCATGGAAAATTCTACTGCTTGAAATTGCCTTGCTGAAACCATTATTGAGGAAGCAACTGTCAGAGACACTCAACAAGAAAAATTTAAATTTTTAGTGCTTGTGCAAAGTGAATCACTTTCTTGCTTGTGCTACACGTAGCTCTGTCATGCAGTCTTTCACCTCACAGGGGTGCCGATGTGTCACACTTACGGTGACCAGATGTCCCAATTTTATAGGGACAGTCCTGATATTTGGGGCTTTGTCTTAAATAGATGCCTGTTTCCCCCCCCCCCCCCCATCCCGATTTTTCACACTTGCCATCTGGTCACCCTAGTCACACTTCTGACCTGTCCTTCTAGAAAAGAACTCAATCTCTTCTGCAAAAAGAATGTCCGTTTTCTTTTATACCAAACTCTGAAAATAGATGTGGACAAGGGTCTATAAAAATACCAAATTTCCTTTCCCTTCAGACCTAAAAGACTCTTTCTACCAGTTTCCTAATGGGATAACATTTTTTAAATTACCCAAGTCTTGTTTGTAAAGCGCATAGTCCAGCTGATCAAAAAATGTGAAGTATTTTCCTCACACAAAAATCAAATTGTTGGAAACATTTCAGTCTTTTTCAGAAATGTTTCCATTTTTGTTAAACTGGAAAATTTCAAAAACAAATTTGGCAAAGACACATTTTTTTCTTAGAGGCAGTTTTGTGTCAGTTTTTCAAACAAAACTGTTTTTCCAGCTCTAGTGCCGACGTATCTCTGAATCTGCTGTGCATAAAAGAATGGCTGTGAAAAAGTACTTGGCCCTGTGACAGTTTCCATCCATGGATCTCAAATAGGAGGGTAAATATCAGTGTCCCCATTTTACACATGGGAAAACTGAGGCACAAAGGTGAAGTGACTCACCCAAAGCATCACAGCAGGTCATTAGGCTCTCTGGAAATAGAACAGTCTCTTGACTTCTAGCCCAATGCTCTATTCACTGGACTATGCTGCCTCTCGGACAAATTTGTGCCAAAGGGTACTGTTAATGAAATTGTTCCGGGAAATAGTCTTCTGATTGATTTAATTAGATTCTAAGTACTTATATGCCCCTGTGATTGCGGTTTCTGAGCACCTGCATGCAATGCTCAGAAATAAGGAAATGGCCAAAAAAAAAAAATAGAATTATTATTTAGTATACATTGGCCAAATATGATTGGTTTTCAGATGTGGTTTTCATGAGTGTAAGTAATCTTCTTGTATGAAGTCTTAGTTCCCTGGCTAAACACAGATGAAAATTGGATGCTTAGAATACTTTTTAAAAAATAGTAATTGGAATATTGGATGCAATTTTCAGCAGCCCAAATATTGCATTTTCTCTTGTATTTAAAGGATAGTGTTAATTGAAATCTAGTCAGTTTGAAAATATGAGTTGGTAACTGTTGGTAGGCACTATGCCACTGCCAGAGTTGTCCAGACACTTTTGGTGCTTTTATTATTTTATTTTCCTTATTTTATTATTTTTACAAAAAATCCTCTCTCCGTTTATTATTAATGTTGTTTGGAAGATGCATACATAAAAGGGCAAGTGATCACACAGGGCACAAACTGAAACTGACTATACATAGTGCTGTTGAATGCACAAAACAAACTGAAAAATCTAGAAACATTTTTTTACTAATCTGGTTAGTCAGCCTCAGGTTGATAATAGTAGCTAAAAAGTTCTCGTACGTGTGTGTGTATGTGTTTTTTTTTTTTTTTAAGTGGACCCCATCCTTTGAGTAATCTAGTAAGAGCCAGGTTTAAAACATTCCATCTGTCTTGTGCACTGTGTAATCCCTAGGAAGGAAGGATTGTTTCAAGAGCTTCTGCTGAAGTCAGTGTTTTCTTAAATTGAACTCTACTCTGTAGAGCAGTGAGGCTGAAAGCTGAGTCCTCCAGCTACTCCTGCTCTGTACTTGTCTGTTCCCAGTAGCCTTAAGTGAAGTTGCACGTAATAAGGATTTCTAGAGCTGTGGCACATTACCAGTTTCAGCAGCCATATTTGTAAGAGGCTCAATACGATGTAAAGTGTGGTGCTGATCTAAATAAATTACGAAGGTGGATGATTCGAGAAGGAAGATATTTACTTTCAGGGTTTGGGGTTAGGTTTGAGTATAGTGAGCTAGATATCGATCTGTGTGAAAAAGGTCTCTGGAGCTTTTGGGGGACTTGTTTTTCTGTCAGAATTATTGCTAATGGTACTGATGGCAGAAAGATTTCATTCCTAATCATGCGAGGCTGTGTTAAAGCAATAGACTTAGCAACGAAAGCCATCATTACAAGCCCTATCCTGTGCTTTTCACTGATGCAGAGAGGAGACTTCAGGCCACATCTGATCTCACTAAATCCAGTGAAGTTCTGGCTTTTGGATTTAAATTGGTGTAACCGAGATCAGACTCTGCTCCTTTGTTAGGAGGTTAACCTCCAAATAAGGAGTAGAGTCCCTAGTCTCAGAGCTGAGCAATGACTTAAGTCCATCAGCAGTCATATACAGCTGCATGGACGCACGCACGCAGCCAAGCTGCTGACTGGATTTCTGGGAGATGTGGTGAGGCATCCAACCCTACATGCAGTAAATTTACTTGTGCAAGAGATGCTGATTTGATATAGTAGTCTTAGGGCTTGACATAAACTGTTGGCTTGACATAGAGTGTCTTGTGCCATGAAAAGTACTCTGTAACACCTAAGTATTATTTTATTTGTTCCATTTGCAATCACTGTTGCAGCAGGTATGTTTGGAGAATCCTTGTAATACATAGGCACAATAGGAGAGTTAAAAACTACATTTGGAATACTGATTTTTGATCAGGCTAGTCCCCTGAACTTGCCACTTCACAGTAAAGTTCCTTGTATCCCAGCTGGGAATGGGAGTCTTGAGGCATGGCCGTTTGAAGGATGTGCTGTGGTCATACAATTAAAACGTGTACACAAGATACCCTGACTTTTCAGAGTTACTCCAGATAGATAAGTATTACCATAATTAGTGAGTATGAAATTAGAGGGGGACCTGAAGTCTCTTCCTCCTGTATGTGCTTTCTAGGCTCAAGCTCTTTCGCTTACTGCAAGACAGTCCCATTCTTGAGAGCAGTAGACTTAGCTACATGAAATCTCACCCAGCCAATCCTCATCTGTCTGAAACATAAATTAGTTTTCATGACTCTTTGCTCTGCCTATTAAATGTGCATTATGCATCAACAAAAGAGCTTTGGTCCTTTTTTAAAAATAACTTTTTAAATTTAAGCTTCTAATTATTTTTTGAAAATTTCTCATATTTGTAGTACTTTGACAACTGTTTTCTTCACCACCTTTCTTAAGGCACTTACACAGTGAGTACATGGTAGATCACCTTGGGTGCTAGTGATGAGAATGCCCCTGTCCCAGTCCTCTTCTCAGGGGCTGTCAAAGAGAGTGCAATATATTTAGTGCATCTCTTCAAAGCTCTGGCAACTTAGCCCCTTTTCCTGTAAAAAACTAAGTATGCACTTAAGTCTCTGCAAGATCAGGGTACTGGAGAGCAGCTAACAGCATTCTTTGGTAGGGGTTCACCATGTGGTCTTACACATTAAAGTCTGTCCACCATGGCTAAAGCAATGAGTAACATCAATTTCCTAGTTTTTTATTCTTCTAGTTAGAAATATACTCTTTCCCAAGGATAGACTTAAATCAGCAAACTAACACCTTGTCTTGAAAGCTACACGTAGGTATAAACAAACCTCAACATTTTAATATGTAGAGTTAGTTGCTCCTTTCCCAAGTGTTGCACAGGGTGTTTCCTGCTTACTCTTATTCCGCTGTTACTTGTTACAGCACAATGTGCCAGGAGCACAAAACCACAGCATTTTAATCAGTTGTGTGTTAATAAGTCAGTGTACATATTCTTGCCTGGATTTTTCTTATGGATTGCCTGGCTGGGCATTTTTGCATGTGAATGTGTTGGTGCATGTGGCAGTAAACCACTGACAGAATAAAGATGGGAACATAAAAATCACTTTAGTGTCAGACTATGCCTGTTTCTCCTTAAAGCTTTAAACTACTGTAGAAATACCTAAAGACTGGCATTCACATTAAGTGATTTTCATGCTTCCAGCCAGCCTCTGCAGATGACTGCTGCCTCTTGCCTGTTTGGAATAATCACTTGACACTAACTTCTGCTTTTTCAATTTCACAAACATGGCAAAAGCTTAACTTATGCAAATCTTTGCAGATATACAATATATTTGCATGACTTTTATTTGCTTTGGACTTCCTCAGTGTGAACACCTTATGCCTAACTTAAGTTGCCAGGACATGAACATTAGAGAGACAAGGTAGGTGAGGTAATATCTTTTATTGGACCAGCTTTTGTGGATGAGAGAGAGAGAGACAAGCTTTCTCTCTCACCAGCAGAAGTTGGTCCAATAAAAGATATTACCTCACCCCTGGGACAGACATGGTTACAACTGTAGTGCATAGGACATGAACATGCAGTAGCCCATCTCAGTTTGTTTTTATTTGCTGCCTCTCTTTTGATTGATTCATTGATGATAACCATAACCCACCTATCTACTGGAAGCTTAAGACCTAAATGCTGGTTTTTCAGCAGTTTGTGGTTTATGTACAGGTTTTCTGCATGTACTACAAAAAGAAAAGAGAAGCATCAAATTGCCAAAACTTTCTATACAATCTATAGGCAGTGTGCCGCTTGCACTGTTGGCCAATCTATTTGAGCCAATTCCTCCTGTTCATTAAATTTGCCAAATCATATAAAAAGTAATGGATACCTCTATGTAAAGGGCATAAATAAGAGCACACCAGAAAACTGCAAAGTGTGCTTAGTGCATAATCACATTAATAACCAATAGGAAAGCCTATCAAAATAGAGCACCTGACCTCCTTTCTCACAAGCTTTCCTCAGCACCTCTTCTTTTGCCAGCTATTTGAGATCCGCAAACGTTCATTAGATTTAGTGCCTAAGAGAATGAGAATTGCTCCTTTCTGCTAGAAGGCAAGCTCTGACTAGTCTCTAAGACCTGATGCTACAGATATGGAGAATGTGAGATCATGTGAAATAGTCGGCAACTAAATCTACATCAGTTGTGAGCTTGCTTTTTACTTCATTTTTAACGCATGAGTGAGGGAGGGGAGCAGACTTGCCCTGCTCTTTTTAACTTGTTCACTTACGTTGTTAGAAATGCAGTACTTTGCTCACAGGTGAAAACTCATAATGCAAATTAATATGCCTTAGTTTTTTTAATCCATTAATATTATGTTTGCTATGTAGAACAGGAGAAATTTCAAAGCACTATTCTGCTTATCTTTTGATTTCTAAACAAAACAGGTAATATTTGCAGGTTTATATTAGAAGAATTACAAGACTCAATAGCGATGAATATCAGATCTGTTCATAAACAAACTAACAAGGTATACTCCTGTGTATCTGTCTACTGATCATGATTGCCAGGGGGAGTTAAATTTCATCCAGCTGAATGATAATAGATTACACACGTTTCTACGCCTCATTTCTTGATTTCAGCAGTATTTGAGAGGTTAATGGGGAATCTGTAAATAGCTATAATGTATTGTCTAATAAATTCTTATGGTGAAACTCCAAGTAGAGAGTGGACACAGTAGATTATGTGCGAATGATGCCTTTTAAAATGTCAAGATTGATGTCCATCAAAATAACCTTGTTGTGAGTAAACACTAACGCTCTGAAAGAAGAAAACCTGACATTGCTCCAGGACAAATAAGCACTTGACTGCTGAGAGGTAAGAACACTTTGTTGCTGAGTCACTTGTGTTTCCAAGCACAGTTATTCTTTAAGAGATGGTGTGTGTGCGCGTGTGTGAGAGAGAACAAACCTTAATCCAGTAGTGAGGGGGTGGGAGGGCATGCCCTTCTACAATGATGGGTTTATGTGCTGTAAGCAGAAGGAACTGTGTTTGGGCCAGAGTTCCTGGAAAAAGTAAGTATTTCTTTCATTTTGGACTTAAATGAGTAGCAACAAAAGAGGCCGCTATGGATGTCTCAAAAAGACTAAATCAGAAGATGGACTGTAACCCAACTACTGCTTAAATGATTGAGCAGATTTCTAGAGAGAAGGGCTTGAAATATCAGATATATTACACAGCATCTGGCTTCCAAAACGAATGGCTTAGCATGCAAGAATACCAAGAGAGTTATTTTCTGTTTGTTGGCTTCAGTATGACCGGAAAAGGGCCGACACACTAACTCTGATTAGAAAAGGCCCTTCACTGTTTCCTGACACAGGACTTATCTGCATACTCCTGGGCCAGCTGCAGCGCTTGGATGATTCGTAAATTGTTTACAACTGGCTCCAAGAATGTGCCAGAGATCCAAACTATGCCAAGATTCTTCCACTGTTAGACAAAGACACTGCTCACCCAAAAGATTGAAGCTAAGCAATGACCAATTCTTTGTTTCCAAATACAATAGTAGCTATTTATCCTGATGACATAGACACTATGAAGAACTTCCAAGTTCTATGACCAAAAAGCTTTCAGGATGCAGTGTAAATTATAAACTACTTGTCTTAATAGTTCATTAGTGGGGTTAAAGCCATGGCCGTGGTACCAGGAAGCTAATCTAGCTGAGCCTCTCACTGAGTGACCTTAGCCAATTCACTTGACCTCCTTGTCTCAATTAACCCAGATGGAAAATTGAATTAAAAGCAAAGATTGCCCTGAAAGCCAACTACTCTGGTATAGATGAGGTCTTTCTGGATAAAATAAGCTGAAAGCCTGATAACACTGGCATTGTTTCTGCATAAGTATAGTTATCTTAGGACTGCAGAATTTTGATGTTGATCTCCAAAGACCAACCTAAATTCACTGACTCCTTAAGGAATATCCACTAGTAAATTAGCCCTTTGAACTAAAATCTGAATTATATGGAAAACAGAGGAGTATAGATGTAGAAGTAATAATGATTTTCATCAGTTATACTTCTGAAAGACCAGCCACTGCATGGAACGGAGATGTGCTCAAGCAACTGACTTTCTTTACCTTTCCTTTCTGTTCCCCATCACCCCCCGAAACCCTAAATCCGCTGAGATTGATTAAATTACAGTGGAAACAGTGCTGCATTTTTGGTCTATTGCAGGTGGAATTTAAATTGATCTGAAATACTATCATAGCATACAGCAGTCCTCGTAGTTCCACTTGATTGGAACTCAGGAGATGGGAGTCCTGTTCCCACCTCTGTCATAGACTTGCTGCGTCATCTCTTTCCACCTGTTTCCCCATCTTTAACACAGAGATACTTCCCTGGTTTGTAAAGCATTTTGAGATCTGATGTACTATATATGAGCTACTTTGTACTGTCAGGTGTTTGTACAGTGCCTAGCACAACGGGGCCCTGATCCTGCCTAGATCTGTGTGCTGCCACGTTGCAGATATATCATTTTCATTGTGCACAGTGCAAAATATGAGACTGTCGTCCTTCAGAGGTGGTGAAGTCATTTAACAAAAGGGCTAATGTCATCACTGGATGTTATAAACAGGAGAATCTTGAGTAGGTGTAGGGAGGTTATGGTACCTCTATATTTGGCACTGATGAGACCACTACTGTATCCAGTCTTCGTGTCCACAATTCAAGAAGGATATTGATAAATTGGTGAGATTCAAAGAAGAGCCATGAGATTGATTAAAGGATTGGAAACTTGCCTTATAGTGGTGGACTCCAGGAGCTCAATATACTTAGCTTAACAAAGAGAAGGTTACGGGCAACTTGTTCATAGTCTTTAAATACCTACATGAAGAACCAAAATTTGCTCTTCGTTCTAGCAGACAAAGATATAACAAAGAGATGTTCTAGTTCAAACAGAAATTAATTCAGGGAAGTTCTGTGGCCTGTGTTGTACAGGAAGCCAGGCTACATGGTCACAATAGTCCCTTCTGGGTTCATAATCTATGAATTGGTACAATAGTTCTTCTTCGAGTGCTTGTTCACGTCCATTCCACATTGGGTGTGTGCGCGCCGCGTGCACGAGCGTCGGAAACTTTTTCACTTAGCAGCTCCCAGCGGAGCCCCCCGAGTGACGCCACTGCGCCGTGCATATATACCCCTGCTGGCCCGACCCCCTCCAGGTCCTTCTTACCGTCCGTGGTGGCGTTGGAACAACCTCTCTCTCTCTCTCTCTCTCTCATAGAAGAGCAGTCCCCTAGCCTTTAGAGTAGCTGTTATCAGTTCGTTAACATACCTATTGTGGACACTTAAGTCATTAGGTGCTTGGAGGCTTCCAGCACCCGCCCCAGGCTGCGGGGCATGCCGCAGGCCCACAACTTCAAGGCTTGCGCCATGTGCCGCAAACCTATGCCAGTTAGTGACCCCCACGACTCATGTCTACATTGCCTGGGGGACAGACATCAAACTGAACGGTGTCGGATTTGCAAGGTGTTTAAGCTAAGAACAAGGAAAGAAAGAGACTTTCGTCTAAAGCAGCTGTTGATGGAGGCCGCATTGCAGCCGCCGGGCCCGGAGCGCCCAACACCGGCTCAGGCTTCCTCGGTGCGTAGTGCCCCTGAGCCGTTGAGAGACCCGGCACTGGCTAAGCACCGTAAACTGTCGGCCCCAGAGCGCCAGGCTAGGCCCTGGCACAGCCAAAAGGAATGTGCTGTCATTCCCTGCACAGGAGGCCGGCACCTTCCAAGGCACCGAGCGCTGATAAGAACAGGAAGGCCGCGGTACCGGCTCTGACACCGGTGTTACCGGCAGCACAAGCCCCACCAAGCCCAGACCTAAGTGACCTCAGTGCAGAGAATGGGCTCGAGGGCATAACAGATCAGCCCTCTACGCCTGGCACCTTTTGAGGCTGCAAAAGACCTCATCGAGCTGTCGGAGGCAAGCCCCCTCCCATATGGGGAGAACCCTCCGGCACCCGTGCCCCGGGTGCCATCAAGGGGTAAGCCAGCAATGGTGTGCCACTTGAGGACACCGTCCCGGTGCCTCTCCCGGAGTTGGTCCCGGTCGAGCTCCGACTCCGCGGACTCACAGTTGCCAGTGGCCCAGAAGGAGGTTGGGGCACTGGCAGTGGGTCGGCGTGAGGAAGCACCGGAAAGGGCATGCCGCTTTCTGGCACCACCCAGAGACCAGCACCAGGAGGAGTTGAGACAGCCCTCGCCAGAGGACTCCTGCAGATGGTCCAGGGAATGCCAGTCCCACTCCCGGTCCCAGCCCTGGGGATACCGGTACCGCTTCCGCTCCACCAGAAGCCGCTCGTTCTCCCGCCCGTGCAGATCATTGGCACCGCCATGGCCTTCGTGATCGGCATCGCCGCAGTCCGGCGCCGATTCCAGCCGCTATAGCTACCTGCACCAGGCCCCAGACAGCAGGGACCCTCAGGTGGGCTGGCAACTGCAATGGGGGCCGCCAGGCCATTGGCCCTTCTGGACGCCCTGGGCCTATCAGGAGCGCCAACGGGCCCCGTCCAGGGCAAGTTACTCGGTGCAGCGGTCCCGGTCCCCGCACCCGATGGCAGACAGTGCTGGAGGCTACAGTTTCCAGGCCTCCAGCATCCCCCCAGGATAAATGGGAGAAACCGGCACCGAGTCCGGTGCTGTCCCATGGACTCCCGCCCCAGCCTGAGCCGGAGGCCCCTCCCATGGGAGAAGGGGAGCAGGAGGACCAACCGGAGGGGGTCAAGCAGCCGCTAACCTCCTCGTCTTCCCCAGATGAGGCAGTGGCGGGTACAGAGGTGTTCGGACCTCCACCGTTAGACCATAGAGCCCACCAGGAATTGCTGCGCAGGGTCGCTCAGAACTTGGGGTTGCAGGCCGAGGAGACGGTTGAGCAGGAGGACCCCATGGTGGACATTTTGAGCCCCGAAGGTCCATCCAGAATAGCGCTCCCGCTCATTAAGACCATTCAGTCCAACTATAAGACTATATGGCAGGCCCTGGCCTCCAGTGCTCCCAACGGCCAAGAGGTGGAGCATAAATACTTTGCCCCTTCTAAGGGCTATGAGTTCCTGTTCTGCCACCCGAGTCCATGCTCCCTAGTGGTCTCAGCAGTAAACGAGAGCGCCATGGACAGCAGGCCCTGGCCCCTAAGGCGAAGGAGACGAAACGCCTGGACCTTTTTGGCAGAAAGGTGTATTCATCTGGGGGCCTTCAGTTGAGGATTGTGAACCAGCAGGCCATCCTCAACAGGCACAATTTCAACTCCTGGGCCGCGGTGGGGAAGTTTAAAGACACCCTCCCCCAAGGTTTCCAACAGGAGTTCATGGCCCTGGTGGATGAGGGCAAGGCAGTAGCCAAGACCTCTCTCCAGGCCTCCCTGGATTCGGCAGACACGGTGGCTAGAACAGTCACATCAGGGGTGGTCATGAGGCTCTCAGCGTGGCTCCAGGAATCAGGCCTGCTGCCCGAGGTCCAGAATACACTCCAGGACCTCCCCTTTGAAGGGTCCAGGCTCTTCTTGGACCAGACAGACACGAGGCTGCACAGCCTCAAGGACTCGCGAGCTACGCTTAAGTCGCTGGGTATGCACTCCCTGGCGACCCAGAGGAAGCCCTTTAAGCCGCAGCCTCCCCCTCAACGCCACTACCAGCCTGGCCATAGGCATGAGCCTTACTGTAGGCGAGGCGGGGATAACAGGCGACAGTGCAACAACAATAGTAACAATAATGCGTCGGGCCAGAACCAAGCCAGCACAAACCCCAGCCGGGCACTAAGCCAGGCTTTTGAAGGTGCACCCGAGGACAGCGTACCAGACCAGTCACTGGATCTGTCCCTTTGTTTCCTGAACCACCTTTCCCGTTTCTCCCGTGCGTGGTCCACCATTACGTCAGACCGTTGGGTCTTACGCACGGTGCGGAACGGGTACTCGCTGCAGTTCGCCCACCTCCCTTCCCCATCCCTCTTCAGGGACCCCTCTCACAAGCATCTCCTAGAGAAGGAAGTCCGCTCGCTGCTAGAGGCGGGGGTGGTAGAGGTGGTGCCGCACAGCCTATGGGGGAAGGGGTTCTACTCCCGGTACGTCCTCATCCCCAAGGCCAAAGGGGCCTTCGCCCCATCCTAGACCTGCGCGGGCTCAACAAGTTCCTGGTCAAGGCCCGGTTCCTCATGGTCTCTCTGGGCACCATCATCCCTTCCTTGGATCCGGGGGACTGGTACACTGCCCTCGACATGAAGGATGCGTACTTTCATATCGCCATCCACCCAGCGCATCGGCGGTTCCTACGCTTCACCATGGGCCAAAAACATTACCAGTCTAGCCACGGCCCCAAGGGTGTTCATGAAGTGCATGGCAGTGGTGGCGGCCTTCTTACGGAGGCAGAGAATCAGGGTGTACCCGTACCTCGACGACTGGCTCCTGGTGGGCCGATCCTAGGCGGAAGTGCAGGGCCATGTGGAGGTAGCCCTGAGATTGTTCCTCGAGCTGGGGCTCCTGGTCAACGTCCCCAAGTCCACGCTCGTACCCACGCAGAGAGTGGAATTCATAGGGGTGGTCCTGGACACGGTGCAGGCCAGGGCAAGCGTTCCACTATCCCGATTCTGGGCTATCCAGCAAGTGGTGGCCTCCCTGCGCCAGTTTCCAATGACAATGGCCAGGTGCTGCCTGCGGCTGCTGGGCCACATGGCAGCATGCACGCACGTGGTCAGGCATGCCAGACTGAGACTCAGGACTCTGCAGGCGTGGCTCGCTTGGGTGTACCACCCAGGCAGGGACCCCCTGGACTTGGTAGTGACAGCCCCTAGGGACGTGCTGAACTCCCTGCTGGTGGTGGCAGTCCCAGCCTGTGGTTTGCGAAGGCATCCCCTTTGCCGCCCCACAGCCGGACCTGACGCTGGTGACGGATGTGTCAGACCACAGGTGGGGGGCTCACCTGGGGGACCTCATGACGCAGGGGTTGTGGTCCGGAGCACAGCTGTCGCTCCATATCAGTGTGAAGGAGCTCAGGGCGGTTCGTCTCGCCTGCCAGACCTTTCACGCCACTCTGAGTGGTCACAGCGTGACAGTTCTGACAGACAACACTACTGCCATGTTTTATATAAACAAGCAGGGCGGGGCCTGTTCCTCGCTGCTCTTCATGAGGCTCTCCTCCTCTGGGACTTTTGTATAGCCTACGCCATTCTCCTCAAGGCGTCCTATCTCCCGGGGGTGCGAAACAAGCTGGCGGACTACCTCAGCAGATCGTATCGCATGCACGAGTGGACACTCAGAGCGGATGTCATGCTTTCGCTCTTCCACAGGTGGGGGTTTCCCCGGGTAGACCTGTTTGCCACCAGGGACAACACCCAGTGCCCATGGTTCTGCTCATTCCAGGGCCACAGCCCGGGCTCGGTCGCAGCCGCGTTTGCAATCCCGTGCGGAGGGGGCTTGTTGTATGCGTTTCCCCCGCTGCTCTTGGTACACAAGGTCCTGCTCAAGGTACGCAGGGACAGGGTGGCCGTGGTCCTCATCGCCCTGGCGTGGCCTCTCCAGCACTGGTACACAATGCTCCTAGAGTTGTCTGTGGAGGCCCCGGTAGTCCTGCCCCTACACCAGGACCTCATCATGCAGGATGGTGGGCAGCTTCTCCACCCTGACCTGCAGTCACTACACCTGATGGCGTGGAAGCTCTGTGGCTAAATGCCTTGGAGAGCCAGTGCTCCCGTCCTGTGCAGCAGATTCTGCTTGGCAGTAGGAAACCCTCTACCAGGGCTACCTATATGGCCAAGTGGAAAAGGTTCTCCTGTTGGTGTGAGCCCCGACAGGTGCAGCCGTGCCAGGCCCCAGTGCAAGCCATTCTCAAGAACCTCCTGCACCTCAAGCAGCAGGGGCTGGCCCCGTCCTCACTTAGAATGCACCTGGCAGCCGTCTTCGCCTTCCATCCGGAGTTCTCAGGGGGCTCGGTGTTTTCCCACCCAATGGTGGGACAGTTCCTTAAAGGGTTGGAGAGGGTGTTCCCGTACTCCCGCCCCGCAGTTCCTCCATGGAACCTTAACCTGGTCCTCTCTAAACTCATGGGACCCCCTTTCGAGCCCCTCGCTACCTGTTCTCTCCTCCACCTTTCCTGGAAGGTGGCATTTCTGGTTGCCATTACCTCGGCCAGAAGGGTGTCCGAACTGAGGGCCCTCACCTCTGAGCCACCGTATACAGTATTTCACAAGGACAAGGTGCAGCTCCGGCCGCACCCCAAGTTCCTCCCTAAGGTGGCCTCCCAATTCCATTTGGGCCAGGACATTTGTCTGCCAGTGTTCTTCCCGAAACCCCATACGGACCTGAGTCACCGCAGCTTGCACACCCTGGATGTGCGTTGAGCACTGGCCTTCTATTTGGAGCGCACCAAGCCCTTTCACAAATCTGCGCAGCTGTTTGTGGCTGTAGCCGAGAGGATGAAAGGCCTCCCAGTGTCGGCACAGCAGATTTCATCTTGGATTGCAAGCTGCATCCGGGCGTGCTCTGAGCTCGCAGGTGTTCCAGCCCCAGCGGTCATGGCCCACTCGACCAGGGTGCAAGCGACTTCCATCAGGTCCTGATCCAGGAGATCTGCAGAGCAGCCACCTGGTCCTCGGTGCACACTTTCACGACCCGCTACGCGGTCAACCAGCAGGCCAGAGAGGGACGCGGCAGTTGGCAGAGCGGTCCTCCGAGCAGTTGTTCCATGACTCCTACCCTCCTCCAGAGGTAAGTTTGTGATTCACCTAATGTGGAATGGACGTGAACAAGCACTCGAAGAAGAAAAAACGGTTACTTACTTTCTCGTAACTGTTGTTCTTCGAGATATGGTGTTCACGTCCATTCCACCACCCACCCTCCTACGCCTCTGTCGCAGTCGCCAGCAAGAAGGACCTGGAGGGGGTCGGGCCGGCAGGGGTATATATGCACGGCGCAGTGGCGCCACTCGGGGGGGCCCCGCTGGCCCACCAGGAACCACTAAGGGAAAAAGTTTCCGACACTCATGCACACGGCGTGCGCACACCTAATGTGGAATGGACGTGAACAACACATCTCGAAGAACAACAGTTACGAGAAAGTAAGTAACCGTTTTTTCTTAAGTTATAGTGAGAGAATAATTTTGGTGTCTGTGTAGGTTCTTATTTTGATGCCTCTCCTTGTAAAATCTGTACCTGATCTCTTGACTTGCAGCGTGCTAAACAAAATATATCTAGAAGAGTCTATGCTTATGTATGTAAGCCTGCTTAAACAGACTGTGATAAACAGACAGTAATAAACCATTGTGGTTGCTGACAGATATTGTCAGTGGGATAGTGTGACAAGACCAGTGGTGGTAACTTTCATTTTCACTGAAACTGAAAGAAGATCTGAAGAGTTTCCAGAAATTACTCAGGGTACTCTCCTGCAGAGCTCTATATTCACCGGTAGTTACATTAGTGCCTTTGTAGTTTATTGCTACTGACTTCTTGAAACAATGTGCTGGAGTTGAACTCCAACTGAGAGCTGTGATTGAAAGTGCTATCAGCTTTCTCTTTGCTGCTTATTAGCAATGTGTAGCATAAGAATAGCTTGTTTCAGACTAGCTTGCACATCCTTGATGCAAGGGATATATTTAAGTATGTTTAAGAAATGTCCAAGCACCCCACACACTCACCTGTGTTATGCGAAAGTTAAGGTTGCAGTTGCGTATTTGTGGAGCGTGCGTTACCTTCCAAGAATTAGAGTTAAAGTTAGAACCTAGGAAATTCAAAGACAAAGTAATATTTCTCAGACAAGGCACAGTTCACTATCATGGGCTCCTTTAATGTGATGATTTGACAAATGCTAAATGCATTAGGTGCCAGACTCTGCGCTCTGTGAAGTTATTGCTTCACTGTAACAATCAGTCTCAACAGTAAAGCTCTAACTATTGGGCAAAGTCCTGCACATTGTTGTGAGGAACTTTTTAAGTGGCAGAGATGAGGGTTACACTGCTTGGGAAAAGTAAGGAGCTGGTGCAGAAGATGTTTTTCCAGGACATGTTAAGAAGCAGAGGCTTGTTCCCCTTTCTGTAGTGGTGGGGGCAGTATTTGTAAGTTTCTTAAATACAAGATCATGAATAAAAACAGGATTAGTGGTTCTTTTCCCAGCTCTTTATTCCACCACCTACTATTGTTTTCCCTGAAATACTTTCCATTGTCTGTTTGGAAAGCCCTGCGGATAATGATTGGATGTAGTGATAGAAAACCCGTAAGTAGACTTTTACTCCAAACCCAGCGCTGGCTTCCAACTTAACTTGTTTGCTATCTGGGGAGCAGTCTGCATTTATCATTCAGCATAGACTTTGCCCTCTTATCTCCTTCAAAGCCAACCAGCTTTCTACATCAACTGCCTGGCTTACTGCTGATCCTGCAGCTGTCTGAGCCTCATTCCAGTGGCTCTGCCTGGTGTTACTAGGCCAGTATTGGGTATTGTTGTTCCCTTCTGTCTGTTTAATTTAATCTTTTTCGGGGGGGGGGCTGATTTTACCTGTTGTCTATAAAGAAAACTTTCAGGAGATACTATCAAGCCCTTAAACACCTTCTCCACCTTTCTGAGGTGCCAGTTATACTAATAGTTTCAGAAATCTGAAGTCAAAACATATTAATTCTTGAAAAATTAGTACTAAATAGGAGAAACCCCTAGTTTGTATTAACTTTGATATCAAATATAATACCTGTTACACTACTGTTATACAACCTGAACTGCAGTTTACAGTAGCTGGTGGCGTTAGTTTTGTCTGTCTGTCTGTTTTTAAAGTTGGCTTCAGAGGGCCTTACTTTCAACAATGGGAATGCAATTACGTGTCCTTACTTATGTGCTCAAATACCAGGCTTTTACAGACAAAATGATCAGTAAATGGTTATACACTGAAACTTAAATTCTTAGTCTGCATGTGCAAATATATTTGTATGTACAGACCAGGTTCCCTTTTCTTTGTTCGTTCATTACACGTGGCTATACTCATCTAGCAACATGTACATTTTTATCATCGTTCACAGATAGGGAGTAAATATGAGTTTGAAATCTGTGGCTGTTCCTTTTGGAAATCTGAGGATCCTTATTAACTCTTCTGAGCTTTACTATGCCTTCCATTGCCCTATTGGCCTCTGATTGTGGCCATTTTCTTTGTTAGAATAGGACTGGATTGAACTCTCTTCAAAATCCTTTAATACTGCTCCTTAATTGGCCAGAGGGATAATTTAACTATAGTAACACTGTGTAACATAATCCAGTCAAGGGAATTACACTGTTTACCAGCTAATGAGAGAACTGTCAAAACCTGTTTTTGAGAAGGGTATATTTACACAGTTTTACTGATTTATGTGCACTCTGGGGTTAGTTATAAAGTTAAATGAATGTTTTATGTAGCTTGTTTCTAAACTGAAGATGTTTCAATTGACAGCCAGGTGGGAATTGAGAATTTTCAGAATGATCAGAAATGGAACAACAAATGGTGCAGTTATCAGAGTTAAATCCACATAGAAGTGCTGGGGAGAGAGCAGCACTTCGCTGTTGCTGTCTTAAGTAATTTCTTGCCTTGACGATTGGTAAGGGAAAACAGAGACACTTCTAGGCAGCCAGTTCAAATATAATCCCCATGGCTCTAGTGTCTGAGAATCAGGCTTTTCGGGACACAGTGTGCAATGGCTTGCTGGTCTGTTTTTAGTTCCTAGTGGACAAGTTACTGCGTCTCAATAATTGGAAAAAATATTGGTCTCAAAGGCTAAGGATTGAATGGGCTGTGGAGATTTCTACTGCATCTGTCTCAAATAGTATAACCAGCCTGTGGAGCTATGGATAATTCAGTATCTTTCAACCCACCTATACACACAGGCTGGAGTTATATGTTTAATATATTTTTAAATTTTGCATTTCAGGTAAGCTGAAAGATCTTGGGAACTTGGTTCTTCGACCCTTTGGCCTGTCGACAGAAAATTTCCAGGTCAAACAGGATTCCTCAACTGGCTCATACTCCATCAACTTTGTTCAAAATCCAAACAACAACAACAGATAGCATGAGCTAGGCCTGCTTCTATTAAAAAGCTGGCTTTTAAGCTTTGTGACACCATGCTTGCAACTACCAATAAAAGGGTTCAGCAATCATTTAACATGTAAAATCACTTTATCCAAATGAAAATAGACTTGAGGGTAAACATTTCCACTTTGGTGAAATGTTTAAAATGTGGATGAAAAAGCAAGTCGTTTGATTTCCCTTTTGCAGTGACAGCTTTATGCCCAGAGTAGGGTTTTTTTTCAAGTGCATTATTTGTCTTCCCTAATAAGGAAGTTGGTTACCCTGGCCCATTCACTCTCAGCAACATCAGTCTAGCAAGCAATTCAGTTGGATCAAAATGCTCAGATGCCTGTAGCCCAAGTTACAGGTGTGTCTCATGGGTGTCTTGTGGTGTTAGTGAATCTATCAGAAGTGCTTCTCTCCACTTAGGCAGTGGGTGTCCCAGGCGGTGGCCATGGAAGCAAGCTGACCTCTGTGGCATAATTTATCTTCATTATAATAAAGGCTTGATGTTTCTGTTGGGCTGATTTGTGATTTTTGTCCTGTATTTTGGCCTCTCACCAAAGGTAACCTTCAAATTTTTAAATGAATATGAACATAAGTAACCTAAAAATAGGAAAGCAAATTTGCAAGACACTGGTTTAAAAAAAAATTGCAAGGCTTTTAATCTTAACATTGTCTTATAGAGTTTGTCATTAATTTTTTCTTGGGCAACTTGGCACCAGTTCTCTACTTTATCTTGATACTCTCGGGAGACTAGTTGGAAGCTACATGCAAACTGCCTTAATATTTTTGGTGTGTTAACTTTTACTATGAGGTCAGTAAAATTCACCTACCTGGTTCAGTACACGTTGTGTGCTTTCTGGTGCTAGGATAATGAGATGCAAATATCAGTGATGTTAAAGTGATTGCAAAAATGTCTTCAAGCTGTATTGGAGTCTCTGAATCTAGGAAAGGTTTAAAATATCTCCGCAGATGTACTAGTCAAATATTGTGGGGTTTGAATTGGGATAGGGTTGTGGTATTTTTGCTAGCTTGTAGCTAAGCATATTTTTTTCTGTTTTGACCCAGTTTTATAATAGTAAGGCCAAAACCTTGATGCAGCTTTTAAATTACCATTGATTTGAAAATATCACTTATTTAAAATTAATAACTGAGCAATAGCTGTTTACTCATTTTCAGTTCTCTCCTTTAACTTATTCCTGAAACTTTTTAGCTGCGTGCACTTGACTTCAGCTTCCTGTCACCATAGATTACTTTAGAACTCACATATCTTGAGCCCCATTTCCAGTGATGTGCCGGAAGGGGGGCAGTCCCTCAAGCTATTTCCTAGCTTTTATTGTTGGGTTTTGAAGTGCTGCTGATTTCCTTGTGTTTGGGAAGATTTGGATTTTGCTTAGCTATTCATAAAAGTTGTCCGGCTGCCATGCAAAGTTCATGGGCTAGTTTTTGTCTCTGGCTACCTGGTACATGCTGTCTATATAGCATCTGTTGCAAACTACCTCACATCTGCAGTCACTGTGTATGAAGTCCATGGGGACTAAACTGTCAATGGAAAAGACCCTGGTTCACATTGAGGCCTGTGCGGACTTTAAGTTCTTGTGCATAATTAAAGTGTCACTTCACTTAACAACAGAAAAGCCGCTAGGATTTCCATGTGTTTAGACATTAGTCATGAATTGCGCTAGTGGAATGGGGTTTTATTTCTCACAGAAGGCTCAGTCCTCTGCCCAGTCTCTGTTAGATACAGCAGAGGTGGAGGAGCTCTGAAGAGACTGGTTGATCCTGGTGTAATTGAGAGCAGCCATAGGGCTGCTTTTAACTATAGCTTGGCTGCAACAGCCCCAAAGAGCAGTTTGCCAGAGTTGAGGGGGATGTCAGAACCTGCTATGCTGGTTTTGTCACCTGGAGATTCTGCCTACAACAGGGGATTCCTCTGCTAGTTGTGTAAACAAGATTGACAGCCTCTTTGCACTAGCAAAGCAATGCAAAGAGGACGTGATGGAGCTGAGGTTTGCACCCTGAGGTTTCAGTCTACTACCACTTCAGAGGGAAAAATAACAAACCTTTTGTAAATATAAAGTAGACTTTTAAACTGGAGCATTCCAAACTGATTCTGGACATTTGACATTTTTACCTTTTTTCTTGACTGGCTGATTAATCAACAAATAGCACTGGTGCTCACAAATGTAAATCGGATGTGTAAAGGCACAGTCAGTGATTTAACAGCCTGATGCCTTGTCTTACAAACTATTTAAGGGGTAGATTTCTTTCTGCATTATATTCCTGCTTCAGATTTTTAAAGGGTTGCAAATATTTTACATGCATGAGGGGAAATTATTTACCTTACAGAACAAAGTTTAAAAAAACAAACAAACAAAACAAAAAAAACCTTGAACGACTACCTGATACTACTAGTTTTGTTTTTTGCAAGTGCACAATCACCATGAACTCGTGGAACACAGAATAAGCTTTTAAAATGTAAGTTGCAGTATGTAGGTATTTAAATGACTTCCACAAAGGACTGTAAATGTGAAGAATGACATCAGGTTTGTTGGACAAGACCTATTTTCCATAAAACCATGTTGACTGGCATTAATTATATTCCTGTCCTTTAATGCTATATTGATGGAATCCCCTATCAGCTTTTCCATTATTTTAGCCTGACATCAATCCCAGACAACTGGCTTATACTTCCTGGGGTCATCCCACTTGTTCTTTCTGAATATTGGCACAACATTAGCGCTCTTCCAATCTTCTGAAATTTCACTGGTATGCCAAGATCTATTAAAAATTAACACCTGCGGGCCAGAAATCTCCTCAGCCAACTCTTTTAAGACTCCTGCTTGCAAGTTATCAGGCCTGCTGATTTTAAAAATGTTTAGCACTAGTGGATGTTGTTTTTATCCACCTGAGTACCAATAGACTGGAAAGTACTTCATCCTTATGAGACACAAAAACATTGTCCTACTTCTTTCTAAATACAGAACAGAAATTTATTGAACACTTCTGCCTTTTAATTTTATCATCTCTTGCTGTAACTAGGCCTCTACCATTTCTAGGATTTATTTTGCCCCTAATATATTTCTTGTCCTTAACCCTGCCAGCTATGGATTTTTCCCCCAGAGGTCTTTAGCTTCACACCTTATCAATTTTCTATAGTTCACAACTTCTCATTTATATTTCTGTCTATTCTCCCCCTTGTTTTCATTTCTTATGTATTGCTTTTTTATTTCTAATTGCTGCTGTTACCACTGGAGCAGGATGGGCTCTTAGCCAAAGTTATCCTCTTTCTTGATTGTGAAATTATGGCTTTTTGGTCATCTAATAAAGAACTTCAATTTTTTAAAGAACTCCCAGTTTTCAATCACATTTTTCTGTTTCAGTTTATTCTTCCCAATCAATTTTGTTCATAATTTTCCTCAGTTTTGAAAAACTTTCCCTTTTGAAGCAGTGGGTGGGACTGTCCGCTGGTTGCTGATACTGAACATGAGGCTCACTGGTGTTTAGATGCAATAATCACTGGACTGGAAGTTGGTGGCTGCCCTTTTTCTATCATAATGAGGTGTAAAATAGTTATCTGGTGTTTCGCTCAGGTGCAATATTTTGTGTGAGAAAATTATTTAAAGTGTTAGGAAGTTGGACATTTTACTACTGCCTGCATGACACCTCCCACATACATCTGCCAAATTTGAAATCCCCCCATAACACAATTTTTCTTCCCACCATTAGACAAATGTTTAAATAGTAATTCATCCTGGTCTCTGGTTTGATTCTGTGGTCTGTAACAGGCCACAGCCACTACTTCTTCCTGACCTTTGTAGTCACATGTTGATCCACCTACAATCAAGATGCTGTGGTTCAAGTTATTGATAACTAAATAAAACTACTAACTGTATTAATGTAGTGCCACCCTCCCCTTCTAACCTAGAACAAGCTCTATAACTTTAATGTTCCAATCATGTGACTTGTCCATCCGGGTTTGAGTGATGCCAATTATATTAATTGTCTTCTCATGAGTGAGAATTTCCATTTCCTCTTGCTTGTTACCAGGCTCTGAGCATAGGTATACAGGAAACTGAAAATTTTTGTCACTTCACATTCTTTGCCATGTCAGTTCAGTTTGTTTACAGTATGCTGAGTTTGAGCTGCATTTGTTGTCTTAGCTCCCTTCCCTTGCAAGGCTAGTTAATGGCCACCTGGGTGCTCCAGCTAGTCTCCAACTGAGATGATTAACTCCCCCTTGCCCATCTCTGAGATGCAAGCCATCCCCTTCATACACCCTCCCCTCCCACTGGAATGTGTCCCAGTGTTCCTCAAAACCTTCAGCTTCACACCAGTTGCACAGCCAGTGGTTCCCCTTCAGTATTTTCTGCCTTTCACGCATAGGCCAGAAGAATCCAAGATCGCTTGGACTTTCCTCCTCTTTAGCTCTCTTTCAAGACAACTTCAGTAATCTATCATTTGTGTAGTTCTGTGTGATGATGCATCATAAATTCTAATTTGTATCATCAGCCGTGGAGACTTGCCAGATGACTGCATGATCCTGCCCAATCTTGCAGGTACATCTCTAACTTTTGCTCCATGAAGATAGCACACCATTCCCAAGTCTCCCATTCTGTGTGGGGCTGGTGACTGATACTGTACTGAAAGGCACATTGGGCTTTCTAAATTAATTTAATAGTTAATCTTTGGAGGGGCTTTAAACTGTATGTGAGTTCTTTGAGAAATACTCTGTAATCCCATTTAACCAGGGGAAAAGGCACCATTTGGCGAGCCTTCTGTACACCCTGGAGACAACTGTGCAAACCACTTCATAGCAGGCCGTACAACACTTTTTATCAAAATGTGTTCATTCCAATTTAAAGAGCACCTCCATTGTAGCTTAATGTAGAAAACTAGAGGGGCTCTCAATGCCTTAAGAAGTTCCCCCTCCTAATCCCTCAAAACTGTAGCACCAGGTTGTGCAGCTCAAGGTGGGAGAGAATTCCAGCATAGTAAGCTCCCAGCCAACCCTGGCACAAAATGATTGTTAATCTCAGCCTGATAAATAGACAGTCTGCAAGCATGGGGGCTTTGCTCAGTCCTCTTCTCCAGTTCTAACCTAGTTGGTTCCTTCATGCCTCCCAGAGTCTTGACAAAGGAAGAGAGAAGGGATGCATTTAACTGGGTCCTTCTCACTTATGAACCTAGTGATGCTGCCCCCCCCTTCCATTCCATATTCTTATCTCCTTTCTCCCTTCTGATGGAGTAGGACTGCCCTATTCAAACTCCTCCTGTCTTGCTGAGGCTCCAGTGCATTTATAGGCTGGAGACACAAACACTTCCATCTGACTGCCCTAATGCAGGGCACCCCTTAGTGTTTTAAAGCCCAGCCTGTGAAACAGCTTTCCATCAATCTCCCCCCTTACCCTTTTTACCCTACTACCCACTGCCCCTTCGTGTGAACAAACTGTGCACCCTAGAGCAGTGGTTCTCAACCTATTAATCATTGCCCACAATGTGTTACCTGGGCCACAGGTTGAGAACCACAGCATGCCCCCAACCCCATACCACTATGCCCAGTGCCCCCATCCTGGAGACCCCTCCACACAGTGGGGCCAGGAGCAGAGCTCTGGTGGCAGGGAACTTGGACCCTGTTGTGCAGGGCTGGCTGGCAGCCCTGACCCCAGCCCTGAAGCCGGACCCAGTTGTGTGGGGCCAGTGGCAGACCCAACCCTTGCTATGTGGATGCTGCCGTGCGGCGGCCCTGACCGCTGCTGCGTGGGGCCAGCCGGCAACCCCGGCCCTGGACACGCTGCCCTTTAGCACACAGCTGGGCTGCTTTGTGAACACCTGTGCACCACAGGGCCCAGCCTGCATCACAGAGGCTGTACCACCCTGTCCTGATTAAATGGCCCAGGCAGCACTCCACTAAAGCCCATCCTCAACTGCTGTAAATCAGAGGAGCTCTACTGACCAATGAAACTGTCAGTCTGCACCGTCTGAGGATCTGGCTATTAGACGCTGGACACTGCGCTAAGGGGCAGGCAGCTTAGCTGTACTTCCATCATACACACATGGCTGATAATTAATTTACATTAGTGAAGCACCACTGCATGAAGTAGGTGCTATAAGCAGCATCCACATTTCAGAGGTAAGGAAGCAGAGACACAAAGGCTTAGATCCTTAAAAGTACATCTATGCCTACTGTCTGTTAGGTGACAAGTCTGCCAGTAAGGTACTGACATTTTCAAAGCTGCTGCTCAACTGCTGTCTAACTTGGTTGGCACCAATGTCCCCATGAGTTCGTATTTGCAATGCTGGTTAAATGCTGAGGCCAAGACCACAGCTAACAAACTGCTCAGAGCCACAGCTCCAGTCAAACCCTCAGAGGCACCGCAGCAGCCAGGCATTCCCCCTCGCTTAATTTGACAATCTCACCGTCCACTGGGCCCATTTCCAGAGGTATGCTCTGAGCAAGCCTAGCACATGTTACGTGCCAGCCCCAACAGTGGGAGGGCTGGAGGTAAACCATCAGTAGGTGGACGGGGAGCAGAACACCCACACCCCAGCTGCACAGGGCACAAGTCCATGTGGGGAAGAGCTATCCAGCAAGAGACAACTTTTAGTTCCTAGGGCTTAGGTGCCCAACTCCTGGCAAGGGTTCATGGCTAAAGTTCTTAAGTGAGGGAGGTGCCTGTCTCTGACCTGTCAGCCAGGTGCACCAGGTCAGCTGTTTAGGTGCCCACACCCCTCTCCTCTTGCTGTGGCATTTCATTCCTGACTAGTTTTAGGCAGCTGACCCACCTTCTGAAAATCCCTTTTCTAGGTACTTAATTATCCCCATACAATTTATGGGGAGCCTGGGCATTTAGCTTAGGGCTGAAAATTCCACTGAGTGGCAGACAACCTAACCAGTTAGATATTGCAACAGTGAGTGGAGCAACACCTCACTACCTTTAATGATCTGGGCCTATGAGATTAAGGGCCTGATTCTCCTCTCATATGGTAGTAAATTGGGAATAACTATTGCCATTAGAGTTACACCAGTTTCTCACTGGTTGAGGTGAGCTCTGGGTCCAAAGCATTCTTCCCAGACAGAACAGACCTTCAATGAGGTTTTGCTAATTAGCTCTAACATAACAATACAGGAAGGAAAAACTGCACAGTGCACACATCCCCAAGCTTTTAATTAGCTACACCAGCCTTAAGAGATTGTTCTGATAACTGAGTTTGATTGCTGGCTTCTGCAGCTGAGAACCAATTACATTAAAGTGCTAACTTTTGAACAGTAGGTGAAATTAGCACAGGTGTATTTAATGTGCAGCATTAATACATGGGTCATTCAGTTGCTTTGCATGTGTTTTGGAATAAGCCCAACGTTGACTTCCTTGTTCATGTTGAATTCTTTGTGTGTGCAGCCCTCTACTCCAAAGGGTGTACTTGCCAGGGAGTATGACTAGTTGTGGGTTTGTCAAGAAAACAGCTTCTCGAGACACAGTAAATTGTCAGGTTCTAGGCTTGTGGGGCTTTAAGCCATCAGAGTCATTATAGCCTATCTTGACAAAGCAAAACCTGTGTATTAAACACTTAAAACAGCTGAAAACTGTTAACCTCTCACTTCTAATTGTGTGTGTTTGGTGGGTAATCTTCCCAACTATAACTGTGACCATTTTCAATTGAGACTCAACATCGGATATCCATACTTCAGTTTTCTCTCTCTCTAGCAATTGGCTCCTTGAGAGAGAATTTAGAAAGCGGATACTCATTCAACTGAACATGTGGCTTGGGGGCTTGAAATAGGTTTTACCTTTTTTAGCTCCACTAAGACTATTAGGTCAGTCTGTTCCTGGGCAGGACTAGAAAACCGGATTTCATTTTATACTTCTTGCTGTCTGCATCATGGTGAGTCCTTCAGCCCTTCTTTAGGTGACTGGAGTGACTAACAGTCCCATATAAACATGATTCCCAAACTACAGCAGACTAAGAATGTGACTTGTTATTAGCAGCCAGCTGCAGTACAGGAAGCCTTTTTCAGATCCCCAGCATTAACCATGGTGGTTGATCTGATATAAATATTTACACATTGTTCAAGGTCTTTTTTTCTAAGCGGCTTCTGGGATTAGAATGTAAAATGCCCCGTGTAGCTAGAACCTTAGATGCTGGAAGATATGTTACATCTGCAGTAGCTCTAATAGTGTAACACAGTAGCTTCAGACTGACCCATCAATCACCTGAGAGGGCAGGAAAGAGGGGATTCTAGTCGATTCAGGGCCCTGGAGGCTGATAGCTTTTCTAGCAGCTAACCACAAAACAGCATTCTGAATGTACAGCATCTAGGCCTATTTCATTCCCAGACTTCTGCTAACCGATACCCAGTGGCAAAATGTCGTCCAAAAGCAGAGAAAGAGTACGCACGTGTGCACGCAGGAGGAGGGATGTTTGCATTCTATTTATCTAAATGCTTTCTCAGTGTAGCTTTTCCCAGTGCATCATCTTTTAGACCTAGGGTTAGAAAGGTCCAAACAGTCTCATTTCAGCGTGGGGATTTTAGGTTCTGGCATTTCTCTCAGCGTGGATTCAGTTAGCCGTAGAAGAGAGGTTGCAAGTTCACAGTGACCACTGTATACAATACAAATGTATACCTCTATCCCAAAACACGTAATACAAGCAGCATCCCTTCCCCTCTCCCACTGCATCTGCAGCTCACAGATCAGAACTTGCCCCTATGTGAGTAGGATTGTGCCCCCTGGGGTAGTATCAGTCACTGAGCCAAGACACTGCTGGTAATGGATGGTTTCTGATGTGATCTTACATTTCCAGGAAAACTGTATTTTGAGATCAAAGCATGGCACAGTGGCCCAATATATGGTGCCTTTAGTCTGTACCATTTCTCTTTCCTATGTGAACCTATCAGTAACAGAACCAGCTGAGCAATGTTGGTATTGCTGAGGTCTTGCATTCACCTTAATTCTGCGTGGATTCTTCCTCTTTCACAATGGATTCTACACAGTCCCTGCTTCTTTCCCTGCTCATTACTTGGGGCCCTGGCATTGACCTAAAAGTGGGCACATCAGCAGCTAGGTATCAGTAATTACTTAGCTGCATTTTGAAAATCAAATTCCTGAACCCTCAGCTGGAGTCAGAGGCCTTAGATGAAGGGTACAATTTCAGAATTGCCACCATTAATCCTTGGCTTTGAAAATTTATCCTAATTTCAGAATTGCCAAAACCTAAAAAGCATAGATGGTTCCTGTTACACATTCAACTTGCTCCCTTTGCAATTTCCACAGCTTGTGTTTCAAGATTGTCTTAGGCTATGAGTCTGCAGCACAAGTAAAGACCACAGAAACTCCGGGGCTTGGGACAGAGGCACGCAGAAAGGAGTTATAAACAGGGCTGCAGGCAGCAGTTGAAGTATCATAGCTGCCAGTGCTCTGTCTAAAAGAGGAAATCAGTTTGTTCCTTTTTCTTGTACCATGCAGCATGTTGTATCTCTACATCCACTTCCTTTCAAGAGTCATTATTACGCAGTCTTCCTGCATGAAGAGATAAGTGAGAAGACGGTGACTGACAAGTCTATTTGAAAACAACTTCAGGGAGGACAAGCGAGCAAGAAAAAAAAAAAGAGGGAGTGGCAGTTAATATGAAAGTTCACAGTGGCCTGTTGATATTCCAACAGCTGCTTGCAGGGCTGCTGACACTGCTCTGCAATTCTGTTGACATTCTCAGTTTCCTTGCGCTCACACACTTAGCATTTGTCAGTGCGTGTATTTCTCTGCCACCCAAATGAGGATGGAAAGAGAAAAGATGGTTTCTGGAAACAATGGCCCGTATTCTCCTCTGCATTAGGACTGCTCTATGCAAAGCAGCCCTAAAGCTGCCATAACCAACGATGGGCTATTCACTTCAATCAGGGGAAAACGCGGTCCTCCAAAAGTAAAGAACAGCTGTAATAGCTACTATCCCCTACAGCTGGAGGGGAGGGCATGGCTGAGGAAAAGGGGGCATGGAAATGGCTTTAATGTATCTCAGCAATCACCAGGCTGACCACTCCATGGGGTCACCAGGAGCCAGACTGTTAACCTATGCTGGGTAACTAACCATTGTTGGTATGTCTGCACTTGGAGATAGGGATGTAATTCCTAGGTTGAGAAAACAAACTTGCACTAGTTCTGATCAAACTAGTATGCAAAAAAATAGTGTAGCTGTGGTGGTTGGAGGGGCTAGCTGCCCTAACTCTGTACCCGTCCAAGACACGGGCACATATGCCGATGGCTAGCCCCTCCTACTGCTGGCACCACTGGAACTAACCCAGCCCAAGACCACAGAGCATAAAGGTAATGTAAAGCCATCTTTGTACCCCCTCCCTCTCCTGTGAGTTTCTTGGCTGCATCTGAGGGTATGGATGAATATTTCTATAATGCAATTCTGGTACTGCATTGTTTACCAGACCTCTAATTTGAGAGTATGGAGGTCATCCAATATTCTCTTTTACCATAGTACCTCTCTTTCTATAATTCCTCCTGCATGACTGAAGGCTCGCCTTGATGGAATCCATTTTCCTCTTTCCCTCAGAGGAAACTGTACCCCTTTATACCGGCTTCCCACTATTTACCTGGGAAGTGCTTATAAAATCTGCCTGCATCATGAAGTTCATTAAGGAGCTGTGACACATACTACTCTGCCCTCATTAAGCATCACTTTGTTGATGCTTCCAGGGAGCAGTAAACAGGAGTCTACATGACATCATCATTGGTAGGGATGGTGTTACTTTTATACCTTCATTATAGTGCTACCGTAGTGAGGATTAATCAGTATGATATCTGTAGAACTCTGTGAAATAGATATGGTTAATTATGCTCATGGGTTCCATGGCCATGAAGCATAAGCAAATGACTCCCACAGTGAGGAGCGCCAATGTCATGAAGTTATTAGTACAATTACATTTTAGCATGATTTCCTCTCTTCACCTATTAGCCTAATGAGAGAAAACCAAGCCAGGAGAGACTGCTGTAAGAATGAATGACTAATGGGAGAAAGAAGATGAGAGTTCCTATAATCAAAAAAGCCGTAGAAAAAGGAACATTTATAAAACGAACAGAAAAAGCATATGCCATATTTCTAGTCCACACAAGAGACTGGAAGAGAGAAGATATGACGCACGTCACCAAAAATGTCTGAACAGCATGGAGGATAGATCCCAGGTAGCTGTCACGACAGACTGGGTGCATTTGCACAATCATTTAACTCCAACAAATTAGTTTTAATACTTGGGAAAGGTATCTGGCTACCTCTATTATCAACTGTATTGCACAGCTGATCTGTCACTTCAGACAAATTGTACACCATTGAAAGAGGAAAATGCTTAGTCAGTAACTTGCTTAATAAACATTTCCAAACAGATTTCTTACCTACTTTATATTTGATTAACTTAGACACAACTAAAAGATGTGTTAGTTTTCCCTAAGTATGGAAGATTTAATTTGCAGGAATTGAGAGCATTTTTTTCTTTTACCAGACAGTGCAGCTCCTATAGATTCTGGCATTTGAGGAGATATGCAACAACTTGACCCTATGCTACAAATGCTGTGCTTTTTTTTAAGTGAATTACCCATCATGGCATAACCAGTTCACCTCCTTCAGGGAAAATTATGAGGTAATGCAACTCAATGTGGGGAGTTTCCTGCCTAAATGGAGAAAGATTCCATTACCCTTACCTGCAACAGATGGATTTGTCTGAAGCTGTTAATATCACAAGAAACCAGTGACTGAACTGCATACAAAGCTTGTTCTTCAAAGGCCTCAGCTCTTTCCTGTGTTCCAGCAGCTTTGTGCAACACCATCAGAACAAAGTGGCACCAAAGACAGCTTTAGCTGGTCAGCAGACAATTCCCCACTCCATCGGGGGATACATGGGTGGCACAGAGCTCTTGCTGTGGCCAATGCAGGGGGTATAGCCATTGTATCCCTCCGCTGAAGCAATCCCCATCTGCCATGGTGTACCTCCATCTTGAGCTGTACCCTGTGCTCCTTGACTGCAGCCATAGATCACAGTCATCATATTTTCTTTGTTTCTGCCTCTTCATGGTGTACAGTATCTTTTCTCATTGTCCATGCTGGGGCTTTTACTATTTCTTGTGGAAAGCATCCAGCCGGTCAAGGAAGATTTAACATGCACCAGCCACATGGGCCAAACTCAAGGTCGGACAGTGTTCGTCAAGTAGGAATTTAGTCTGGAGGATGCACTCTCAAGAGCAAATCAGCATCCCCACTTTAATTCAGAAAATGTAACAGACATAAGATGTAATCAAAACCTTCTGGGTTAGGAAAGGAAAAGGAAACATAAAGGAAAATTATAGCATAGAAATGTTCCACATGATTTCCCTTCAACAAGTGCTGAAAAAAAATCAAGGCTTTATTTGAATAAATGTTACACAACATTCTTTAACATTTACCTTTGAGCAAACCTTAAAAGTGAATCTTCCCCGCCCATTCAAGTCTACAAAATGAAGGAGGCATAGTGACCATTCAATATACAGACAAAAAGGTAGCACAGAGCAAAGCTTAAATATTAAGCAACTAAAGCCAAAAAGTGAAAAGCAATACATTACTGTACTTCCCAGTCATTAAAATATTCCTGACAGTTTCACTTCAAAATGAAAATCTGGTTTCAAACAAAATGGCTGCACTACTTCCCATGAAAATAAACTCATTTTTATGAGCAAATACAGTTTGCTACCTTGTCTATTTTTTAAGCTATTTGCTTAATTTACCCATATTCTCCAATGCAGAGACTTGCATTTCTCTCACACGATAATGTTCTGTATACTCCAACTGATGTGTGCTAGCGCTCTTGCAGGAGAGGCAATAAGAGCACTGGTTAAGAGTCAGATGTCATATAGGCAGGCACTACTGGCTTCCACACACATCATCAATCATTTCTATCCTAGCATGGAATAACCCTGCTATTACAGTCCTGGGCCTTTTTCCTGAGCAGAAACTGTTTTGTGCCATGTTGTCTGGTGTGGTTTTGTTTTCACGTGGATAAAAATGACTCCCCCAGTGGGGATGAGGATCCCCCCGCCCCCCAATATCTACCTGTAATACAATCAGAGTTTGGTCTCCAGAGGTAAAAGGCTGGCACATTAACTCACTGCACCCTGTCCCCCTCTCTCGCTAAGGCTATGTCTACACTAGAGCTAGGGGTGTGATCCCAACTTACCTACACACGCTTGCATGAGGTGTCACTAAGCTACCGCAAGTATAAATAGCAGTGTAGCTGTGGTAGCATGCGTAGCTGCAGTGGCAGCATGATGAATGCAAACCTGCTTGAGACTGGTGGGTACAGTCTAGGCTCCACTAAGCTATGGCTCTGCTGCTGGTACCCATGCTACTGCGTCTACACTGCTATTTATACTCACGCTAGCTCCATGAGAATTAGCACGTGTATGTGTACGGAAACTGGGAATCACACACCTAGCTCATAGTGCAGATGTAGCCTAAGAGTGAGATGCTTTAATTTATAATATATCTTGGTCACATTTTGGGCAGTGGAGCAGGACCAGACTGCTGACCCTCTGCTTTGACTACATTAGAAAGGAAGAGTACTGCAGAACAATAATTACTATTCTCTATTTAAAAAAAAAAATCTGCAGTTTATTATGAAAAGTAGCACAATTTGAATCTACTGTACAACAGCAACGTGCAGCTACAATAGTTTTTGAAAGAAACAGGTGCTATGGTTTTGGTTTTATAAATAAATTATGAAGTTACCATGAATCAAACTAAAATAACTACTAAATCTCTAATATAGAACTGCCTTTGACTATATGTACCACCAATATATCTTTCCTGGCTATAGATTATTGTTTCCCTGCTCTGCTAAAAATATGGATTTGTTACCAAATACCAAAGCACAGGGGAAAAAATATACATCTATGGTCACCATGATTTGAAATCAAAGGTTACTTAATTCATGATCCATGCACACAGGTTATGAAACCATATTTGTGCCTTTGGAAACCAGAGACTTGGAAAAGGTGATCTCTTTTCAGATAGATCTCTCTGTAGAAAGATATTTTACATTCCCTGATAAGATCAGAATATTAGTAAGTAGGAAAAGAGTTTAGTACAAGCCTTTGCATTTCCATGGAAAGAGGAACTTGTACTTTATTAGATCTTTAGATTATGTGCACATTTTCATTTCTCCAAAATAAATATTTACTCTCCCAAGTCAGGCATCCTGTGAATCCCCTTCTATCATTAAGAGCAGCACAGGAAACCATATTGTCAAGAAAATGTGCGCACAATGTTAAAACAATCAGTGGCAAATAAATTAACAAGCCAATACTCTAGCAGTACGGTCAACATTCACTAGCTTCAGCTAAAATAACTATTACTAAACATCTTTTGGAGAAAGGAAGAAAGAGGATAAAAGATTTGACCTTCTAATTTTGATTTAATGATATTCAAAGAAGTTGATGCAATGCAAATCGAGCAGGGGGCTGGACTCTTGAGGTCCCTTCCAGCCCAACATTTCTCTGATGCTATTAAATCAACTACCATTAGAACCACTAATGAAAACTCTTGTTGTACTAGCTGCCTGCATGAGCTCTATTCTGGGCTGGAAGGGATGAGGGGAAAACAATGACCTGGCAAACGACTGCTATCCTCTCTTAGCAGTATCCATTCTTGAATCCCTTACTGCTATAGCATCACAAGCAAATCGAAATGACTGTACTGTCAGAGATGTAGCCCTTCTTGATATGTTTTCAACAATCCTCAATTCCCAAAGTGTTATATCAGCATAAGAATAGAACAACCATTTTCACAGGGGAAGATTTTTCCCATAAATTAGAGATACATGGAGTTACTGTTGTCATCCTACCCATAACCTCTCTGGGAAACATTGGTCTCATTTAACTAGACTGTTCATATTTTACAATACAGCTGCTTTCGGACATGCTTTAGATCACGTTATAGCTCTGCTAACACCCATACTAAATACTAACTAAGCCTTGGAGAATGGAAAATGCAGTGCTAAAGTTAAGAATCAAAACAAGAGTTCAAAAGTTACAGTCATCTTTCCAGGCAATTGGCTCCATCACTGGGGCCTGTCAAACATATTGATTAGACCATCACATTAAAAAAAAATTATTCGCAGTGATTCTTCATACTAATAATTCAAGTGGTTCCTTGCACGTACACTTTGTATAGTCTCTCACCATCTCATGCATCATTTATTGCAAAAAAGTTTTATAAAATATTTCCTAATATCTTTTTAAATTTCGAAGAAAATGTACAATAGATACAGGTGCCCCAATGGGATTAGTGGGGGTGGTTTTGTTTAACACATTCACCCTGCCCTTTCTTCCCTCTGTTTAAGATTTCAGAGGAAAAATATGACAATTCAGTCTCAAATTTTTGTCGTTCCTGATGAGCTGGTGTTCTTCGTGGCAGTGTGGTGAGGTTCCATCAAAACAGCAGGTGCCTAGTGTCTCTGAGCTGAAAAGGGGAGAGAAAGGGAAAACGGTTAACCTTCTTCCAGGGTATTGCATATGTGGCAAGCAGAATCTGAGGTTGTCAGAACAGTTATTGTTTCACCTGTTACATTTGGTGCATTCCACAGTAAGAGAAGCTGGGTGGTGGAGGGCTGTCTTAAAATTGTTATAAAACATATGCAAGTGAACAGATCCTTCATCTGTTTGGAGTTAAAAGCCCAAGCCACCAGCCCAGCCCATTTTAAATATCACCCACTTTCAACATCAGAGAAGCTTAGAGGTTGTTAATCAACTGGGAATGATTAATATACAATGCCTTTGGGACCATTTATAACTCACTGACACATAACTCAGAGTGTCAACACATTTGTACTTGGCTACAGAGAACCGAAAGCATGCAATGGAGCAGCAAAAATAAAGCCACTGAACACGTTGCCTTTCAGCAACCACTTGGTTCACAGTCTGCAGCTGCCTCACATGACACAGATGAAAATGGCAACAGAAGCAATCCAAGCAATAAACAGTTCTTCTACAACACCATCGCCAGTAGCTAAGCATTTAGAGTATTACAAAGATTCAGTGTTACAGTATAGGTGCACCTGCCATTTTGGTCTGGTTAGGAAAGCGAAGGAGGTTCCAACAAAACCTGCCCAGTTGTGCTCACTCTTTTTACAATCTTGCTGGAGCTTGCTCAGACTAGAATTGCTTTAGATAGCTATACATATGTTTTCCACTCCCTCCAACACAATGCCTTAAACAATACATCCTGATTAACAGAAAAGACCATGGGTGGGCCTAAGCCCTGACACTGTTGCTGAAAAGATTTAACTTCAGAGAAGAGAGGGGAAGGGAAGCTTAAGAAATCACTTGATACATAAGGGGTGGGATGAGAAGAGAGGATATGAAAAACAGAAGAACAATGATCTGACATAGGAGAGGGCAAGGGGTGTATACTAAGGAACTTCTCAGTTTGAAGGTGCTTACTGTGCCTGGAAAGTTGACTTTAATAGTAGCATAAAAGTTTCAAAAACAGCTCATTTTAGGTCCTCTGCTCTGCAGTAAAAGGAAGTGAGATGGAGTGGGAATTTGGGAGTGATTGGGCACAAAGGGAAGGAAGAGAGGTGAAATTATGAGGTTTAATAGAATCGTGGATCCAAGCTGAGATGCATCCAATTGCTGCATCTTGGCATTTTGGCTAAAAATCTGTTGCATTAGTTTTAATATCTGATACGTCCTCCATTTGGGTACTATGTTCTGTCTTTGCAAGAAAATCAAGTCCACATGCCCTTCAGAGATGAATGAATTGAGCAAGCAGAGCTTCTACAAAGAAAAGGATGCTAACCTTACACTTCCGCATAGGGAGCTGATTTTTGCAAAGTGTATTTTGCAACTGAAATCAAATGACATTTACCATTGGTGCAGGTCACTGTGCACTGAGTATGAAAAAAAATTTACATTTGCTTTCCACAAATGTTAAAATAGACTTTCTAATCTCAAAAATATGACAGGTTGCCTAACACACAGTATGGGTCTTGCTCTTCCGTGGCTGGCAGGCCCAGGGCAGCACAAATGCCTATAGCAGCAGGCTAGGATTAGATAAACTAAGGATCAGCAACCTTTGGCACGCGGCCTGTCAGGGAAATCCGCTGCCAGCTGGGCCGGTTTGTTTACCTGCCGCGTCCACAGGTTCGGCCGATCACAGCTCCCACTGGCTGTGGTTCGCTGTTCCAGACCAATGGGGGCTGCGGGAAGTGGCATGGGCTGAGGGCTCTGCTGGCCACCACTTCCTGCAGCCACCATTGGCCTGGAACAGCGAACCGTGGCCAATGGGAACTGCGATCAGCCGAACCTGCAGATGCTGCAGGTAAACAAACCGTCCTGACCCGCCAGTGGATTTCCCTGATGGGCCGCGTGCCAAAGGTCGCCAGTCCCTGAGATAAGCATTGTATTAATTAGCATCACTGCACCCAGGAAATCTCTCTGATGGAAACCTCCATAACGCAAGTATTATAGAAACAAATTCTTGTCAGAAATTCAACAGTACTACAAAAACGTAAGAGTACAGTTTTTCCCAACAGTTTTTCCCAGTTTTTGCCTTCGCTCAAAAACCCAGTAGCACAAACACATATAGAAGAGGAACCCTGTGTCTTCAAATCAGTCAGTAGATGAACAGCCAATAATCCATATTCAGCCCTGATTTACCCTTCAGCAACACTGCCACCATCAGTCAACTAACTTCAGGGGCTTTGCACAGGAATAAATGAGGGAAGAATTCGGCCCAGTGATTCTAAGCTGTACACTAACATTACTGTTTGTTTAAAGTAAGTAATAGGCAGATGGCATTTACAAACCATGTGGTTTTCTACTGGCCTTTAATAGTGTTAGTAGAAGTTCTAATTTAAGTTTAAGGCCATATGCTTCCTTTAAATGATGCTTAACACAGCATTTTGGACCCTAAAGTTACACACAGTTTTGCCTTTTACCTTTTTACAGCTGGCCTCCCAACATCCCAGGTGACATTCTCATAATATCTAATCTAGCTTCATGTCCTTTAAGATAGTTCACAAGCTTCTGTAGTACCAGCGGACCTCAAAAATTCCTTAGATTATTTTTAGAATAACCCAAAGCAGTCTGGTTTACTAGACCTAACAAAATGGAATAGTATTGGATCAAACTCCTCCAAGTCCATAAACCATAACCCTATTTCTTGTGAAGTAAAAGCAACATACAAAATAAGCTCTATTTATTATAGTAAGTCAGAAACACTCATCACTGTCCTATAAAAAACCTTCCCGAAAAATGCATAAAAATATGCCTATGTCCATATCAAACAAAAATACCTTATCAAGTAGCAAATACTAATTTGGACCTCAATTCAGGAAATCACTTAAGCATCTGCTTAATTTTCAGGATGTGCTTTAAATTCCATTGACTTCAATGGGATTAAGGTACATGCTTAAAGTTAAGTGCTATCCTGAATATGGATGCTCTCCTGGAAGAAAAAAAATGTCAGTCTTTAAAATGACAATCAAACATGTTCTTTGAGCAGTGGATCCTAAACTGTGGTCCATGAACCACTTTCTAGTGGCCTCCAGAGATCTGGCTGGTCACATGGTTTTAATTCTCCTCCTTGGTTCCAGCTGCTAAATCACATTAAAAGCAACTTAAACAACACTAAATAGTTTCCTAATTTTACTTGTCCAGGTAAGCTATTGCTGTAGTAGCCCCCAATATGTTATGTAATTGCCAGTGGCAGGAAGAGGCAGTCCACATGATCACAAATGGAAGGGCAGGTGTCCACAAGACTGTCTCTATTAAGATGTTGTCGACACTATGAAAAAGTGTCCTTATCTTAAGGGTCCTTAAGATCCTCATCTTAAAAGATACAGTACTCATTTTGTTATAAAACAATTTTACCTCTACCCAGAGCTCTGTTGTTATTTCAATATGATCATAAAATGCGAATCTCGGAAGCCAATCTGAAAAGGAAATTTTCTTGAATAAATTGAAGCTAACACACATCAACCTTATCACCACATATGTGTCAGTGGAAACAGCTGAAATGTACGGTCTGCACATGAGGTACAGGTGCACCAAGTTCAAATGGAAGTAGGAAATTAAGTGAGTGATGAATTCATCACCTCTAACCTAACTTGTTTTGGGGGATGATTAACTGATGACATACTGCCCCCTTCACTTTAGGCAGGGCTTAAAACAGACAGACCTGCCAATTCACTGTTAACTTCAATGCCCCCAATCTGAATCCACAGTGGTCTGTCAGATAATGTAAGGGAGCAGCAGGACTCGTCACTGTCTGATGTAATATGCTGCCATTTGTTGAGACCTATGGTAGAAAAAACCAAGTTAACAAAAATAGAGCATTCATTCATGATGGTTTAAAAAAAAAAATCACAATTTAGTTGCCTGTCTTCCTGAATTCCTTCCGTGTTGATTTCTTTAGCTTTACAGAAAGCATGAAACGACATGAAAAGGCACTGAAAACCAAATGGAAAGTAAGGAGGCATCAACAACCTTTTAAGAACTTAAACTAGACTGGACTTGCAGGGCTCAAGTCTCTCTCATAGAAATAACATTTAGCAAACAGTACTAGATTCTAGCAAACATCATTTATATGTTATACACATAGAAGGACTTTGTGTTAGATCTAATGTGACAAAATAATTATCTAGAATAACTGAAAGTAGCAGGGCTTGATTCACTGTGGACTGGCACCTTGTGCTGTCATTTACGCCTGTCAGGGGAGCCTAAAGCACTACCTTTTGATCGGGTAGTGTTTTACACCCACTGTGCACTGGTGTAACTCTCAACATAAGGAGCAGGGCAAAGTTAATCAGGCCCATGTATTTTGGTTTTTCACTATATTCAAAAGCAGAGTGTGGCAATTAAACAGCTGACTTGCCACGGTGGCAGAGTGACTATTAACCTACATCCATGGTTAACCATCACTATGCTCACTGTCCTAGATTTCTCTTGCTTCCTAAGAAAGGACATCACGAAAATACCTGCTGCTCTCCCTTGCAAAAAGGTCCACAGAAAGGACACCAATCTGTTTTTCAGAGCTTGAAAATCCTATCTTAAAGAGGTAGGAAGCTGAGATTGTGTCTTACCTAGGGCTCTACATACGTGTAAAAACACTTCACAATGCTGTACATTGTATTTGTACAAACCATCAAAACCTGTATTCTTAATTGTGGTAATTTGCTTAAAAATACAACAGATGGTAAATAAATTCTGTCAGTTTGTATTTTGCTTCTCATTCTTTATTAAGAGCAATCACATACAAATAAAACCTCCATGATCTTTATTTTTTAAGAGAGCATGTGGTCCTTCAAACAATTATTCAGTTGAAGTAAAAAACGTTCTGCTTAGGATATCAATGTCTGTTGGCGTGAGTACGGTAGGACAGAATATTATGATCACACATGGTGAAAAAGCAAATGGGGCAGTTGCTCTCTTAGGAAACAAGGGTCCTGATTTCAGGGAAAGATACTTAGTAAAAAGACAAGTAAAGGAAAATCCAGAAAAACATATTTACAAGAAATACTGCTTCTGAATACAGTAAAGCCTTACTAATCCACCCACCCAAAACCTGATGGTGTTACCTCACTCCCACTAATGATTTAATAGGAGATGTTTTAGTGAGCTCCCATATTACTAATACTGCAGTAATATGAAGTACTATAATAAATAATTAAAACTAAACTACAACTGGCAAAATGAAAGGTACATTTTGTTTTCTTGAGTTTGTTCATTTGCTAATTTGTACAGTTCAAGAATTTGCAATGGGTCTCCCAGTGGTTAATGAAAATATTTTTAAGTTTTCTATAAAGCGATTACTGGTCCAGCCGACGCTCGTCCAGTGTTTTATTAATCTTGATGAGAAATTTCACTTAGATGCCTTATCACCAGCCCACTCCTTGCACAATAAAGCTATTATTTATTATTATTATTAAACATGTAAATTGCTGTAATGCCTAAAGGCCACACCAGGTTGGGTGCTAGTGTGTCTGATGCTGTACAAACAAAAAAATTCACCGAGTCCACTCCTAACAAACCAGTTATATCAAAATAAGTTCTTATCATTGCAGAGTTTCTCTTCTTGCGGCCTCAAATTCTTATTCAAAAACATCAGAAGGGCACAACAGCTGTATTAGCTGTACTGCCACCAGCATTACTGAAAAAATAGTGTAGAACAAGCACCTAGGAAATCACTTGTGATTCATTTTCTAGATCACTTAGTAAAAAGTTCCTTATGCTCCAGCAAACAGGTTTAATAGGAGCTATTGGTAATGAGAAAACAGTGGCGTCAAAAAAACAAAACAAAAACCTTTCACTTCTTGAGGCCTTCTCTACACATAAAAGCTATACTGATTTAACTAAATTAATTTAGAAACCAATGTAGTTAAATCAGGGCAACCACCCTGTAAGGTACCCTTAAATTGGTTTGAGAGTGCCTTACATTGATTTATCATAGGTCAATAAGGAATCGATGAGTTAAATTGATATAAGGACTTAAACTAATTGCAGAGCATCCAGAAACGGGGGCTCCCCCGATTTAACTTTGCTGGTTTCTAAATCAATTTACTTAAATCAGTACAACTTTTGTTTGTAGACAAGGCCTGACTTAGCAAGATTAGAGAATCACTTTCTCTTTAAAATGTACTAACTACAAAATGAAACCACATATGTGCTGTCACACATTTCCTACTCTCCTTCCAGGCTCGCAAAACAAATACCGTGGAGGAACATTTCTCATCCTGAGGAATCCCTTGTTGTGAGTTATGCAAAATGCTGACTACTGATGTAAAGGACAAAAGGTACAAAGAATGGCTGAAAACTGGAGTTGCTGAAAAGAATGAAGTGTGATTGGATCTTCAGAGGCCAATGCTTCTACATTTCTAAGCTGCCTGTGCCGGTATAATGTCTGTCTCCTTAAATGCCATCACCCCTGTGAATGCAACTGTTTATCTGTTTTATCAGTTATTTCATTCAGTGGGTTTCACTGCATCGTATAGTCAGTGATCTCTGATAGGAAAGACATTTTGACAGCAGCACTTGACTGCTATTAGCAGACCTACAGTGGTCTAGACAGTACGGTGGGACTATTTACGTGTAGGGCCCTACCAAATTCATGGTCCAATTTGGTCAATTTCACAGTCATAGAAATTTGTAAGTTTTAAAATCCATGATTTCAGATATTTAAATCTGAACTTTCAGGGTGTTGTAACTGTAGGGGTCCTGACCCAACTCTGAAGGCAGCAGTGCAGAAGTAAGGGTGGCATGGTATGGTATTGCCACCCTCACTTCTGTGCTGCTACTGGTGGGGTGCTGCATTCAGAGCTGGGCACCTGGCCAGCAGCTGCCGCTCTCCAGCCTCCCAGCTCTGAAGGCAGTGCAGAAGTAAGAGTGGCAATACTGTGACCCCACTGCCATAAACATGTGACACCCCCTCATGACCTTCTTTTGGGTCCGGACCCCCAATCTGAGAAACGCTGGTCTCCCCTGTGAAATCTGTATAGTGTAAGGTAAAAGTACACAAAAGACCAAAGACCAGCTTTCATGGTCCGTGACGCATTTTTCACGGCTGTGAATTTGGGAGGGCCCTATTTATGTGGACTGCTGGAGACTATGAATAAAAGTAGTGTAATACTCTTTGATCTTGTCCACATTAAAAAATAGTATCATTATCAAAGCAACTGCAAGCTATTGTTGCAGGACTAATATAAACAGGGCTTCGGCATTTTTACCACTATCACGTAAACCTGCTCTACCTGACCGATACCTATACCTGTAGCTTAGCCCTAGTGTAGCTGCATCACTGCTATCACTGTAATACAGGTTCTAATTTTTTTAATGGACATTCTCTAGAGGTGGCCTTGAATCCAACAGGCGTCACACTACTTATTCTGAAGCAGAGACAATGGCAGTCAGCAAGGGGAAAGACACACAGAAAAAATGCAGCTCAGAATGATAAGGCAAGTTAAAACCTCAATATCCCTCCTAGTGTGCCTGAAAAAGGGAGGGAGGATCTGAAAAGAGGAAGGAGCCCTGGTTCTCAAATGGAAGCCCAAAAATTTAAAACAGTACTTACAATTACCAAATTGTCTGTTTCTGCATAGAGAACTAATAGTAAAGTTTTGCTACACATAAAACCACACCACAGGAGAAGCAGTACACTCTGTATTACTGCTACTAGTTTATAAACACCCATCTTTTAATTAGTTTTTTGGAATTAAGTTAACTTTATTCTCCAATGAATGAACTACAAAAAAGTAAGTCTGGCTGTTGCATCCCTTCCCCCAAGCCTATCTGAGAAAATGTTCTGGCTTTTGACTAAGTTACAGCCAACCTACCAACAGATTCATATTTTCCTTACTTTACATCAGTTGTCACTCACTCAAACATACACCCTGAGAATTTCCAAAACATAGCAAAACCAGCTCTATGATATAATCTGAAACATCAACTGACAGCTAAAAATAAAAGCCTGGATTTTCCATGGAATTTAAGAGAGTTAGATGCCCAACTCCCATTGAATTTGAATGGGATTTAGGTACCCAATTCTCTTAAATGTCTTGGAAAATCCCAGCAAAATATCATGTTAGCATGAGATTCCAGCCTGAAAGCAAGCATTGGCCCAAAGCCATTTTTATTTTCATTCTTAAAGGCAGCCTGCAAAGAAAGTAAATGTGTTCGCAACCTTTTTTCCTCCTTTTTTTGTGTATAAAGATGACATGAAAACTTGTTTTTGAGAAGGGGCATTTTTCACATCAAGTTTTGTCTCCCTTGTTTTCTAGAGACTCCTTGGAGAACTACAGGATTGAAGTGGCAGCTCCTTCAGCCCTTAGTTGCAAGCTTTCTTCCCCACTGTCTTCCAGGCATCCGAGTTAAATGAGTGTTATCAACACCACCAAACTGAGTAAAAATCTCTTCCCCTTACAACTGCTTATGTTTAAGTCTCTTTTGATGTTAGAATTCCACAATCTACTAAGAAATCCTCAATATGCCCTACAATTTCTAATGAAAAAAGAAGAGAAAATAACTTTTCCCATGGGAGAGGAACAAGGTAGGAATCTCCTTAATTCATAAAAAGGGTGCAATGAATTTTTGATTCTCTTTGCCAGTCACCTTTAAATTAAGCTTTCATGGATGTCCCTGACGGGTTGAAACCATGTGATCTGTCAGCAAAAGGCAACTTGTCCATTTCCAATTCCAGCAGCTATAATGAAACTTGCTGTATACATTTACCTTCCTGTGAAAAGTAATTCTCTGAGAAGGTATAAGACTCTTCCATTACATTCCAGCCAATCAAATCTAAATCTCTAAAAAGGTATTAAACCCAGGATCTTGTCCAGAAAGACCACGAAGACAGAGATAATTTTAACTATGTTACTAGTTTTTTTAATCATTCATTCATTAAAATAAATTAGTACATAATGTTAATTTTAGTGCTGGATGTTTTAGAAAAACAGGTCCTAACATGCACCTTATTAATATCAATACTGAAATGATGAGTTTTGGTCTCAAAAAGACGAAAGAACATTAAATAACATGTAATTCTTTATGAAGTGCTTATTCACATAGATGCCAGTATAATCTGAAGATATACTTCCTGCCTTTACTTTTTATTGGTCCTTAAAAAGCATTTCTTCGGTTCTTGTTAGAACCACAAAGCAGCTAAAGTAGGGATGGCCAAACTTACTGACCCTCTGAGCCACATACGATAATCTTCAGAAGTTCAAGAGCCTGGCATGCCTGCTGGGGCTTCTGCCCTGCGCAGAGGGGGGTCTCGGGGTTTCAGACCCGCAGGAGGCGCCTGCTGGGGCTTTAGCCACGTGGGGCATGCCTGCTGGCTTCAGCCCCACGGAGGCACCTGCTGGGGCTTTGGGCTTCAGCCCCACTCCTGCTGAAGCCCTGAGCCCAGTCAGGTGTGTCCTGAGCACTGACAGGTGCGTCCACCATGCCGCAGGGCAGAAGCCCCTAGCTTCCCCCCCTTTCCCCAGTTGGGTAGAAGGGTGAATGTGGGGGAGGGACATGCGGGGCTCCACAAGCTGCACTTTAACTGTAAAAGAGCCGCATGTGACTCGGGAGCTGCAGTTTGGCCAAACCTGAGCAAAGACATCATTACACCTTAGACTCAAGGTAACACTTCTTAGACACCTACAATTTGGCTCATCTTCAGAGGAACTATCAGAACTTGTTTCACGGTATCTACAATTTTGAAATGCTGGCAGGGCATAATCAAATACCAACCATAAATATAAATATCTTCTCCAGAGCCCAGCAAAAAGTCTAGGCACAGTTAGAGTCAGAAAAGCAATAACTTCTAATTCAATAGAGATTTGTGCTGTATCAGTCAGTCTTCCCTATTTTATACACCTGTTATCACAAATACAAAGCAAATACAGGTGGGAGAGTAAGTGGGATTTAGTTTGTGTATCACCATCATTAAACTGAGTTCTAGTTGCAGAATCTATTATTGATGATAATGCAGAAGCAGGACCTGAACCTGCTCCCTAAGGACTAGATCATGGAGTTACCTACAAGCCCTGGGCTACCCCAGGAGCACATTAGGCACCATATTTTGATTCAGAGTCACCATTTGATCCCTGCTTCCCCTTTGGTCCAAACTATACCTTGTGCCTCTTACTTACCCTCTGCACCAGCTTCTTTGGATTGAGAGTTGAAGGAGAAAAATAAAACATCCAGTCTCCACAGGATGGGGAGTAACTTCCCTGAAGCACCAGCTCTCCCCCCCACACACAGATCAATGATGTGGGGAGCCTACACAGATGAATAAGGTGGTGTCTTTGGCCATGTCTATACATACAGCGCTGCAGCTGTACCGATACCGCTGTGCTGCTGCACTGCATCTGGTGAAGACGCTCTATACTGACAGGAGCTCTCCTGCTGGCATTAAAAAAAAAAAAAAAAAGCACTCCGCGAGCAGCAGAAGCTATGTCGGTGGGAATTCTTCTGCTGACATAGTGACGTGCACAATAGTGCTTATGTCAGTGTAACAAACTATATCCCTACAAGCAACTCAAGCCACTCCTTACCACATTATTCTTGATCCTGTGTGCCATTCAGCTTTGCTCTCCTTCTAGTCCCACAACACCCAGTTCTTATGGCTACCTTTACAACACCTAGGTGAAAATAAAGTAAACGGACAAGATATCTCATCTCAACCTTTCATTATTGTAAGTGTTGTGTGTAACTTTGCTCACCTCCATGTTTACTAACTCAGACTCATAGATATTAAGGTCAGAAGGGACCATTATGATCATCTAGTCTGACCTCCTGCACAATGCAAGCCACAGAATCTCACCCACCCACTCCTGCAATAAACCTCTCACCTATGTCTGAGCTATTGAAGTCCTCAAATCATGGGTTTAAAGACTCCAAGTGCAGAGAATCCTCCAGCAAGTGACCCATGCCCCATGCTACAGAGGAAGGCGAAAAACCCCTGATTTATTGCACAAAATAGTTAATTTCTATCCCCCTAACAATGGACTGCTAATATGCTTGTTACTTCGTGTTTAGTCATTTATATGACAATGTACCTGCTGTTCCTATTCATATAGTTGCCTGTATAACCTCAGGTATAATTTATGCCCCTTCTTGTAATTATCCATTTGAATAAATTGTAAGTGAAAGGAGACAGGAGCTGAATTAACCTATTGTAGTTCATTGCTTGTTCTTGGTTATTAGCTTGTTTCCTAATCTCCTCAGGAAATAGACCAATTCTGTTTCCATATAGTGCTTCACAAAACACCCATCAGGATGACATCACGATACACCTTCCTACTGCTACTCTGGTCCACTTAAGTGATCCTATTGTACATCCAAAAGCAAAAGCTGAAGCACAGCATGCAAGTCTTGTGGCATTTCAAAATTTAAGAAAGTGTGGTAGCTTGCATTGCACCTTAAACTGGCATTGCATGTTACAAGTCTTATGTCATTTTTCTATTGGTATGATCCATTAAGGTGAGAGTCTGGCTACCCTGAGAACAAGACACTCTTTTTTTTTTAAATGTGGTTTTAATCATACCCTGAAAAATCTTGAAGTTTCTTAGACCTAATGCAGTTTAGCCAAATAAAAATCCTTTCAATCCTGAAATCGAATGAAGAAACTGTTTTACTAGTCAAGTATTAGAAGTTAAGTAGCATGAATGTTGTCATTTAAATATCTGTATTGAAAGTTATAGCTCATAGAGATTTAATGAAATAGAGTTCTTAAACATTTGTTTTTAATTTCCTGTAGAACTTTGCTCAATAGAAGACGCAAACAACATTCACATTCAATTTCATATGTGGATGAATGACTGTATTTTTACTCCAAACCTCTGAGACAACGGTACTTACAGGGATTTATTGGGATTATATTCTCTCCCCTTCACATCAGATGCTTCTAATTTAGCTTTAGAGGCCTTCAAAGAAAGTTACGTTTTGTATCCACATTCATGGCTGACAACCACCTATTTTCTCACTTGAAATAATTTGGGTAGATAACAGCTGTACTGAAAAAGATCTGCAAACCCCATAATCCACTGGCTGTGATGTATTCTCTTAGGCTGGCAGCAAGTTAGTCAAGTCACCACTACCTTTTACTGCAGCATAACACTTTCCTTCATAATACACAGGTTGCTGACAGATGATCAAATAGTACATTTTCACTTTGGCACTGGTTAGTCCTCAGCTGGAGTACTGTGTCCAATTCTGGTCACCAGTGTATAGAAAGGACGTGGAGATACTGAAAAGGATCCAGAGGCAAGCAACAAAGACGATCAGAGGGATGGAATGCAAGCCACATGAGCAAAGGCTGAAGGAACCGGGTATGTTTAGTTTGAAAGAGAGGAGATTGAGGGGGACATGATAGCAGTCTTCAAATACTTGAAAGGCTGCCATAAAAATATATATATATGGAGAAAAGTTGTTCTCTCTTGCCACAGACAGCAGGACAAGAGGCAATTGGTTCAAACTACAGCATAGATTTAGATTAAATCTCAGGGAAAACTTCCTAATTGTAAGAACAGTAGGACAAAGAAAAAGACTGCCTAGAGAGATTGTGGAAGCTCCTTTGCTGGAGATTTTGAAAAGGAGGCTGGATAGCCATTTGTCTTGTATGGTGTAGCCACAACAAATCCTGCATCTTGGCAGGGGGTTAGACTAGATGACCCTTGCGGTCCCTTCTAACTATTATTCTATGATTCCAGCAGTACCATGTGCGCTAACAATTACATAGCTTAGTTACACAGGATGCACCATCCCAGCACTGTAAAAACAAATGCACCTACTATCAGGTATTTGAGAGTCATTAAAATGATCTAAAATTGATTTAAAGATACACCTCTACCCTGATATAACATGGTCCTCAGGAGCCAAAAAAATCTTACCGCGTTATAGGTGAAACTGCGTTATATCGAACTTGCTTTGGCTCGAGCATTTCCGTTAAGTCACCTCCTGCCCCCTGATTCCTCAGAACCCCCAACCCATCCAACCCCCCCAGCTCTTTGTCCCCTGACTACCCCCTCCCGAAACCTCCCGCCCCAACCACCCCTCCCAAGACCCCACCCTCTATGCCCCCCTGCTCCTTCTCCCCTGACCGCCCCCTCCAGAGACCCCCCCCCGTCCCTAATCACCCCCAGGACCCTACCCCCTACCCAATCCCCCTGTTCCTGTCCCGATTGCCCCGACCCCTAACCACACCCCTGCCCTCTGACAGGCCCCAAGGGACTCCCACGCCCTATCCAACTCCCCCTTTCCCCATCCCGACCGCCCCACCCCCAGAACCTCCGACCCATCCAACCCCGCCTGCTCCCTGTCCCGACTGCCCCCGAGACCCTTGGCCCCTTATCCATCCCCTCGGCCCCAGCCCAGCACCCTTAACACGCCGCTCAGAGCAACGTGTTGGAGCCAGACACGCTGATCCGCCGGAGCGTGCAGCCCTGACCCCCAGAGCACTGCTTTACCGCGTTATATCCGAATTCCTGTTATATCAGGTTGCGTTATATCAGGGTAGAGGTGTATTAGATTGTGAATATACTGAAAACCACAGGTACAGCACAGCCTGTGCTCACAAGTGGAAACATCCATTGGGATCTGGTGAGCACATTACACAATTTCTGGCAAATACAGAGCAGGATGCATTGGATTAACCTCAAATTTTCCACCACTTAATAGTCCCCAAGGTCAGGATAATAAGGTATGAGATACAATTGCAGCTGTCTACAGTTAAAAAATTTTTATCAATCCTTAACATTTGCTCCACCACTAACTCAACTAAATCTTTGGACGGAGAGTACACCACAGCTACTTTTCCAGGATTTAAAAAGAAGACAGTGGTGAAAGCAAACATTTTAGGCAATTCATATGAAGTGCTGTGGTGCAAAGAACTGACGGGTTTTAGGTTATGAGACTAAGTACTAGAGAACAGTTTTTGTTCTTAATATTACATGTGCAAGATTTGTGCTATCTGTTCTACAAAAAGTAATTCACTATAAAGACAAAGTGTGTGTGTGTATGTCATGACCACTCATTCCGTAAGACAAGCACGCAGAGGTTCTTGTGAACTTATATTTGAAATAGATTGTTTCTTTCCCATCTCACTGAATGAAGTCTCTGAGCAAACTGACTATATATGCTAGTACTATGCTACTCTTATATGTATTACAGAAGATACTATCCAAAAGTTCTAAATATTTTAGAAAGTTGCAGCGAGTTAAATATCCAAGTATTTTACCTCAGATTTTTGGCTCAGAACATCAGATGGCTTTTATGATGTGGGATCACTTCATTTTGAGGTGCCTGACAAACTAGATATCAATCTGCTCTATACATCTAGAGATGTCTGAAAAAACCACAGTGTGAATTTTTTGTCTTCTGAAAACAGCCTGCTTTAAATCACAAAGTAAGGCTTATTTACTGAAATACTGTAATTGTTTCTGTTTGCAGGAAAGAATATATAAATACCAGAGTGAAACAGGATTTCACATTATGAAAATTTTCATTGTGTGTTTATTACATTCAAAAAGCATTGACTGACCTCTTGGAATTTGTTTAATTGTTCAGGGAAAAAACCTAGTATAGTTGGAAAGTTAACTAGCATCCGAGCAAAATCAATTTGGACCAATATGTATGTATGTGTGGTTTTTTGTTTTTTTTAGAAAACATACTAGATATTCAATAGTTACATGAACGTGATATCAGAGTAACTGAACACGGTTGGAAGAAACTCAGTGTTTTGGAAACCAACTGACTTGTCAGTTGCAAGGCGGCATATTAATCTTCTAAAACTGCATCACAATAAAGATTCTTTAATGGGTTCAATCATTAAATCCTGACACTGTGTATTTTAGTTTTACAACTACATTCAATTTAAATTTAAATTTGTATTCCTCATCTCTGCTTTGCCAATATGGGCAAAATGGAAAAACTTGGGATGGGAATTGTTCTGGAATGAAGGCAGCCAAATTCTTCGCAAGATCGTACAAAGCTGGAACAGGAGAAAAAAAAAAAAAAAGATATTAACTCAAATGGTCAGGTACAGACCAAAACTAGGAAGGAAAAATGTAGATCAACTGCATGAAAATGCCCCAACACTGAGCAACAGACATGCAAGAGTAGCTAACAATAGTGGAGATTGGGCTTAATTAGCTTTTGACAGATGAAAAAAAAATGGTGATTGAAAACATTTCCCTACTGCATAAGTCATATTTTCTGTCTATAATTCAAATCTATGGAACAGAACTGAATTTATGGAGAAATAATTTGACAAGCTTTACCTAAGGCAAGAGCTCTCTACAAGAGCCAGTTTTTGGGGAAATAGATGAATGCTTAGTCTCAAAATTAGAACCCTAAGTATATGCCAATAGTACTTTACAGCAAACGATCTTTTAAAAGTGCTGAATGAGAACAAATTTACATTTTAAAGGGTGTCTCTCCTCTAAATATCATGTACACAGAAAACACCCTAAAAATTTTTCAAAGCTTTTTGAGAAACACACACAAGTAATTCAGATTTAGTCGATTTTATTTACAGTTTTTGTACATTTCAGAGCATTACACAATTACATATTCTCATTTTCTGACCTGCAAACAGATACCTTAAAACGGAAATATTAAAAAAAATATGAAGTTAGATACATCCAAAATGCAACAATTACACATCTGACAATTCACAAAGTGTAATTTACTAGGACGTATCCTAAGAATTTAGGAACAACCAGTCAGAAGAAAATCTGACTAATTTCAGCAATTATTTACACATTCAAACAAAACCTCTCTTGCTCTAAACTCCCAGACAAGTGGCCTGGAAGATTTTTCAGTGGAAGAAAGACAGGAAGTTATGATTCACACCTATGCAGCATTAACAGCCCTTGATCCCAAAATTCTGAGTAACATTTCAGCTTTGCCTTTGGGCAAGAGGCATCCCCTCAGCTTGTCAGACCCTGAAGTGTCGTACTTGTGCCCGTGTGCATAGAAAGGCTGAGCGTTTGGGAAAAAAGTGGTCACCAATACCCCATTTAATCCGGCCTTTAAACTCTGTTTAAAGGGTTTAGTTAAATTAGTTTCTAACATAATTTAAACTGGCCAGTGTGGATGAAACCAAGCATGTTTTTAAACATGGTTTGAACTCACTTTGGCCCCATTCACACTGACCAGCTATATGTATAGAAACTAGTTAATGCAGAAGTGTTGAAACAAGGTTTAAAGGCCAACATAAACAGGACTTAAGTTTCTGCACTTCCCCTGGTGGGCCACCCAGGTCACAGCTATTACTTCCATCCCTTGTTTACCGTTTGCCATATAGTGACTAGATACATACCGGCTAGAAACTACTAAAAATTCCCTGCAAATAAACTGCCTTTCAGCTGAGGCTATGGCTCCTATGCATGGGAGGAGTTTTTAATTTAAAAAAAGATTCTCATTTGAAAAATACTGAAGTTCTCACTTTAGATTAATTTTGATTGCATGTTCAATTTGTTTAGTTTAACTTTTAAGAAACTGCTACAAATCAGAACAATTTTAGTATAAAAAGAGCAGCCAACTGAGTGCAACGTTCTGAATTGGCCAAGTCCTTCATGGTAGTTCTCTAACTAGGCTATAAATTTTGTGGAGCCTCCAAATTCTTGCCTACCTTACTTTCCACGTTCACGTTTCAAACTGTGTCAGCAGGGCCCGAACTTCGGGAGTCAGCTGCTTAGCAGCCTTAGCGGCCTCTGTGATGGCCTTGCGGTAAAGGCCCTTTCTCTTCTTATTAAAGCGCGACTGAAAGTTTTCTAAAAAGGGGGACAGTTGTGAAAGAGCAAGAAAAGATGTTGTTGGGGACCCAAACCACGAAATGCGGGCCTCCTGTCGAACTAAAAGGCCATTATCTTTCCGGCTCACAGTTATAGTAAGAATACGGGCTGGCCACCAAGGGAAGCCATAAATCTTGGCCCAAACAATGTCCCCTACACATATGGTCCTGCCATCTGGTGTGACACATTTAGAGACGTTTTTGGAAAAGACTTTCATTTTCAAGGAATTACTGAGCTTTTTCTCTTCCTTTGAAGAGGAGGAGGAGGAGGAGGAAGGTGCATGCATGCTGCCTGGAGGAAAATCAAAGCTTTCAGTAGAACTACACTCAGAGTTGATGGATTTCAAATCATCTGTGCTATCACTACTACACACTGATGCACTGGAAGAGTCAGATTTCTTTTGATTAAGGGTCATGTAAACCGTTATATTGCTTTTGCTGCCTCTCTTGCCCAATGTCTGGTGTTCATCCTGATCAACAGTTACATGCACTTCACTTGTGTCCTGAACCTCACTGCTGGCCTCTTCAGGGCCTTCTGAGGGGCTCTGATTTTCTGAAGGGGCCTCACCTGCTGAGCGGGTGGAGGAGCAGCGAGACTGGGGCTTAGTTGCCATCTTGCCACTCCGTATTTTCTCAAGTCCTGTCTTGAGAGATGAGTCGTTTTCTTCATTCCGGTACCTTTGTGGTTTTAAACGCAATCGGGGTGGGAGGGAACCTGAGCTGGTGTTCTGAAGACGCCGTGTGAAATGGACCTTTGAATGTGCATTTTTGGAAGTGGAAGTTGCACTCTGTTTCTTTTGTGCCTTTTCTTTGGCCATTTTCAAAACTTCCCGAGCTTTTGCATGATCCATGTTTTTGCTCTGGAGAACTTTTTTAGTATTTAACTGAGCTTTCGAAGTGTTTGCTTGAGCAGAAACTTTAACTACTTTGCTTCTGCTGTGGGCAATATTTGAAACTTTGACCACAGCATTTCTTTTCTGGCTTTCATTTTGGCTTTTTCCATCTACTTTATGGTCAGTTTTAAGTTTTTTATTCACAGTAGTTACACTCTCATTTCTTCGCTTTTTATGATCCTCATATTTTAAGCAGTCACTTGCATTGCCACTTTTTTTAATTTCTTTTTTTTCTGCAACAACACTGTTTTTACATTTGTCACATAAGACCTGCCTGGGTCGTAATTTGATAGCATTCATAATAGAAGTGGGTTCCTCCCTGTACATTTTCCGCTTGGGCCGCTTAATTTTTCGGGGCGGAGGCTGAGGTATTGATTGGTTATACGTGTCCCTGATAAACAATGGAGGAGGATATGGCGCTCCCTCATGGAAGAGGGGAGGTGGTTTAGAAGTCCATAGGCTTTTAGCGAGGCTAGGTTCTGATGGCTGAATGGGAGAAGAGGAGTTATCAGGGACTGCACCACTGGCTTCACACTTCACCTGTGTCTCATCTTGGAATGGTTTACTTTGGAGCTGCATGGCTTCAGGTTTATCCTTGTATTCCCTTTTAGGAAATATGGTCACAGGGATTCCATGGGGTCCAAACCTTAAAGGGGAAAAAAAAGAATTTTAAGTGTCTTCATTTTTTACTACACTGAAACAAGATATTTTTAAGACGTCCATGCTAAGGAACTGCTATTTTTAAAGACAGTTTAGCTATTTATCCAGAGTCTAAGAATGTAGTTTTATTTTTCCTCAAAACAAGACACTGGACCTATAAGTTTAACAATGTATAGTTTGTATAAGGGCATGGCTACACTGGAAACTTCAAACCACTGTTGCGGGAGCGCTCCCGCAGCAGCGCTTTGAAGTGCAAGTGTGGTCACACGCGAGCTCCCAGTGCTCCTGGTAATCCACCTCCACAAGGGGATTAGCTCCCAGCACTCGGAGCCTATTTACACTAGAGCTTTAAAGCGCTCTGACTTGCTGCGCTCAGGGGGGTGATTTTTCACACCCCTGAGCCAGCAAGTTAGAGAGCTATAAAATGTAAGTGTAGCCAAGCCCTTAGTCACTGAACACAGGCTCCAGACTCATGAACAAATCTTACACAATAGTATCAATTTCTGAAGCTACAGTTTAAGTGGTTACCACAAGGAGCCCTAAACACACATTACTGTAGTCTAGTCTCAAGATCTCACTAATGGAAACAGGATCTACTTTGTAGTTCGACAGAAAATGAATGCTGAGAGATAGCTAATTCCAAAGGAGAGTGGATTTATCACCTCCCCACAAAGTCAGCACAAATTAAATTGCATGCTAATCCAATTGAGGCACAAAATTCCTATAAGTCTTTTGTGCAATACAAAAATATTTAGAATTTTTTTTAGAATTATCAAAGCAGATTCAGTATGTTTTAAAAGTATTCAGTATATACATGCTAGTACCTGTTATAATGGATAAAATAAAATGTAAGCGATAGCAACCTTCATGCTTAATACACAAGAACAGGACTTGATCATTTGATGCATTACGTACAGTCTGAGACAGAATGCCAAGCAACTTTGGGTCTGTTCTGGCAAAGATATCCTTGTTACTTCAATACACTTGATACAAATATGCTCTCCCTTTTCTTCCCCCTACTGCACACCATGTCTTAAGCCATTCTATTTCTCCCAGCTAGCCCTAGTCAAGTTTTAAGATTTATACTGTAGCTACAACTGTTTTGGTGGAGTATGTGCAGGAGACTCAAACGCTTAATTCTAATACAATGGAAAAGAAATCCCTGAAAGAGCAGTAGGCATTGGCTCAATTTTGACTGGGCAACATGCTTCTGCAGTGACTACCCAGAGGCATGTAACATTTCCTGACACATGCTATAGAGAGAAAGCCATGTTGTGTCATTCTACAACTCCTTTGAGGCAAAAGCAAGTGGGAATTTCCCAAGTTTCATAACCACCTAACCACTTTCAAATATCCCTGATGCTTGTAGGGTTAAACCCTTTTCCATTTGTGTTTACATTTTAAATATCAACAGTACACAGCCTGTCTTCACTGCCTTATTAGCTTAAGGTATAACTCAAGTTTTGCCCCTAACTTGACTCCAATTCACACACAAGATCCCTAGCTCAAGTTAAGTGGTATTTTAAACTCAAGCTAGCTAGACCATTAGGGGTATGGTTTGAAGCTCAAATGCTACTGAGGTTCACAGGAGTTAATAATGCAGTGGGGATTAACAGATAGTTACAACTCATTAGCTGCTAATCTAACCGCTCCAGTGCATTAACTAGAGCTAACCGTTGCTCAAGCCCATAGATGAGAGACTGTCATGCAGCATGCATTAGTGTTGGCTGTACCATTCTTTCTTTTCAACATGAACTAAGTGCATAATTGCAGTAAATGAAGTTAGGTACTTACAGACAGGTGTCACTTACCAATACACCTTAACTAAATGCAAGTATGCTGAATGCTTCAAACTGTTGCAAGAAGCAGGCTGTTTGAACAAATGCCTATGTAATGCCCTTCATTTCTTGCTGCTCTATTATGAAACAGGGCGTTGTATGTGCTAGAAGATTCTTTACATTGTCAACACAAGTCTTTACTGATTAACTTTAATGCATACTGATTAAATGTGGTTTAAAAAGAAATTATAGGTTATAAACAAAGCAATCTTCAGACAAAGCTGAAATGAATATGCCACATCCAAACTCACATGGGCCATTATTCCTCCTGGTTGTAGAGAAAGAGCAACCTCAATGAGTTTGGTTTCCACAAAAGTGCTGAAAGTAAACACCTGAAAACTTACAGAAAACTGACATAGTCATTACTGTTACCTACACACCAGCTACTGTTCATCTGACCTTTGAGCTATAAAGGAAGAGAACAAGAATAGCATGTGTTAACAGTTTAAGCACTACAGTGAACCTCTACACATGCTAGTGTGTATTGTTCTTCCCTTCCCCACAAAATAAACTAGATTCCCTTTGAAATTCAGTTCAGAGTGCTCTACCTGCTTAATATCTAAAGTTTAGACATTCCTCCATTAATTCAGAAGAACACTGTTCATTTTAACTATTTCTCTGATGCATTATTGAAGGCTTCAGACACTGTACTATATATATATATATATATATATATATATATATATATATATATATATATATATATACACACACACACACACACACACAGAAAAGAACAAATACTGCTACAGTTATTTGGAGAAAGAGTACATCTGGCATAAATCCACTGTGGGACTCATGTTTGAAAATCTGAGATTCTAACTGCCTTAAAGGTCCACCAAATGGACCATTATGTTTCTTTCATACTGGAAAGGAAGATCTTTAGCCACTTTTTGATCAGTTAGATTAAGGTATCAGGATTTGAAAAATGCCTACAATAGACATTATCCCAAGAAGTAAACCTACCAGACAAGATATGGTAGTACTGTACATTAGCTGCCATGCACCAAGATCCTACAATTTAAAAGGACAAGAGAGCTATACTCTTGATAATGGTAACTAAAAAGCCTAGATAAGCTTTCCATTTAATTATTTTTAAAAATGCTATTTTTCTTAAAGATAAAGGGTTTTTTCCCTGCGTTTTCCAACGTGTTCTCTCTTTACAATAATGTAGGGGAAAGGTGTAAAGGATTGAGGCCTGCTTTATAGCCCTCTGCTCTGGCTGAGCCAGCACCCTCCCTATGAACCTGCCCTTGACTCTGTGAGAAGGTCATTTCCAACAGGGTCAGTTCTTGCAGTTTCTTTTATTTTATTTCAAGTTTCTGCAACAAAACAAGATCAAAACTTCTAAGCATGTCCCTCAAGCCCATAAGTTCCTCAGCCCAGAAGTTCCTGACTTTTACCTCAGAGCCTTTGTGATAACAGGATTTCCCAGTCAACAGTAGCTCCAGCCTCTATTGCAGGGGTGGGCAAACTTTTTGGCCCGAGGGCCACATCTGGGTGGGGAAATTGAATGCAGGGTCAGGAATGTAGGGCTGGGGTTGGGGTGTGGGAGGGAGTGTGGGGTGCGGGAAGAGGCTCAAGGCAAGGGGTTGGGGCAGAGGAGGGGTGTGGGATGTATGAGGGGGCTCAGGGCAGGGGTGCAGGAGGGGTGCAGGGTGTGGGAGGGGACTCAGGGGAGGGTGATGGGGTGTAGGGTGCAGGAGGGGGGCAGCAGGGAGCTCAGGGCAGCGGGTTGGGGAGCAGGGTGCAGGAAGGGTTCAGGGTGTGGGCTCCAGCCCAGCGCTGCTTACCTGGAGTGTCTCCGGGTAGCAGTGGCACGCACCAGGTCCAGGGCAGGCTCCCTGCCTGCCCTGGCTCTGCACTGCTCCGGCACCACATCCCTGCAGCCCCTGCGGGAGGGGGAAGAGGGCTCCACACGATGCCCTCGCCTGCAGGTACCTCCCCTGAAGTTCCCAGTGGCCATGGTTCCCCATTCCCGGCCAATGGGAGCTGCGGGGGGGCGGTGCCTCAGGCGAGGGCAGCACACAGAACCCTTTGCCCCCTGCCTCCCCCCCCGACCACCCTCGGAGCCACAGGGACGCGGTGCCGGCCACTTCCGGGAGCAGCCCGGGGCCTGCAGCGCCACAGGGGTGGCGATCCCGCAGGCCAGACCAAAGCCCTGATGGGCCGGATCCAGCCCTCAGTTTCCCCACCCCTGCTCCACTGGCTACTGCTGCCTGCTCCTTTTTTTATGAGGACCAGCCCTTTAAGCTCCAGGTCTTCTCCTAAGTGTGGCAGGTAGGATTAGTCAGTCAGCCAGCTGCTGGCCTCTGACACCAGAGGAATACAATCCCTTTACTACAGTCACAATTATGCTCTTTACCACCTCTCCTATATTTTGTCTCTTCCATTTCTCTCCCGCACAAAAATTACCTGCATATTCTTAAAAGCCTACTTTTCTATCTTGTCTCCTCAATTCTTCCCTCTCTCCCTTGCTAAGTTACATCCACTCATTCCACATCTACCCACTCCTTCATACATGGGTTTCTGATAAGTGTCAGCCCCAAAGAGCTACCAGATCAGAGCAAGAGGAGGGCCTACATTGTCAAGTGGCACTAGCCAGACAGGAAAGTATCACGAAGTAGCCATTTTACACTCCACCTTCCCTTTCTCCCCACTCCCAGATCCTGGGTCCAGTTCTATATTTTTCCTAGTCCCTAGTTTACAGAGACTTAACTGTCTACTGCCTCAGTGAGCCAATAACCCAGCCATTTTTCCTAAAGAGGACAACAACAGTTTGATTAGATGATATTGGGTTATTATTAAGAGGTTCTTTCCCCAAACAAAGGGCAGCAAATTAATTTAAGAAGTAACTATATTCTGTTGTGTTGCAGGGTTTCACTCCCATCTGCCATTAAATAGATTTTTAAAAAACTCCACTTCCCACCCAGGTCCATTTACCTCCAATTCCAAGCACAGACAGTTTGGAAACCTCCCCAATAGCTAGTTTTGAGGATGGAGGTCTCTGCTCTTAGGTTTTTTGTTTTTGTTTGTTTGTTTGAGGCAAGTATTGCAGAACCATGGTAAATAACACTGAAAGCTGGCTTTTAAATCCCATCAGATTAACAGAGGTCAGTCAAGTTTATATAAAGATGTGAATACCACATACAGCTCCAACTTAGACAGTTTGTAACAAATAAGTAGTTCACCTAATGATTTCAATCACACTTGTTTGACCTTGTTGAAAGAGGGACAAAATCAGAAGCCTCAATTTAAGGTCAGCTTTACACTCAGTAACCTCTCTCTTATTTTGGTCATCAAGTGCTTACCGGAAAGTGTTCTATTTGCTATAGTATAAATCTAGCAACCAGAAACAATTTTAAAATCACTTTATAGCGTGTAAGATTTTCAAGACAGGGATGGTGCTTTTTTGGGGGGTTGTTTTAAGACCACATAACACCTAGTCCACTGTGGATGCTGCAAAAACAAGGAGTAATGATGCTCAATTGTTCCTACTTAACAAATCCTATCCTCTTCCCTCTCAAAATTCTGTGAAATTTAGGGGCTAGTGAAGCACGGGACCCATGGGACAGTTCTGGGAAGCGTTTAAATAAAGGTACATACCAACTTAAGAGTCCATTGTATTAACTCACTTTGAAGCTGGGTTCTCCATAATAAAATGCAGTGCTTATAATGGATGCACCAGGAACCGTCATTGCATTGTTTGCTGTAACTTGCTACTGTCAGAACTGGTTTATAGTATTTTAACATTAGTCAAGACTTCCCCCAATGTTTTCAAACATTGGATAAGGCAATACTATGAAGATTCCACACTTCTAGTACAAAGAGTTCAATGGAGCCAAAATTTGGCCCTGTATGCCTTAAAAGATGAAGCTCCCAAATCAGGTTCGGTACAGCCAGTTTTCTCCAACAGCTAGATGGGTGCTGGCTTCTTACTTGGACACTGCCCCATAGCAACAGGCTACCTTCCATCTCTTGTATCCCTCGGACATTAATAAGTTTAATTTGTTGGTTATTAGGAATCTAGTAAAGTTCCTGAGCCTATGTTTGGATGCATGGGTGGGGAGAGCATGTGGGTGGGAGAAAGGAAGAGATTAACAGGGTAAATTAGAAAAGAGAATTGCAGTGGAAAGGTTTGGGAAGGAGAGAGCTAGAAGAAGAGCGTAGGGGTGAGAGAGAAAAAGGAAGGAAGGAAAACACTGAAGACGACAAACAGTATTTCTCTCTTATTACAGGAGAAAAAAAAGGCAGAAAAAGACAGAAAGAGCAGATCTAACAAAGGCAAGGGATACAGTAAGGGTGATTAATCAAGTAACTTGCCAAATATTATTCAATTTTCACTAGTTTATCAGATGAAACAACACAATGTACTAAATAAAAAATAAAAATCAAGTCCCATCTCTATTTCTGTAGTCACTCACTAATCACAAGACCTCAAAGAGGTGTTCTGCTAAGTGTTTTTGCTCCACTCTCAGTTTCTTTGTATTATATAGACTAGAGTGTTTCAAACGAACAACAGAGCAAACGGTTTTAAATTTTGGTACAATTTCTACATGTTTACAAGTTCTAAAAGAAAGTGTTTTGGTTAACTGGTATTAGCAAAGGTGAACAAGGACCACAAGAAAAATGCCACTATAAAAGTTCAAAAATGAAAAGCACATCACCGCTCTTCAGATTAATCTTGACATCATGAGTCACCTTCACTGGCCTATGCTCTGAACTGGAGTACATCCTGTAAGTCTAAAAGGTTTGTTGTAATGAATGCCATCTTTTAAAACAACCAAAACCAATTCAGCAACATATGTAAGGCCTGTCTAACCATTCAGTTTGAAATAAATGCGAAGTGGCAAACACTGCAAGTGATATCTTCAGTTTGTCCTCATACCCAAACACAATGGTAAAGCTAAGCAAGAGCATTCCATGCAGAAACAACCTGTCTCACTTTACTTTCTACTTAACAGAATGCCATCCCTTGAAGTTAACACCACAGTTTCTATGATCTGCTAAATACAAAAAACTCCAATGATGAGTGATTTATATTGTTCATAGGACAATGTAATCTATAGCTTTTCATTCATTTTGATGTAATTACACAACTTACAAATACACTCTAGGTCCTCATCTGCAAGCAGGAAAGATCTTGTGCTAGAGCCTCTTATGTAATTGAGCTGTGCTTGACACAGGACTAGAGGAGGGCAGAGCAAAAAGTAGTTTAAGAGTACTTAAACCAGGTACTTAGCCCAGGCCTGGCATAATTCACAGCAGACCTGTAGCTACTCTAAATTACAAACGGCTGCATGTGAGCCTCCAACATGTGTTCCAGGCCTGTGTCAAAAAAGCCCCACCAATATCAGGAAGGGGTTGATGTAGAAAATGCTACGCCAGTTCTTGCCACCTACCAAAGAATTCCCCTCAGAGGGACAGTTAACCTGGCTTTCCTGAGGCTTTGTGACAGAGTAGGAATCAGGACCTGTCCCCTTGTTTCAGCAATATATAGCTGAGGAAAGACTTTACTATTCCTATTAACATTTTATAGTAACGCACTGCCGCATTTAAGTAATGAGCTTGACATATCAGTCAGAGGTTATTTCAGCCTCTGAGATAATGAGCTGGGTGCACAAGTATTAATGCTGGGTGCTTAGGGTATCAGGGGATGGCTAGAAGAAGTGTTAAAAACAGAATAAATGAAGAAAGATTTAGCAATCCCAGAGAAGAGTAAAGAATGTTTCAGTCATGAAGTAGCAGAAGTAGGGCACAGACAGATTACCTGTACCAAAATAAGGAAACTTTCTGGAGCATAATCAGCCTTACTTTTAAAACAAAGACCATTTCTGATACTACCAAGTTTACCATGTCACTAACTTTTTGAAGTCATCACTGGTCAAGTTCTTCATAAGGTTTTTGTGCAAGTCCTGTGAGCTATGAGAATTAATGAATATTAAGAGCTAATTATGTGTCCTCTGTAATTATGTATAGACTAGTTAAGTGACATCAGTATAACCAAAAGCATCTCACAAATTTATGTAGATTTTGCTTTTTTCTAGTTATATCAGTTTATCAAAATTCAAGTTCTCTGAAGGGTAGTGAGAAGAAAATAATGATGTACACGTTCAGCATTCTGTTCTCAAGTGGGGTGAGCTACCACAAAAATGTGAAGTATTTGAGTCTTTGCCTGTATGTCAATTAAGTCAAGACTAAAGCAAGAAATGTGGGTATACGTTATAAACACTCTTCTACGATTATGAACCTATTTAGGAGTTGTCTGTAGTGTTCTTTAGACTAAACAAATGCACACAAGCATTTAAACAATGAATGATAGCATGGAGGTTTACTTTAATGGGGAGGACTTCAGTGAACCCTTCCTGCACTTGCAAACTACATGGGGGAAGGAAGGGAGTGGAAGAGGGAAAAAAGCTTTTCTAGCAAGCTGACACCTCCTGCAGAGAAAAGCCAACTAGGACGGTTTTAAATCTAATGATTGAATGTGAGCCATGTTCCTTCAGTCTCTTGAAAAGACTTATGATTTCATGGTGTCTTGGCATAACTATCAGAATGCATGATCACTAATCTGAATCAGCACAGGAAGTTGATATTTTAGGAAAGAATCAGATTTGATTTAACACATCATTTACAAGAAGTCCATTGACCTCTGATGTGTTATCACTGACAGTCAGCCTACAATGGTCTGATTATAAATTAAAATATTCTCTGTTTGGTTTTTTTGTTGTTCAGACCCATACAGCATTCCTTATGTGTGTTCCGCAGAAGCCATGACAGGAATCATTTGGTTTAAGGTTCAAACATTTTGTAGCCTATTGGCTACATTTATTAAAATATTTAGCACCACTTAATTCTGAGCATCTTTGTTTCATGCATCATCTACCTGATTAATTGAAATATTTCACTTAGAATTTGAAGGAATTAGTTTAATAAAGCTCCAATCTGACTTTATGCACATTAGTATTCCAGAATAGCTATATTGGTTATATATTATGTAAGCTACTTAATACGAAGCACAATATCCTGAATACAGGTATCCAGAACATACCCCAAACATTTCACTATTATTCTGCTTAGAGTAGAATTTCAGTATCTAAATATACACTAAGTATCCACTGGGACACCTTACTGAGTAGGTATCCACAGAAGCTGAACTATGTTCTTAGTAGTTTATTTCCATCCAGAGTAATATGGCACCAGAGTTCACAGTTCAGAAAATGCAGTATTTCATTTAGTCAAAGTTCCAGAACAATGGCTTGCACCTCCAATTTGAGTTACTATGTGCTGTTTCTACAGAAATGGAAGTAAGTGGCCAATGCCTTTTACCACCCAAAACATTGCTTATTAGGATCTGCTAGTAGTAATAATTATGCATGTCCTATGCAGCCAGTGTTGGACTGATGGACTCTACATGTAAACAGAATACTTATGGAATAATATATTTCTCTTACATGTAAATGACAATCGCAAAAAGTCTTTATTTGGTATAACTTCTAAGCACGTAAACATCTTCCAACTGAAGTCAAAGATTTCTAGTTAAATACTGAGTTGAGTGTTTTAACAAAGTTACATCAGGGATTAACAGTTAACACCTATCAGAGGAAGTGGATCAATATTCAACAGGGCTTTTTGAAGGCCCAGATTGAGCTTCACATCGCACACTGAATTTGAGAAAACACTGTACTGCTTGCAGCTGCATGCTTGTAGCTCCCCTTATGTACAGAGGAATCAGTTTCTTTCACTGCATCTTTCCCACCCACAGAGGACCCTGTGGATCCGCAGCTTCAAACAGCGAGGGGAAAGAAGCTCACTGACCAAGAGTAGAAAATATTGATGTAAAAACAGCTAGAAGTTGTATTACTTAAGAGTGCAAGCCTGAAGCTAGAAACCTCTCTTTGAAATAGGGGGAACCCCACGGGCAGCAGCCTACAGCTTCGTGAAACCACATTCAGTATAGACACACGGGGCCCATCTTCTGAGAAGTCTGAAGGATCTGTGTATGGGGCGGGTCCAACCCCCTGATTTTTCCCACAGAGGTGGTAATGTAGTCCCTCCCCTCTCCTTCTGGAAGAATTGGAAGGAAGCTCCATGTAAAGTTTTCTGCAGTTTCATCTCCACATCAGCATGTCTAGATAACCAGGTTACACTTAGGTAAAAAATACATGCATTTTGAAACTGGTTTTTATTTTTGAACTTTTACCTGGATACCAAGTACAGCTTTTTTCTTTTGTCATGCCACAGTGCTAGGGTTTCTGGGCTGATCTAGACAATTTTCATACCTATAAACTCAAACTCTTTTTAAATTGGTTTTGTTAAAACTGTGCAATCCCTTTTTAGTAGACATTCTTTAATTAATTTAAAAGTTCAACAAGCATGTTGCACTGATTACAGTCATTCAACCAATAAAGAATCACTGATGTATATGCTCAACCTTCACTTCACCTCAGTGTAGTTTGTCTGGGAATTTCTTTTTTAAATAAAATATCTAACACTAAACCAGAAAGTGAGAAAATACTATCATGCAATATTTCAAATGATCTAAAGATTAAACTGAAGTCTTTTTCAATTTTAACTTTTAGCACCATATTTAGTTATGCTCCAGACATAAAGCAGTCAGAACATACCAGGTTGTACACCCAAGTTTCCCGTCCACCCTCCTGTCCCCACATTCCCTCAAGTGAAGGGAAGCCAAGTTGCCCTCAGGAAACATGGTGGCATCCTATGCTGTCAGAAAGTGAAGAAGAACACTAGAAGAAGCAGATATATGCACTGGCCATATATACGAACGTCAGTCCAACTGAGAACAACAGAAGATGGCAGCCATTTTAAAATAGGGCAGTTCTTTGTGGAGTTCTCTGTAGTCTAAACTGGAAACTTTTGCCAGCACAGGAGTGTCAGTGGTGTGATTTCTTTCTAAACAAGCTGAAGTCCTAGTGCAGATGTAGTTATACAGTTTATTTTGCTTTATTTAGAATAGCTATGCCAGCAAAATTTAAGTTTGGACGAGCTCTTGTTCAGCCTCTTTTTTGTGAGGAGGAAAAACGAACAATCTTAATATTATTTCTTTCAAAAGTAGTCTATGTACAAGATTCCAGAGAAGTTTTTTACTCTATGGGAACCTTGAACAGTCCGCATTTATTCCATTATTAAAATGAATCTGTCATTAGGAACAATAAAGAGGTCTGACAGGATACATAATACCTTAGGAGACTCATTTTTAAATTAACTTTAATTTGATTAATGGATTTAAATTTCCAAAAATATTGCTCTATACTTGGAAGAAGTGCTAGGCTTTGGGGGAGAATATGCTGTAATTTTCATATAAGAGAATCTCTACTTTAACTGAAAAACTCAGTCCCACCACAACTGACACCTCCATAATTCTACAATAGCACCCAAGGGCCCATAATTATGGGCAAAGAAAGAGCAGACACTACAGAGAAGTTTGACATTTTGTGGCTGTTTCCTAAACAGCTTATCCTACCTGGCTTTTTGACAAGTCCAAAGAACAACTGCGTTTCCCTACTCTTTAGTCACCAGAAAGAGACTGACTCTTAAGCTATGGCTACGCTAGAAAACTTAAGAGGCACAGCTCCACCAATACAGCTGCACCACTTTAAACTCTCTGCACAGCTGCTCTAAACTGATGGCTCCCATCAGCTTAATTACTCCAGCCCCAGCAAACGGCGGTAGCTATGTCGGCAGAAGAAGCTCTCCCGGCAACATCGACACCAGTGCTTAAGTCAGCATAAGTTATGTTGCTCAAGGGAATGGCTAATTCACACCTGAGTGACATAGTTTATATCGATTTAAACTTTAGTGTAGCCATAGCCTTCGTGACATCTTGCAGATTACGTAAGGGAGACGAAACAATACTACAGAGTCAAACGATGGGCATAAGTTAGTGCCCCCTCCCCCGAATTTTGTGACTGAATATTAGCTTTGTAAACTTCAGTACTTCCATAAAATCTAAGGCAACCTGCACTGTAGTTCCTTCCCAAAACCAAAATTTAAGCAGTTGTTCATGACAACATGGGATTTGGACAATTTTTCACTACTCTTGTATTTTTTAATAGAAGCTACATTGGTTTAATAGAAGCTACATTGGTTTGACTGGAGAAAATTCTTTACCCTTTCAGGGACGGTCAAATAAAAAAATATCTAAAGAGAGTTTACCTATATCATTGCCACAACCTTAGATTCTCAGAACTCAGATTCAAGTTTAATCTTACGTTTTACTTTTGGGGTGAAAAGTGGAGAGAGACTAATCAGTTTCCAAAGCTCATGTTTTAATTAACACCAAGCTGCCATGTTTGAGCTGTAAACACTGAGAAAATGTGTTTATATCGAACAATCTTTGGGCCAACTGTGACAGTTCATGTAACCTCACTGGGGTCTACATATTCTTTCTCCATATGGAAGTAGAAGTTCTATGTGAGCAGAAGCAACATAAGATTCTAACCACTTTAGAGGTATCACTGGAAGACAGTACCATAACAAAGCAACAAACAGTAATTTTACAAAACGAGTTTAAGATTTATAAAGTTCAGTTAAGCCAAATGGATAAGTTACATGACAACTCTGCTTTTAAAAAAATCATTTTCATTACCATTTTGTTCCCAACCAAAACCCTCTTTTCATATTGGCAGACAAAGTTATATGTCAGATTGCTAGAGATTAATCCTCTCTCCTCTGAATTCTGGTATCTCAAGCTTTCAAATGGCAAAAGACTTTGGTTTCTAGCTCTCACGGTTGTTCTTTCCAGAGCTGCTATGATGAAATTCAAAAAAGGGGAAAAAACCCTGCACGTCAGAATTGTGATTTTTAAGGTTCAATACATCATGATATACCAGGGCTAGAAACAAAATCTTTCTGTTTCTAAGCTAAGAATTCTGTGATTGTTCACAAGAAAATATAACTTAAAAAAAACACTACATATGAGGGACTAGGGTTTTTTTTTTTCGGCACGATGAAGTCTTAAGACCTCGCCCAATGTAGTTTTCAATCCTGGAATAGTGTTCCAACAGGATGAAAAGCACTCCCACACCACCTCTTAAGATTTAGAAGTGCTATACTTACTAATGTTTGCTTTCTCCAGGTGCAGAGTGAGCCTTGCCGCAATTCTGAGCCAGCAGGTGGCATTAATGTATCACAAACCAATATAGCTGCATGCAGTGTCTGTCATAAGACCCTCAGAATACATTGCATGCGTAGAAATACATTAATTTAAAAGGAGATTGTGTCTAACAATTTTTGCAGATGGCAACTGATATTACTATAATTAAGATGTTAGAGAAAAATATTTATCCAAGGTCACCATGTGCATGATCAATTTCTGTTTTGATAGTCAGCTACACTTCCCATCTCATGCATTAAGATGATACCACCGCTTATGCACTGGGAAGGAGCTCTCAAGCATTACCTTCCTGAGACTATGCAAGGAGCTTAAAGGTAATAGCAGCAGCACTACTAGAGTTAAAATCAGCAGCAGGCAGGCATGTGGGAATGTAAACAGGAAGAGAGTGGACTCAGTGATGCTTGTTCTTGAATTTTCCAAAAAGACACTTCAGAACATCAGCTTGGGTACAAAAACTCCCTTTAATAAAATATAAGAACTAGGTCCTGGGTATGAAAAATGTTCGATTGGAATTATATAGGGAATTGGTCTGGGATCCAGGAGACCCAGATGAATTCCCAGAGCAACTTCTGACCTCCTATGTGACCATGGAGAAGCTGCTAAATTATTTTATGCCTCAAATCCCCATTTGTAAACGTGGGTATAATACATCTTTATCTCACAGGGATATTGTGTGGATAAAATTCATTAGTGATTAGGGCACTTGCTCAGTGATGAGGGCCATAAATACTTAAATAGGACATTCTATTTAAAGGGGGTACTCCAACAGAAAAAATGTTCATATTTGTCAATTAAAAATGTAATTGACAATGTTCCCTTATATATGCACTGTTGACCTCATTTAAAACTCTGCTGGAATAAATAAAAAGGCTAGCATTTCATTTCAGCAGCAGAAACAGAAGTAGTAGAGGTTCAGAGAAAAACAACAAAATTCGTCAAAGGCATTTCGGCTGTGCTTCCATCCCACAATACAGGAGTGACAGCACTAAAATTCAGAGGGGCAATAAACTTGCCCGCATGAAATGCATATTTTTTACACACAAGTTAACCTTCAAACTCATTGCCATACGATAATGAGGCAAACAGCAGTCTCATTTCCATTTGCTAGAATACAAGTGCTATTAATCCTCATTCTTTAGAGCGTAAGATGATTCCCCCCATCCATAGTTCACTGTGGGTAGGGTAAGTTAGCACCTGTAACTGAAGATGTTGGTAACCATTAAAAAAAAAAAAGTGGACTAGATTAGATTTTTTTTATCCTTACCAAAAACGTACTTGACTTTCATAGGAACTGATAAGTTTAAGATTTCTAGGAGAAGCAGATTTGGAGGCAATGGCCATGTCTGCACTGGAGAAGTTTAGAAAAATTCCCACAAATTCAGATGAACTGGTGGGAGCAAAGTTCCAATTGACGTATTTTTTTCTATATTAGGATTCCCACCATTTCAAGTAAACCAATGTTAGAACTTGTGGGGGCTTTTGGTTTGGTTTTTCCCCTGTGTAACGATGCCTATAAAAAACTGCAACATTCAGTAAACAGAGACTCCCAAAAGAGTTAAGGTTAGTCAAAACTTGTATACTATTGATGTTTTTAACAAGTCCTGCTACATGAATTATACATCTCATAAAAGTCAAATGAAGAGACCATCATAGTTTTCTGATATTGACAGCACTGTCCTAAGGCAGTAACAGGCCACCAAAGCGTAAAAATCTAGATAAGCTAATGCGGCAAAATAAAAATAGCACAGAAGTGGAGTTTATCTAAAAAAATGTGTTTAACACTTAAGTGCTGAAATATTCTATAGGTAAAAAGTGCCTAGTACATTTCTAAAGTTAACATATTACTTTATTCTTCTTTTGGGGATCTGAGTCCAGATCTCACTTGCCAGCTCACATACACTGGTATCACTAGCAAAACATTGCAGAGCCTGTATGTAAGGAAGCCCAATTCTCACCCTAGGCCCGCTCCAGAGCTTTGGTTTTTTAAAAAAAAAAAAAAAAAAAAAAAAAAAAAGAGAGAGAGAGAGAGTCCAAACTGTATCTTCCACATCCACCTGAAGAGGGACCATCCATGAAGTCCAGGATGCACATGGACAGAGGGGCAGACACAGAAGATGCATCATTCCCTCATCAGCCCATAAGAAGAGGTAATACAACCCTTAGCTGTACTACCTTTTCCACAAAGTCCTCTGTGATGAGGAATGCTTCCCCCTACCTTTAACAAATGATTTGGGGCAATCTTGGAAGCATGGATCCACTGACACCATACTACCAAGGAATCAAGGAGCCCCAGTGCTTCTATGCAGATGGCCCTGTGCCTCAAAGGGATATTGGAAATCCACATGTTGGAGGATCCTCAGTGGTGAGACAATTTTTGTACCCAGAAACCCCAGACATTTACATCTATGGGGATACACTGGGTCAAATGTACATGTTTAATAAAACGCAGGTAATTTTTTTTTGTTTGTTTTTTCAGGAGGGGAAATAAATCAGGATTTTCCTTACTCATACATACAGGATCCAGAGTCATTTAATGGCAAGTGCTTTGACACCCACATAGTGCAAGTGACTGAACAGAGTGAAAGCCAGCAATTCTGAGGGTCTGGACTTCAGATCTACAAAAGAATAGAATTAAAAAATAAGTTAACTGAATGCACCCGTCACTGGTTTGGGGCTTTTCAGTATTTCACACTAGAAATGTACATTACACACTTAAAGATCAGCCTCAAATCAATTTAATAAAATGTGAAAGTGCCTTTAGACTTTTCAAACTATAGGTGGTTAAGTTCTGAGCTGTGGAATTACCTTCCATGATTTTTAAGACGTTTTTAACATCTTAAATCATCTTCATTGATCCTAGAAAAGACCTTACGCCTCTCTAAATATCTGCCCCCCAAAAAACAAGCTGGTCGAAAGCAAAAATGCACAAAGCCATTGGCCCCATTTCTAAAGGAAGCACTAAGAACAGAGAGACTATATAAGTAAATAATTTCTTTAAATTGATACAGGTTCTCTATGTCACGACCACTATCTTGGATTACTAGAGTTTAAGAACATTTGCAAATTCTGTTTTCCAAGATTTGTGTTTTTTACTTTTTGCACTTCACTTAGAACAGGCAATGAAAATAGCCTAGTCAATGTCACTTTGTTCTGTACTTGCTTAATGCTGAAGTATTAAACTACAAACACTAAAGAAGATATCACTGGGGAAATATTTATATCCGTAAATACTTTCCTTAGAATTTTCTGAACAATTTTTACTCCCATCAAGTTGTGCAAGTTTCCCCAAAATGCTGGACTTGAACTAACAAAACTGTCTCTTCGGGCCCAGATTTACTAGGTGGACATTGGTTCCTTGAAGAGAAAGCCCCTCCCCAGACGCAAGGAGAATCATACTAGTAAACCCTTCAGGACTCCAAGAATCTTCAATTTGAAGACTGCTGTAATCCAAAAGGTGTCAGCGAGCTTTTAAAGGATAATACGACATGACTTGGTCAATGCAAGCTGTAAATTAAGAGATGAGCACCCAAAACAGACCTCTAGATCTGAACACCCCTATGATTTGGGGAGGCTCAGGCCAATTCTCTGCAGTTCAAGCTCATGACTGTTTACAGGACTGTGGAATTAGGAAGGCCCAAGATGAATCCTAACTGAGTTAGAGGGAATTGACCATGTGCTCTTCCTGCCTGTCTCATGTTTTCTAATCCCCACAAGGCAACAACTCTTATTATTTAAAACAGCAGCACGAAAGGGGGGGGGGGGGAGAGGGTGAAGGTTTGTTGATCAGTGACCAACTTTTATCCTATTTTTATTACTTAAAATGAAAGGGCCTCTCCCTTACCTTTAACCCAGTAGTAGGCCAGAAGACCAGAGACCGTGCGTGGCAGCAGCAGAGGCTACATCGCATCAGAACTGGCGGTCGAAGGTGCTGTTAGGCATTGTCTCAATGCAACGAGGCTGCGGGGGCACCGTTCCTACCCATCATGGCCCGGCCTGGGGCTTAGCCTGCGATAAGGGCCGGGTTCTTTAGATAGGGAGTAATTAACAAGGGGCAGTTCCTCCACCCTCACACGAGATAGAGCTGGAGGGGGTAAATCGGCTCCAAGCACCCCGCCTCCATCTCCAGGAAGGATGGTGGGCCAAGGGCTACTACTGTACAGAGCCTGAGTCCCCTACACTCCATCTCTCAACAGGGAGGGAAGGAGGCGGCTGACGGAGAGCTGCGGAGCCCGGGCCCGCTCTCACCCTTTGCGGAAGTCCCTGAGGGCCTCGGGGTCAGGCCCAGGGATCCCCCCGAAGTGCTGATCTCTCCCGGCCGGGAGGAGCTGTTCTCCAGCGGCATCTCACCTTTTGGAGAGGTCCATGAGGACCCCGGAGAAGAGCTTCTCCCCCAGCCGGAACGAAACCACCAGCGCGTCCTCGATGATGTGGTCCAGGGTGACCCGCACCTCCGAGCCAGGCAGCAGCGGAGCCTCCGCCTCCCCCGCGGCCGGGGCCACCGGGGAGCCGGGGGCTGAGGGCTCCGGCTTTACAGCGGCAGCATCAGCAGCATCCGGCTCCTCCTCCTCCGGCCGGCACGGCTCCTCCCCGGGCTCCGGCTCCACGGGGCCCCCAGCAGCCGGCAGGCAGGGCTGCGGCTCCTCCTCGGGAAGTTCAGGGTGCCCAGCAGGCGGCGGGCAGGGCTGCGGCGCCTCCTCGGGCTCCGGACTGGGCGCTCCTCTAGGTTCGGCCTTGGGCGAACCCAGCTCCGGTTCCTCCGGCTCCGTCCTCTCAGGTTCCGGCTCCTGGGTCCTAGCCGGGCTCCGGGCAAGCTCTACGGGCGGCGGCGGCGGCTCCTCGGCCTCCCCCGGAGCAGACTTTCCCCCGTCGGCCTCGTCCCCATCAGGCACGGCCGACTCCACGGCCTCGCTGACAGCGGGGAGGGGGTCTGCGCCGGCCTCGCTGCCAGGGATGGGCTCCATCTCGGGCTCGGCTTCGCCGGCTCCCCCGTCACCCGGCACCGCTGCAGTCGCCGCCGCCTCCGCAGCCATGGCCGCCATTTTCTCTGCTGCTTCGCCGCCGCCTCCCTCCAGCAGCGGGATCGATAACCGCGGCCTTCTCCGCCCGCCTGGGAGGCAGAGCCCGCCCAGTGCGCTCAGCATTGGCATCTCATTGGAGGCTACGCCACGATTCTAAGCTCCTATTGGAGATTGGGAAAGTCCATCAAGCCGAACGAAAACTTCTCATTGGGCAGCAGAGACTTCATTCATTCAGGGGTCGGGAAGAGGAAGAAGGGGCGGAGTTTAATACCTCTAAAGATCAAAGGGGCTTACTCATGAGGCAGTTGTCCCTTCCTATTGGCGCAGGGAAGACTCTCCTCCCCCTTCAGCCCTCTGAGAGGCTGTTAATTGGTGCAGAGTTACATCCATCAAACTGAGATGGAGCGCCTTAGGCCTGGGGTTCAGTGTAAAGGGAGATTCCTGTTTGAGTGGCAGGGGAGGCAAGGGCACAGAGGTGGGAGGTTAAGTCACTTGTAATGAGAGGGTAGTATCCTCATATTCAGGACTAGGAGCTTATTGGGACAGAGACTGTGTCTTCTTGTCCATACAGCACCTAGCACCTTGGTGTCCTCATTCCATCTCAGGTGTTGCTCCAGCACAAATAATATAATGATCTTACCAACTCTAGTTTCAAGGCACCCACACTGGGACGGTGAGCAGGACCCATTGCAAAAGGGACCAGAGATGGAGAGAAATGGGAAAAGAGAAGGAAAAAATATGGAAAGTCAAAAAAGGGTGACCAAATAGAAAAGAACAAATGTCTGGAAGAAAGAAGATTGATTTTAAGGGGAAGAGGGAGTGAACTATAACATTTTCTAAAAGGTGAAAAATTAGACACTAAAAGAGATCAAAGAAAAAACTCGGTATCAAAGGAGAAGTGGAGAATTGGGAGAAAAGGGAGAAAAAAGCAAATAACGCTTGTATATTTTACAGTTTGGCTCATATGATACTTTGAATCAACACTAGCCTTTTCTTCCCAAAAACTATGAAAATTTTGCCAGTTTTGGTCATTCCTCGCCAGATTCAAACCCTTTGGGATGCTATAAATCGGCCACCATTGTATATTTTGGAAAGTTGACATGGATGAAGTAGAAGAGATAGATGGACAGTTAAAGGGCAGAAGGAGAAGATCTGTGAAAGAAAGACAGAAAGCAAGGGGACGAGCTAGACCAGCGAGATGCTGAGCATGAATGCAATTTGTAGGCCTTAATCCTCCCCAATGCAATTATAGGGGATAAATTATTGGCAGAGAGTGAAATCTGTGGAAAAGAAATGACCTGAATCTCTAATGTTTTGAGTTTTTTTTTAAATATATAGTTTTAATGATTTATAGTTGTCTTTTCTGAAGGATTCTAAAGTGATTTATAGCATCACTGAAATGTAGCCACCTCTCTGTTGGAAGGCAGTAATTAGGCAGGCAACTGACATAAAGCAATGACGGTGAGGGAGTAGTGAAATTTTGGCAAAGGATACTGGAGCAAATCCCTTCGCAGTTTCAAAGCCTAGTTGTATACACTGCCTTTAGTCTTTCCACACTGGGAAAATTGAGTGTCATGCAGTTATAGCAGTACCGTAATGCAAGTAATAATAATAATAATCTTTCTTATAAAACCTTATAAACCAAGAACTGGGTTTGAAGCCTCCCATCACAGCAGAAGGGGCTGGAGAGGTCTGTATGTAAACAGAACCTGATCCTGCAAATGCCAATCATAATGCATATTACCACATACATAGTCCTGTTGTAGTCCCAAGGACCAGGGGCCTGATTCACCATCCCAGTGCTATCCATCATGTGTAGTGACTTGCACAAATGCAAGGAAGGCATAAAACACCATTCTGATTTGATAATGCTTTACCCTCACTTTGCACTGGTGTAACTGACTGCACAAGCTGCAGGACAACAGTGAATTAGGTCCTAGTGCTTGCAGCATCAGCCTCATATAGTTTGTAAAGGGTTTATGTGTACATACATTTCTAGAGACAGAAAATGCCTTAGAAATGTAGCTCCTGAGTTAAATGAAATTTTAAAATATAAAATAGTTGAATAGCTCAGTATTATACAATCTACCATGTTCTCAAGCAATTTACTGTTTGAAGGGATGTGTGGTTGGAATAAAATATGTGTTTGTGAGGAGGTTAGTACTACAGAGTAGCATATTGAATTGTAGTGTTTATTCTCCATCATGCATGGATCTTTGTCAGTCTCTGTCAGGGAGAAACAGCAGATGGACTCATGGCTGTATGATTTGTGGCTAAAAACAAAACCAAGCCGATCTGGGGGTTTTCCAGAACTATCCAACATTAATATTAATGCCTAAACCATCTCTAAACATTTTGTTGGGTCATGTTTTTAAAGGCCTGCATACTGTTTCCTGAGGCCATCATGCTTTGAAAGAGGGGCAACCATCTAGGAGCCCCCAGGGCTGAATATGTCTGTTTCCAGTATTCTACAGAATAATGAGATTTGTCTTGCTGCTGAGTTACTAATACCTTAACTCCAAAACCTGCCCCTCTGCAATGATTTCAATTTCACTTCAGAGGTAAGATCTCAGTTTTGCATTTCAGAATTGTTCTGTATATTCTGGTATGTGTACTGGGGACAAAATAACACTGGCCCCAAAAGGTTTTCAAAGGCTATGAATGATTCAGAAATATTTTTCATTTCAGAGGGACGCAGGAGGGGACAGTAAGGAGAATTAGGTCTCTGCTCTTCCTTCCTATGTTATTGCAACTCCCCAGAATTGTGACAACAGATGAGAGACTCCTAGAAAACTGAGATTCCCTTCCCCAAAATCAGGAATTTACCACCTTATTCAATTAGGCAACAGTAGCTTGGCAAGCTATTACTCCCCAGTGAAAGCAGCGCAAAAATAAGTTCCAGAAGCCTGTGATAGGAATTGTGAGAGATACCCAGGGAGTAGGGCAATGGCAAAGCTGTAGAACAGCACTCCTGCAGACGAGGCCAAAACTGTCAAGGGTTTTATCTCAAAACAGCATGGTTAGTGTGGATACACTGTACCATTGGTGCTTAGAACAGTGATATCCCATCAGTTCAGTTAGCCACAGTTCATTTCTGTAGTGTAACCAGGGCCTAGTAGAGCAGAATGGCGGTAATTTCTAGCCTACAAGAAGTCACCAATCAATACAAAGAGCCTACTCAGTCATTGAACTAATGGGACATTGAGATCCAGTAGCTCAGCCCAGCAGGCTCTTTGTTATGTTAAATTCAGACTTCCAAAGGATGGGAGTAACATGGAAGAATTCCTCTTCCAAAACTGCAGTGTTGCTTTCTGAAATCACCCTGCTTTGCCAGAAGTGTTGCTTATGTCATACAGCAAGCATTAAAATGCTAAAATTGTCATCATTTATACCTAATAGAGTTTCCAGCAGTCCTGAGAATGAATGTAAAAGGATTTTTTACAGTTTCATTTACATTTCAAATGCCAAGTGTTTGTGAAAAGATGGAAACAAATGTGTATGCCACTCTGATCTAACGACAGGTTTCAGAGTAGCAGCCATGTTAGTCTGTATTCGCAAAAAGAAAAGGAGTACTTGTGGCACCTTACAGCTGTAGCTCACGAGAGCTTATGCCCAAATAAATTTGTTAGTCTCTAAGGTGACACAAGTACTCCTGTTCTTTTTCTGATCTAATGGCAGATGCAGAAATACAGTAGCATAGGCTATCCCTGTCTTCAGAGATAGGTTATGCCAAAGGCTAGGTGGTTAGAAGAGACTTACTTATTATGCAAAAACTTGCTTGTTTTACTGTTTTTGTCCCCTCGGGTGCTCCCTTGACCATTGTCTCCCTGTTTCATCCTGCTCTTGCATCCTGTCATAAACCTAGCCTGTAAATTCTCTCAAGCTAGGATTGTCTTTTTTTGTTACCTGTGCCTAGCACAGTGGGGCCCTGTTCTGTTCTTGGAGACGCTAGGCATTGCTATCATGCAAGTAATAATGAGTGGTGAAAATGTAAGAAAGAGCTTGATGAATCTGAGGGAAGGGAACTGGTTAGTTTTTGTGGGGAGAGGATCGAACTAGTGAATTTGGGAATTCCATTGCTGCAGATCCATCCACTATGTCTTACACATTGCTGAGAGTCACAATCCTGCGTAACAGGAGACATATTCATGGCCCTGCATGCTTGCATCACAGTGGATTTTCCAATTCCAAAATGACTTCCCGCTGACCATTAGCAATCTGGCCTTGCAAGTTTACACAGTGCAATCACCATTTGCTTCTTCACCGTCAGTGCAGCTCTCAGTGCAATTGAAGGCTAGGGTGAGACTTGGCACACAGATCCAGGAATGTGGCCATGTGCATCCAAAAGTTGTGCAGCCACAGCTCGTCATTTCAAGCCTGCATTACAATGCAGTCCCACCAGTTAGTGTTTGTTTCTCAGGCCCAGAAGCTGCACTCCACCATCTGCAGCTGCTCTGTGAATGCCACCAGCTACCTTAAATTCGTTCATGCTATGTCCCACAGCAATCAGTCCTCGAAGAAACTTTCATATTCCCCGCTGATTTGGTTCTTCTTATGACTCTGCAAATTTCCTGGAGGATCGTGCTTGCAATGCTTATGACAAAAAGCTTCATGCATCTGTTACAGATGGTAGACAGTGAGGAGGGCCGTGGGTTCATGGGATGTTTTACGAAGGCATTCAAATTATGGAATATAGATGACATTGTGGGATGGAGACAGTTGCATGATGGGAAGTTGACCCTTTGCTCCCAGTAATCCTTGTGTAACTTGTTTCTGCCCCACTATGCACTGCCAAAACTTCTCAAAAGACAGTGAGCTGGATGCTAGCACATTGTACACTGGGATACCTACCCGTGGGGCACTGCACCATGCATCGATATAAGCACTCCTGGAGAGTATGTGCAGTGCTGACACAAGGAGAGAAGACTGCATGTACACAAGCGATATACTAGTTGGGGCGGCTGCGTGAACCACAGTTTTCAGCGTAGACATGCCATGAGTGAGCGAACATCAGTGAAGTGTGATTGTGAGAAACAGATACCTCTGTGTGTGTGTGAGAGAGAGTTGGTTGTGTGTACATGCCTAGGACTGTGAGAGTGAATGAGTTAATGGGGCGTGAATGTTTGCATGTGCATGAGTGTGAGTTTGTGTTCAGATGTACTTGCACAGTAGCAACACTGGCACAGAAGCTTTTCATGACAATAAAGTATTACTGTATTGAACTGTGTGTGAAAAAGAAAGTCTAGGAGTGTGCGTGTGAGAGAGAGAGAGAGAAAGAGAGAGTGAGTGGCTGTCTGGGCGTTGTGCATATGTAGGTGCACTTAGGGCTTATCTAGACTAAGGAAATTTGTAGTGGTGTAATCACATAATTACACTGATGTAAACCACTCATGTAGTCCCATTGTCCTGGGGTAAAACAGGGTGTGAACTGGTGCAACTTACCCCAGTAATACACCAGGGTAAGTTGCACTGATGCAGCATATCTACACATGGCAGTGTCACTGGGAAAAACACATCAGTGCAAATAAGACCAATATAGACAGGCCTGAGGTATATGTATGGTTTTATAGGGGGTATTTATGACATGAGGTGGGGCAAATGGAGGGACTATGTGCTAGTGTCATGGCAAGGGTAGGTTAATAGATATTTTTTCTATGGCCTTATCTAGACTAAAGCTGCATCTACACTGGGGGTTTTGCTGGCATAGCTACATCAGATAGGGGGTGTGCTTTTTTCACATCCTTGACTGACACAGGTATGCTTACAAAACTTGGTAGTATAGGCCTGGGCTACACTAGAAAAGTTTTGCTAGCATAGCTATACTAGTATAGTTGTACCAGCAAACCCTCCTAGTGTAGATGCAGTTTAGGATGTAAAGGTGTGATGTTGGAAAATGATAGCTACCTCTCTTAGGCTAGGTCTACACTGCGCACCTTACAGTGGCGTGGCTGTGCCGCAGCACCCGTGCTGTTGTAAGGTGCACAGTGTAGTCACTCTTTGTCACCAGGAGAGAACTGTCCCAGCAACAAAATAAAACCACCCTGAACGAGAGGCGGTAGATTCGTCGACAGGAGAGTGGCTCCCATGGACGAAGCGCTGTCCACGCTGGCGCTTTTCGTCGTCAAAACTTTTGTCATTCGGGGTTTGTTTTTTTTCACACCTGAGTGACAGAAGTTTTAATGACAAAAGTGCAGTGTAGACAAAGCTTATGGCTCCCACAGCATATGTTAGCTAACCCATTCTAACCTGGGCTGATATCTTTTTTTGATAAGTCTGGAAGGCTTTCCTATTTACAAAAAGAACGAGGAGTACTTGTGGCACCTTAGAGACTAACACATTTATTTGGGCATAAGCTTTCGGGCATAAAACCCACAGCCTTTGCTAATACAGACTAACAGGGCTACCACTCTGAAACCTATTTACAAAAGGCACCTTTTAACCAATATAAAATCAGATCAGATGCCGAAGGAATTACAAATGGTTAGGTAAATTGCAAATAGCATACATGGCTAAAACTAAAGCAGAAACAGAAAATGAAGATTGGGTTTTAGTTGCATTCAGCAGAGCTAAACTGCTTCAGGCACAGTTTAGATGAGAAGGTTTGGATGAGAAGCAGTGCTCTGAAAAAGAGTTATTCGCTTTAATTTAAAATCATTGGTTTTAAACATTGTCATGATTTATTACAGAATATTGGCTGGGGTGAAAAAATAATCAGTCATTTTCCCTTGTGATCAGCAAATGATATTCCTGGTCATAAGAATGCAGAGCTCATTTTTGTTAGATTTGTGAATGATTCTTAAAGGATTTGTAAAATCCCAACATATACACACATGCCCCAGAAGTCTCTATTTGAATCTGAAAAGTTAATTATATGCTAAATTTCTTGTGAACATGTGAGAAGTTAAGGATTGGGGTTTCATCTAATGTCCTTAGAGGGAATTGATTTAAATCCATTATTCACTCCATCCAAAGCTGTAACCACAGACCAGATTGATATATTGGTGCCACAAGTACTCCTTTTCTTTCTGCAGATTGATATAAAAATTTACAAATGTCAGTGAGCGCCTGGGGCCAAATTCTGCTATTAAATCTATTCTGGCATGTCCCTTGCTTATTTATAAGTTAAACTGCTGAGGGTTGGAATCTGCTTCCTGTTTGATCTTGCAATCTGTGTGATTTCATCTGTCTTCTAAAATTCATGCATCTTGAGATAACCAGGCTACCCACATTAATGGAAATGAATCTCTGCACAGCAGTGCATTTAAACAAACAAACCAAAAAAATCCAGGTTACTAAAATGCCAATTTTTTTTCATTTTCTGTAGTCACATTCTTCTAATTTTGGATGCATAAGCTACAACTGACTTTTTATTTAAAAAAAAATTTTATTCTTTTAATATCTTAATACAGAGGAAACTAAATCCAAGATGCACAAATATAACTTGGGTCTAAAGCAGTGGTGGGCAAGCTGCGGCCCGCGGGCCATACATGGCCTGTCAGGGTAAGCTGCTGGCGGGCTGCCAGACTGTTTGTTTACATTTGCACGGCCACCCACAGTTCCCAGTGGCTGTGGTTCGCTGTTCCCGGCCAATGGGAGCTGCAGGAAGATTATTACCTGTTTTCAAGAGAGCCCACCATGTGGTACATACTGTATAAACATAAAAGGCATAGTCCCTGCCCCAAAGATCCTTTCATCAAATATACCAAATACGTAAATGTCAAGTTTACCTTCTTTGTAATGTTGCGGAGTAGCAGCCGTGTTAGTCTGTATTCGCAAAAAGAAAAGGAGTACTAGTGGCACCTTAGAGGCTAACCAATTTATTTGAGCATAAGCTTTCGTGAGCTACAGCTCACTTCAAGTAGCTCACGAAAGCCTATGCTCAAATAAATTGGTTAGTCTCTAAGGTGCCACTAGTACTCCTTTTCTTTTTCCTTCTTTGTAATATAACTTCATATTCTGTAGTCCCCAGATACATTAGTCCATTTTGTTGGGGAGGAAGCAGTAAAAAACCTCTACTCAGGTATGTCACCAAAACACTTGAACAAAGAGAACAAAGGTTTATGGATAAAATTTTCTAATGTGCCTAAGTGACACAGAAACCTAGGTTGGATTTTCAAGTGACTTAGGCACATAGAGCATAATCTGCTAAGCACTTTTGAAAATCCCACTAGGGGCCTGTCTGCATCTTTAGGCAGTTTTAGTTAATTCTGTGTTCTGAAACAATGGGCTATTTCTGTTGCATATTCCAAGCTTTGAATAGTACAGAATTGTAGCTTTTGTGTTTTCGTTTTGGAAGGCTCCTGACCTCCACTAGCTCTATCCTGTGGGACCATCTCACTTAGTTTAAGATTTGGGGAAATTAAAATTTTGTTTTCTTTTCTTCTTCCCTCCCCCATCTCCCTGCAACTGCTTCTAAAATCTCACTCTCCTTCTGTGATCTGAAATTGGAGCAATGATAGTATGGCCTATTTTGTTCATTGTGGACTATTCTTTGGCCAGAATCCTATAGTGTTTAGCATATATAAGGTCACATTGCACTTGCAGATCTAATATTGAGGGAATCATTTGCTCCAAGATAACAAAGGGATCTGGATTTTCCTTTAGGAATGCCAGGGCTTTGCCTATTTTGGGCTTGGATTTGGTTTTCTGTAAATTCTATCTGTGCTGTCTTTTATAAATGCTGATTTTAATTCTTTCACTGACTGTTTCCTTATGTTCCTTTCCACCATATCCAGCTGCTGCTAGATCTTGGACATAAATCCATTCACAATCATTTATTTTTGTCAGTACGGTCTTAAGTTTGACTTTCAGGAGGACATTTTTGTATGAAATCCATCTGTTTTGGCAGAGTAATTCTGAAAGTTCTTGGATGAAGCTTTCTAGGTTGAGCAGGGAAGAGAAAAGCAAAATGGCTCCTGTAATGAGCATTCCAATGTTAGAGTTTTAAGTCCAAAGAAACCCTTTGGACCTACTTGTCCTTGGCTTTGGGCATGACTTCTTATTCTGGGACCCAGCTGTGACTGTGACTCACAAAGTTGCTGCAAAGCATCCATCCTTAATCTAATGAAGGTTATATCAGGCTTTTTTCCCTTGTGTTTACTCGGGAACTAACTAGGAACATTTCTTTCTTCATGGTTGCTAGACTCCAGTTCACTCCCTCCTCCCAATTGACTTCTTATGGTGTTACATCTTTGAGACTGTACTGATGATTAGTTACTTAAGAACTGTCTGGCTACATGTGTTTCTAAAGTCTCTGAGCCTTTACTCCTGTAATTTTAAATTGGGGATAAAACTGTGTCTTGTGTTGAGGTAGAAACTTGTCATTTCCTATTTACATTTCTTTGTTTTAAAATTTATGGTACAGCATATAGCTAGCAGCAGTTACTGCTTGGGCTGTGGTCTTGCCAAGTTAAGCAGGATTGGGCCTTATCTGTATTTGAATGGAAGATCTCTAAGGGGAAGAGCCAAGGTGCTGCACTGGATGATTTAGTGACAGTCTTCCCTCGGAGTCAGTATTACATGAATGCATTGTATTAGGGCTCGTCTACACGAGGAAATGGATTGGAATAGTTATTGCAGATTATAGCTATTTCAATCAATTTCCCCACATAAACAAGCCCTTAGTAAGCACTGTGCTGTTGGAGGTGATGTAAAACAAAGGCTTTAAAGCTCTTTCACAAGAATAGGCATGTTTAACCCTGATGTTCTTTTGGGGTAAATGTATTCTGCCTACCTACATTTTCCCTGTAGTTCAGCTAAATACTATAGTCCAGATACTGAACTGCAGTTGAGCTGTACTCAGCAGCACAGCTCAGGAATGGGACAAAGATGGATTTAGTCTGTCTGCAAGATTAGTCCTGGGGGGAGGCTACACTGGCTGTCCATGGTTCTAAGGAGCCATTCTGGCAACTGGGAATCACTAGGGCTTGAGGACCACCTGACTAAGCTCCCTTTTACCTCATCCAACCCCTGCATCAGGAGCTGAGAGGGAGTTGGCATTGGAACCACTACAATACTTGTGGGCCACCCAGAGATTCCCCTACACATGTGTCAGGATCTGCCAGTTTTAATGTTGCTTTACGCTGCCGGAGCACTGTAAAACAGCCTACTAGGAGCAGAGAATCTAGCCCTTTATTCTTCCTCTGCTAAACTGTTGTGTAGTGTTACTCTGCACTGTTGAATAACTTCTGTGTTCCATTCAAGACACATCTGCATTTTGTATATTGTGTAATTTGTATAAAACACTGGTATTCTTTGGGGTGAAAGGTGCTATGATATAGCTGTGGTGCTAATGACAGCTACAGTTAAGGTTGCCTGAAGATGTACTCTCTAATCTCCAGTTTTGAGTTTCTCATAACTTTGTGAAACTTCCATTTGTTGGACAGAAGGTCTCCAGGCCTGGTGTCTGCCTGAAGAGAAAGTAAAGAGAACAAGAAAGATGTATTGTTAAGTGCTCAAAAGTCAGGCCATATGCAGCCTGAAGTCTGCCCCCAGTAGGTATGCAAAATAAATATACAGCTTTAGTTAAATGGTCACATTCTATATTTCAAGTAATACAACATATCAGACAATTCTTTTTGCAGCCTTTTGTATCCTGTAAAAAGCTTGCCTCATTCATTGTGAATACTGTACGGCAAAGGCTCAGTATGCACTGCATATCTTGTATGTAAATCATTGTCATAATCTCTTTTGTTTGACATATATACTGTACTAGAAAATGCTATGTGTGTATCTTAAGGCTATAGGAAAATGTGTGATATTATTGTACTTGAAAAATAGTATGTTATCAGGTATTTAAAGACTATCAAAATGCACACATGCAGAGGGAAAGAGTTCTGATTGTACATGCAACCTTAACTTTGGCACTGTCTGAGTGCTTAATCTTGTGGCTTTAATGTTCTCTTATTAACTTAGCTTTTTAATGAATAGAATAAATATAATAATTACAACTTGGAATACATTATCTTGCTCTATTAATTTCATATTTTTCTTAATTACCTTAATTGTTTAAGAACACAATATGTGAGAGCACACCTTGTTTGTAGAGAATAATGCAATAAATAGCTGTCAGGTATATTATATCACTAGAGTATATTTATTTTGCGTTCCAAAGACATTATTAGAATCCAAGAAACCATAATATTTATGCGTGATCTTGCATTTTCTTGTAGGAGATATATTGTCTGCAAAGAATTACTGAGGATGTGTGGATATACCAAATCTTTGATTTCTTGTAGTTCTTGAAAATTGCTTTTTACATTTCTCTCTCAAAACATACTAAGCCTGATTTTCAGGTGTGCTGAACAACCACAACTACAGTTTAAGTAAATGGGAGCTGCAAGTGCTCACGGAGCACCTCTGTAAGTCAGGCTCATAACGTGCTGGCCCTCAACTGTTTTCTGGCAGGAGAAATAGCACTGAATGTCTTGCTAACTAAAAACACCATTATCCAAATGATAATCACTGTTTGGCTGAAACACTAGACTCCCAAAAGCCAGCATTAAACCTTGTTACGTGACCGAAAATCCTGCATAAGGTAATATTAATCTTATTTACAACATCTGACAGTTATTGTAGCTATTGTTTAGAGAGCTTGGTAAAATAATTTGGTATATGATCAGCTGTTCCCAACATAAATTACTCATCAGATAATGCTATTCACAGTTACTAAAATAGTCGATGCTGCTGCAGGTAAATAAATGAATAGGAAGCTCACTGTGTGAATTGTCACCCTCATCTATGTTTGTAATGGCGGGCTTACCAAAAATCAGACATTCAGTAAGCTCTTGTGCCAGGTATAGACCTTTAGGAAAATTTACAAGTATGCAAGTGGTTCCTCAGAAGGGCAGTATAGGTCCTTTTGGGTTTAGTACTTTTGAACTATAATACTTTGTACTGGTGTCTGTAATGTGCTGGGTGGGGGGTAGTTCTGGTGGCTCATGTGAGCACCTTGAAAAATATTCTGGATCACCAAATTGAAAAGAAGGTCTGATAATTTCCTTGCACTAGAAGGGCCCATCCCTTCTCTGGACTTTGCTAATACATCTCGGTGGGCTTGTAAAACTACTCCTGGAAAGCATTTTTTAAAAAAAACTTTGGAACAGACCAGGCTTCACCAAATGGCGGGTACTATTAAAACATTTCCTAGGGAGGGATAGACTCATGCCACCCCTACAATTTCTTCATCCCCACACCCTACATCAAATGGTTGTGCAAACTGGACTCTTTTATAATCAATATACTATTTAAATGTTTCAGGAGCTATACATAAATGTTCCCATCAAAGTGCTGCCTCCTGTTTGTTTGGCAAGTGGCATTGCCTCCTTCCTTAGCTCAAGTTAAAAGAAAGCATTTTTGTTTATGAGATAACAAATGAATAGATCCCTATTCCCTCATCTTTCCTTTCTGTAAGCACATGCATCCTTGGTGCACAGTTAGGGGACATTTTTGTGGGAGCTCTTTCTTAAAACATTGGGATCACAACATAAACATATGGATCACTTTTCAAGCAATATTAAAACAAACATATATGAGTGAAACCTCACTACATTACTGTGGGATAATATTCCTATAACAGTGTCTTTATTTGGAGTTCTGGGTGCTCAGCACTTTTGAAGATCAAGCTTCAAGTTGGTCACTGAAAATCTTTGGCACCCAGAATTCTGGCCACTTTGAAAATCTGGGGCTAGTGACTTGCTCAAAGTCATACAGCAAATTGTTGACAGAGTTGTAAACAACATCCAGTACTTCTGAGTCCCGGGACCAGCTTCTCAGCTGGTGTCAATCAGAGTAGCTCTATGAAAGTTAATTGAGCTATGTGGATTTACACCAGGGGAGCAGCTGAGCCCCAGTTCCTTTCTCAGACCACTATCTTTAATTCCCTTATTTCTGTACCTGTACCTGTACCTCATTGTAGCAGGGTTAGCACCCGCTCCAGCCCTGAAGAGGTTGGAAAAGTCCTCTAGGGGGCTGGGGCTGGGGAAGGGAGTAAAACCCTGGCTGACTGGGGAAAGTGGCAGCAGCTGGGGGCCATGCCCCAATCAGGGCCCAGCTGGCTCTATAAAGGCTTTGAGCCAGCAGCTCCAGGAGAGTTTCCCTCTGCTTGTAGAGGGAGAAGGGCTTAGCTGCAAAGTGCTGAGCAAGACACCCAGACTGGAGCAGGGCTGGGGAAGGGCCAGAGGAGCTGTGAGCTCTGGCCTGGAAAGCCCCAGGCTACAGGTCTGGGAAGGCCTATTAGGTACAGGGGCTGCAGAGGCAGCAGGTCCAAACCCCCTTACCTGTGATGAGTGGCTTATACTGCAGTCTGCCCTAGGGAACGGGGGCTAGTTGGTGACTGGCAGTAGCCTAAGACTGAGGTGAGGTGGGAATAGTGGGTGGTGGTTTCCCTGGGAGGGGGAGACCCAGAACTGTGGGGGTACTGCCAGGGGGCAGTGCCCAAGACAAGGGCACCGGGGTCCAGGAGGGACATGGGGGCCAGGGGCAGTGAGACACCAGCCTCAAGGAGGTGCTCTGGAGGCTGGATGCTAATTCCCTGATGATGACCAGCAGGAGGTGCTGCCGAGTGAGTTGGCGCCCTGTGACCCACATTAATAGCTGTTATTGATCCAGTCTAGTGTTTTGTTCTGTCTTGTTCCTTTTGTCATAAATATTTGTCTTAGTCATCTGAATTATATTCAAGATGGGCATTAAACAAGCTCATCTTATTTCTAAATAAATCAAATTGACCAAGGTCTCTCAAGTATATTTTGTTCTGTTGCATAATTCTTGAAGTCATTTATTCACACTGTCCTTTTTAAATAATTCTTTTTAATTTTTAGTGGAGTTAGTAATTATCTGTCTCCCTATAAATATTGCATTGAGCTGGCATTTAAATTGCTCATTACAATCACTGAATCTTAAAGTGCTTTGCAAAGCAATAATTTATATACTCCACATTAGCTAAATGCCTGCTCCACACCAACTTTATAAGAGGAGAAAGGGGAGAGAGGAGGCATTGTTTAAATTAATACCTTGTTCTGGGTCTCCTAGCATGCCCTGTATTTACCCTGGAAGTGAAATGTGTTCACATTGGCATTCAGTTAATGGCGGTAAGACTGATGCAGAAATACTCTTGAGCTGGAATCAGAAGAATGTCAATGAGAGGAAAATTGTACATAGCTACATACTTTCCAGCAATGGAACAGATCAATCTATTGATCTTTCTAATCTAGACAAGGACAAAGACTGTAAATTCCATGGGGCAGAGGCTCCTTAGCTGGGTCCTGTACAGTGCCAAATACATTGTTGGCACTTAAGTAATAATGAGTAATTTTAAAAATATTTTGGGCGAGTAGCATATGGCTCGAGGGACTGGTAACTGAACAAAGGCTTTAATCTCTAGGTCACAGGTTAGAATTCAGCCTAGTACTGTAGTGACCAAAAACTGTTAACAGTTACTGGTTTATGGGAAATGTGTCAATGTTTTCAATCCATTCCCTAATGGATAGATGTCCACATCACCAAAACCTCACTCTTGAGGGCACCACTGACCCACTTGTTGGTAGTTTCAGCAAAAAATAAGTCAAAGATTACCTGGACATGATACAAGTAGGTACATCCCCTGACAGGGAGGGGGCACATTAGCACTGTCAAGGAAACTTGCATTGCTAATTTCTGTGATTTCCTTCTTTTGTGGTTACAGAGGCGCTCACTCTAGGGCACAGAATCTGGGACAGTTCACCAGAACCAAATTCACAAAAAAGAAAACTTTAGTGACGTGTGTGCACTTCAGGATGATGTTACTGCCCAGCTGTGAGCGGATGTATCGATGTACACTGTGCTAATGGCTGTGCTCTCTGAGCCTTCGTGCTGCAACGTCATTCCTGAGAGTGTTACTTCCAAAAAGTGAGTGATCTGGGAACTATGTTGCTGAATCAGCCAAGCTGCTGCAGCAGCCTTTTCAGAACTAACCTGCTTTAAGTAGTGCTTCTAAAGTGAAAAGGATAAGCAATGCCAAAGGCAGGAGTGGCATTTGTGGTAAAAGAGCCTCTTTGGGTCTCTGAATGTTTCCCTGTTTTGACTTACCTGTTCGCCCTATAGCAAGTGGCATATTAACTGCTTAATATCGTGGATCTACATTCTGTGCTTTAATGAAATGAGAGGCCAAGAACCACTGATGTTGCACTACTGTCTTTTATTTATTAAAATGCTTTGTGTGTAGGTCAACTTTCATTACATACAGTTTTGCGTGTGTGTGAGAATGAATTTTAGTGTTCCAGGACAGAACTGTATCAGGCTTAAGGTCTTTATTTTGCATAGATACAGTATGGTGCAAATAGGCAGCAACAGTGCAAGCTTCCCAGCAATGCGTTGTACTTCAAACCTGAGCTGGAGGGACTGCCCTGCAAATAAATTTGAAACTCATTTCACATAAAAAGAAAAGGAGTACTTGTGGCGCCTTGATGCATCCGATGAAGTGAGCTGTAGCTCACGAAAGCTTATGCTCAAATAAATTGGTTAGTCTCTAAGGTGCCACAAGTACTCCTTTTCTTTTTGCGAATACAGACTAACACGGCTGTTACTCTGAAACCTGTCATTTCACGTAGGCTGCCAAGCACCCATCAGATGGGGGGGGGGCTTCATTCAAACGTAGATTGCAAGCTCTTGGGGCAGCGATGGTCTCTCATTCATTATGCATCTGTACAAAGCGGAGAACAATGGGGAATCAAGCTTGGTTGCGGCCTGTAGGCGCTATAAAAATGTGCTTTGAAAAAAGGTTCTGCAGCTTTCATTGTAGCCCTTGTAAGTTTGTTTGTACCATCTACTGAAGTGTTCTTGGCTTAGCGTTTCTTAGAAAAGCCCTCTCAGCAAATTACACAAGCTCCCTGTATCCTGTGAGCAGCAGAGCATCAGGGGAGCTATGTATTTCTGTCTCCAGTTGTGGAAGCACAACACTATAACCTAGAGGTTGTAGTCTACATCTGCAGTCTCACTTTTTTAATACTGAGATGAACAGAGCCTGAACCTTTGGCTGTGAGCAGGTCTACAGTACTGCTTTATGCAGATAGAACTTACGTTGCTCAGGAGTGTGAAAAAGCCATCCCTCTGAGCTGCGCAAGTTACACCGACCTAAGCACCAGTTTGGACAGTGCCATGTCGGCGTGGTGGGAGACACTCTTCCATGTCCCACTGACCTAGCTACTGCCTCTTGCGTAGGTAGAGTAGTTATGCCAATGGGAGAGCTTTCTCCCTTCGGCATAGTGTCTTCACCAGATGCGCTACAGCTTCTAGCGTAGACTAGCCCTGTGTCTTCGCTGCAAAAGAAGGTGTGTGTTTTACACTGAGATAACTAATCGGAGAGCTATCAGTGTAAAATCCTAGTGGAGCCAAGACACTATAACCTGATGTAGCTAGTGGATGTTAATCCCAGGTGGGGCGGGTACAGTGTTGACCATGACTAACTACATCGGGGGGGAAAACAGTGTTTTGTCTCCACTAGGATTTTACACCGAGATAGCTATTTTGAGATAAAAACACTCCTCTTTGCAGTGAATACATAGCTGTAGAGACCACATTTAAGATGGTTAAAAATATCAAATGTAATAAAATCATGAGTAACCAAATGAAAACATTGTACTTCGCTAACTGGAACTTGTTGTCAGAGCACAGGAAGGAACCCAGCTCTGACACTGGCTTTCTCTGTGACCTTTGTCATGTTATTTAATAGCTGTCTCCATTCCCCCGTTAGTGAAACAAGGACACACAGTCACGCTTCCTTCCCCAACAGAAGTGTTATGAGGGTTAATTTTATAGTTAATGTTTGCAAAGCAGCTTGAAAATGAAAAGCATTAAGCATTATCATTAGCAAAGATCCAGTAACTGGGTAATTGGTCTTTTAGGTGCATCTAGTTCTATAAATTGCAAATTAATTTCTCTTTAAGCTTCTCTTTAAACACTCAGCTTGCTTGCTAATTTCAATATGTACAAGATTCGCGGAAGTAAATGAATTCTCTCTGGCTATCTTAGCCATATCAGCCAAACTTTGTAGCCCTACAGTTTAGATGTTACACAGGGTCAAATCAGAGAAGCAGGCACCGCAGCAAGCTTTCAAAAAAAATAACATGAATTTTGCCATAATATTTGCCTTTACCAACAGATTTTTCAAGAGCATTTTTACAGTGAGTCAGTTCTGTGTTCATTTTGACTCTGATATGCATTCTAATTTGTGTGAATATCAAACATTGTCTATGGCATTTACATACTGTCCTGGCATTTTTCAGTTGGTATGTTTTGTATCTGGATCTTCTTAGTTCACAACCCAGAAATCCATTTTTAGTTTTTTGTAAGTCATGCAAACAGATGTGGATGAACTAAGGCCTTGTCTACACTGGCAAGTTTCTGCGCAGTAAAGCAGCTTTCTGCAGTGTAACTCTCGGTGTACACACTGCCAAGCCCCTCAGTGAGCAGAAACTGCGCAGTTGCAGTGCTGTAAAAAAACCACCTTGACGAGAGCTGTACAGCTTTCTGTGCCAGGAGTACAGAATCGCAGTGCCAGTCTAGACACCCTGGTCAATTACAGTGCTGCAATTGGCCTCCAGGAGGTGTCCCACAATGCCTGTTCTTGCCTCTCCGGTCATCAGTTTGAACTCTACTGCCCTGCCCTCAGGTGACCAACCATCATCCCCATCCCATAAATTCCTTTGGAATTTTTAAAGTCCCCTTCCTGTTTGCTCAGTGATACGTGCAGTGGTCTCAACATATATTTCCAGATCGTGCCTGCTCCACGCACCAGGTGATTTTCCCCCCCCCCCACACACACACACTTTGAGCAATGCCGAGCTGCTGGACCTCATCAGCATTTGGGGAGAAGAGGCTGTGTAGTCCCAGCTGCACTCCAGCCATAGGAATTATGATACCTATGGACAGATTTCATGATGCATGACAGAAAGGGGTCATGACCAGGACACACTGCAATACAGGGTCAGAGTGAAGGAGCTGCAGAACACCTACCACAAGGCATAGGAGGCAAACCGCTGCTCCGCTGTGACCACAAGCTGCTGGTTTTACAAAGAACTGACACGATACTTGGTGGCGATCCCACTTCCACTGCAAAGGCCACTGTGGATACTTCGGTGACTCGCGTACCAGTTGAGAGTGGATGGAGCCAGGAGGAGGAAATCTTGGACGGGGATGGGGACCCAGAGGCACAGGATGACTCAAAGGTCAGAGATGCATGCAGCCAGGAGATCTTTTCTACGCCGGAGGAGGCTAGCCAGTCACAGCTGTCAGAGCTTGGCAAAGTGCAAACAGGAGAGGAGGCCCCTGGTAAGTGGATTTGATTATGGGAATCGCTAAAGCAAGTTGTTGTGGGCAGGAGCGTTGCAGAAAGCAGGCTTTTGTATGATGTGCGTACCACAGCATGCTTAGTTTGAGTGGCGGAACAGGGTGTTTGACTCCCTCACTTCACGGGAATCTGCCTCAGATCTCCAGGAAACTCTCATGGAGATACTGGGCAATCCGCTGCTGCAGGTTCTTTGGCAGAGCCCCATTAATGGCAACTTTCCCACACCACCCTGACTTCACTGCGGGGGGACCATTGCTGCACACAGGCGAGCCGCATAATGGCCAGGGTGGAAGCCGCAGTCTTGGAGAAGATCCTCCCTTGATTTCCTGCTCACCCTCAGCAGCGAGAGATTCCATAAACACAGCCTGTGGAAAATGTGGAGACAAGAATGATTATACGTTGCTGGCTCTCCCCAAGAGCCATGTGCTCAGTGTACAGTACAGTCCTGAAACACTGATTTCACCTGCCCTTGGGGTTTCTCACCATTTGGGGGGCCTTGTGGCTCATGTGTGCTTGCCTGGGGCCAGCCAGTTAGTGACAGGTATGTGAATAGTGGCTGTGTTTTAAATCAGTGGTCTGTGTGTTGCAAACAATACTGTTTCTGCACCAATCACAATCATCTGCTAGCATTACAAGCACTGCACTCCTGAGCATAGCAACTAATATTAGTGGATTTCAGCTTCAAATTGCTGCCTCAAGGCATCCCTGATCCTCATGGCCCCATGCTGCACCACTCTAATAGCCCTGGTCTCTGGCTGTTCAAATTCAGCCTCCAGGCGCTGAGCCTCAGCAGTCCAGCCCACAGTGAAGCTTTCACCCTTCCCTTCACAAATATTATGGCGCGTACAGCACATGGCTATAAGCATAGGAATATTATCAGCCAGGTCCCGCCTCCATATAGGGAGTGCCAGCGGGCCCTTAAATGGCCAAAAGCACACTCCAGTCATTCTGCACTTGCTCAGCCTGTTGAACCGCTCCTTGCTGCTCCCTGTGTATGGCTTCATAAACCGTGCCGTTAAGGGGTTGGCAGGGTCTCCCAGGATCACAGCGGGCATTTCAACTTCCCTTACAGTGATCTTCTGGTCTGGGAAGAAAGTCCCTGCTTGCAGCTTCCTGAACAGGCCAGTGTTCTGAAAGATGCGTGCGTCATGCACCTTTCCAGACCAGCCTGCCTTAGTGTCCGGAAAACGCCCACAGTTATCCACAAGCGTCTGGAGAACCATAGAGAAATACCCCTTCCGATTAATGTACTCAGTGGTTAGGTGGTCTGGTGCCAGAATTGGAATATGCGTGCCATCTATTGCCCCTCCACAGTTAGGGAAGCCCATTTGTGCAAAGCCATCCACGTCATGCATGTTGCCCAGAGTCAGTCTTTTGGAGGAGGACGTGATTAATGGTCCTGCACATTTCCATCAACACAAGTCCAGCGGTCGACTTTCCCACTTCAAACTGGTTAGCAACTGATTGGTAGCAGTCTGGAGTAACCAGCTTTCACAACGCAATTGCCACGCACTTCTCCAATGGCAGGGCAGCTCTCATTCTCGTGTTCTCGCACTGCAGGGCTGGGGCGAGCTCATCACTCAGTCCCATGAATGTGGCTTTCCTCATCCGAAAGTTCTGCAGCCACTGCTCGTCATCCCAGACGTGCATGACAATGTGATCCCACCACTCAGTGCTTGTTTCCCAAGCCCAAAAGCAGCGTTCCACTGTGGTCAGCACCTCCATGAATGCCACAAGCAATCTCGTGTCGTCATTAGTACACATGGTGAGATCAGTGTCGCACCTTTGTAGTTTAAGGAATAACTCCACTGCCATTCTTGATGTGTTAGTGAGATTGAGCTCATATTAGTCAACAGTGTGGGATCCATTCCTGTAGACGGAAGAGGCAGAGCACACAGGACACAAACCGTTGAAAGATGGTGCCAAATGCAGATGGAAGCACAGGGATTCCTGGGATGCGAAGCAATGCCTCATAGGGCACTGGGACAGGACCCAGGATGCCCCGCGACCCCCTCCGCCTTCCCACGTCTCTTAGCAGCAGAAGAGGAAGAGATGCTCTGTGGGATAGTTGCCCAGAGTGCACCGCTCCAAATACCAGTGCAAATGCTGCAAGTGTGAACATGCTATTGCAAAGGCAGCTGACAGTGTGAACACACAACAGTGGTTTCCCTTCAGCACTCTCTGAGCGGTGATGTAATTCTGCCAGTGTAGACACACTCTAAATGTCCTCTGTGCTGCTAAAACTCCCTGCTACCTTGGCTTAGGCCTGGGCTACGCTAGGGTGGGGATTCAAACTAAGATACTTCAACGTCACGTAGCTGAAGTTGCATATCTTAGTTCGATTTACCTAGCCATCCTCACGGCGGCGAGTCGACCAGGGCGGCTCCCCCGTCGACTCCGCTTACTCCTCCTGCCGAGGTGGAGTACAGGCATCAATTCGGGGATCGATTTATCTCATCTAGGTGAGACACAATAAATCAATCCCAGATTGATCACTACCCGCAGATCCGGGGGGTAGTGATTACGTACCCTTAGTGCATTGTCCATGTAGGATACAAAGTTATAGCATTGTTCAAATGGATGGGGGAATGACCAGCCTGCTTCCACTTTTTTTTCCGGCCTCTCCTCTCTGGACCTTGACCTCTCTTCCTCAGACCCTTCCCCTGTTTTCAACCAGCAGCAATGAATAAGTGTGGCTGTAACATAACCCTGTACACCCAGTACTAACCAGTTCAAACACTCGGGTTAAAAAAAAAATAGCTGGTGATCACTACTGAGACAACTGTCACGTGAGGAGAGAAAAAAATCACTCTGAGTGCGGTTGGACGCTTCCCATGCCGTATAGTCACAGTGACAGACACTTAGGGGCATGTTCATCCCTGATGTAATTCCACTGACTTTGAGCTACACCAGGGATGAATTTGGCCCTAATAGGCTCTGCAGCCAGACACAAAGTTTGCTAATAACAATTGGAGAGGTCATGGCCCATTTGTGCATGCTAGTGTCACAGTGGTGGATGAGCAGATTTAATCCCTTTATCAGATGCCCCGCTGTTCTGGCTAAAATTAGAATAAAAATGTGCAGTTTGCAGTGTTCAAAAACCCCAGATTGTTTTTATTTCTGCCACTTTTTTAAGAGCACAAAGAGTCCTCTTATTTCCACCCCCTTACTTCTTTAGGCCTCATCTGACGTGTACAGTTTACCAAGCCAAGAAATGATGATATCATGACAGACCAGTACTTCCAGCACTTTTGATGCTGAAAATATACATCACATTTGCTCCTCTCTTCTCCCTAGCGTATTTTTGTGCTCTTGATTAAAACAATGAATGGTCCCTAATGCACAAGGAAAATGCCTAGCTTATCAATCTAAACTTGCACTTGTTATGGGGATACACCTGTGCACTTTGCAGGGAGACAAGTTGTGGAAATTGCTGTCAGTCAACCAATGTATTTTTCTTGTGGAGGCTGCTCTGCCCTTACCTTCTTTGATCAATGGCACAGGTTGCTGGACATCTGAGACTGAGGGACCCCCCCAGTTCTAGTCAGCTCAGGGCCACATTGGCAGCTTATCAATACTCTGATGGTCTGCATCTATCTACCCCCATCTTTAACAGAGAGGTGGATCTCAAAGACTGTGCAATACCCTCCCTTATTTTGAGCAGATTTCCATTCACATCAAGGAGCATGCTAGAGGTAGGATCTTCTAGGGCCATCCCTCCTTATTAAAGAGGGGGTAGCCATATTCCTAGCACTGTAATGGTCTTATTTATTAATTCCGTCAGAAAAACTACAATAAGAAAACACTGAGGGCCAGGTGGTGCCTTACTCACACTTATGTACTCACACTTATGCCAGGGTAAGTATAAGGAACCTTCCTCCTACTTGTTCTCCCACCTACCCAAGGGCCAACCCCAACTGTAGTGCTGGAGCACCCCAGAACACACAGGGACTTTCCTCTGCTAGCACCGGCTGGGTATCTAGCCACAGAACCACTGTCTCAGCACCAGATACGTGGGGGAGAGCATACTGCGCTGTCCTAAAGGGAGATGCAGCATGCACACTCCCCTTGCACTCTGATGGCAAAAGATACCTGTCATTACAAGGTTTCAGAGTAACAGCCATGTTAGTCTGTATTCGCAAAACGAAAAGGAGTACTTGTGGCACCTTAGAGACTAACCAATTTATTTGAGCATAAGCTTTCGTGAGCTACAGCTCACTTCATCGGATGCATACTGTGGAAAGTATAGAAGATCTTTTATACACACAAAGCATGAAAAAATACCTCCCCCCACCCCACTCTCCTGCTGGCAATAGCTTATCTAAACTGAAGGAGTACTTGTGGCACCTTAGAGACTAACCAATTTATTTGAGCATAAGCTTTCGTGAGCTACAGCTCACTTCATCGGATGCATACTGTGGAAAGTATAGAAGATCTTTTATACACACAAAGCATGAAAAAATACCTCCTCCCACCCCACTCTCCTGCTGGTAATAGCTTATCTAAAGTGATCACTCTCCTTACAATGTGTATGATAATCAAGTTGGGCCATTTCCAGCACAAATCCAGGTTTTCTCACCCCCCCCCCACACACAAACTCACTCTCCTGCTGGTAATAGCTTATCCAAAGTGACCACTCTCCTTACATTAAGAAAAGGAGTACTTGTGGCACCTTAGAGACTAACCAATTTATTTGAGCATAAGCTTTCGTGAGCTACAGCTCACTTGCATCCGATGAAGTGAGCTGTAGCTCACGAAAGCTTATGCTCAAATAAATTGGTTAGTCTCTAAGGTGCCACAAGTACTCCTTTTCTTTTTGCGAATACAGACTAACACGGCTGTTACTCTGAAACTTATCTAAAGTGATCACTCTCCTTACAATGTGTATGATAATCAAGTTGGGCCATTTCCAGCACAAATCCAGGTTTTCTCACCCCCCCCCCACACACACACACAAACCCACTCTCCTGCTGGTAATAGCTTATCTAAAGGGACCATTCTCCTTACAATGTGTATGATAATCAAGGTGGGCCATTTCCAGCACAAATCCAGGGTTTAACAAGAATGTCTGGGGGGGGGGGGTTGTTAGGAAAAAACAAGGGGAAATAGGTTACCTTGCATAATGACTTAGCCACTCCCAGTCTCTATTCAAGCCTAAGTTAATTGTATCCAATTTGCAAATGAATTCCAGTTCAACAGTTTCTCACTGGAGTCTGGATTTGAAGTTTTTTTTGTTGAAGAATTGCAACTTTCATGTCTGTATTCGCGTGACCAGAGAGATTGAAGTGTTCTCCGTCTGGTTTATGAATGTTATAATTCTTGACATCTGATTTGTGTCCATTTATTCTTTTACGTAGAGACTGTCCAGTTTGACCAATGTACATGGCAGAGGGGCACTGCTGGCACATGGCATATATCACATCGGTGGATGTGCAGGTGAACGAGCCTGTGATAGTGTGGCTGATGTTGAATAGATATGTGGGCACAGTTGGCAACGGGCTTTGTTGCAAGGATAGGTTCCTGGCTTAGTGGTTCTGTTGTGTGGTATGTGGTTGCTGGTGAGTATTTGCTTCAGGTTGGGGGGCTGTCTGTAGGCAAGGACTGGCCTGTCTCCCAGGATTTGTGAGAGTGTTGGGTCATCCTTCAGGATAAATTGTAGATCCTTAATAATGTGTTGGAGGGGTTTTAGTTGGGGGCTGAAGGTGACGGCTAGTGGCGTTCTGTTATTTTCTTTGTTAGGCCTGTCCTGTAGTAGGTGACTTCTGGGAACTCTTCTGGCTCTATCAATCTGTTTCTTCACTTCCACAGGTGGGTATTGTAGTTGTAAGAATGCTTGATAGAGATCTTGTAGGTGTTTGTCTGAGGGGTTGGAGCAAATGCGGTTGTATCGCAGAGCTTGGCTGTAGACGATGAATTGTGTGGTGTGGTCAGGGTGAAAGCTGGAGGCATGTAGGTAGGAATAGCGGTCAGTAGGTTTCCGGTATAGGGTGGTGTTTATGTGACCATCGTTTATTAGCACTGTAGTGTCCAGGAAGTGGATCTCTTGTGTGGACTGGACCAGGCTGAGGTTGATGGTGGGATGGAAATTGTTGAAATCATGGTGGAATTCCTCAAGGGCTTCTTTTCCATGGGTCCAGAAGATGAAGATGTTGGCATACTGTGGGGCCATGCGGGTACCTATAGCAGTGCCGCTGATCTGAAGGTATACATTGTCCCCAAATGTAAAATAGTTATGGGTAAGGGCAAAGTCACAAAGTTCAGCCACCAGGTTAGCCGTGACATTATCAGGGATAGTGTTCTTGACGGCTTGTAGTCCATCTTTGTGTGGAATGTTGGTGTAGAGGGCTTCTACATCCATTGTGGCCAGGATGGTGTATTCATCTCCCCCCGGCATTTGCTCCAACCCCTCAGACAGAGACAAACACCTACAAGATCTCTATCAAGCATTCTTACAACTACAATACCCACCTGCGGAAGTGAAGAAACAGATTGATAGAGCCAGAAGAGTTCCCAGAAGTCACCTACTACAGGACAGGCCTAACAAAGAAAATAACAGAACGCCACTAGCCGTCACCTTCAGCCCCCAACTAAAACCCCTCCAACGCATTATTAAGGATCTACAACCTATCCTGAAGGATGACCCAACACTCTCACAAATCCTGGGAGACAGGCCAGTCCTTGCCTACAGACAGCCCCCCAACCTGAAGCAAATACTCACCAGCAACCACATACCACATAACAGAACCACTAAGCCAGGAACCTATCCTTGCAACAAAGCCCGTTGCCAACTGTGCCCATATATCTATTCTGGGGACACCATCACAGGGCCTAATAACATCAGCCACACTATCACAGGCTCGTTCACCTGCACATCTACCAATGTGATATATGCCATCATGTGCCAGCAATGCCCCTCTGCCATGTACATTGGTCAAACTGGACAGTCTCTACGTAAAAGAATAAATGGACACAAATCAGATGTTAAGAATTATAACATTCATAAACCAGTCGGAGAACACTTCAATCTCTCTGGTCACGCGATTACAGACATGAAAGTTGCAATTCTTCAACAAAAAAACTTCAAATCCAGACTCCAGTGAGAAACTGTTGAATTGGAATTATTTGCAAATTGGATACAATTAAGTTAGGCTTGAATAGAGACTGGGAGTGGCTAAGTCATTATGCAAGGTAACCTATTTCCCCTTGTTTTTTCCTAACACCCCCCACCCCCTCCAGACGTTCTTGTTAAACCCTGGATTTGTGCTGGAAATGGCCCACCTTGATTATCATACACATTGTAAGGAGAGTGATCACTTTAGATAAGCTATGACCAGCAGGAGAGTGGGGTGGGGGGAGGTATTTTTTTCATGCTTTGTGTGTATAAAAGATCTTCTACACTTTCCACAGTTTCAGAGTAACAGCCGTGTTAGTCTGTATTCGTAAAAAGAAAAGGAGTACTTGTGGCACCTTAGAGACTAACCAGTTTATTTGAGCATGAGCTTTCGTGAGCTACAGCTCACTTCATCGGATGCATAGCATATGCATCCGATGAAGTGAGCTGTAGCTCACGAAAGCTTATGCTCAAATAAACTGGTTAGTCTCTAAGGTGCCACAAGTACTCCTTTTCTTTCTGTCATACAAGGACTCCCGGCTCTCCCTCTGGAGCTGGGTGCCCTTAAAGACACAATCTGGCCATAAGGTTGCACAGTTAAATGATCAAAAGTCAGTAAGTGACAAAGTGAAGGTGACAGACAGATTTGGCCTGGCCACCCCATGTCTCTAATGCACATAGCTGCAACAAGTCTGAATAGCTCACAATAATGGTCTGCTAGCCAATGTCAAAGTTACAAGTGATTACAGCCTGAGTTATGCCCCACATATTTTTATTTATGGTGAGTCTCAATTTCTGCCTGGTAACAAGCCTTTATTTTACATGACAACTGAATTCAACGTAGGCAGTGTTGTAGCTGTGTTGGTCCCAGGATATTAGAGACAAGATGGGTGAGGTAATATTTTTTTTATTAGATCAACTTCTGTTGGTGAAAGAGACAAGCTTTCGAGCTACACAGAGCTCTTCTCCAGGTTTGGGAATTCAATGAATTCAGGTCTGAATTCAGTGGGAGTTTTGCCAAGGAAAGCAGAATCAGGCTTTTTATTATTTTGTGTTCAAAGAGGATTGTTTTCAAAAATAAGAGTTCCTGAATGCTTTTAGCAGGAGGCTATTTCTTGTTGCCAAGAAGGCCAATGTCATTTTGGGATGTATAAGTAGGGGCATTGCCAGCAGATTGAGGAACGTGATTGTTCCCCTCTATTCGACATTGGTGAGGCCTCAGGCCTCATCTGGAGTACTGTGTCCAGTTTTGGGCCCCACACTACAAGAAGGATGTGGAAAAATTGGAAAGAGTCCAGCGGAGGGCAACAAAAATGATTAGGGGACTGGAACACATGACTTATGAGGAGAGGATGAGGGAACTGGGGATGTTTAGTCTGCAGAAGAGAAGAATGAGGGGGGATTTGATAGCTGCTTTCAACTACCTGAAAGGGGGTTCCAAAGAGGATGGCTCTAGACTGTTCTCAGTGGTAGCAGATGACAGAACAAGGAGTAATGGTCTCAAGTTGCAGTGGGGGAGATTTAGGTTGGATATTAGGAAAAACTTTTTCGCTACGAGGGTGGTGAAACACTGGAATGCGTTACCTAGGGAGGTGGTGGAATCTCCTTCCCTAGAAGTTTTTAAGGTCAGGCTTGACAAAGCCCTGGCTGGGATGATTTAGTCGGGGATCGGTCCTGCTTTGAGCAGGGGGTTGGACTAGATGACCTCCTGATGTCCCTTCCAACCCTGATATTCTGTGATTCTATTTCAGGATATTAAATATGGTTTCAGAGACTCTAAATCATATTTGAGGCCATGTGTTACTGCAGAGATGAGCATTTCCTAGGTCCAAGCAGAGAGGCAGCTTTACCTCACATTACACCATTCACCCACAGTAACTGTTAGCACACTGTGCCTATGGGGTCTGACTGTATTCTGAACTTCATGTATGTGCAACTGAAAAAATACCTGTCAGAAAGAAAGAATCTGAGAGATTCAGACGTCTGCAGTTTCTCCTTAGGGCAACTGACTTCCAAAGATACAGAAGTTTCATTTTAAATGGCTGAAATATATTTTTATCATGTACCAGAGTTCCATCTCCTGGTTGTCAGTATCAGTTCTGAACGTGAAGTCTATTGAGTATAGACTCCTGTATAGTCCAGGAGTTACAGTAATATACATAAAGCATATAACATTACATTTTCTAGGAAAATGTTCCCTGATTTTTGTTTCCAGGTATACTACTAGCTAAGTTATAGTTTTATTTATATATATATATAAGTTATAGTACCATACATGATAATAATGTAATATGTAAGCTTTAGGGAAGAATGTTGGGAATCATTAAGGAATAGATAAGACAGAAAATATATTGCCTCTCTATAAATCCATGGTATGCCCACATTTTGAATACTGCATACAGATGTGGTCACCCCATCGCAAAAAAGATATATTGGAAAAGGTTCAGATAAGGGCAACAAAAATGATTAGGGGTCTGGAACAGCTTCCATATGAGGAGAGACTAATAAGACTGGGACTTTTCAGCTTGGAAAAGAGACGGCTAAGGGGAGATATTATAGAGGTCTATAAAATCATGACAGGTGTGGAGAAAGTAAATAAGGAAGTATTATTTTACTCCTTCTCATAATGTTGGATCATATTAAAGAAATTCTGTATTAAAATCACAAATGAGTTTGATTCCCCATAGTTTAAATTCCAGGGTATTACTAATTAAGAGGTCTCTTGGTTTTTGGTACTGTTTCTCTCCCTCTGTGTGTGAAACTTGCAAGCTGCTAATTGCGTTAGTACATTCTAAGACAGAGTCTGTTCTCAAAGCAATTCTTTGTAACAACTACTCACACAGAGAGAGACTCAAAGCAATACTTTGTAACAATAGAAACAGCACCCAGAGACTCCCTGCCTTTTTGTTGTATTCATCTTGCTTTGTTAACAATTGTGATTAAAATAGAGATAGAGGATGTATGTGGATGGATGTTTGGTGTGGATAATAACTGAATGATCAGGGAGGTGCCAGCCTAAGAATCCAGTGTCCATCGGCTGAAGAAGGCGTCAAGTGGAAATAACCAGAGGACCCGCGGAGGGCAGACTGGAATCCACCCAACAGCCTCAAGAATGGGAGAACCAAAGAACAAGATAACATTTAGCAGCACGGAGCCGTCAGGAATGTACCATCTGCTGATTGATGAGACTAGGGACACCATCCCTGCCCATCCTGGCTAATAGCCATTGATGGACCTATCCTCCATGAATGTATCTAGTTCTTTTTTTAACCCTGTTATAGTCTTGGCTTTCACAACATCCTCTGGCAAAGAGTTCCACAGGTTGATTATTGTGTTGTGTGAAGAAATACTTCCTTTTGTTTGTTTTAAACCTGCTGCCTATTAATTTCATTTGGTGACTGACCCTAGTTCTTGTGTTATTGTTATACCAATAAATTAAAAACCAGCAGGATCTTATTAAAAGGGAAAAAGCTTATGCTCAAATAAATTTAAGCTTAAGTGAGCAAGCCTATGCTCAAATAAATTTGTTCGTCTCTAAGGTGCCACAAGTACTCCTTTTCCTTTTGCAGATACAGACTTACATGGCTGCTACTCTGAAACCAGATATAATGTTGTGAATATACAAGGGAGATGATAGAGGGAACTTGTTGATGAGCTGCACTATTAGTTACAAACACCACTGTGGGCATCATATTAATGCCTACTGTTTGGAAAATGATAGGTTTCATCTACTGAAACAACCTAACTGGTAGAATATAAAGAAATGGATTGCATTAAAAATACAAAGTTCACCAATTCATTCGATTTACTGTGGGAAAATAATGTGGTTTGTTTTAAACTACACAAGCATGGTATCTGCTTACAAGCAATCAGCTTTGCATACAAGGTTCCCATACTGTTGTGTGTTCAAAGTCTGCACCTTGGATGGCTGGAGTTTGGATTCCCACTATAATTTCAGCTGGGTGAAAGCCGCAGTCTTGGAGAAGACCCTCCCTTGATTCCCTGTTCACCCTCGGCAGCAAGATATCTTCCATGATCACAGCCTGTGGAAAACGTGGGGACACGAATGATTATCAGGCCCCCTTTTCCCCCCCACAGTGCTGGCTCTCCCCAAGAGCCATGTGCCCAGTGTACAGTAGGGTCCAGGAGCACTGATTTCTCCTGCCCCTGAGGTTAGTCACCACTTTGGGAGTCTTGTGGCTCATATGTGCTTGCCTGGGGTCAGCCAGTTAGTGATAGGTATGTGAAAACTGGCTGCATTTTAAATCACTGAATCAGTGTTTTCTGTGTTGCAAACAATACTGCTTCTGTAAAGTGTTGCGTTTTGGCTTCACAGAGATGACCCCTTGTGAGCCCAGCCTCCCTCTTTGTTATCGCCAGCTGAACGGCTGTGCAGAATTAGAAAGCGGCCACGAAGAACTAAAGAGGACGTTCTGCGTGATGTTATGATGCACTCTGAGTGATCCACAACTCTTAACGGCAGAAGAAGAGATGCTCTGTGGGATAGTTGCCCAGATGCACCACTCTGAATACCCATGCAAGTGCCGCAAGTGTGGACACACAACAGTGGTTTCCCTTCAGCACTCTCTGAGTGGCACTGTAACTCTGCCAGTGTAGACATACCCTGAGATGGAGAATGAACGATTTAAGGACCAACATGGAAGGAAAAAATACTCTGTAAACTGAATGTAATCAATTATTGGAAAATCCTCTGCTCCAGACACAAACCCACAAGCAATTATTGATTGGTTATATCTTTTATATAACATAAGAGGTGCTTGGGATGGCCATTGAGTTGCATTATACTATGAAATTACTGCCATTGGGACTATCTGGCATCTCTCTGCTGAAGACAGATGGGAATCTGATATCTCAGAAGGTTAGAATGGCTCTATTTTAGGGCTGACAGAAGTGCTGATCATAGACATAGATCATAGGCTGCAGAGAAAAACTGCATTCTCTAGCAAGTTCTTGTGAGTTATTGTCCATGGGGACCTCAGTTCCCAATAGAGTGAACACTTTATTTAGAGTCCAGATCATGATTGTATGCCCTGTTATAACCACCACTTGGCATTGACATCACAGGCTGGTGTAATGCACACTTCACATTAACGGTGTCAGGTCAAATTTGACCCATGATTTAGGTTTTGTAAAATTAAGCTTTACCAAAACTTAAATCCAATGTTAATATGTTTGAGAACATTTACATTTTAATTGCAATAGAAATCACATTGTTTTGATTTTTGTAAACAAATGTTCTGTAATTTTTGTGACCCAAACACCACTGCATGGGGTTAGCTCATGTCAGACTGTGGAACTGATTAGAAATCCAAGTGGAACTCATCTATTTGTATTGTTCAACTCAGAAATTGTATAAAACATAAACAAACAGCATTATCAGGAAAAGCAAAATATATTATTAAAAGTACAAAACAAAATTGAAAACCTAACGTTCTGGCACATTTAAGAAATATTTTTTTATTATATGGGCCAAATCCTGAGGTCTTCTCAGGCAACACTCCCACTGATTTCAATAGAAGTTTTTGGCTGAATGAGAACTGAATAAAAAGAGTGTAAACACCTCAGGATTTGGCCCAGTGATCTTTTTTTCACCAGACAGTGTCTCTTTAAACACAACTTTTATCAACTGATCTGCTCTCTAGTTGCAAGCATAAAAAGAACACACTTCACAACTGCCTCAAAAATAGCTATAAATAACTGCAGTTCCTAAAAATACAATTGCATTCTACAATGATTTAAAACACTGATGTAGGCTGTAGAATACTATAGTACTTTTTATAAGGGAATGCAATATGTTCTGTTTTTCTCATGGATCAGAGCCCATCCAGGTTTGTGAGAGCTGCTTCAATTGATCTCCTCTGATATAGTGAAATTATTGCAGTAGTAAATTATATTTCCCCATGGCATGAATTCACTATAAGACGGTTTCATGGTGCATAGGTCTTTTCCGCTCAGAGTAAAATCAGGTTAAGCGACTGACCCATTCTTGGTTTGGCAGCTGGGAGCCCAGATAAGTATTGCTAATTGATTTAGATTAAAGCCCAAAAATCTCTTGTCATGTCAATAGGGAAATTTTTAATGATAATTTCACCATGGCCTTGCTGTTTCTACAATAAACTCAATTTGATTCTAATTTCTGAAGTTGTCCAACATGAGTCAGATCTGGTCAAGCCAAATTAAGATCTGGAATGATTCCCAAAGGATGGAAAAGATGAGTCAGTTTGCAGAATCTTAAGCAAGTAGAGATAGTTGTGATAGGTTCAATGGAACCATATAAAGCCCCATGGTTGCTTGAGAGAGAAGGCCTATCCCCTGAGTCAAGGTCAAGTGTAACAGGATGACAAGGCTTTTCTGTGACTCAGTCTGTTAGCAAGCATTGGAATAGCTCTCTGTGGAGATGGCTGGAAGAAGTCTTGCAGGGAAACCCTAGTGTTACAATGAGTTTGGTCCCTTTTAGAGGGATCAGGTCAAAATCCCCTCAGCAAAACCCATCCCCCACTCAGCAACTCCTCTTAGGTGGGTTCACAATCCTTTTTTCTTAGCTCAGGGCTTGTGATTAATTTATCCTTACAGTTAGGTAAATTGAAGAGTGACTTCACAGCCACCAATCTCAGCAAGCCTTTAACTTGACCCATAACAAGATTTCACCCAGCTTGCCACCCAGCATAACAGCCCTCCTCCCTGCCTCAGCTTTGCCCATCATCCCAGTGAAGCCTAAAATGGTAACAACTGGTACGACCCAGTTAAAAGTAACAAATTAAATATGATACAAGGTTAACTATCTACCTAGGTACAGTGTCCTTCTGTCAAGATACTTTCACATCGCAAACCCAAATTGATTTTTTTATTTCCACCCAAACCTCTGTAGGATTTTTCACTCCCTCATGGACTTTCTTTCAACCAGCAGGGAAGGGCCCTTTTCAATCAGCTCCTGAGCAATGCCTATTGTTTCTGTGGAATTTAGTGATTGAGGCAGACCCTGCACTTTCTGTTTGAATGGGGGATGATTCAGCACCATAACAACTTTTCCAGCCTCAATTTACACAGCTACATTCTCAGATTGGGGCGGGGCAGGGAGGTGTCAGAAACATTCAGCAAAGAAACAGGGATCAGTTCTTCAGATCCACAAGAGCTTTAGCAGCTAAGATTTCCCCAAGACCTAGGCCTCAAACCAGGATTCCACCACTCCACGTCTTTTCGTTGCTGGAAAGCTACCACAGCATGTTAAATGGTTCCTGCCCCTGGAGGCAGGACAACTCATTCACTGCAAATCAATTGCCTATAAACCAGGTGGCTCTCCTGGGCCATTTCTTTGAAGTGAATTTCTACAGACTGAATTTGTAAGACACCTTTCCTGGCATTGATTACACCGTTGTTGTTATTAGCCATAATGAAATCCAAGCCATTTATGAACTCATTCACTATTTCAGCCAATCCAATTTCGTCCTCAAGTTCCAGAGGTCCAGTTTTCAAATCCAATTTTCGGACAGATGCGCTTGTCAGTCACTATCTCTATCTGAGATCAATTAGGTGGTTCAGTTCTGAATCCTTGATTCCCTAGCCTTTTTAGCATGTCTGGTTTAATAAATGTCATATTTGAGCCAGTGTCAATCACAGCTGTGCATTTCACAGACCCTATTACACACTCAATAGCCAAACACCCATTACTGTCCAGATCAAAATGAAACCTGTGGGGCTGATTCTTGTACTTCCAAGTTTTGCTCTTTCAGTTTAGTGTTTCCCCATTTCCCAAACTGGCTTTCACTAGACCCTTGTGACAGTCTGTCTTGGGCTGTCTTAAATGTATAAAAATTCTTTTTGCGGCCAGTTTTGTCTCAGTACTGGCATTTAATTGAACTGTTTCCTTTAATATTTGCATTATTGCCAATTTCCCTTGTTTTACAAACCAAATTTATCTGTTTTTCTAATCATTCAATATGCTCAGGAACCAGATTAGCATGCTCTATTTCAGGGATCCGCAACCTTTGGCACGCAGGCCACCAGGGTAAGTCTCCTGGCGGGCCAGGCCAGTTTGTTTACCTGCCGCTTCCACAGGTTTGGCTGATCACAGCTCCCACTGGCTGCGGTTTGCCATCCCAGGCCAATGGGGGCTGCGGGAAGAGGCGGCCACCACATCCCTCAGCCCGTGCTGCTTCCCGCAGCCCCCATTGGCCTGGAGTGGTGAACCGCAGCCAGTGGGAGCTGTGATCAGCCGAACCTGCGGATGCAGCAGGTAAACAAACCCTGGCGGGCCGCGGGCCAAAGGTTGCCGATCCCTGCTCTATTTCATCATACAAATTAGACACAGAGCTGTACATACAGGGCTCATGGTGATCAGCTTTCATCTTCCTCCCTAGCAGCTGCTTCCTTTTCTGGTGCACTGCTGCAAGAAAAGACTCAAGTTCTGTGGCAAATTGCACAGCCTCTCGGAGTGTCTTTGTCATCCATTTATCTGCAAGTCCAAGTCTAGCTGAACATCTATAAATTGGTCTGTTGCCAGTTTACCCTGGAAGGCCTTGTTGGCGTCTGAATATACCAGGAACATAACTCTCTGCAGGTCCTCTGCCAGTTCAAGTAGGGTTTCTTCCTTCCAGGTCTTAGCTGTGTCTTGGCCAGCTCAGATTGATGGCTAGCTCCAAACCGCATGTCAAGGGCTTGTACCAGGTCTAGATAACTAAGTCTCTTCTCTGGGATTAAATTCTGCAACACCATCAGACCTGCTAATAACTTCCCTCTTTGTCCATCATCCCAGCCATTCATTTGAGCTATGATGTTGAAGTGATGTTGAAATAAGCCTCCTGAGGAGTTTTTCCCTCAAGACAGTGGGTTTGTGCATCATCTGACCTGGGGTAGGCCAACTTTTCCGCTCTTGGCCTCTATAGATTACAAACAGGATAGAAAACTGTTGCAAGCGTCTAGTTTTACCCAAGTCCGCTGACTGGTCCAATTCTAGCTGCTTTCCACTGTGGCCTGTGACCCTTTGATTTCCTTCTGCAGATGAATTTTAGCTCTATCAGTCCTTGCTGCAGCTCATCTCAGTTAGCAAGTTCTAAACTGGTCAAAGCCTGTTTAGTCTCTGCTATTTTGCAGGAGATCTTCTGGTCTGTGGCAGTCAGTTTGCTCGTTACCTCATCAATCTGTTTAACCATTCCAGCCTGGGTATTTTGCAGCTGGGTTTCCCAATCCCTCTGGGCACTTCATTGTTGCTGCTCTAAAATGATAAGTCTACACTGCAGTTAGACACTCACAGTCATGGCTGAACTATGCCAAGTGAATTGGACTCTCGGGGTTAGGGCTGAGGGGCCGTTTAACTGCAGTGTAGACTTTCAGGCTCGGGCTGGAGCCCAGGCTGTATGACCCTGCGTGGCGGGAAGTTCCCAGAGCTCAGGCTGCAGCCTGAGCCAGAACAGCTACACTGCAATTAAACAGCCCTTTAGCCCGAGCCCCCACAAGCCAGACAGCTGGCACAGGCCTGCCGTGGGTTTTTAATTGCATTTTAGGCATACCCAGAGGAATCTCATCTCAGCCTGCAAGTCATCTCTGAGCCCTTTCTGGGAAACCTCCAGCTCGTGTTTTATATCTTGACTTAATTCCTGTTGCAAAGTCTCCAGCTCCTGTTTTAGATCCTGTTTTAATTCCTGCTGGCCATTTCTGCAAGTACCCCCATTGTTTCTTCCATCTTGGTTCAACAGGCGTGCCAGGCTCACAACCTCTTTTCCGGGAAACTGGGTCCCATGGCTAACAAAATTGTTGCCCCTTTTCAATCTGAGCAGCTAGTTAAATTTTGGGGCCTGGGGCATGTTCCAGTTGGAAGTAGAAATTGATAAGACCCTGGTATTTTCTTTGATGCAATTTTATTTCTTTACAAGGAATGTTCAAAGTCCTGCTTCTCCAGACACAGGGGAAACCAAGAAGAAAAAAAGAGCAATTTCTTAGCCTACAGCCCCCAAAGCTCTCCCTTTAGCTTTTTCCAGGTTCACACTGTCCTTGTAAGTGACTGCTTGGCTTTCTCACTTTCTGCCTCTGCCTCTCTCTGTGTGCTTGTCTGTTCTCAGTTTTTTGTGTTCTGCCTGCACAAATTCACATCCATCAATCTCAGCGAGGTCTTAACTTGACCCATAACAAGGTTTCACCCAGCTCGTAACTAGTATAATGGGCTATGGGAGATCCTCCCACACAGAGACCTAGGAGACAGGGGGACTTGCTAGCGCAATGACACAGCAGAACCTTGTTAGAACCTGCCTAGTGCCTGACAACCAGCCCTAAATATCAGTCAGTTCAAAACAGAGTGTACTCACTCACAGCACTGTGTGTTGTATATGGAGTCAGCTATGTTGCAGTCTGATTACAACATTTGGTAGAAATCTATAATGCAAAGACAGATCCTCAATTATAACGTTAATTTTCAATCTGGTTTGTTCCAAAACAAAATCTATTGCTTGTAGCACTCCTCACCTCACTTATATCCATCCCAGTGTTGCCACATCATTACTTACTGCTATTCTTCACTAACGCAATAAATCTGATGACTTAACAGTGCATAAATCCCTTTGAGGATGGCATTGACTTTTTAAATATTCATTTCTATGCAGATCAGGGACATCCCAGTCTGGCTGTAATCAGAGGAGGAAGAACAAAGACAAATAGCATGACTGTTCAGGGAGTAATTTCTGTCAGAGATACCATCAAGAGTGGGTCTTAGGAACATTAGGTACTATCAACAGCACAGTGGGTACAAGCTTCGGGGACAGGCACCCCGTAGCACAAGTAAGATCGATGTGGGCTTCTTTGATTCCCACAATTGTATAACCGCTCCCTGCCATCCCTTCATCTTCCAAACAGCTGCTTCTCCCCTGCAATGCTGAAATGCCAGTTGTTTCTCTCTGCTAACTGCTGAGTAATGTAGTGTGAAAGGTGCCAGACTGACAGCACTGGGAAATGCACTTGTCTGTTTATACCCACAGTGCAGGTAGAGCACAAGCCCCTTGTCAGCAATGTGCTTCAACCCTGACCTGCAGGGATAAATCACAGGGGTCGGAACCTCCAGGGCTATTATTCAGTTCTTGGCTGCTCTGCCAGTGTCAATTAGTGCCAGCCACGGTGGTGAGTTTTGAAATGTGGAAAAGCAATATGTATCTGGGCTTCCAGCTGACAGTCAAAGCAAGGTCAGTCACGTAGCCTAGTTTTTACTCCGAACAGAAAAGACCTATGTATGTACAATGCAATCTTCTCCCAGTGAATCCATGCCCCTGAGAAGTGGACTGATACTACAAAACTTTTCTCATCCAGGCTGCTGAAGAGCCATCTACTAGTACAGTCTGCATCACCCTGGATTCAAAGGTAATTTATAGCTGGGTGAAAGTTTCTATATCCCTTTAGCAACTCCCTGAGTCATTCAACCCTCCTCAAAGGATCTATGTTATATCCACACAGAGGCAGGAAACTGAAGCCCAGAGTTCTATGCTTAAAATGATACTAATAAAGTTGCTGTCAATCAATACCACCTCCGAAGTGTGAGCTTCCATTCTTCTTAGCTTATGCGCAATGGGCCTCAGGTGGCACACAACCAGGATTCATCACCGAATTTGGTCCGCTGGCGGGATCATTACCTCCCCCGACTTGGGCCAGGTACTGACGGGGAGTGCGACATGACCCTCCCTGATCCATCCCCCCGTCCCGAGCTTCCATTGGTCTTTTTGAAGAGAAACACTTAAAGCATTCGTTTTGTTAGTGAAGGGGAAAAATAAAAAACAAACAAAACAACCCAACCCTTCGCTAAATGCATGTCTGACCCTATGAGGGGACATGAGAGAGAGAAGCCAGAAAAGCTGTCAAGCTGGCCCTGACAAGCAATGTCACCTGAAAAAATAACGAGAAAAAGACAGTGTTGCTTGGATCACCTCTGTATGTAGGTCACGGTGACTTAAAGCAGGCAAGGCACTGACGAGGCAAAAATAAACCTCTTCAAACGCGCCACATACGTAAGTCAGGAGTTCCATCTCAGGCAGAGAGCTCAAAATACACGACGGAGAGGACTCATTGTATAGTGCGGTTTCACGAGCTTGGAGCTCCCCTGATGTGACAGGAGCCTGAGGAGTGCGGGCAGCAGCAGCGAAGCTTTGCACGTTTGTGGGCTGTCCTACCAGTGTCTGCGTATGAAACCCTACTGCCCGTTTTCCAACAGCAGAGCAGCTGCACTGGTCCTAAGCTGCTACCAGAGCTGATCATCTGAATCCTCTGTAGGAGGCAGGGAAGGAGTTTGCCGGTATCCAATGCACAGAGGCTGTCCAGTTGGTGGAGGATCATACTGCGGCCAGGGTGGTGTGTGTAGAGCCCAGGGGTAAGATCAGGTGGGGCCTCAGGCCTTAGCTGCCTGGCTCAGCCTGCATCCCTCTCTCTCTTTCACACAACACCCCATTCCCCCAAGTGCAAGGCAAGGAAAGAACACAAAGCTGGCTTTAAGCAATTCCTCTGCCTGGCTGATTGGGCTGCCTCCATATCGACCAGGTCCAACTTAGGCCTGTTCAACACTAAAAAGTTAGGTCAACCCAGCGACGTCGCTCAGGGTGTGAAAAATTCACCCCCGAGTGACATAGTTAAGCCGACCTAACCCACAGTTTTCAGAGTAACAGCCGTGTTAGTCTGTATTCGCAAAAAGAAAAGGAGTACTTGTGGCACCTTAGAGACTAACCAATTTATTTGAGCATGAGCTTTCGTGAGCTACAGCTCACTTCATCAGATGCATCACCGATGAAGTGAGCTGTAGCTCACGAAAGCTTATGCTCAAATAAATTGGTTAGTCTCTAAGGTGCCACAAGTACTCCTTTTCTTTTTGCTAACCCCCAGTGTAGACAGCGCTATGTCAATGAAAGAATTCTTCCTTCGACCTAGCTATTGCCTCTCAGGGGGTCTACATTGAAGCACTACAGGTACTGTAGTATCTACACCAAGGGTGGGCAAACTTTTTGGCCCGAGGGCCACATTGGCATTGCGAAACTGTATGGAGGGCCAGGTAGGGAAGGCTGTGCCTCCCCAAACAGCCTGGCCCCTGCCCCCTATCTGCCCCGTCCCGCTTACTGCCCCCCTCAGAACTCCCGACCCATCCAACGCTCCTTGTCTCCTGACCGCACCCTCCCGGGACCCCTGCCCTCTGGGACCCTACCCCCTATCTAACCCCCGCTGCTTCCTGACAGCCCCCCAGGGATTCCCACGCCCTATCCAACGCCCCCTGTTTCCCATCCCCTAACTGTCCCCCCAAGAACCGCTGCCCCAACTGCCCCCTGCTCCCTGTCCCCTGACTGCCCCCTGGGACCTCCTACCCAACCTCCCCCTCCCCTGCAGCCCCCTTACCATGCTGCTCAGAGCAGCAGGAGCTCTCAGCCCCGCCGCTCGTACTGCCCGGCAGGAGTGGCAGGCCAAAGCGCTGGTGGCGCAGTGCGCTGAGGCTGCGGGGAAGGGAGGACAGCGGAGGAGGAGCTCAGGGGCCAGGCAGGATGGTCCCACGGGCCGGATGTGGTCCGCGGGCCATAATTTGCCCACCTCTGATCTATACTGAAGTGCTACAGAGGTGTAGCTGCAGCTGTGCCATTTCATGTGTAGGTGTTGGGGTGATTTCTGTTTTGCTATGGTTTCCCCGTTAGCCATCTTGAATTTGTGAAAGGACAACTAGTCCTCCATATCGAGACCCCCCCTTCAAGGAGAGTTGGGGCCTTTTCCCTCAAAGAGCAGGAAAAGTAGGGACACGAAACAGCCTTAATCTGCCTGACAACAGCAGGCTACTTAAGAGTGGTGCAGCTGTCACTCAGGGCTGTCCTTCTGAGAGCCAGTCAGTCTCCCACATAACCAGCTAGCTGCTTAGGCCCAGCCAAACCAGGACTCATGAGAACCATTCAGGATCCATCTAGTTCCCCAGGACTTACCTGCATGCACCTGTATCAATACCTTAAAGCAATTGTCCACATACCACATGCAGGACGAAGAGAAACACAACCACTTACCTGAACTATATCCTGTGCTCCTGCTCCTGGTTTCCTGTCCCGTGGCCTGTGTTCCTTCTCCCTGTCATCGTCCATACCTGTGCCGTCAAGATATGGTACCGTGACTACCCTTGTTGTTCCCCTCAGTTTCTCCTAATGTTTGTAAGGGCTTTGAGGGATCTGGGCTTTACGCCCCTGACAATCTGTTAACATCCGAACCATTACTTACTGTTGTGTATGTTAGCTTTTTAGTTTGGGGTCCTTGCTTGTTATACCTGCTGTATAATAAACCTGTTCTGATTGCATCTTATCCTGCTTATGTTTTAATCACTACTAAATACCGTTGATAGACGCAGATAGGGGGTAGAGCTTGCAGATAGCCCGAGACAGATTTAAACTAGAAAGGCTGGTCAGAAGATGGGCTAACATAGGCATGCCCATAGACTCCTCTGCTTGTGGAAAGAAAGGAAACCCATCTTTAGCTGCTTCTCTCTCCAACTCCCCATGCTTGCCTACAAGTCTGGCATCTCTCACTCCCAAGCTGCAAGACCAGCAATATTCTCCAGCGGGATTCCAGTTCTTTATGAACTCTCCTTACTGACCCCAGTCAGTTTGGCAAACCCAAGCTCCCCTGCAATAGCTGCTGCCTATAGAACAGTGCAGCCACCTACACACCTTTTAGGAGAAAGTGTAGTGATGTGTCCACTGTTCCTCTTTTTGAGGAGGCTGAAGAGGATGGAAAGCAAATCTTCTCTCTGACCTTTTGTCTGCCTTGATGCTGGTGGCAGGATGGGAGCATGCACAAATAATCCAATAAACTCTCCTTTGCAGGGGAAGCTGGAGACAAAGATGCAGCTACACACAGGGAGCGACAGAGAAGATCTAATAAACGCCTCTGGCCATGGGAGCCTTGTCTACGCTAGGGCTACAGCCAGTGGTGCTGCACCAGCTACAGCAATGGAAAGAAATTTTTGTAATTAAAAAAAAACAACCACCCCACAAATGTGGACAAGGCCTGAGAATGTAAATCACTTGTAGAAAAGCCACATTGTCCTACACAGGAAAAATGCAGATTACTTTCCCTGAATTCAACAACAGAAGCCCCTGGATTCCCCTTTAGCTTTTGCTTGAAAATCCTATTGTGTGCTTAGGGTTACACATCACTCTCAATGCAAAGCTATTTGTATGACAAACAGAATGTCAATTGTTTCTAGGCCAGAGCTTGGAGATAGCAGTGATTTTAAAGGTTTGCATAACAATAGAGGTAGGGTATATGTGTGTGCTGAAACATTTTTCAGATTCCTTTCTTTTCTTTTTTGTTGTTGCTAGATTTACTTCTGTTTATGATTGTTTTGTCTAATGAGATACAATAAATTATGGATTTAAAATTTCAGGTTATAATAATACCATGTTCTCAAAGCATGGCCGTCCTGTATATAAGAAAGGGTTTTCAAAAGGTTTTGTAGTTGAAAAATAGCCTTTTTCTCTAAAAAGGAAACTTTTTGCAAAAATAAAATAAAATTTTAAAAAAACTGACAGCACTGAAATTTTCAGTATTTTTGTGAAATTTTCCACAATACTTTAGCACAATTTTTAGTCAACATTTTTAGTCAAGTCATTTTCAAAACCATTATTTAAAATGTTCTCCTTCCAAAAACCTGAAGGTAAACAAAAATTTTCAAAAACGATTGAGATAAAACATTACAGTTTTTCAACCCTGCAAAATGGTAACAGATTTGAAATGGTAACATTTTTGCACATTGGTTTTCCAGTTTTGGGAGTGTATTACTATTCCTTCTATAGATAGAGGGACAGGGCAGAAAAGAAGAACCTATTGTTGTCACAGTTTCAGGATAACTGTACCCATACTCCCTCTCTATGGTCCACTCCAGGAGTGCCTTGTCAGGTCAGGTCAGGTCAGCCCCCCGGTCAGCTCACCCCCACTTCCCAGTGCCTCCCGCCCACCGGCGGGCCCTGCAGAGCAGCGCCTCCCCTTCCTTCCCTGCGCCTCCTGCCCACCGTGAACAGCTGTTTCCTGGTATGCAGGAGGCTGGAAGGGTTGGGGGAGGAGCAAGGACACCATGGGCTCAAGGGAGGGGGCGGAAATGGGTGGGAAGAGGCAGGGTGGGGTGGAGCAGGGGCGGAACGAGGCAGGGTGGGGTGGGACCTTGGGAGGAGGGGTGGAGTGGCATGAGGGGCCTGGGTCAGAGCTGGGGATCGAGCACTCCCCGGCACTTTTGAAAGTCAGCAGCTGTGCCTACAAAGCAGTCTGCCTAATGGCCAGTGCCTGCGCATTGCTTTCTCTCCAAAGACAATCAGTGACAGCATTTTTACCAGCAGTTACAGGTCACCGTGCAGCTCTCACTAAGCAAGCATATTTATTCTTCCTGTAAAAACATTGCAGAGAAAACCTAATAAAAACAAACAGATTTAAACACACACTAAACATACTAAGACTCACCCATCAGTCTTATGGAGCCCCAGCATGCCAAAGTATTTCCAACCCTTCTGCGAGGATTAGGGGCCCCCGTTGAACTGAAGGTCCTTTCTATTTGCTGGATCAGAAACAAGGCCCTTTGTCAGTTCAAGCTCAGCTTTATACCAAAAGGCCTTTCTTTGCCTGAATCTCTGGCAAACCCATCCTGAACCAGCATATGCAACCCCCACCCCACCCTGGGGTAATAACCCCACACTAGTTTTCGTTCCTGTAGAAGAGGTGGTAACCCTCCCCCATGGAGTAGGACACAATCATACATAAACCACTCATATATTCAATGTAATGGTCCCCAAAGATACCACACAGGGTTATAATATTTCTCACAATTGTCTCCTTGTATCTTCTACCCATGCAGGTGTCAAACTCTTTCTGTGGATTAGGCAATTTTTATGATGGTTCATGGGCTCAGGTATAAATAGGGTTGCCAATTCTGGTTGGACGAATTCCTGTCCATCACATGACATAATCTTTAATTAAAGATTAATCTTTAATTCCTGGAAACTCCAGGACAATCCTGGAGGGTTGCCAACCCTAGGTATTAAGGTAGGACTCTGTGTACCCCTCAGTGCAGAGTACCACTCCCATGTATGACAATGGGGCTCTTGCACAAAAATCAAGGACAGGAAAGGGCTATAATGGAGTAATTAAAGTCTGAGTTATTGTCATTGTCTAATGCTTCTGTGTTTTGTCAGTAACACTCAGTGGGAAATATGCTCCTGTTTCGGAACACCTCTATTTCTGCCCTGTGTGTCCCTTCCTTTCCCATCCTCCTTTCTCTGTCCCACTTCTCCTTGGAGCACCTCCCAATCCCCCTCCCATAGGCTTCATTCTCTCTCCCTGTTCTATCTGCTAAAATGATCAGAAACAAAATACTTAATGGTGACAATTAAAGTGTCAGCATTAGGCTTGAGACAGCATGATCATAACAGTCCAGAGAGATGAACAGTGCGGGGAGTCAGGGTGAATTTTCATGCCGCCTACAGCCTCTATGTTTCCAGACTAAAGGACTTGTCTACGCATACACAGCTGCAGCAGCTCAGTGAAGATGCTACCTATGCCAACGGTAGCTACACTGATGGGAGAAGCCTTCTTGTTGACATAGTGCTATCGACACCAGGAGTTCAGTCAGTATAACTGCACCCCCATGCCCCCGAGCAATTATACCAACGTAAGTCTGCAGTGTAGACCAAGCCTAAGGCACACAACGTGGCATTGGTGTACACCGAGATCCCCTTTGGAAGGTTATCTTCACAACCACGAGGGCTGGAAATGCAAGGGCCTACACTTCCAGAGGTGCATTTGTCCTTGGTGCAAATAACTAGTTTAACTTCCCCTGTGCCTCAGTTTACAACTCTGCAGTGTGACATTGTGAGGCTTCATGAATTCATATTTTGTAAAGGGCTTTGAGACCCTCAAATGAAAGGTGCTTTTGAATAACTATTAGATAATAATCCCTGGGTTATAGGTCGAGAACCCCTTCCTGAGATGTGACCCCAGAAAGAGGCTCTATAGAGCAAAGCTCTGCAAGGATGCCCTTCCAAACATCACTCCTATGTTATCCAATTGAGGAGGGTTACCAGTTTGGCCCCTCCAAACCTGGCAGATCCTTAGGCATCCATGGGAGGGCAAGGTATCTGTGTGGAGGCCTTGTGTCCCACTCAGAAGAAACCTCTGAGATGGGTGTGAGGCAGATTGCTCTTTGGTAAGGGAGCAACATAACATTATAAATAAATGTATTTAAATCAGAACTTCTGTTTTGACCTAACAAAACTGCAGCATTGTGCGAGGACAGACTTCGAATTCTTTTGGCACACTGTAAACCCCAAGAGCCACAGCACTGTGGTACACATGGTAAAGTAAGTAACCTGCATCCACCTTACCAGTGGCAAATTCAGGCACAACGATAAAGCTGTGGGGTATTTGAATGTTGTTTGTTAATATGCAGAGTTATGATTTTACCACTAGATGGCACTATTGCCTATAACACACATTCCTTGTCTGATTTTCAGAGCAGCTAGTCCTAAAGCCTTGGCCACCCTGAAGAAATGCCCCCCAAATCCAAACTGGTTTTAAATCTGCTTCACAAGCTTTAAGTAAACCACTTAGAAGGACAGTTCTGGCCATGTGAGCCCCGTCTATATGGGGCTCCAACCCATTTTAAAACCAGCTTGAATCAGTCTAAATGTAGCCCGTGAAGATTAAGGGACAGATTTTCAAAAAAGCACAGCACCCATCTAGGCAGCAAAATAAGTGGCCAGATTTTTAACAGAGCTCAGGATGTCAGTGCTACTCCAGTATTGCCAAACCTGAGAACCCACGGCTCATGAGATTGGCATAAAGTCAGGAGATTTTTAAAAAGGAATAAACGTAGGGTGCTTTTTATCTGCTTTCTGAGCATTAGGGTGTGCTTGGGTCACATTTTCAAGCTTTTCTTTGAAACCATGATGGCTTAAAATCTTTTTTTTTTTTAAATGAAAGCTGAGATTCTCATGCAGTTTCCTGATTCCAGCAGCAGCTTTAAGAAAACATCACTTACCAGAAAACTTGCAATGAAATTGCAATACTTGGCAACACCTCTCACTTAGAGCAGTTTAGCACCAGCATTGTTTCATTCACATCAATGGAGTTATTCCTGACTTACTCCAGAGTAAATGAGAGCAGGATAAGTCTCTCTGAAGCAGTATGCCATGGACAAGACATACTGACAGTGATTAACAACATGAGCAGATAGCATTACCTTCTGGCTTGGAGCAGGTAGGAAAAAGAAGAATTACATGTGGTGTATGTATTCTCCTCACCACAGAAGCACATGCAAACTCCCATTAAAGCTTGTACACTGGGGGCAAATATAAAGGAATTGGAGATAACATGTGCAATGATATGCATAAACACATAGCTTAAGACAATGTTTAGAAGGAAAGAATATTTCCTTTGGCTCTACTACAGAACGAAATAGGAATAGATCACCTTTTACATCACATATTTTCAAACTCTTTTCCCTTCTGAGTAATTTGTGTTGATATTTTATCATTATGTCTATAACTAAGTTATGCACCTGTAAATATGTTCTCTCTTGTCTGTTGTTGAGGTTTGTTGTCATTCCAAGGCAGAACCCTTTTTGCCTGGCTTCTCAAGCTAGCAAATGGCTTATTACCACCAGCAGGTAGCTGTCTGTTTGACCCCCCACTTTGAATGAGCCGTGGGCGGTGAGCATAGTGCATGGCTCAGGAGAGAGTAAAGAATATGGTTCAGAAGTAAGATATGGTGCAATCAAATGAAGTAAGGGATAAATAGACAAAGATTTTTAGATATGATAAAACTGATTGTAAAAGAGAGATTACTTCAAATGAAGACTAACAAACATGATGTAAAACTTTAATATTCCTCCTTAATGGGATGCAGTAAAGTGCAATATTAAAAAAAACTGCCACTCTACAGAAGTTAATACTGTACAGAGTTTATATGCACACATAAAACACCAGGCTCTCCAAATGCAATAGGTGTAGGTTACTATGCTTCACTGTAGAAAAGTCAGTGCAGATGCAGGGCAATATGTTGGAGAGACTGTTATATCTATGGGAAGGAGTGTTATCAAGCAATTAGAGCAGGCAGCTGTGCATCTGGGTTTCTGAGTGTTATTCTGGTCTGGGTAAATCACATAACCTGTATTTAAAATACAGAGTGATCCCTTTAATAATGAAGTGCTGGGGCAAAGCACTCTGGAAAGCATTATGTATATAAATACGTTATGTCCATTCATTCATACTGAACTCAGAGTGACCCTTACATCAGTGTGAGTTCCCCTTACATACAGAGTGGAGAATAGGGCATTTCCTTAGCTTTGTGTACTTGCTCCAGTAACTCTGGGTGACCTATTTGTAGAGATATTGAAAATGCATCCCAAACGATTTGAGCACATCCCAACGTAGAAGTAGAACTGAATGAAATTCAGAATTTCCTTGCTGCAGAAAATTCTTCAGTTTCAACATTTGTTTTCATCCCACAATGGGACAAAATTGAAAGTTCAAAATTTTCTACAAAATGGATAGTCTGAAATTTCATTTTGGAAATGTAAAAGTGTTTCATTTTGTATTGAATGAAAACACCGCAATATTCCTGAAAATGAAACGTTTTGGTTGGTTGAAGTGATCCAGAATGCTTCCTTTTGAGCTACTTCAACATTAAACTGCATTCCTCCATAGCACGCTGTGTCAGTGATGGAGATGTGGGTGGTCATGCCTCACAGGTAGAGCAGGAGTCAGTAATCAAGAATCGGAGCTCAGAGACAGAAACCAGATGGCAGAGTCAAGGGTCACAGCTGAAGTCAGAAATTGGAGCCAAGGCTCAGGACCAGGTTATCTAGGCAAGGCTAGGTTCAGGGCAGGAGCAAACCTGGGAACAGGCAGGTACAGGTGCTATTACAGCCATGGGCAAATGCTTTGAGCAAATGCTGCTGCTGCTGGCTGTAAGAGCCAGTCTGCTCCCTTTTCAAACCCAACAGGTAGTGCAGCCAGACAGCCTACTACTGGACATCTGTGCTCGTTAGGATGTCCAAGACTGGCTGTGCTGTAGGCCCCGATTCCTGACACATTGCCTTAAGGAAGTTGGCATTTGGGCTCCCACTCTCTTCTGTGGGCAAGATCAGGTGCCAGGCTGGTAATCTTCAGTCAAACTAGGTGATTTCACAGTCAGCATTGATTTCCCTCTGTGTACTTGTAGCCAGGGGGTAGTAATGCAAATAATAAACTTGAACACTAATAAAGAAAGGTAGAAGACCCATAACTTGTTCCTTATCATTTTTAAGACCTCTTAATTTGCAGTGTACACTGTAGTGTTGGGGGCTTTGGAAACAATTGTTGACTTTTATACAGCCAGTAGCATTTTTTGTTACATTTTAAAAAGCTGATTAGCATGACTCTCATGTGAGTAATATAGCTCCCCTTAATGGCACTCGTATAGCTAGAACAAGTTAAAGCACACTGTTACATACTGGTCTTCCTGTTAATATAGTTAGTTCAAGAGTGGCTCTGTGTATATGTGCCTCTGTAGGGTACAGCATTTCTCCAAAAAAGCCTCAAGCTACCACAACACATTATCATGCAAAGTGAACCATTAGTGTTGCCCAGTATATTAGGTAGAGCATAAATTTCCATGGTTATTTCACTGAAATGTTCTTTGCTGGAATGCTACTGTAGGGCACCACAACTGGTAGAGAGAATTAGCATTAATGTAATTAAATGCGTGAGTGAATTTCATGCCCATGAAAATGCAGAACTCATGAGGCTGGCTTCAGGGAGGCGTCATACAACCAGGAAGGCCCCAATTCTGCTGCCACTGAAGTACATGCACTGTAACGGGGGCAGGCTTTGGGCCCAATGCATTACAATCCTGACCTGTAATTTACCCCACTACCCCAGTCCTAGGCCTCTCTCAGACATAGGCTACTGATCCAATTGTGATAAATTTCTAGATGCATATTGCTGAAGAAAAGTGGGAATTAGAGAGACAGGACTAAGCACATTGCAACCAAGACTGAATATGAATCTGCTAGATGTCTAGAGGTGGTGGACTAATCCTCTGAGGCTAGGGATTATGGAGTGCAGAGGCACCTAACAGTAGCTGACGTGCAATGCACGCTAACCCAAGGGACTGTTCAGTTCCTGTGGTCATACTGTCTTTGTTCTTTTGGTGATAACTGAACCTTGCCAAAAGCCCAAGGCCTCACATCAGAAGTATCTGAGCAAAACTAGATTACACTGAAGATTAACCCCCCTTTGTATCTGATTTATTCTGATGTATCAGCAAGTAACATTATACAGATATGATCAAGTAATAAAATCTTTACAACACATCACGTGTACTACAAAGATAAAGAGGAAAGGAGATTGCCTTATTTATGGCAGGAGGAATGGGTCATAATGTGTTATCTTAAAGAATCTCATATGTTAACTTCATCTGACTTAGAATTTTGGCTATTTTCCCTTAGGAACCTCAGATGTTCTGGTATAACAGTTTGTGGAACAAAATAAAAATATCCAGAAGTTGCATCTACCTTATTTGCTTGTGCTAATAGATATCACTATAGTTAAAGTTAAATTTTATCTTCTGTAATCTAGACAACCTTTTTCAGTTGTTATAATTCTATCAAACTAATTCCTTTTGGATTGAAAGGAATTATTAGTTATAAATTCAGAGTTTGATTTTTCAGAGCAATCTACATAACTTGATTTTTGGCGGCTCCTGTAACTCACATTTATACTCCTACTGGGCATTTTCTGGTTACATTACTCAAAAATGGTGCGGGCTAGAAACTCTGCTTGTGCTGCAATTCTCACTGAAACGTAATTAATCTAAGGGCCCATTCCTGCTTTCCATGCACACCCAGTACTTCCATTGGTTTGAATGAGTGTTTTGAGTGTTCAATGATTGCAGACTTGAGCCCCCACGGCCAATCCAATTCCCAAAGACGTCGAGAGGATTTATTTCTTTGATTTCAGGGGACTTGGACTGGGCCCTAAATTTGTACAAAATTGCATCAGACGACCTAAAAAATAGGCACATTATTAGTTCAACTTAGCAATACTCCTGCCTATCAATTCCAGAGACCTGTTTATATCTGGCAGTTACCAAGGGAACATTAGACTTTTTCTACTCTTTTGGTATAGTTAGACTATTAAACATGCCTCCATTAACACTTCACTGCAAAGTGACTTTGCAGCCCAGAGAAGGCTTTAAAGATCTTTAGCAACTTTGAGACACATCTAAACACTCTGATCCAGACTGTCCCCCTCAATGGAACCTATCTCTGATAGGGAGAGGGCTAGAAACAATAGGAGGTTCCCTTAGTACAAGAGGCTTTGTCTACACTAGCACTGTTGTTAGTGTGAAAAAACCACCCCTGACTAACATAGGTTTCACTGACAAGAGCGCCAGTGTGGATAGTGCTACTGCCATTCAATGGGGATGGTTTAACTATTCTCCCGCCAGCGTAGAGCGGCTACACAGGAGACCTTACAGCGGTGCAGCTGCAGCAGTAGAGCTGTGCCACTGTGTAGATGTAGCCAGAGCATGGTAAGGAATGAGGCATATTTCCCTCTAACCCTCAGGGAGCAAGCAGGGACTTGGTTTCTTAGGAGATCTGTGCCCCGAGTCTATAATTGCCTCCCATTTCCTCCTAGCTTCCTTTGGATACATTCCACCCTTCAGGGAGCCACATCATGGAAGAGGATGGTAGGTAAGTAGACGCTGACCTTGTCATTATTAACTTACCCACAAAAATCCTGCAGAACTGGCTGAAGTATTTTGATAAAATGCACAAACTTTGCACAAACCATAGCTCTTAGTAATTTAACCACATCATCCCGATAATTACTTTTCTACCGCTGATGAGTTTAGAATAATAAAAGCTAGCACTAAATTGATACTTAATAAGGCAAAATTATAATGGGACTCCCATGGAATTACACATTACATTAACACCAAATGAGTTCATTCTGAATTCATTATGAATTAGTACTCTGAATACCAAAGGAATTAATAATCATTAACCATTGACTAGAAAGGGTTGTTGAACTGCAAGATACAGTTGTATTAAGAATTTACAAGTCTTCCTGATCAGACTTCATGCTGAAAGAATAATTTAAGAGTAACTTTGTTTTCACTGGAGATATCCCAATTTTATTCTGAATGTGTCCTCCTTTGTTCAATTGCCTTTCAGTTCTAAAAGCACTTCAAAAAAAACCAATCACACGTCCTTCTTCACTTAGTAATGGAACAGCTTTTCTTTTCTTTTATCTTTGTTCTGTCTCTGAGTGTCTCTAAGCTGGCTATAAAACACATCTGAAAGGTTAATAAACTCTTAAAAAACAGGGGGAGATATTCAAGGGCAGGGTGACTCCGACATGAAAATAAGAATGTAAAGACTTATTTTTATGACTTTGTGGCAAGTAAATTCTGAAAGTGAAGATATGCCAGGTCTTTGATTCACTTGCTGAAAATTTTCTGAGTTCCCAATGAAATTTAGATTCTCAGCTGTTTTGAATATCATAGGAGCTGTGTTGGAAACAGTGAAAACCAACTGCTTGCTTCATTTCTTTAGGCAGACTTCCACAGCAATAGTGACAGGTTTCAGAGTGGTAGCCGTGTTAGTCTGTATCAGCAAAAACAACAAGGAGTCCCTGTGGCACCTTAGAGACTAACAAATTTATTTGGGCATAAGCTTTCGTGGGCTAAAACCCACTTGGTAAGGCAACTCCCATCTTTTCATATGCTGTGTACTTATACCTCTCTACTGTATTTTCCACTCCATGCATCTGATGAAGTGGGTTTTAGCCCACAAAAGCTTATGCCCAAATAAATTTGTTAGTCTCTAAGGTGCCACAAGGTCTCCTTGTTGTTTTTTCACAGCAATGTTACTTCTGAATTCCCACTCCCTGCATTGTCCACACATAATTTCGAATCAGATGCTTCCTTTCGATGACAAACTCAAGCATAATGCCTAGTCTTTCTGCAGAGCCCAACCCATGTCACACTTATGAAAATTTTAAAAAGCATAGGCCAAGATTTCCAGGTGAAATAAATTACACATCCACAAACAGATCACCTAATTGATTGATCAAATCTACCCTGTGCAGAGAAACAGGGCCAGGCCTATCCATCACTTAAATCCCTTTTAAACCCCATTGGGCTTAATCCCACTTAAGCCTGGTGCTGTCTGTACAGAGTGGATTTCAGACTGACATGTCCATGCATAACAGTATTTATGACCACATAACCAACCAGACTGCTAACTGGGCATGAGTGTCACCAGCCCCTGCTCACACATACAGATTAGGTACCTGCACATATAATTTAGGTTAAGCTAATTATTCATGCTTCACATTAAAAATCTGGGGCGAAATCCTTGCTCAGTTTAAGCCAGTGGTAAAATTGCTATTGACTTCAGGATTTTACCCCTAACATTTGATTAAATCCCCATGAAGTTGCTGCATACTTCTCAATTTCCTTTCCTGTCATTGCTGACCCCCAAGGTATTTGATTAGTGTGTCAATTGAAATATTGCACTTTTAAACAAGGGATCGTTCTACCTGATACTTAGTGAGGTGATCATCCAATGTTGTGACATCATGATTACCAGGGGAACAACTGTCACCTTGGAAATATTCTCTACCTAGCTTACATGTGAGACAGGCAAAAAGCAACATCCTTCTGAGAGACTCACGAGTTTAACATGGCTCCTAACATCTTGGCCAGAGGAAGATGCTGTTTGACTCAGCTGGGAGGGTTGCTACCATTGGACAATGATGATCCCACTTTGAGATTCAGCTTTTGTACCTTGCCCAATGCAAACATTCTATGCCAAATTAATTCCTGCCATCAGTTCTTTGAAGTCAATGGTATTCTACCTGGGATGAATGTGACTCCGGGAGCGTGAATTCACAGAATGCAGGACTATGCTAATTGGTTCAGTCTTCTCTGGCAGTTGGCCACCAGATGGCAGACACAATCTCTTATATGAGAATTATATTCTCCTCTGACTTACCTAAAGAACAACTACACCAGGGGTTCTCAAAGTGGGGGTCAGGATCTCTCAGGGTGGTCGTGAGCGATCATCCTCCACCCCAAACTCTTCTTTGCCTCCAGCAGTTATAATGGTGTTAAATACATTAAAAAGGGTTTTTAATTTATTAGGGGGGTTGCACTCAGAGGCTTGCTATGTGAAAGGGGTCATCAGTACAGAAGTTTGAGAACCACTGAACTACACCTCCTGGGCCTGTTAGAAAGGTAGCTAAAGCCAAGGGCAAATGGAAAACAACAGCCAAATGCTGGAGACCAATCTTCAGCTCTTACAACAAGCCAACAAGTTGATAGAACATTCTGCCTAGCTCCAGTCTCACAGGTGATACAGCATGTCACTCTCTGTCCATGGAAGTCACTCTTATCCTTCCATTGGTCTAATAGCAAATTATAGGCATTTAATTCAATTGTAGTTGGATGGAGTTCTTACAATGTGAAACAAGGACATTTTTATCAGACTGTCCAGAGGCCTAGATTCTGATGACTGGGAGTGAAAACTGCCTGTATTCCTGCATAAACAGCTACTTACATGCAGGGTAACTGATGTGTGTTTCAACAGAAGCAATAAAACATGAAAGAATGTTACTTTAATCAATATTTTTGACATCATGATTATTTCTGCATCTCTTGTGACGTTTAGTAGAGTGATTGCATGGGACTATTGCTTAATCCCACTCCCACCATTATGGCTGCAGGTTCCAGTCCCACTGCAGGGCTCTACCATTAACGGTGTGTTCATCTCTACAACGGTGAAACTCCTTCCTGCACAGGCATACCAGAACAAAGCCTATGCAACACTGAAGTCCCACTAGTGGTCTTGAAGGTGCGGGAAATCAAGAGCATTGTATGCTGCCAAAATCTAAAATTGTTACCTGAAACGAAAGGGTTGGAAACATGGATGACTAAATGTAGCAATGGCGTGAGCATAGCTGCAATGCTGGCAGAGCAGGTGCCAGCTCATAGGGCCTAGACCTCCCTGAACACTGACAAATGCGTAGGTGCAAACCCGTCTGGCTCACCTGTGTGTTCATTGTTAAAATAGAAAGTAGAGTTATAATTAGGGCTCTACCAAATTCATGGTCCATTTTGGTCAATTTCACGGTCACAGGATTTTAAAAATTTTAAATTTCATGATTTCAGCTATTTAAATCTGAAATTTCATGGTGTTGTAACTGTAGGGATCCTGACCCAAAAAGGAGTTGGGGGGGGGGAGGGGGTCACAAGATTATTGTAGGGGTTTTGCCGTACTGTTACCCTTACCTGTGTGCTGCCTTCAGAGCTGGGCATCTGGAGAGCAGTGGCTTTTGGCCCGGCACCCAGCTCTGAAGGCAGTGCCCCGTGAGCAGCAGCGCAGAAGTAAGGGTGGCATGGTATGATATTGTCACTCTTACTTCTGCAATGCTGCTGACAGGGTGCTGCCTTCAGAGCTGGGTGCCTGACCACCAGCCGCCGCTCTCTGGCCGCCCAGCTCTGAAGGCACACAGAAGTAAGGGTGGCAATACCATAACCCTCCCTGCAACTTCCTTTTGGATCAGGACCCCCCTTCCCCCCCAATTTGAGAAACGCATGTCTATCCTGTGAAACCTGTCTAGTACAGGGTAAAAGCACACAGAAGACCAGATTTCATGGGGGGAGACAGGATTTCACGGTCCATGATGCATTTTTCATGGCTGTGAATTTGGTAGGGCCCTAGTTATAAGAATGCGCTTAGTTTATACTTTATGAAATGCTTTTAGGATGTTGCGTGTATTAATCTCACTTATTACATCTGTAACCCATGTTATTAGGTAACATTTAAGTGTTTGCTCTAAAACTGTAAACCCGCACATTTGGGAGAGAAGCATTACCAAGTATGAAATACTAGTATACCACAAGAGATGTCATCTCCTCTCCAACAAAAGAAGGCCCATAGACACCCGACAAGCCATTGTGGAACATCAGTGGACAAAAAACTTTGTTGATTGCTCCTCCTGTACCCATCAAGCAGAGACCTACACAAACACTCATCCCATCAGCTTGAGCTCTGGGGGAAGAGAACAAAAGTCCCTTTTAAGATGACATTTGTTATCCCTATGCTGCATGGACTTCAGGGATAGGACAAGATTTCTAAGCATAAGCAAGGGAGCCCTCGCTCCTTAGCTTGGGTTATTACCCTAAAGGACATATACAGTACATTACAGCAGCTTCTCTTACTTTTTGAAACCTAAGACTGTACCTCATCAGTTTGTGTACGTTTACCTGCTTTAACCTTGTAAATTACTCATTTCTTTTTCCTAGTTAATACATCTTTAGTTAGTTTATTATATTATTGGCTACAAGCGTTGTCTTTTGTGTGAGCTCTAGGGAGCAATTCACCTGGTCATTCAGGACTGGGAGCAACTTGAGTATTGATGTGATTTTTAGTGAAAGAGACCATCTATCACAAAGGCAGGCTTGCCTGGGTAGTCCAAGATAGTCTGGAGCACCCAAAGGGACTGTCTGTGACTCCATGTTAAAGATGTTATAATGCTTAAGGAGTTCACACTTGATACTTGATTGGTGAATCTAATTACAGAACATACAACCAGACTGATTTGCAACAGTCTGCCCTGAGGCTGGTAGTCATATTTGTGAGCTGCTCTAAACAGCTTGACAATAGCATCATTGAATTAAGGGTCCTATGCCCTTTTAATCTAGCACTAAACAGGGGCACGACTTAGTATTTGGGAAAAGATTCTTCTTAAATGCTTCATTCTTAAATACAGCTGCTTTTGTTTTGTTGCTCTGTAAAAATGAATAAAGATTTAAAAAAAGAAGAAATGCAAGGCCATACAATATAGTAAATCCTGTGCAGTTATGTGGATGTCAGCATTTTTATATAGCATACCAAGAGTTGAAGAAAGCTAATGATATAGTTTAAGTAGAAATAGTATCTCAAGGAAGTCATGTATTGGTAATCTTTCCCAGCAGTTTCCTAGACCTTCAGTGCTTTTTTTTATCTGTCAATTGATCTGACTTCCAAAGTCCTTTACAGTATTACTACACTAGTGAGATTGCTCTCATAAGTTTTGTTCAAACAGAAAAAGTTCATGACTTGAGTTCATTTACCTCACTCTTGGATCATCCAGGGGAGACTTCCATCTAGAATATGCAAGATGGAGGTCTGAATGCTCAGCTGTGTCACTAAATTACATTGTAGAAACTAACTCTGGGACAGTCTCACTAATTGGATTTTTGGGGCGCAAGTTGACAAACCTGGTAGGAAAAGATACAGCTCCTGCTCCATAACTATTTTCAAAATATTTTTTTCCATTTACAGAGCATACAAGACATATAAGCAGAAGACGAGCCTTTACTGAGGATTTTTAACTAAGATGCTCTAGACAATAATTCAGAACATCACTGAGGCTAGTGCAAATTCCCTACATATCCATTTGAAAGCAGCAGTTCCTCCAATGGTCTCATTGTCGTTTTCCATCACATTAAGGCCTTGTTTACATCAAATAAATTTGTACTGGTGCCCCTATGCTTGTGCAACCCCCTAGGCACTGGACTCAAGCGATTTGTGTTTGATCCTGGCCTCTGCCACTGGGCTGCTATATGAAACTTTGGCCCAATCACTTCACCTCTCTCTCTGCCTCTGTTGTACCAAAGCTAATTTCCTTAACATGAACTGGGCCTAAGAGTTGTGGCCCAGCTAGTAAAGAAAAGATCCTCTTCAGTGGTGTGATCCTGTGCAATGGACAACAAAGGGAACTTTGTTTGCCAAAGACTTCAGCCGGCTCAAAATCAGACCTGAAGTGTCAGAATTAAAATTACCCTGAACTGGGGCAGCAAACAGTTACACCCATCTCACAGAGCATTGTTCCTATTTATTTTGTACTAGAAGGGCAAGGGGAACCCTGGCTCTGAAGCAGAACTTCCCAATTACTTCCCTGAACCCTGTGTGAGCAGGCCTTACAAATGACATGGAAGCATCCAGTCAGTGAGTTTTGAATGCTAGCCACAGAATGTGGAGAAAATTCACAGCGGAGAAGTACATAGACCTCTTCCCTTTCTCACACAGAGACAATTTTTTTTTAAAAAAATTACCCTCAGACAGCAGATGACATCTTTTGTGATGACAAGCACTCCTGCAGCCTATCATTTCCCAGCATGGTGCACTTTGAAGCTGAGCGAATAGTGAGGAGAAGTGCGTGTGGAAGAATTCCTAAAATACGTGTTTGATTTTTTTAAATTCTGTTTATACTGCTCATGTTCACTTTCTGCATCTATTCTAGTAAATTACTTTACCAGTAGGAACATCCACCAAAGCAAGCAATTTTAAATGAGACTTCAACTTGAAAAGTCACATTTCCATCTGAAAGTTTTGTACCTTCCATTGTTATGAGTGATACTTAACATTACTCTCCGTCAGACTTCAGAGAAGGAAATAGGTTGTTTCTTGTTTGATCATCGAAGTTTCCAACTAAAAAGCTTGATTATCTGCAGTGTCGATAGTTATTGCATGTTCTATATTCCACTTGATGTCTGTAATTCATGAAGAACAAAGGCAGAATGTGAGACCCCCCTCTTACAGGCACTGAAGAGGACAATTTTGTTCTCAAATGGTACAAGCCCTTACAATACAAATAGCAAATATATTTAAGGAATAGGACCTAATCCAGGAGGCCTTACAAAGACTCTAATGTATATTTTCTGCCACTGGCAAATTAGGATTTGTGAATTACTTGGGGTAATAGAAGGTTATGGGTTGTCAAATTATTGTATTGTAGCAATATTGCCAACTCTTTCAATTTTAAAACCAACTTCATATTTGATGTTTTTCTTAAAGCTTCAGCTCCTAGAGTTATGAAATTACATTTTTTTTTTTTTTAAATCTAGCCTACATGCTTGGGGAGCAAAGTGGGTAAACATGATTTGAGTGCAACCTAAAAGCTCTGGAACCAGAAGGTAAATACAAAGTAAGCCTTGGGCTCTTATTACATTCTCATGACTTTGAGGTGACCTCCCTCATGATTTCTGAATGCTTGAGGTGGCATTACAGTTGTCCAGCCAGGATCAAACCTTGCCCTGGCTGGACAGAGCCTCAAAAGCGGAGCAGCAGCATTGCTGGCTATATCTTCTGCTCCTGGGATGCTGCCAGTCAGGACTGGATTCTAGGAGGAAGGCTTAGGGGATGAGGGAGAGGTAGCCCCCTGAGATAGCAGGCATCTCTCATTGCAGCATGCACTCTAATGGGACAAGATTTTGGGGAACAAACATTTATAATTCTTTCTCCTTGGCAGAATCCATGCTACTAAGAGTCAATAAGAAGCATTTTTCTTCTTAGGATCTTGCAGCCTCTCATACAGGCATACTGCATTATCATCCCTTTTTACAGAGAGGGAATTCATAACAAAGAAATCAAGTGATTTGCTTATGGACACACACTGAATCAGAAGCAGTCAAAAACGGACATTTTACAAATACATCATCTGCAAAATAACTAGTTTATTTCAAAAAAATTAATTTGCGGTTCTCTTTTTTAAAATAAAATTCCAACAGAAAGGGTCAGCACTTGCACTTGAAAAAAAAACAAAAAAAACAACAACTGATCCTTACAGCCGTATAAACCAAGGACAAAGAGTCATCATAGAATTATAAACAGGCATGTTCATGAGGGTCAATAACACCCAGGCTAATGACTCAGAGACACTATTTCAGTTGGAGGGGTGTGGCGGACAGGTGGAATGATTAGGGGATGGGGTTGAGCAGCTTGGGAAGGTTTATAAAGTGAGAGCTTTGAGCCTGTTTGCACCCAGCCAAGCTTCTTCATTGCAACAGCTGCTCTAACCACATCTCTAAGGTAGCATGGCTTTCACGGGCAGATATGAAGTGGAAAGTGAAGACAACTATGACGCCTTCGTGAAGTGTATTGGTGAGTATATACTGGAGATTTTTCTCAATGAATCTTAATGAGTTTTAATAAACTACTAGATAAACAATGCAAAGATTTGAGGCTTGCTCCTGCCAGGTGCTAAGGGTGTTTGATACCTATCAGAAAGTGCTGAGCACCTTATCTGCTAGCCCATAGCTGGCAAGTGGGTTATACCGTCATTGATTCATTTTCTTCCATGCAGCTTTCAATCACATCTTCCGAATAACATCTACAGCAAAGGTCAGGCCTGCTCCTACTAATATAATCCTGAGTTTAATGGGAGCAGAATCAGGCCCAAACGTACCTGAAATACAATGAATTAGGGACCCCAATATCCAATCCTTGCGCTCCACTTATGCTGGTACAAACTCGTGACTGTTCTCTACAGGAGTAGGTGCCTGAGTGTACACTAACTCCGTATGAACTTTTAAAAAGCCAAAGCTGGTGCAGGCACCTGTAAAATCCATGGAGGTAACTAGGTTCTGTGAGTGTAAATGTTCGAATTCATGCAAGCGTTCAACTATTTAAATGGCATATGCAAATATTGAATGTAATAAGTGTTTTTTTCCTACGAAGTACAGAAAAAACTTTGTGCACATGTAACTTTGTGTGTACACACATGAATAGACTGGATAGATATAACTGAAAAATTTACAACCCCCCTCCTCCCCCCCCGACCATGGACACTTTCCCAACAATCTTTCGCAGCTCAAGAGCTGCATCTAGCTACAGGGTTGAGGTCTTACTGCTTCCAAAGTGTGCTTCCAGCATTTTGAACTATGACACTATGAAAAAGAGTGGGGATCCATGTATCAGTCATGAATGTCTCAATAGAGGAAACCCCTTGCCATTGTTTGGCTTAAATACAAAAGAAAATATGATTGATGGGATACTGGATTTTAAAAAGTGTGTTTCCATTGGGTAGGTATCCCCAGTGATATCATTGAAAAGGGAAGGAATTTCAAGATTGTCACAGAAGTGGCACAGAATGGAAATGACTTCGTCTGGACCCAGATCTACCCAACAGGCCAGTCCATGACCAACAAATTCACCATTGGCAAGGAAGCAGACATGGAGACAATGGGAGGTAAAAAGTTCAAGGTAAATTAATTTAGTCCTATGGTTTAATGTTGTTTCAGTAGGAATTTAGCTACCTAGTCTATTCCATAATTTAGGGGACAATGGTCTATAGCATCTGGTACCCCATCTGAGGGATTTTGTCAGTGCCTAGTCCTGACACACATGAAGAGATGCCCTGTATTGTTTTTAATCTACCCATTATATTTTTGAACATAAATTATTTCTAAATATGCCCATAGAGACGTCTAAACCTCTTGATTTTCAGGCCAATGGGCAGCCAGTTCAAAGAGTTTAGTAAGGACTTGAACATTAATCATCACATTAAAAAAAAACAGGGAAAAAAGGGTAGAATGACAGCCCCAAAAGGGCCCCAGAAGGTGTTGTGCCTCAAGCAGGTACACTGGCTGACACCCCACCCATAACGGGAGTTCATTACCTTCTGCCTTCTATGCCAGATTCCCTTCAGTGACTGGTGTAGAGAGTGGGGAAAACTGACTTCTCTCAAGTTGACCAGTCTGTCCTTGACTGACTTAGCTGACTATATAAAGTAACACACAGAGCACCAGGACTCCCACTGTGCTTGGGCCTTGACCCATGCAGGGGTGCTCTCATTTCCTCCTTTATAAATCCATGCAACCTGGCCCTATATATTCCAATGTATTTTACTATATAGACTGCTAATATAATAATGATTCTTTCTACTTCCCATCAAAATTTGCAAGAGGCATGAAGCAAGCCTCACATTTCTTAGATATGAAGAAGGATAGCCTGGTCTTCCAGGCACTGCCTAGAGACTCAGAAGACAGATTTAATATCTGGCTTTGCCACAATCTTCCTAAATGACCAGGAACAAATCACTTGCTCTATTCTCCATCTATAAAATGGGGATAATATTTCCCTATCTCAAAGAGGTGTTGAAAGAATAAACTCATAATATCTGAGCATCTCAAAAATAATGAAGTACGTACCTAGATAGAAGCATTTATTCATTTTTAACAATGGGAAAGCCAACCATCACACGGGGAAGTGTGACACCAAACTGGGACCTGAACCCATATTTCCCAGTTTCTAGACTGGTTTCTCAATCATAACATTGTTTCCTCTACATTCTGACTGGAGTTGTGCAAAAAGCCAAGCAATTCTGGCTTTACAAAACCCTTGAGACCTAACATACATACCGTTACAAGGAGAGTTACTTTCATATACTGCGAACTTTTCATCCAAAGTTCTAATGTTACAAATTCTACCCTTCCCCTTTCTCTATACCAGAGACACTTTAACATGTGGATCCTTTTGGGCTGCCAAAGATTCGAGTTGGGCAGTTAAGACAAAAAATGGTTCTCACATGAGAAATGCTTCCTTCAATATAACACAATGCAAACCTGACAGGGGGTTTCCCTGTTGTCTGTTAAAGTCAGCTCATTTTTTACCTTGAAAACCACTATTTTTCTAATTATGGCTGACTGGTGTTAAGTTATTTTTGCCTTACAAGCTTCAACAAAACTAGTTATCTGTAAGAGACCAACACTATGAGGACTGGCTATGAAAAGAGTACCCTGCAGCCCTTCTGTCTCTGGATATACTATTTCCCTTCAGTACTGGCCCAAAGAGAAGATATGTTACTTGCTACTACTACTAGCTAGATCTACTTTAGCTTAAGCTGTGAGAACTTATGTTTAGGAGCTAAAATACTAGGATTCTGGTCTTGTTAGTGTCTGAAAATATATAATAGTGCCTGTAGCACATGGGTTCGCTCACATCTTATTTTCTTTAGAGGCTGTTGAAAAGCAGTCATGCACAATAAAGTCCAAGAAATCAAGACAATGATAAACAAATTTCCATTACAGGCAACTGTTAAAATGGAAGATGGGAAAGTGGTTGCTGATTTCCCTAACTACCATCATACTGCAGAGATTGCTGGAGGAAAACTAGTAGAGGTAAGTCTCTAACCATCCTCTAGAGGCACTCCATGAAACGTAAAGGAACATTGCCAGGTTAATTACAGCACGGAACATTAGCTTTACAAAACTTAAGGGACCACTATTAACGTTTCCATTACTTTTTTTTTTTTTAAAGGCAGGATTTTAAAGCAAACCTTCTCCCTGCAGTTTTTGTAGCATAATTATCCAATGTGAAATGGACAAGTGCTTCATTGTTCCATCTGAATGCAAAACATTTTTTAGAATGGCTTTCATGATGAATTAGATTTTTTTAAGTGTCATAGCTAATAAAACCCAGATAACTGTTAAAACAAAATTTTGTATTTATATTTTGGATTTTTTTAACCCGACTTCTCTCAGGTTGACCAGTCTGTCCTTGACTGGCTTAGCTGACTACATAAAGTACATGTACTTCAAGAATTGAAATGGAAATAACACTTACTGAAGTCTTCTATAATAGTGAAACTTTCTAGGGTGGAATCCCTTACAACATCCCTAAACATGTTTTTATGTGAGATAGTTGCTATGTAAAATGTATTTCTAGAGTATCCCAGGATTAATATTAATAATTAATAAGCATATTAATTTAATTTCATGGACCAAATCTTTGACCAGCAAGGGGCATACTCCAAGCTCTAACAAGTCTTTTCTATAAGTAACTCTGCAGTTCTAGTTACCATGTTCAGAGTTTTTGGTTTGTTCTTTATTCCAGATCTCTACAGCTGGTGGTGTAACCTACAAAAGAGTCAGCAAAAAGGTGGCTTAAGAAGAACTCATCTTCCAGTGCACTGAGAAATTAATATCAAGACAGTCAATAAATCAGTTTTAGAAACTCCATCTCTTTCTGTGTCTCTATTGCAAACAAATGAGGGAACAGTTGTTTCAAAAGACAGACAACTTCAATGTTAATATTTTTACCCTTTGTGTAACTGAGGGTTCTGGCACACACCCCTAGTCAAAAAACATGAGATTTAAATCAAAGTGCTCATACACGTATAGTGACTGCGCTGCAGTCTAATTCTTTCAGGATTCATTTTGTGCGTGGCCTAGGTGAGTGGTGTCTATAACCATTTGGTAGTTTTCTTATTTGGCCTCTGACTAGGCATGATAGGCAGTACTCTGTTCAAAGCAACTATCATGGTAAGAACAGGGGAAAGGGGTTTAACCTTTGTGTCTGGCTAAAGACATCATTGAAAAGCCACATTTGTGCATCCGATATCAACCCTTTCAGTCTCAAAAGAAGGTATTTTGGTTATATGTGTGGCAGTGATAATCTGCTAGCATTGCTACTGTGATTACATTATCTTTACCCCTCTTTATCTAAGTGGTTAGCCACTACTTGTGGGTTTTTTTTGGAGGATGTTTAGATTCCCTCCCAGACCTTTTCTACTTGGTTTACACAGAACACCTTGTCCAGTTTTGCTCATGTGCATTACCTCTTCTGATTCCAAGACTGAAGTACACCTTTGTTGAAAGATGCTGAACTTTAAATTGGTGAAATAGGAGTCAGATCTGAAAGCTGTGCATGGTTGGAACGGTCTTCTGCTGCTTACAACAAATAGATTTTTCTGATCCACAAGCTTCTGTTGAAATTCAGCCTCCTCAATCATATTGTTAAATGATGGCAGGGCACTGATTTTTCCTACCCCTCTCACCAAGGATGCTCCTCCATATCCTCACTATGCTCCACCTCCAGACTGCAGGCCTGATGTTTTATAAGCAGCTCATCAGTTTCTGAGCACGACTGTGTCAACAATGGGGACACAAATCACCATCACAATTTCCCGAGGCTGAGGGGGTCAGCCCTCTAGTGTAGGTCCCCTGGAGCATTCACTCAGACACTCTGCCAGCTGTACAAAGTGTTAATTTAATAGATTGCTGTATGAAAACTTGTAACAGTGTTGTAAACCTCTGTGGAAAGTCCTTCTCCAGCCCATGAATAATGATTTCAGTTTTTAGGCATTTCAACATCAACTAGCTATTAACTTGCACAGGGCAACAAAAGTTAAAGGTCATATGATCCACACACTAAAACAAGTTTTAAAACTAGTTAAAAGTGAGAACAGCTCACATTATTACTGGAAAAGAATGGTGCATGAGCATAGGAAATAATTATGTAAACATGAAATGTAGTCACACAACATACCTTAAAGACTTGGATATGGATACACAGAGAAACACAGTTGTAGAGAGGTGGGAGTTAAATAGAGAGAGAACTCAGAGCCACATTATGCATTCAGATCTTCATGGAAAGTTACAATCAAAGGGCCATGTTACCTTCACACTGGTGTAAATCAGGTCCATTTATGTCAATGCTGTTTTATCAGGGTAAAATTGATGTGAGAGGGTAAAGGTGGGTACCTAGCTCATGCTTTTCTCTCATTTAATTTGGAGATAGTTTGACAAGGTAGTATTTGTATTTTCCAAGGGGGTTATACAACCGGATACCAAAGAACAGATGAAAAGATGCCAAGTGAAATTAATTTTTTGATCCAATTTAAGTTGGATGAATTTGAGCTCTGGTCAGGAATATTTGGCCATACTTCCAGTACTGGGAACAAGAAAGTGGTATGCCAAGCTAATTATAATTCCACTCACCCTGACCATAAATTCTGGAAATGTCACTATTAAAAACAGATTAATTTAGAATCATGAAGCAGTGAAGAAAATATATTTACAGAAGAAAAGTAATTAGAAATTCTACTTTACACATTAACAGGCTGCAGACAACTGAATTGAAAGATAATCACTGTTCCTACCCTCTACCTTCAAAGATGCTTTTATATTTTTAATTTTGATGTTTTATTAGCCTTGTGAAGGCCCCTACTATTGAAGGAATGTTAACGTGCTGTGATGCAATTAAGGAAGGGACTGGCAAAATCCCTGCAGGCAATTGATCAAAGTGTGTATGGGAGAAAACTACCTCTGAGAAATGTTACACCATGGGAAATCCACTTTCATTCTGAAGTGGGGGGGGAGGGACGGGGGCACTTGTTCCATACCAGTGGCCATGGGATTCAGATTTTACCAGCATTCTGAATAATGGAATTAGAAGCACTGATAGGTAAACAAAGCCCAAATATTGAGCATCTAAATTAAAACTTGGAACAAGTTAATTACATAAAACAACTTATTCTGACCAACAGAAATATACTACAATGTATTTATCAGCAGGAACACAATGCATTTCACAAACATTATGTTTCACAACATGCCTCTTGAACATGGGTAATTATCTCCAGTTTACAGGTGGGGAAACTGAGGCACAGTGTAGCAACTGGCAAGAGGGCATATAGCATGATATGCCAGGTGCCTCAGTCTGTGTCCTTAAGTATGACTCAAGTCAACTAACCAACATTCTCAGGCATTTGGCAAATTATGGTCTCACAGTAGTGAGAGTTAAGATTACAAAAAAAAGCATTCCAAAAAAGGTGGGATACTGAGGTACAGATCATGTAAAACAGAAAAAAAATGTAAACATGCCAATTTTCAACCAAATTTCAGCAACTGAATGAATGGTGTGTGTGTGTGTGTGTGTGTGTGTGTGTGTGTGTGTGTGTGTGTGTGTGTGTGTGTGTGTGTGTGTGTGTGTGTGTGTGTGTGTGTGTAAGTAACAGGGTACACTCACCTCTCATGAGCGCTCCCTTGGCCGAGTGCATGTGCCTGCACTCACTCACTCTCTCTCTCTGATTGTCCCTGCTCTGGGAGAGCAGTGCCCCAGGGCTCCCATCCTGGAGAAAATGTCTTTGCCCTCTTGGGCTTCCAGGCCACTTCTCCCCAGTGGCGAAAAGGGGGGGTGGGTGAGACCCAGGCCCACCCACTCATACTCCAGGTCCCAGCAACCAGCTCAAGGCTCCTTCTCACTCTCCCTAGCTTCTGGCAGCACTGCCCTGTCTGAGGTTCTGTAGCTCCGTCAGCCAGCCAGCGCCAGCAAGGAACTGAACTCTCTCTGGCCCTGCAAGTGTTTTTATATTAGGCTGCAGGGCCCTGATTGACTGTATGGGACACAGCCACTCTAGGCAGCTTGGAGGACCCTCTCCACTGCCCTTTCTTGGGGTGGGATGTGGCAGGGCTAACTACTTATGCTAAACGATCTGTTCCATCTTGCATTTTGCTGTGATTCTGGGAGTACCTTTCCCAGACCCGAAAGAGAGCTCCATGTAGCTCAAAAGCTTGCCTCTTTCACTAACAGAAGCTGGTCCAATAAAAGATATTTCCTCACTCACTTTGTCTCTAGTATCCTGGGACCAACATGGTTACAACTACACTGCATACTACACCATCACTGACAAGTGTTTGTCCAACTGATCTTTAAAAAAGTCCAATCATGGGGATGCCACAACCTCACTGGAAGCCTATTCCAGAGCTTAACTACTCTTCTAGTTAGAAAGCTTTTCCCAATATCTAAGCTAAATCTTCCTTGCTGTAGATTAAAACTATTACTTCTTGTCCTACCTTCAGTGGACATGGAGAACAATTTATCAGCATGCTCTTCATAATAGCCCTTAACATATCTGAAGACTATCAGGTCTCCCCTCAGTCTTCTTCTCTCAGGACTAAACCTTTCTTCATAGCAATTTTTGTTGCTCTCCTCTGGACTCTCCAATTTGTCTACATCTTTCCTAAAGTGCAGCACCCAGAACTGGACACAGCATTCCAGCTAGGCCTCACCCTTGCCAGTTAGACAGGACAATTACCTGGTGTGTCTTAGATAGAACACTCATGTTATTACACCGCAGAATGACAGTAGCCTGTTTTCATAGCTGAAGCACATTGGTGACATATATTCAATTGTGATCCACTGTAATTCCAGATCCTTTTCAGCAGTACTACCTCCTTGCCAGTTACCCCTTGCCAGTTATCCCTCATTGTGCATTTGATTTTTCCTTCCTAAGTGAAGTATTTTGCACTTATCTTTATTGAAATTCATCTTGTTGAATTCATGCCAATTTGTCAAGGCCCTTCTGAATTATAATCCTGTCCTCCAAAGTACTTGCAACCCCTTTCAGGTTGGTGTCACCTGCAAGTTTTATAAGCACACTGTCCACTCCATTACCCAAATCATTAATTAAAATATTGAATAGCACCAGATCCAAGACTGATCCCCTCCGGGTCTCCACTAGGTAGCGCCTCCCAGTTTGACAGCAAACAATTGATAACTACTGCGAGTATGGTCTTTCAATCAGCTCTGCACCCATCTTATAATAATGACGGCAGATGGGTTGGATAAGCTTCTGCTCTGCTCTTTTGGGGTTGTACTGTGATGTTACATTGTTTCTTTTCAAAGGGTAATTGTTTGGTATTTCCCCCCAAAAGTGTTACATGAAAAGTTACATGAAGAGCAGCTGTAATACTGAATATTGCTGTTTGGTGCAACACTACCAACAGTAGTCTCTCTGGCTGGCACAATGGTCATCAGCAGACTATGACTGTTTGAGGAGGATATTGTTCATGTATATTGTTTATACACATTGTTTATGGCTTATCATCAATCGAAATTGCTTGGTCATCTTTAAAAAGAGCAGGAAATTATAGATATCCCTATTCAACTTTGAGGGTTTTTTAAAATGTCATTTAGAAGTGGGAGTAAAACTGAATTTGCATAAAAAATCATGTTTTGTTTGAGTACAGTTTAATTACTTTCAAAATACTGGTCAGCATGGCACAGAGTGGTGAAATATGGAGCTTCACAAAGATAATGGCAATAATACACATTTGTTGTCTGCATTGTATAAGTGCTTTATTTAAATAGCACTCAAGAGATTTTATATTTAAAAATTAAGGACATTCACAGACAAAAATCTTCAGTGAACATTAGTTAAGGTTGCTCACATGAATGAGCTGTAAAAAAAAAAAAAAAATAGGAAATATAAAGTTACGGATTAAAAAAAGGTCGCAAAGTCAAGCATTCCCCAGCTAGAAAATGCCAAGATGTATGTTAAGGTTGCTCTCATCAAAAACCTAAACTATTAAGGTTTGTGAATCTAAAATAGGATTTGAATTATACAGTGCCTGTCATACCCAAGACATAAGTGATTGCCCAAGACTCAGTGTGGCAACTGCAGATAAACAGTGTATTTTGTGGAGAATAAGGCCTCAGGGCATTGGACATTGCAGCTTGTTACTCTTGAAGGAAGAGTATGTTGACTAGGACAGTGGGGTTATCTATCCCCTACTCATTCCCCACAGTGCCATTAGATCTATATGCTTCCTAGAAAGTGGACAGATTATGGTCACATTTGTAGGAGGACAGTATTAACAATATAGCTGGCTCCCCACTCCCACACTTACCACTGTAAAGTGATGGCAATTGTAGCTGTGTACACAGGTTGTGTTGTATTGCTTGAACCTATAAGCTGCTCCAGCAGAGAGAAAGGAAGAATGCACCTACCTCGTCATTAGTGGTCTGAGCACAGGACCGGCATACACCAGGAAAACTCCATTCCAGTTCCAGCTCTCTTTGGCCTTGGGCGAGTTACATAACCTCTTTACCTTAGTTTCTGTATGTGCAAGATGGGGGTTAAACAACACTCGTGCACCTCACAGGGTCACTACTACAAGGGAAAATTTAAGTCTGGAATGAACTGAGCATTTTATACTCCATTGCAAGACAAATTCCACAGCTCTCAAGAACAGAAATTAGCAGGGGACACTAACAGACAAAACAGAGCGAAGTCAACAGCAACTCATTATTGGAAAGGTTGGGCCATTAATGCTGTATGTTCTATTGTCCAGCAAAGCTCTAAAGGACAAGAAAATATTTTTCCAAAGCTGCCCCTGGCCTGTTGTAGGAAGCCATGTGCTTGTGGTACGTGCACACTCAGCTGTGCTAGTCACTTGGGACTCATGCATGGGGGGGGGGTTCTGTTGCTAAGAAATGACTATGAACCTTTTCAGTTCTTGTGCGGACGCTTTCACATTTCCATCTGGAGCCAGATGGTTAGCCCCATCGCATTGAGCCACATGACTAAGCACCGATGTTTGTTTTGTCCTGCATTTACATAAGCTTCTTCTCTTCCCATTTCCCCCCTTCATTACTGCCAATTTGACATGGCACAGAAGTAGGAAGTGGAAATGGCTAATACTGCAGGAGCCTAGTGCTCACGGTCCAGTCGTGTCCTCAGAGGCTTAAAGCTATGCAAGGTTCCAAAGGCCCAACTCACCACTCCTGGTCTCCTTTCCCTGCAGTCCCTCCCTTTTGCTTTTATGCCAGCAGGCTGTGGCAGAGGTTGTATTCCTTAACCGCTTTCCATGCTTGACAAAGTAGCCTTCAACTCCAGCTCTTGGTTTTCCTGGCCATGTAGAAGGGTCACCAGAGGATACAAAGCCCCAGAAATAGGCTTGTGCCATAATCCAGAGGTGAGGAAGTAGGTCACAGATACATAGGAATGTGCTGGGGGAGGGGTTTAGGCAGCGTCTCTACTAAAAAACGGTTTGCCAGTATAGCTATTCTGGCAAAGCCTCCTGGTATTGATGCAGCTTGTTGTACTTTTGCAGTATAGCTTATGCCAGTTCCCTGAACAAAATAAGCTATGCAACACCACCACACTTTTTTCCAGTGTAATTGTATCCACAGCAGGGCTTTTGCTGGCATAAAAATATCACAAGAAGCCTCCACTCCTCTAACTGACATTACTATATGGCAAAAGTTTCTAAGATCAGGTAGGTCTACATTAATCCTGCCCTGCCCTGGCTACTAAACACTATTTAGAAGGTGTTTGGAGAGCTGATTTTCATTTAAAGCAGAACATTTGCTTATGCTGAGAACAGTAAAAGTAAGAGCAAGTTAAAGTTTAGTCTTAGGAATTGATTCTTGGGATCCATATAAGAATGTGATAAGATTTGAAATTGATTTCTTGGGGACCTGACACCAACATGTTTTTTTCCCCCCCTCCCACTCTGGTTCAAAAACAAAGCTCTGTCTCAGAGGGAACCAAATGATGTCATTGTATTGTATACACAATTCTGTTGATGGAACCCTGCCATGATGGTGAGGGGGGGACCTGCTTCTAAATAAGTCCCAACAGCTGGATATACAGGACCTTAAAAAGATGCAAAGAACTGATGCTTTAATAAAGGAGTTGGGAGAGTGGGGTTTGGAAGTTTAAACTTCTGCAAGATAGTTCCAAACAATAGATTCATAGAATATCAGAGTTGGAAGGGACCTCAGGAGGTCATCTAGTCCAACCCCCTGCTCAAAGCAGGGCCAATCCCCAATTTTGCCCCAGAACCCTAAATGGCCCCCTCAAGGATTGAGCTCACAACCCTGGTTTAGCAGGCCAATGCTCAAACCACTGAGCTATCCCTCCCCTCGATGATCCATGCTAGCTTTAAAATGTGTCTCACGAAGACAGAACTGCTTGGGAACTCACACAGAGCATTTCAACCCCCCAAAAATTAAAGCCACATTTTCAAAAGTTGGGTTCTGAAGATAAGTGCATGCCCCGCCAAAGGTCAGAGAGCAAAAAACTTACGCCTGCTGCCAAAAATTGGACACTCAAACCAATTTGCAAGGCAGTCTGATTTGCCAGGCAAGTTAAGCAGTTTGAGGATTTATTGAAGTGCTTTTTCAAGCAGGACACTCACCTCACCTTGTCTTGTCTTTTACACTAAGGAGACACTTGACACCTGCAGTAGTACTCACAAAAACAACAAGGAGTCCTTGTGGCACCTTAGAGAGACTAACAAATTTATTGGGGCACAAGCTTTCATGGGCTAAAACCCACTTCAGTAATTCAGTGCTACTACCTAACATCAAAAGAATATATGGGCAGGTAAGGAGGTAGTAGAGGGAGATGTTCCGTAGAGGGAGACAGAAGTTAATTCAGGGAAAAGGAAGTTTCTTGCTTATTATGTCTCCAGCTGTATCTTAAGACTGCCATGCAAGATTGTGCACATTATATTCTACTGCCCCTTTGGTGGCAGTGATCAAGAGTGATTTTCACCCGTAAAAAAAAAATAATAATAATAATAATAATAATAATTTAAGTACCCTAAGTGAGGGGCAGGGAGAATTTTGCAAGGATTATTTAAATGACCAAATCTGAAATATTCCAACTTCAGCAAGAAGTTGTTTGAAGAGTTTACTATATGTTTAAAGGGGTGATTGACAATGAATGAAATATCTTTATTTCCTTTTGCCTTCACAGTGCTGTCAACAAACACCGAAAGTACTGTGAGGAACAGATTCTGACATTTATAAGAATTAAAAAGAAAAACAAAACAAAAACACACCAGATCAAAGACTACTTATTTAGCAAAAATGTCAGCATGTTCAAGCTCTCAATAAAGCAATAGCCCTTAATATCTGCTGGTAATGTTAATCAAACCCTCAGCAGTAATTTATCTTTGATCACAGAGTATTAACCAACTTTTAACAGTAAATAACTTTATATGAAGTGTTTTGGACAGTGGCTAGAACAGAGAGATCAAGCTGTGTTTGGGGACTAGTCAAAGCCATTATCGCAAAACATTATAGAAAATTAAATAAGGAATGTCTATGTTAGCTCCAAAGCATAAAGATCTCAATTAGTGAGCTCACTGTAGTCTTCCTAATCACTTGCTAATCACTGGAACGCGTTCCCCCATATACACCTGCTACATATCAAGATTCATAAGTGTTAAGAAAAAAATAGCTTTTGAATTTTCTCATCTAATTTTGCAACCCACTTCTATCTTTTAAAAAATTACCAGTGAATTTTTAAAAATGTCCTGTAACATCCATTAAGCTTTAAAAACTCACCCAGCTTTTTGTGCAGCTATGTAAGTGACATGATCAGGTTTACAGTTACATTACAGTTGTCTGAGCTTTCCTACATTAGCTACTTCCAGAGGTGGCATGTTTTCATTAAAGACAAAAGGAAATTCACACACAAAATTAGGTGTGGCTTAAATGTACACTAGCCAGGAAATTAAAGTGGAACTCCTGCCAGCATTCAGAGGCATTGCAGAAGATATGTTCTCCCAAAACAAGAGGCAACATTGGGCTTTTTAGCCCATCTATTCTGAGAAACCTCTATATGCTTCTTTCAGAGCTTTGTTTTGGGGCTTATCTATGCACAGGACATAAAGAGCAAAATTGAGAGAACCCAGGGAAAGGACATGTGTAGAAAAAAGTGACCATGAAGGAAAGAAAAATTGCAGAGGCGTACTCTCCAATTCAGAATTAAAAATTGCATAAGCAGCGTGATAGGATGCCCAAGAAATGTATTGGTCACATCACAAGCGGTCATTTCACCACATGCCCTCAGTCCCGCTGCATCATTTCTAATTGCTCCTTAGACTGCTTCCCTGATTCACTTCTTGCTTCCTTGTATGCTGCCACATCTTACACTTGGAATAGTTCTTCACTTCCGAAGCAGTGAGTAGCACCTCCCTGATCCTTTACAATTCCTTTTTTGCAAAGCCTTCTTGCATAGGTTTCCTAAACCATGGAAATACCATTTGTTAATTCATCCTGTGTATCACACTTGCCAAGAGTACTTTTCTGTTGTGTCCCAGGAAGCACTGTCGACAGCTATAGCTTCTATACACAGATACTTGACCAAGGGATTACTCTGTGCAAGGTGGGGGCAGAAGCTCACTGGCTCCTTTTAGGAGAAATACACTGTGAGAACGCAGACAGTATTAACAAATAAGTAGTCAGATACAGGTCTTTTGTTTATTGGACAATCTTCATCAAGCTAGCAGTGGAAATGGTCACTAAAGAGTGACTGCAGACTGTCAAACTCAAGACTTCATATGACCTGTTCTAGAGAGGTTACGAAAAAACACGGATTCCACAGTCAGAAATGCCCTAGTACCAAAATATTCCCTGCATGTTTAAGAGGTTCTTTACAGTCTGCTCAATGGCCGACTATAACAGTCATTAAGATACGCTAAAACCTTGTGGAAAAAAGTTCCATATAAATACACAAACAGAATAAAAAAGAGTGAACTAAATTCTCTAAGTTGCTAAACTAATTTCTGTAAGGCATTACCTCTTCAGTTTTGTTAGGATTTGTAACTTAAAAAAAAAATTTAAAAACTGAAATAGATTTTAAACTTTCCTAGCCTGTTCTGCTAAGGACATGGTCATCTTACTGTGTGACACAAAATTACAGTATGCAATATTTTTAAGGAGACCCTCATCGTTAAAACAAATGTTAGCAGACAGGTTATTTTTGAGAGAGATTTGCCCTCCACCCCCCAACACATCCCTTAAAAACTAAATTCTCTAAAAATATAACTTAAACAGCACTGTCTAACGTGATATTTAAAAAAACAAACAAACAGCATTTGCCACAGTTCAGAGTAAAAGCATATTGCACATTGTCTATACTGCTGTCCTGAGAACCTTTAAAAAAGAATACTGGCTTTCAGCAACTACAGAATGGTGGTTGCATATCAAGTGAGTGTTCTACACCCAAGCAGAAGTCTCCATGTTACTTGTAACTATCTACATTACCATACAAATCCTACATAGAATTTTTGACCAAACACAGGAAGTTCCAGCTCAAAATGATTTTAAAAACATAACCCTTTGGATACATGGTAGCAGGTATTCTCATTTCAGTTAAATTACTAGTACCCTTAACCCAGTTTTGCTAGAATGCTCCAAGATGGAATTTAAAGACCAAAGTTCTGTACAGCCTAACATTGCAGTCTTAGAATAAAGGCATAACCATTCCTAATTTCCATGGTAGAATTAACTGGTTCCCCTTCTCCACCTCCTCTTCATTAGTACAAGTTCTTCAGTCCTAAACTTCACTTTGACCACAATACATTAATCCCCAAAAATACTAACTGAAGGCAGTGAACCCCTTCAGTGTATATATAAGAATTTTCTTCCAAGGGGTTTTCTTCAAGTAACATTAGATCCCTGATGTAGCTTGTAAACAATTTTACTAAACAAATTATATCCAGTCACATAAGGCAGCAGCATCTTAAAAATCCTAAAGGTGATTTAAGATTGAGGTTTTTTTACATGAAGGCAGAGAGGTTTTGTTCAGTGGCACAGCATCCAAATCCAAGAGGACTTTTAAGGCAAAGAGGATTTGATGGTCATCTGGGTTACTTTCACTCCAGGTCAAGGAAAGGGAAAACAACATTTTACATAGAGATTTTGCACAGACTGGGATTGTTCATCCAGATAGCATCAAGAAGCTTCTATATCATCATTTTTAGTGGTAGTTTCCAGTGGAATAAACTGTCAGAAAGACCTTTGGATAGACGCCACTTTCAACAATAACCTCCCACAAGAATGTTATTTGAGAAGTCCCTCCAGGCATTCCTGCTCAAAATAACCCTTTAAAATCACAAGTGTTAGCATTTGTGATTAACTGGAGCCTGCTGTACAGAAGACTAAGCTAGTAAGCCCCATAGGGTGTAACTTCTTACACAAGATGCTTTTCAAAGTGACAACCTAAAGTGATGTATGTTATTGCATTTCTGTTTCTCTCAGTCTTATTAAAAGACAATACCCCAATCCTTGCAGGAATGGCACCTACATTAAAAAGGGTCTCAAGAGCAAACGTCTTCGGAATCAACTAGTTGTAAAGATTCTGTTCCTTTGTGTTCCTGTTCCTTTCGCTGCAGATATACATTTGGGTCTCATCCCATGGGGCCCTTTGTTCAGACTTCACTCACGTCACCATTTTTCTAGACAGTCATCTGTCAAAACACCTGGCTGTGTAGGAGTGATGTCCACTGAAATAGCTGCTGCCATAGGCCATGGAGATGCAGTGTCTAGGTTCTGTTGCTATAGCTACCTGCATCGTGATAGGTCCTTGGATGGGAAGAGTTTGCACAGAAGGTTGAAGGCTGGCCTGCAGAGCAGAGTAAGAATGCAGTGAGGTGCTAGCACTCTCAGAGAGTAGGCTGCTGGGCCTGTGGGCCTGCAAGGAGTCACGGTAAGCAGAGCACAAATCCTGCACTGGAGACTGGAACTGTGAAAGGGTAGTTGAGTGCTGGGCTAGTGGAGGATAACTGGATTGCTGAAACAGGACCTGAGTTGTGGTTTGGTGGTTCACACTTCCCACTACTTGCTGCTGCAAGGTTACTTGTTTTTTCAATTTGCTGGCTTCTTTGACATCGTTCTCATAATATCTAGAGAAAACAAAAATTAAAGCACAGCGTTGTCAAGCAAATGCAAGCTATCAGAATGGGTGTAAATATCTGAGGAGTTTCTACAAATTGATTTTCAGTTTTCCCCTTGCCAGCCTGTTCCTACACGGTCAGTACAAAGTTTTCCCATTGACCCTGATGGGCATAGGATTTGGGTGCTTATTAGCCTGCAGAGGTCAGAGTTAAAAAGAACTTCCTGTCCTCACTAATGTTCATATTTCCCGTCGGCACTTTGACTAGACTTGCCATTTCTATCTACTAATGACCATTCTGCACCATTAAAACATTCAGTGGGCATTTTGGTACATTTGGTCTCTAGCGTGGAGAGATCTTTTAAAACGTGCAGCTGTATTGTGTATCAAGACCCCATAAATGCAGAGTACCAATAAGGGAATCCTTTTCAGTCTCTGCTAGCAGGACTTGCCTGCGTCCACATAGATCATGACGGCGGCCAGGGCTATCACAACAGGACAAGCAACCTCCTCTCCTGGGGCTAGTTAGTGAGTGAGTGAGTGAGAGAGACAGAGAAAGTGAATAGTTCTGGAATGTCTTTGCTGGAAGGGGAATATTGCTATCACTTTACAGCAATACTTCATACACTAAAAAGTGTTATAACCTCGCAAAGGATGGATAGCTACTTACACAGAAGCTATAACGGAAGTCAAATTTTGTGCAGCCTACCCACCCAGTTGCATGAATTGATTACCATTCTGGTTGATTCAATGGATTCATGTGCTACCACTGCACCAATATTTAGAAAGATTGCCCCAATCCCCAATTTTGCTGATATGCGTTGAGATGTACTAATCTCATGTGATCTTAATTACTGCTACATTAAATGCCATTTGGAGTCTTTTCATCTCTACTTTTTTGGAGAGTAATAGAAAGTCTATTAAGAGTTTGAGGAATAGGTTACTTTGTTCCAGCAGTCTTACATTAGCATCATTTCGATACACTGGGCAAGATGCTCCCAGGAATAACACGTTACCAGCTGGAGCTGTGTGGTCCAGGAGGGAGAAATCTGCATACAGATGCGTGAGGCGCACACACAAGCAGCAGCAATCAGAGATGGTCGAAAGTTGAGGAAAGCATAATCTAAAGAAATTTTAAAAATAATATTACGCTTTGACCGATCACCATTCACTCTGAGTTCCATTCACTCTGTGCACATGCAGCAAGGTGGACCGAGTTAAACCTATATGCCAAATGCCCACAGAGGTGAACAGTTAAGTCTTCATATTTGATACACAGGCTGAAGAGTGGCATTTTGTGCCCAGCAAAAGCCTCCACAAATCAGGATGGAACATTTCAAACTATGACCCTGCTGTGGGCGTCTATCCCCTGCAAGCCATTCGGATCGGTTCCATTTCATGCAAGTTGAATGCATTTTCTGACACCTAATCAAGTTTCTAGGAAGGGTCTCAACTAAAACAAGGTTGGGCACTTAAACTTTAACCCAATTTTTCAAGAATCAAAAATACACCTTAGTTCAAATCTTGCTGCAGCCAAGACAGTGAGCCCCTTTGGCTTTTTAGCAGCTCTCCAAAACATCTCACCCTCAGGAAGGAAGTTAAAATCCACAACCCCCATTTCTAGTGACTCTCACTAGGGGCATCACAGAAAAGTTCTAGGGCTGGGCATTTCCAACCTGCTTTAGATGCTTGCAAAGAGGGCCATAAGGACTCTTCTAGGGGAAGAACCCTTCCCCTAGAAGTGCCTTTGATAATATGCACCATTTGCAGTCTGTAGCAATATGGAGGAAAGATATTGCTCTTTGCAGGTATTTTTATTGCACTTACATTGTGCCAGTTTTAAAAGCCTTTGTCTGCTATGGATTTTTGCCATTAGCCCACTGGAAGACTACTCAAGGGTAAATCTCTACACATCCCACCTCTCACAGCTGGACTGAGAGATTACCTTGCACTGAGAAATCAAGGAAGTAGTAAGCATATTTCTCCATGAAAGCTTTGACTTTGGTCAGGGAGGTGATGGGCCAGCCATTATGAAGGTCCTTCTCACCAACAGAAGCGAAGAGGTAGTAGTCAATGTAGTGTGCTGGAGTCGGCAGGCAGAGGTTCCAGTTGAAGTTTTCCAAGAGTAGCAGTTCCATCTTGAGCAGGTCTTTTTTGTTTAGCACCACGTTCACATTGCACATGTAAGCCAAGTTATTTAACTGCTCCAGCTTTGGAACGCGATCCTCCTTTTCTTCAAATTTGCCTAAAAAAAAAAAAAAAATTAAAAAATTAAAGATGGATTTCAAAATTGACTCAAAAACAAACTCAGCCCAAGGTCACCAAGATTCAAAGGATCCTGGCACTAGTTGTGCATTAGTAAGCATGTAGAATTCACAGATCCATCATGCAGCATGGGGAACCTGCTCTTCTAGTGGGACTAGCTGGAGTTTTGTGGACTTAAACCCAAAACTGATCAGGTGGTGTATATGCAAACTGCCAGGGTCTGTGCAAACACTGTATTTGGTCTATCTGTGCAAGACAAAGGTGTGCAGCTCTGGTGCACTGGTGAACTGTGAGCTCCAGAAGTATTTATTGGGGCAAGGGAAGAAGGCAGGAAGTGAGGTCTGATGATGTCTTGCCATGATCTGAATATAAGGTATATTTCAATATAAGCTTCCTTGTCTTTAAGAGCAACTCTAATATGCCAAATACCAACACTAGATACATGCAAGTCAAGGAGGCCCATACAACTTAGGACAATAGCAAACTTTATAGTGATGGGTACACGCTTGCACTATTATGAAGTTGTGTCACCAATGTTGTCTTTCCTTAAAGACTTAGTGAAACTGACCCAGCCAAAGGTATTGGAATCCTAAACGAATCTCCCAAAGGATAAGCCCACCTCCCCATGAGGACTTATATCACATTCAAAGGTTTAGGAACAGAGTCAGACCAAAAAATACATATATATAAAAATGTAAAAAGTGAAGTTAATTTGCAATTAAGTAATATTTTCCGTGCAAGGATCTCAAAAGGAGCTTGTTTCCATATAGCACAGAACATTTATAAGATTATTCTATGTGGTATTAATATAAATTTATAAAATAAAAAATTGCACAGATTTTTAATTAGCGCATCCCAGTAAAATACCTAGCACGATAGGACCCAAAACCCTTGGTGGGTCCTATTGGTGCTACTTCGATTGTCGCAGATAAATAATCCCAGTGCTTTAAAAAGCAGCACAAAACTCCTCCCCCCCAAAATCCATCCAAATAAATCCAAGCCGATTTTAAGCATGTTTTTAGAACAGTGCAGACCACCACTGGCCTTTGTTTACCCTTGCTGATGTTATTCCATATTCAGCTTACCCAGTGCGGAGTCTTGTCATCAGCAATGGGTAGTTTTTGCAGTGCAGCTCAGGCTCAGATGGTCGTAAATGTGTAACTACAACCCCCCCACACCTAATATCAGTCACCATAAAGAAGTTTGTAAGAAGAAGAGCCTATAAAGTATAATGCAAAATAAGAGGATACAAAGTGCGATGAGAAATGGGAAAGAACAAGACCTGTATTTGTTCTATCTTCCCTCTGCTAAATCCATACATTTTTGTTCTAGTATTCAAACAGCTATCAGTAGCTGAAGGAGTACACATCAACCCCACGATCACGAAAGCCTTAGGATATGGTTAGACAAGAGATTTAAAATTTGGTCCAGAGATCAAATATCAGCAAGACCCACAACTCCGTTCTTCCTTTGGATACACAAAGGCAGCTCCCTGCAGCACAAGTGCAGATAAATTAAGAAAACACTGATATACTTCCAGAGAAGTCTCAAGACACCAAAGGCCTTCTTGTTAAAACTGAAAAACAAACAAGTGGTCTAAACAACTTGTTCCTGAGTTTAACCATCCATCTACTTTTCTCTGATTTAGAATTTGCTTTCTGCCTTAAAACTAAGTAACCCCATCTTTGCAGCCATCTTGAATTAGATTGACTGCATCTACTTAACAATAATTTATCTATTGAACATTTGTTCAGGATCTTATAGAAGCAGATGTTGGAATTCATTAGCATTTTTATACATAGCAAAAAGCTTGGTGGCACATCTTGGGAGATGCAAATGCATTCTGTAGGAAAACTGTATTTCAATATGAAAAGAGAATCTGCTCCTATTTCAAGAGTTTTATACTGCACGGGGTTTCAGAAGTGAACAGAAATCCAAGATAAGCATGTATCTAAGCAAAGCAATCTGCTAAACTATGAACTGTGACATTTAACTTTTCAGGTACTAGAAATACATACTAGAAAAAACAAGCCATTTCTATAGCAAGTTATCTTTTTGGGGAAAAAACTGTTTTGAACTTAAGCATTTGCTATTTAAATATAGAAAGAACAGGGCAGTAGCTACAGTGCTAACTCAAAATGTAACTGCTTTAAATAATAGTCTAATTTAAAATGTGTACTCTTAATGATTGGGTATATAATGGAGTCCACATAAAAACTGTAACCTATTAAAAATACACACTTCACTTGTCTATTGACAAATGCCTTTCTGGTAATGTTGGGGTTTTAGCCACCACTGACATCAATTTATTCAATTTCTTTGTTTAAAAACTCAGATTCTCCCAGATTTCTCATGGAAAGCGACAGGAAAACACCTCAATTTCTGAGCATGCTACAGTATATAGACAGACTGATCAGGAAAATCATGTTACTGTCAAGTAAAAACTTGCTTCAAGAAATCAACTAACACACGCACTTAACCCATTCTTTTCATGAATGATGTGCTGAAGATGAGTGCCTGTATATCATTTTAGCCAGAATTTCAGCTCTTTCTAGTGCAAATAGTCCCTCCAGTTTTCTTCTCCAGCAGCATTGACACTCCATAGGTCTCTAACCCAGTAGGTACCAAAGTATTCTTAGTCCCTTCTACAATGCTGGCCACCTAAATGAGAGAAGGAGTACTTGTGGCACCTTAGAGACTAACCAATTTATTTGAGCATGAGCTTTCGTGAGCTACAGCTCACAGCTGTAGCTCACGAAAGCTCATGCTCAAATAAATTGGTTAGTCTCTAAGGTGCCACAAGTACTCCTTTTCTTTTTGCGAATACAGACTAACACGGCTATTACTCTGAAACCTAAATGAGAAGCTCAATACTCCAACTGCTATGTTAGGTCAAATTACAAGCTTAAAGACAAGACCATAACACCCTCCCTCAACCTCGGTCATATGCCTTGCAAGGCACCCTCGTCATGGTAACGATTCAATAGATCCTAGCAGAACTAAAAAGGGAGCAATGAAGAGATTAACACCACCAATTTCACTGGAACGGGCAAGTGGACACTTTTAAAATTACAAATATTCAGAAAGCTTTAAACAACTGCTCGAAACAGAAGAATCCTGCCGTGATACCAAGACTATCAACACCACTACCCATATGCCCATATGTTTTTTTGTTTTTTTTAATATGCACACACAATACGTTGGGTTGCATGGGGGGGGGGGGGAGGGAGAGGAATACACCTTAAAAAGTATAAATTGCTTCAGCGGTACTTTTGAAGTTGTGTTGCCTAGTGATTAGAACAAATACTTGCATCACCAAAGTCTCACTGCCAACAAGCCCTGAATTACGAATGCCAATTTAATTTACTTATTTTAAAAAGAAAAATCCACACCCTTTCAGGCTTTCATAGGGGCTAAAGAAGTTTTTAAAAACCCTGTCATTTCCCTTTTACACACCAACTTTTAAGGTATGTTTTCACTTCAGAGTTACCTCTGGCTCTCACTCATGTTTTATCCTTAATTCCCCTACCCTTCAAAACACAAATCCCCCTCTCTCGCATTTCAGCCAGGGCTGATGGCTCATCTTGGGGTATAGCCTAAAGCTTGGGCAACAGCCAGGACACAAAACTCAGGTATTGCTTTGCAGAGTGGCTGCTCACATACCCAGGCTGTGCTATCCCAGGTATCAACGATCCCAATTAACTCTGCAGTGGAGAAATGTCCTAAAATAATTTACCATAAAGGTTAGTCACTGCCAGATTTAGGTCTGGTTCACACTTGGAAACCTGAATCAATTGAAAAGATTTAAATCAGAAGTTTGCACCAATATAATTAGATCAATTTTAAATAGATTCTGTTACACTGGTGAAAATTTTCCCAACATATATATAGAGAAGCCCTAAATCACTCAGATGGATGCATTCTCTCTTTCAATATGGAACAAGTCAGCTGTGATTAAAGTGAATTCCCTTCAACATCCTGCACCAGAAGTATTATTTTTCAACACTCAAACTGTTTTTTATCAAAGTCTAAACCTTTTTTAATTATACGCATTCGTTGCAATGTTCTACTGTGTTAAGGCTGCCATCGGAAAGGCCTACTTTCCATCCTTCACAACTTCCCTGTGGGGAAAAAAAGTCTTTATCTGAAGCTAGACATGGAAGGTCTGGATCCCAGAAACAAGCTGGCAAGTTGAAGCTTATACCATGTACTTAGGCTTTTCCTTCCAATGGAGAGTACCCGTGCTTCTAGTATTCTTGAATTTGTTTACATACCTATCCATGGGGGAAAATTTTTAAATACAGTATGTTTTCAAACTCATAGGGCATAAAACAGATACACACAGAGAAAGGGTTCTTTGCACGTAGCCCTATACATACTATATTTAATACGCAGCACTTGCTAAGGAAGTCAGAAGAGACTCCCAATGCAGAGCCAAATTGTTCCTCTAAACATTCTATCAATCTGGTGGATAAATACTACCTTCTTGGTTGAATGGAAACATACTTCAATAACTATATGGCCTGCAGCGGTATGAGGCCTACAATAAAATTGGAGAGGTGCTCTGGGCAAGTGGATTAAGAAATGCTACAGAGTTTCTGACCTTTGTTCTGCCATTCCAAGCATTGCTTGTCTCTGTCCAACCCAGCTCTGCGGAATCTAGCTGCACATCAAGTCTCTATAGCCACCCACATTTAGCATTTTTCTTTAAGTTTCTATCTTTGCTACCCAAGTGGTAGCAATGCTGGAGGACCAGGGTAGTCAACACACTGTTGTTTTAACCAATAGCCTCCATTGCGATAGTATTTCAGCACTCGCAGTCTTCATCCTTTCAGACACCCCTGTTGTGACAGGGAAGTGCTACTATACCCATTTTACAGATGAGGAATGGAGGCACAGAGAAATTAAGACGTGGCCTACACTTAACAGTTAGATTGACATAACTACATTGCTCAGGGTTGTGAAAAGAAATCGGGCCCTGAGTGCCATTATTAGGGCGACCTAATCCCTGGTGCAGGTGCAGTAGTGCCTCTCAGAGAAGTAGATGAACTGCATTGATAGGAACAACCCTTCTGTTGATGTAGGAAGGGTCTACACCAGTGGTGGGCAACCTGCGGCCCGTCAGGGTAATCCACTGGTGGGCTGCGAGACAGTTTGTTTACATTGACTGTCCACAGGCTCAGCCGCCCACAGCTCCCAGTGGCCACGGTTTGCCGTTCCCGGCCAATGGGAGCTGCGGGAAGCAGTGTGGGCCGCAGGTTGCCCACCACTGGCCTACACCCTGCCACTCCTGTGGCACAGCTGCCTTGTCATAGCTGTGCGGTAGCAGCACAGACATGGCCTAAAGGTCACACACGAAGTCCGGTAGAGCAGGGACTTAACGAATGTCTCGCAAATGCTACGCTAGCACCCGAGCCACTGGCCTTTCTTCTTTTAACAAGACTACCTTTCCTCTTGAGTCTACACAAGCGCTGTCTGCCACCCCTTTGCTATCACCCTTTGGAAATGTGATAAAAAGCATGAGTGCAGATATAACCAAAACCGTCATTTATTCATCAGTTCCTTTTCCCTCCACAGTGGTGACCTCCGTCTGCAGATATCAGTTTTTGATTTCCATCCTTTGTGCTGAGGGCCAGAGAACATCACCTCCACATCAGCCTGAAAAGACAATACTTCTCCACTTCACTCCGCTACACGAATAGCTGGAGTGGGAAAAGACCCAGATATTTAAAATCCATTTACAGATTTAGAACAAAACAGGATTAATGAAACGTTAGGATTCAGACTCATGACAGCTGGAGAGCGTGGGAGTACAAAGTTAAAAGAAAAGCAGAGGCCAAGGAGAGTGAACATTAAGGTAGGACAGAAAACCAATCAACAAAAGTTTTGAATCAGAATTGTCAGTACAGGAAAATAGCAAAAAGCTCAAGGTATTCACCTGAGGAAACAGCTAAAATAAAACTTTGTTATATGTTCAGTATTTTGTGAGTATAATAACTGAAGAGATAAAGCTTATTCCCCTACTGTTTCCATTTGAATTTTGATTTTAGATTTTTCACACACACACACACACACACACACACACACACACGCAAAGGGAAAAAAAATTGGGACATGCAAGCTTATCAAGAAATGAGTCTACTGTAGTGAGACCTGCTTTCACTTCAGAACAGACAAGATTCAGAGGCCAAAATCTCCAACAGGTAACTAAAATTAGGCTCCTAAATCCACCTTAGGCACCTGGATAAGTTCCTTATTTTTAAAGATGTCTAGCACGCGGAAGTTCCCCTCTTTGTTCAGGATTGTCTCAAAGACAAATGCACACATTTTACAACCGAGTTCTCTCCCCACCCTCAAAAGTGAGCTCTGAGTTACCTGGCAAAGATCTAATGACATACACTTATTTAATGTGCCAAACTGCAATGCAATAGGTAATCACTCAAGTACCCATAAAACATGGACTGTTCAATAGCTGTACTCAGATTCAAAACTCTTTGAACACCTACAAATATACTAGCTTGTGTTTTAATCAGCATTAAGGCCTGCTCTACTGTAGAAAGAGGTGAGTGAGCTAGCCATTAAAAAAAAAAAAAAAAAAAAAAAAAAAAAAAAAGCCTTTTCCCTAGCGTAGGCATCCCTAAAGGGCTTTTCAGTCATGTTAAACTAACTTTATGAAGCTAACCTTAACCATAAAGGAAGCCATATCTTTCCTTGTTGACCCATTAAGACAGGACCATACTGACTTTCACATAAAGTGAGGCTTCAGAGCCAAGACTAGAACATAGTAGCCCCAAATCCCAGTTCTTTGCTTTCAGTAGCCCCTAATTTATACCACCCCTCCGTAAATCATTTAAAGGCCATTTATTCTGACAGTTTGAAAGCGGCTCAGTGGAAGGCCTGCAGTCAAGTGTGGAGAAACATGATCTGGGGAACTCAGCAGCTAAAGAAGATCGATATTCAGAAAGAAAACTTCTTTGGATGCATCCGATGAAGTGAGCTGTAGCTCACGAAAGCTTATGCTCAAATAAATTTGTTAGTCTCTAAGGTGCCACAAGTACTCCTTTAATTTTTGCGAATACAGACTAACACGGCTGCCACTCTGAAACCTGTTCTTTGGATATGTTATCTGAAAGCTAAAATGCACATGCTACAAGACGGAAGACACACAAAGCCCTTAGGCAGCTCCAACTTTGCCCTGCTTTTGCAGAATTTCTTTTTCTTCCTGTCTGGCAGGGCCTCATTAAGATCAGGTCATTGAAAGGTTAGGAAAAGTATACAGTAACCAAGTAATTAACATAAATAAATTCCTATGGGATTAGGAGAGAGTATACATTTTCACAGAGCCAGGATGGCTGTGCTGCACTCAACTTCTTTAGGCTACATTTACCACTGTACGGGACTGTGGCTTTCCCCAGAATTAGTCACCTACTTCTCAAAAAAGTAGTTATAAAGCGCATTGCCACTCGAAAAGCAGTGTGTACAGGTCTCCATTCACCTTCCTGAAAGGAAGCCGTGTCACACATATTTGATTCCCAGTATGTGACCAATCAACAGATAATGGAATAATGAGAGGGTTAGTCTGGTGCGAAGTTAAGAATGCAGTAATTAATGCCTGCTGCACTGCAAAATTTTAAACATAGTTCAAAGGCAGCAATAAACAGATTCACTAAAAAGAAAGAGTGTCTCTCCAGATTATTTGTTTGCTACAAATTCAAACCAACTGCTTTGATGTATGGTTACATATGAGTGACACGCAGGTTATCATTCCTTTTTGCTTCCGCAGTGATCAGTGCTACTACACACCCGTAGAATCTTCCCGTCAATCCATTTTTCAAACTAACAGGTAGAGCCTTTAAACACCAGAGCTGTATGCTAAACAAATTTAATTGTTATTGTTAAGTCTAATATTAAAGTAAAAAAATAAAAATCAGGAAGATCTTGCTGTTCAAGGTGATGTTTTCCTTGGTTCATCTTGGTCATTTCATTAGCAGATTAAACAGGTGACATGACAATTTTTAATTCTACTCCTTAGGTATAAAAAAAAACAACAACAAAAAACCTTGTCTAACTTTCAGAAAATGACAACATCCTCCATATTTTTGAGCTTCTTCAGGTATTGCCACAGAGCAGTACAGGCGAGTCGCATCTTACGCGGGGGTTAGGTTCTAAAGTCATGCATAAGGTGAAAGTTGCATATAGTCAAGTTTACCCTTGAAAATCCCTTAAATCGCCCATAAAGTACAGTACAGTAAACTGTACAGGTTTTGTGTATACTGTACAACCCTGTACAGCAGGGGTCAGCAACCTGTGGCACGTGTGCCAAAGGCACACACGCGAGCTGATTTTTGGCGGCTCTCTGCTGCCAGCCGGGGTCCTGGCCCCACTCAGCCCACTGCCAGCCTGGATGAACAGAACCCCGGGCCAACAGCGGGCTGGCGGCTGGGACCCCTGGCTGGCAGGGGCCAGCGGACAGAAACCCAGACCAGCAGCGGGCTGAGCGGCTCAGCCCGCTGGCCCCTGCCAGCCAGAGGTCCTGGCCGCTGGCCCAGCTCAGCCCGCTGCTGGCCTGGATGAACGGAACCCAGGGCCGGCAGTGGGCTGAGCAGCGCCAGAGGCCAGGACCGCTCAGCCCGCTGCCAGTCTGGGGTTCCGGCTGCCGGCCCCTGTAATTGTAAAATGTATTATTGGCACGCCAAGCCTTAATTTAAGATAGACTTGGCAAGCCACTTCTCAGAAGGTTGCCGACCCCTGCACTAGAATCCACTCAACGCAGCAAGATGCTCACACTTTGGGTATGTCTACACTACCTGCCAGATCAGCGGGCAGCGATCAATCCAGCGGGGATCGATTTATCGCATCTAGTCTAGACACGATAAATCGACCCGAGCGCTCTCCCATTGACTCCTGTACTCCACCGCCGCGAGAGGCACATGGGAACTGAGACCGACTGAGGGAACAGCAGATTCACGTCTCCTATCTCACGCTCACTCCAGCAAATACTCACCAGCAACCACACATCAAAAAACACAAACCCAGGAACCTATCCTTGCAACAAAGCCCGTTGCCAACTCTGTCCACATATGTATTCAAGGGACACCATCATAGGACCTAATCACATCAGCCACATCATCAGTGGCTCGTGCACCTGCACATCTACCAATGTGATATATGCCATCATGTGCCAGCAATTCCCCTCTGCCATGTACATTGGCCAAACTGGACAGTCTCTACGCAAAAGAATAAATGGACACAAATCAGACGTCAAGAATTATAACATCCAAAAACCAGTCAGAGAACACTTCAACCTCCCTGGAAACTCAATTACAGACCTAAAAGTCGCAATCCTTCAACAAAAAAAACCCTTCAAAAACAGACTCCAATGAGAAACTGCAAAGGAATTAATTTGCAAACTGGACACCACTAAATTAGGCTTGAATAAAGACTGGGAGCGGATGAGTCCTTACACAAACTAAAAACTATTTCCCCATGCTAATTTTCCCCCTATTGTTACTCACACCTTCTTGTCCACTGTTTGAAATGGGCCATCCTGATTATCACTACAAAAGGTTTTTTTCTCCTGCTGATAACAGCCCACCCTAACTGATGAGTCTCGTTAGAGTTGGTATGGCAACACCCATGTTTTCATGTTGTGTGTGTGTGTGTGTCTCTCTCTCTCTCTCTCTATATCTCTCCCAACTGTATTTTCCACGGCCTGCATCCAATGAAGTGGGTTTTAGCCCATGAAAGCTTATGCCCTAATAAATTTGTTAGTCTCTAAGGTGCCACAAGTACTCCTTGTTCTTTTTTCAAAGATTCAAGAGTGAATTAGGGCACAGAGAACATGCATTAGCCTCTCACTTTCGGAGATAATTTTGAATCAGTTTTTAAAGTTCCCCCTCTGGACTTTATGACTCACCTAAAGCTATCCTAGCACTTGGCACAGAAATTTCAGAAGAGTTCATTGGCGGATCTCTGTAAGAACCTCTGTGTTCTTGTGAAACTAAGGACTAGCTAAATTAACAATCAGCTCCATAAATTCTAAATCACTCCTTCTTTCCACTCAATCACAGATATCTTCAAAAGCTTTTTGCAGTTTGGAAAACAATCCATGACTGTACAACCTGGAAAGTATCAAGAAAACAAAGTTCTGTCCTGTTTGGCTTTAATCAAGATGATTTATTACATGCTTTAAATTTAAACAATGACAGCTAAGTTCAGTTGTGGTGTTCAAATTTTGACTGTTTTGAATGCTCTCAGAACTACTTTTCACTTTTGCTCCTTAGCAAGTTTCTAAGTTGGATGTTAAATACAAATTAGCAACCAGAAGAAATCTATGACCTACAATATGGACTTTAGCTGGAGGAGTTGAAACAACATTCTAAACAAAGCAGCCCTTCAGATTGTCACATTGCAGGTAGATAACATCGCAGGAAGTTGAAATCAAGGCAGAAGTCCTATGGCAAACAATATTCTGTAATATTAAGTTACTTGAGATACTTTCCAATACAACATCCCAGCGATTGTATCAAGTTATATATGGACATGTTTTCTCTGACCCTAATTCCAGCCTGACCCATCAACGTTGCTTCTCAATTCATTGAGCACACGGTGCAATTTACTTCCACTCTGCACTTTAAATTACTTGAATTTGAAAACAGGAAGAGTCATTACATCAGATTTATTAGCTCACAATCAGGGCGAAAAGTCATTAAAAAAAAATCAATTTATATTGTAAGTCACTATTTCTAACTTTTTCCCCCCTCTCACAGCCTTAATCGTCAAAGCAGATGTTTTGTGCTTGTTCCTTTAGTTTCATAGTAGGACCACAAGCTCAAAATACAACTTTTATAGGTAAACAGCCTGTGCTAGATTTGCAACCAACACCACTTTCTGACACATTCTATACCTACAAATCAAGAAAGCTGAAAGTGTTTCAACCAGGCTATACTCCATCAGTATGAAGTCACTTAGGCCTGGTCTAAGCTAGGAAATTAGGTCTGTATAACTATGTCACTCGGTATGAAAATCCACACCCCTGAATGACACAATTAAACCGACCTAACCCCCTAGTGTAAACAGCACTGGGTTGACGGGAGAATTCTCCCATCGACCTAGCTACCACCTCTTGGAGAGATGGATTACCTGTGGTGACAGGAGAAGTCCTGCCATTGGTGTAGATAATATCTGCACTGAAGTGCTGCAGCATTTTAAGCATAGGTAAGTCCTTAGATGCTTTTGAAAATCCCACTCTGAGGTGCCTAAATAGTTTCCTAGAATCCTGATTTTAGGCTATTTTTTCAACTGTTGGCCTATGCGTAAAGAGTTCCAATTCCTTTGTTAATGCATTGAAAAACCTAAACATCTCATCATTAAACACTGAAGCAGTTTTGTTTTCAAGTGATGCCTCTTAAGAAAAGAATAATCAAAAATACGTTGGCCTCTGATGCTGCAAACACTTATGCACATGCTTAACTTTAAGCACATGAGCTAGAACTATTGAATTCAATGGAACTACTTGCGTGAGCAAAGTTACATACCTGCTTAAGTGTGTGCAGGATCTGGGCTTTAAATTTTCAATATTTTGTTCTTTGCCTATAGCAGTTTTGTACAATAGAAATAAGATGTCCTCCCAGTAGCGTTCTTCTTAAGAAGCAGCAGGTGTAACTAAATTTTAATCTAAAGTTACAATAGCAAAAGTTGTAAATTAGGTGTATAAAGCCACAACCTGATTAAATCAGATTTAAATCACTCCACTCTGGTCACAATCAAGCGGTCTTCCCAGTGTGAAAAACTTGCTTTCTTTAAAAAGAAATATGTTCAGCTAGTTAGAGGGAAGCCTGAAACAGTGTTGCCAAGAGGAACAGATTTAAGTCAAAGAGAAAAGAACATTTCATTAGCTCATCTGTCTGCCAGAAAGGATTAAAACTGCCTACCCACACTGGCTTTTAACTAGGAAAAAAAGATAAAGGTTTAAAAGGGGCACCACAGCTGCCAAAAGGTACCCGAAGCAAACGTTGCTATGCGATCCTAGCTATAGTGCGCAGCTCAGAGTGTTTACCAGGGAGCTTGCGGGGGAGAGAAGGAAGGACTTCCTGGGGTTTTGCACAGTGACGAAATTAAAAGAGGACATACAATTAGTTTTATTAGAGTTTCAGAGTCCAACAGAGGAGTGGGTTAAAAAGGAATATTGACGGTCAGTTTGAAGAGTCATTAAAATGCAAGTGCTTTTCATCCCATAAATACCCAATTCAATCAAACCAAGTGTGGGATACACAGATCAAGCACATCCAGCCAGGACTGAAGGAAACACACATTCAATGCTACAAAGTGGTATGCAGTTGAATACTGACAGACTACATTTTTCTTCACTCCTTGACCCACTAGATGACAATACACATCTGAGTGAAAGTTTTCCCAACTAGTTTGTGTTACTGGCAAGATAGAGGCACTAGCAGCTCACAATGAGATCTCTAGCTGGTGTGTAAGATAACTGGCTCAATTAAAGCTAGGTCTGCACTGACAACTGAACTACTAAACTTCTGTCTTTCAGAGGTATTTCCCTTCCCCTCCCCCCCCAAAGGAAAAAAAAAAAGAAAAGTTTTGCCATGACAAGTGCTAAAGCGAACAGCAACGGAAACACTGCTCGCTGGGGGTAGAAGATTTTGTTGGCAGGAGAGCCAACAAACAGCGGCTACAATGATTAAAGTGACTTTTGGCGGCATGGCTGTGGCAACACAGCCATGTTGCAGAAAGCTGTGTAGTGTAGACATAGCCTTAACGTTTCCTCCTCTTCCCCCCGCCAGCCCCACTAGCTTCTCATCTTCCTGCTGCATCTTCCCATAACCTAGATGGAGAGCTCTTTGGGACAGGGATTCTTTCCTGTCTCTCTGTACAGCATATACCACAATGGGTCCCTATTCCTTGTCTGGTGCCCCTAGGTGCTAGTGAAATACAAATAAGACAATTTAGCCCTATGTAGGGACAGAGCTTCTCCTTTTATGGTTTATAAATATGCACTGACTTAGAAAGGGGAGTGAGAAATCACATCTGGCTCATTTTTGCTACAAGAAATTAAATGTGTTTTATCATGTGCTTCTTGCTAACCCATCCTTTTAAGTGAAGATACTTCCATGCCATTAATAGGCAGTATTTCCAGCTCACATTTTTATCTTGAATCTCAAATTTGGTATCTTTCTTAAAGCCCCAAGCTCCTGGAGTCAGGTGAAAACATTACAAAGTCTGTTTTTCTTTTCTTTTAAAATGACTGTTGAAAAAAATCTTTAAAAGTTGAGCCCTAGAGGTTCAAAAAACAGAAAGCATATAAAAAGAAGCCAAAGTGTGTGTGTGGGGGGGGGGGCCGGAAGAGAGACAGAGGGAGGGGTCAAATTTCAAATTTTTTAAGCCAATCTTAGGATGTTTGGGGGCTTGACTTATGATTTTTGAATGCTTGAAACTGGCAGTAGCCCCATCAGATACAAGCCTCCAACTTATTGGGGTCCGCAGAAATCAGGGCAGGCAAGAGCTCTTACCCCCTGTGAGATGTCCTTCCTCTTAGCTATATCCATAAATCCACCAACTGTTTTCATCTTTCTTCCAATGCCTAGTGGGCCAGCATGTACCTTCTTCTAATTTCAATAATCAGTTCCAGGCACCTGGTGTTGATTATAAACACAGAACAGCTCTTCAGGCTCACATACACAGATGAGGGTCATGTAGTCTACCAGTTTTCTAATTCATTTTCTGGAGGTGTGACCCCACACAGTCACCTCAGATCGAATCACTGCTGGTTTTAAGACTGTCAGTGTGTTGTTCCTGAAAAATCATTCAACTTCCTGCATGTCCTTTTGGCATTTTGGGGTGTGGAGGTGTTAAGTGATAAATTAGAGGCAATGCAGAAGCCACTCCACCCCACCCCCCCATCTCCTGAGGATGAGTCATCTTGGGGAAAAAATAGGAATGACAGTTGAAACATGACACAGAAATTTGATTTTGGGAGAGGAGGTGGGATTAATATTTGGAATTTATCAAAGTGCTCTAGGTTCCCTTTATTACACTAATACCTACCTCATAGATAGCACTTTTCATTTGATCTCAATTCTTTGCACATTAGGTCAGCGTCATCCCCATTTTAAAGATGGGGAAATGGAGGCACGGAGGGGAAGTGGTTTGCCCAAGGTCACACAGCGAGCCAATGGCAGAGCTGAAAATACAACCCACTTCTCTGGAGTCCTGCTCCCGTGCTCTATCCACTAGGCCAGTTGTTTCCTGACCTGGGATAGGAGGAGGGGGGATACAGCATAACTTTAAAATGGAAAAACACACACACTTGGGGCAGTTTGTGCCTCACTTGTAAAATATTAAAATTTATTCAAGTTGTTAGCAAACAGGTACATGACAAGCAACACTCATTAAGGAAGAGTAATATTGTCAGCCCAACCGCTCCTCCTTCAGGGCTCTTCCTTCTCCCCACACCACGCCATAATGCAGCCAGCCAGGGAACCAGGAGTGGCCAGCACCAGTTACAAGTCACCCACCTGCTGTCTCCCAGCCCCAAATAAGAGCAGTAGTAACATAGTCTGTTAATGACTTGGGAGGAAAGGCTGTGCACAAAGACAGCCTGGTGGTGAAAAAAGCTGAAGCGTGCAGAGGGTTGAGGAAGAACAGACTATCAGGAGTGTGACAAAGAACTGTGTAGAGAAAGGAGAGGGATTGGGAACAGAGAAATAAGGAAGTGAGCAAAAACACTGAACAGATGGTGGTGAAAGGAAGGCTGAATCAACAGTAGCATGTTTAAGAAAAACACTTTGAGAGCCACATAAGACTTGGCAGCGATGGAAAGCTGGCCCCCAATATGGATGCCCAGTTAAGTGAGGCTAATTCAAAATAAGCTTCAGGTGTCTCTGCATCTCTCTCTGAAGGAGAAAGTCTCACTCCTGGGAAGGATTTTAAAGCCTGGCAGTTGTAGGGTAAGCTTCAGTAAAGTGAGGGCCACCAGGTTGTACTTACCCCAGAAAGGAGCATTTGGTATTACCAAGGCATTTAGTCAGCATTTTCCAACTGGGCAGTAAAGCTAAATCCTCATAAGAATGGAATGTTTAGGGGGAGATAAATTGAAGACAGGGGACAGCGCCAGGCATGGAGGACACCAAATGAACTTCACTTACCTGTGTTTATCAAAAACTCTGCCGTTCTAGGCCTGTAACAAGCTGGATGACCTATTGTCAACACAAACTGTTTCCCACTCAAGAAGGTAGCTAGGATTCTCCTCACACAAGTCACTGACATGCAGAAGATATCTGGGGAAAACAATTTTCTGGACACATTGCAAGGCCTAGAACTCTCCAACCCCGTGGCCAGAGAGACGCATTGTCTTCTCTGACCACAGGTGTTGGTGGGAGAATGGGTTTGGTTCCCCCCCCGAGAGATTAGCATGCCATAGTTATCTCACTGTAAAATCTGAAGTGAAGACAAGGCACCTGTAGTTTATACTGTGGGGTAGGTAGGCTATTACTCCCCCCACCACCAGTCAGTGACCTCGCCTAGTTTATCTCATGGCAAGTCTACCGGTGCCTTGCCTCCACTGTGTTTTACAGCAGGACAGTCAACACAAAAGTTAGTCAACCTGTAGTGAAAACACAACTTTTTTTGGTCGGTGAAGACATAGCCAGAGTGGTAGAGCTAGGAGTTGTCTATATGGGAAAGTTATACCAGTTACCATAACGTAGCCATATAACAGTCTTATCTACCAGCATAAAAGGAAAGGGAAACAAAAACAAAAACACACACACACACACACACCAACCCCACACCAACCGACAAGCTAAAATCAAAAAGCTACAACTTATAGAAGAGGGAGAAATTAAATTCACAGTGAAGTCTTATGTGCCATCCTACCTAACTTAATTTCTAACATTGACCAGGAAACAATTTACTGCGCTTCTGTTATTTATATTGCACTAGCACATACATATGCCAATCAAGAACTGGGTCCTCATTGTGATAGGCACTGTACAAACAGATGATACCCACCCGAAAAGAATTACTGTAAGTGAATGGAAAACCCACCACACCGAACTTGTTAGAAGCCAAACAGACAGACTGCCTGCCCATGTGTCAATGAAGCAGTTTTGCCAACTAGACTGAATAGGGCCTGTGGAAGCTTTTCTTTAGCTCACTAACAACATATGTCAGGTGCCCGGAAAAGCGAGCCTCACTGGCTTAGAGCACACTCATAAGCAATGCTCTTTCTCAGCCTTTCAGTCAGAAAGCAGCTCTTTCTCTCCCACCCACCCCTCCTTCTAGTCTCAACAAAGGAGTCTGCAAATGCATCTTCTCTCAGACAGCTGAGACTTGCATTGCTCTAGCTTTTGGAAGGCAGCCCACAATCCTCCTTGCTGAAAGCAAGCAGCTGAGCTGCCCCCATCAAGGCACAGGGCACTTACACATTCATGCTGGTTGGTTGCTGTGCTGTCACTAATGACTTTCTCCAACTGTGCATAGCAAGGGTGTCACAAAGCAGAACCCACTGGATGAGTTGGAAGCCGCTCTACATGCTCAGCAGGAGAACAGGGTGGGGAGAGATTGTCCATACCAGACCTCAGCTCAGATAGTGTTAATGTGTTCTGCTTTTGCTCCAGTTCCCTCTATTTTTTCTAGTGCTAACTCAGCTCTTGGGAAGCACACTGGAGGATTAAGATGTTGGGTAAACTCTGTAATATGGTAATACTCTGTTAAAATGAGAGATTTGATTACTATAATCCTGTATAATGTCTTCTTAAACAAAAGCTCACTGTTGTAATGATTGTTTTGTTTCTGATATTTACATGGCAAGAATCTGTGAACCTGTTAATACTTCCTAAATAAACAGTAATAAAAAAGAAAAGAAAAGAAGAAGTTTGGTAAAAACCCTCTGAGAAATTAGAATGTTCTGGAAGCAACATGGCACTGAATATAGTGAAGCAGCCAACAACAGATTGCTCATGGAGTTTGGCTAAAAAAAACAACTACCTTGTAATGAAAGCAGAACCCTCAAGGGGGGAAAGAGGGGCAATAACTAAAAATTGTGAAAAGAAAAGGAGTACTTGTGGCACCTTGGAGATGGCACCTGTAGCTCACGAAAGCTTATGCTCAAATAAATTGGTTAGTCTCCAAGGTGCCACAAGTCCTCCTTTTCTTTTTGCAAATACAGACTAACACGGCTGTTACTCTGAAACCTAAAAATTGTGAGAGCGTTCAAAGCTGTCCTGTGTTAACTCATGGAAGGAGAGCTGTTGCCTAAACCCAGCTGTTGAGGTTTAGCTCTTCAGGGAAGAAAGGAGAGCAAGATTTTATACTGATAAAAGCAGAGTTCTCTTTAGGGGTAGTCTAAACACAAAAAGTGGTACTGCTTTAACTCTACAGGTATAGTGGAAGCTGTGCATTGTCCTTCCCCCTAAGTGCACAGGTGGTTATACCAGTATAGCACCTTTATGGCAGAATAACTGTGTCCACACTATGGGTTGTGCTGGTATAATTTATTTTAATTCCTAATCAAAATAGTTATATTGGTATAGAATTCAGCATTAGTAAACCAGGCCTTAGTATATTACTGGACGATAGGTTTTAAGTTATGGTGTGGCTTTGCAGAGTGTTAACCAGTTGTTTCCTTTACTGCAGTCAAGACTACGTACGCAATTTAGAGATAGGGTTCCCTCTGCCTCAGAGAAATTTTACAGAGAAAAATCTCCCAGTCTTGTACTCTTTTCCCAGAATAAGGACCACAGCAATGCTGTCTGAATGGGCACCTAAACAGCCTGATTCAGGAATCAAATGCCTTTCATCTCCATAAATTGATAACTCTGGGATGTGTGTCAATCTCTGTAGCCTTCCTGAACTAGGGTATTTAACTGCTTCTGAAAGCCATTTTCAAGCAACAGATTCCCTGTGAACCACTACTGAAGCAGTCTCAAATCACACTTTCTAAAACTACTGTGACGGTTTTGTCCCAGCCGCATGAACATTCGTTCATTTTCAATGCCGACTCAAGGGGAACAGCAACAATCCATGTTATTAGTGTGCACAGGACTTTAATATTAATCCCCTCAAAACTGCAGAAACCTCCTCCACCCCTCCCACTCTGCACGCATTTGAAGTGGCAAGCAGGTTACAACTCCTCAATGATTTTTCAAGGGACACACACGCCTTGGTTACAATGATTTCAAATTCCAATATGATTTGGCTGGCCAGCACAAGTGGACCCAGATTGTTCTGGAACTGCAAGATCCTTCCCATTTGTCAAACATTTTGTAACTAGTAAGTTACTTTTCCTGCCAATAAACACAAAGATGTAGGCAAGTGTACATGGTCTTCAGTTTTTTTAAAAAATGCACCTGTGACGTTCCCCTCTGGTGTTATCTAGACCAGTGATCTGCTAGGCCACTCCAATCCTTGACTCTGGGAGCCAGCCTTACCCTGCTCTGCTGTGAGAGCCCCCACTCCTGGGCTGTTCACGCACAGCCTCTGGAAGGTAAGCTGCTCAATGCATCCTGAGCCTTCCGAAGACACGCAACATGACAAACTCTGCATCGGATACCACACAATCATTTTATAAAGATGAAGATGGGGGTATAGGGTGTTCTTTCGAGGTACAGAGCGTCACAGCACCACAAAGTGCTTTTCACTAAAGCTGGTAGGGATTTTTTGATTTTTTTTTTTAATTTCTTCACAAAATGTGAAAGAAAAAAAAATATCAAAAATGTTCAGGTTTTTAAATCAACAACAGTACCCCTTCTGGGTTTCTGTTTATGTCAGCCTAAGAACTTAGTCAAAACTAGACACTTCCCACAGAATGTCCATTTTGATGAAAAAACAAAACAAAAACACCAAATCAAAAACCACATTTCAAATGAAAAAAAGTTTTTATCAGCTCTACTTTTCACAGGTTTTGGATTAAATTCTCTTTGCTTCATGTAGTAATTTATACTCACTTGTTTTGAAACTACCACAACAAATGTTTTGCCACATGGACTGAAAAATCATCTTCTCATTGTTTTTAAAAGATTCTCTGTTCTCTGCTGAAAAGCTATACAGCTTCTTACAGAAATGCTCTGTAGGAAGTTATAATAAAGACTGCCACACTTGCAGAAACAAGCCAAGGGAACAGTTTTCTTTCCTCCTTGCTACAGTGGTAGAAGCTTGTACCTACAGATGTACCTATACAGATATTCAGAGAAACCACACTTACAGGGTGGTTCAGTAGATCAAAGTTTCTTGAGAGAACTCTCTCAAGCTGATGCTTCTCAGGGCTTGTCTACAGAGGAAAGTTTACTGGCATATCTCCCCATGTGGACACTCATTGAGGAATAAGAGTACCCTTTTCCTGGTTTAGCTGGTGCTACTTTGACAATGATACAATATAAACCAGAAAAAAAATCAACCCATTTATTCTAGAAGAACAGAATATCCAGATGGGGAGTTATGCCAGTATAATTATATGGGTATATTTCTCATTGTATGCAAACTTAAGACTTCAGTCATTTAAGGCCTCATCTACATGCAGATTTTGTTCTACTCTATCTATTTTGGTAAAACTTGTGGTGTAGAAACAGTTATAAAGGTGACGCACAGGAATAAGCTATTATGGTGCAACCATGCTGACACTGGGAAGGGGCGGGGGGCAGGGAAGGTTTGTACTACTTTCCAGAGGCAGATTAGGATGTTACTGGGCCTTCCCACCCCTTCTGCCTGCGGTCACCCTGCGCTCCAGCTGGGGAGCAGGGTCGGGACGTAGGGGGCTTGCCCCACTCCACTCCGCCCAGCGCTCTGGCAAGACCCCATGCCCGCTCCCTTGTTGGAGCACCAGGTGTCTGTGTGTGTGGGGAGGGCAGAGCAGGGCAAGCCCCCACGCCCTGACCCCACTCCCCAGCAGGAGCACTGGGCGGAGTGGATTTGGGGGGCGGGGGCGGAATTGGCCAGGCCCCTGAGCACAGGCCCTGTTGGTTCAGTGCCTAAGCCAACATGGACTGCTTTACCTGTACCAATATAAAACTGCTGTATTTAGAAAAAAAAAGTCCTTACTTATATTTAGGTTACCACACATTTTAAAAGTTACTCCCTCCTTACAATGCTCAGAGAAGTTGCAAAATATTTTCCTCTACTGCCATCATAAGGAAGCTTGCAAGTTCCCTTTTGCCTTACTACACCTCAGGTGACCTGCAGAAGATTTCCTCCTCCGCTCAGTTAGGGGACTTTTTTGCTTCTTTATATAAAGGGCAGCCTGAAAAGTTTCTCTGCTTGTTTTTAACCCTAGAAGTTGGAGGTCTATAAAGACTAATCTTTCCTGACTGGAGGAGGAAATGAGGTTGCGATCCTTGCAAGGTATACAATGTTAGCAGTCACACTTCGAGTGAAGGGATGAGTACTGTATGTCAAATCCCTTCATCCTCTCTCCATAATGGTAGTCACTGAAGTTAAAGGTGTAAAATCCTTTCCTTAAATCTGATTGAAGAACTATTGAAATGATACCTTAACAGCACTCTTCCAGGCTAGACAGTTTTTTTTTTTGTTTTGTTTTTTTAAAGGGGTGGGTGGGGCGGGCAGGGCAGAGAAGTCTGAAAGCTTTGAGACCTCCTTCATCCATCATAAACAGAAGGACAACTACTATATTCTCTTAGATTAAAGTGACCTGGAAAAGTACTTTGAATTGGCATTACCTCAGCAGTCGCAAGTTCCTCTTGTAATGTAATGAAGTTATGCAGTATTGGAGATTTTAAAACATGAGCTGCAAGTTGTGAAGTTCAATCCTGAGCTTTCATAAGTGTTCAGGGATATTTAAATCTGGTATTTTCTTTCAAAAAAGTTAGACTGGACCAAAATACCAGGCTCAAAGAAAAGATTGAACTAATTTTAGCCAATGCAATTATTTGGTTTCTTCTCTATTCCAGTTTTAATCATCTTTTACTGTAAGGTAAGTCAGCAACTAAGTGATCATTCACCAATCATAGCCCTGGTCTACACTAGGAGTTTAGGTCGAATTTAGCAGCGTTAAATCGATGTAAACCTGCACCCGTCCACACGATGCAGCTCTTTTTTCGACTTAAAGGGCTCTTAAAATCGGTTTCCTTAATCCACCTCTGACAAGTGGATTAGCGCTTAAATCGGCCTTGCTGGGTCGAATTTGGGGTACTGTGGACGCAGTTAGACAGTATTGGCCTCCGGGAGCTATCCCAGAGTGCTCTATTGTGACCGCTCTGGACAGCACTCTCAACTCAGATGCACTGGCTAAGTAGACAGGAAAAGGCCCGCAAACTTTTGAATTTCAATTTCCTGCTTGCATGGTCACCTGCAGCTTGCCACGCTGGCCAGAGCGCATCAGCAGAGGTGACCATGATGGAGTCCCAGAATCGCAAAAGAGCTCCAGCATGGACCGAACGGGAGGTACGGGATCTGATCACTGTGTGGGGAGAGGAATCTGTGCTATCAGAACTCCGTTCCAGTTTTCAAAATGCCAAAACATTTGTCAAAATCTCCCAGGGCATGAAGGACAGAGGCCATAGCAGGGACCCGAAGCAATGCTGCATGAAACTTAAGGAGCTGAGGCAAGCCTACCAGAAAACCAGAGAGGCAAACGGCCGCTCCGGGTCCAAGCCCCAAATATGCTGCTTCTATGATGAGCTGCATGCCATTTTAGGGGGTTCAGTCACCACTACCCCAGCTGTGTTGTTTGACTCCTTCAATGGAGATGGAGGCAACACAGAAGCAGGTTTTGGGGACGAGGAAGATGATGATGATGAAGTTGTAGATAGCTCACAGCAAGCAAGCGGAGAAACTGGTTTTCCCGACAGCCAGGAATTGTTTTTCACCCTGGACCTGGAGGCAATCCTCCCCGAACCCACCCAAGGCTGCCTCCTGGACCCGCCAGGTGGAGAAGGGACCTCTGGTGAGTGTACCTTTTAAAATACTATACATGGTTTAAAAGCAAGCATGTTTAATGATTAATTTGCCCTGGCATTTGCGGCTCTCCTGGATGTACTCCCAAAGCCTTTGCAAAAGGTTTCCTGGGGAGGGCAACCTTATTCCACCCACCATGGTAGGACACTTTACCACACCAGGCCAGTAGCACGTACTCGGGAATCATTGTAGAACAAAGCATTGCAGTGTATGTTTACTGGCATTCAAACAACATCCGTTCTTTATCTCCCTGTGTTATCCTCAGGAGAGTGATATCATTCATGGTCACCTGGTTGAAATAGGGTGCTTTTCTTAAGGGGACATTCAGAGGTGCCCGTTCCTGCTGGGCTGTTTGCCTGTGGCTGAACAGAAAAGTTCCCTGCCGTTAGCCATGGGGGGGGGGCAAAATGCAACCTTGGAACAAAAACACGTGCTATGTATGTAATGTTAACAGCAAGGTTTACACTGAAAGAGTGTAGCCATTGTTCTAGAAAATGTGTCTTTTTAAATACCACTGCCTCTTTTTTTTTCTCCACCAGCTGCATGTGTTTCAATGATCACAGGATCTTCTCTTTCCCAGAGGCTAGTGAAGATTAGAAGGCGAAAAAAAAAACACACTTGTGATGAAATGTTCTCCAAGCTCATGCTGTCCTCCCACACTGACAGAGCACAGACGAATGCGTGGAGGCAGACAATGTCAGAGTGCAGGAAAGCACAATATGATCAGGAGGAGAGGTGGCGGGCTGAAGGGAGGGCTGAAGCTGAAAGGTGGCGGCAGCGTGATGAGAGGAGGCAGGAGTCCATGCTGAGGCTGCTGGAGGATCAAACCAATATGCTCCAGCGTATGGTTGAGCTGCAGGAAAGGCAGCAGGAGCACAGACCGCCGCTACAGCCCCTGTGTAACCAACCGCCCTCCTCCCCAAGTTCCATAGCCTCCTCACCCAGACGCCCAAGAACGCGGTGGGGGAGCCTCCAGCCACCCAGCTACTCCACCCCAGAGGATTGCCGAAGCAACAGAAGGCTGGCATTCAATAAGTTTAAAACTTATTGAAAGTGCTGTGTGGCCTTGTCCTTCCCTCCTCCACCACCCCTCCTCGTGCTTCTCTCCTCCACCACCCTTCCTGGGCTACCTTGGTAGTTATCCCCCTATTTGTGTGATGAATTAATAAAGAATGCATGAATGTGAAGCAACAATGACTTTATTGTCTCTGCAAGCGGTGATTGAAGGGAGGAGGGGAGGGTGGTTAGCTTACAGGGAAGTAGAGTGAACCAAGGGGCGGTGGGTTTCATCAAGGAGAAACAAACAGAACTTTCATACCGTAGCCTGTCCAGTCATGAAACTGGTTTTCAAAGCTTCTCTGATGCGCACCGTGCCCTCCTGTGCTCTTCTAACCACCCTGGTGTCTGGCTGTACGAAACCAGCAGCCAGGCGATTTGTCTCAACCTCCCACCCCGCCATAAACGTCTCCCCCTTACTCTCACAGATATTGTGGAGCGCACAGCAAGCAGTAATAACAATGGGAATATTGGTTTTGCTGAGGTCTAACCAGGTCAGTAAACTGCACCAGCGCGCCTTTAAACGTCCAAATGCACATTCTACCACCGTTCTGCACTTGCTCAGCCTGTAGTTGAACCGCTCCTGACTACTGTCCAGGCTGCCTGTGTACGGCTTCATGAGCCATGCCATTAAGGGGTAGGCTGGGTCCCCAAGGATAACTATAGGCATTTCAACGTCCCCAACGGTTATTTTCTGGTCTGGGAATAAAGTCCCTTCTTGCAGCTTTTGAAACAGACCAGAGTTCCTGAAGATGCGAGCGTCATGTACCTTTCCCGGCCATCCCAAGTTGATGTTGGTGAAATGTCCCTTGTGATCCACCAGTGCTTGCAGCACTATTGGAAAGTACCCCTTGCGGTTTGTGTATTTGCCGGCTTGGTGCTCCGGTGCCAAGATAGGGATATGGGTTCCGTCTATGGCCCCACCACAGTTAGGGAATCCCATTGCAGCAAAGCCATCCACTATCACCTGCACATTTCCCAGGGTCACTACCCTTGATATCAGCAGATCTTTGATTGCGTTGGCTACTTGCCTCACAGCAGCCCCCACAGTAGATTTGCCCACTCCAAATTGATTCTTGACTGACCGGTAGCTGTCTGGCATTGCAAGATTCCACAGGGCTATTGCCACTCGCTTCGGAACTGTGAGGGCTGCTCTCATCTTGGTATTCTTGCACCTCAGGGCAGGGGAAAGCAAGTCACAAAGTTCCATGAAAGTGCCCTTACGCATGCGAAAGTTTCGCAACCACTGGGAATCGTCCCAGACCTGCAACACTATGCGGTCCCACCAGTCTGTGCTTGTTTCCCGAGCCCAGAATTGGCGTTCCACCGCATGAACCTGCCCCATTAGCACCATGATGCCCACATTGCCAGGGCCCATGCTTTGAGAGAAGTCTGTGTCCATGTCCTCATCACTCACGTCACTGCGCTGACGTCGCCTACTCGCCTGGTATTGCTTTGCCAGGTTCTGGTGCTGCATATACTGCTGGATAATGCACGTGGTGTTTAATGTGCTCCTAATTGCCAAAGTGATCTGAGTGGGCTCCATGCTTGCCGTGGTATGGCGTCTGCACAGAAAAAAAGGCGCAGAACGATTGTCTGCTGTTGCCCTGAAGGAGGGAGGGGCGACTGACGACATGGCTTACAGGGTTGGCTTACAGGGAATTAAAATCAACAAACGGGGTGGTTTGTGAGAAACTGAATGGCCCCCTCAAGGATAGAGCTCAAAACCTCAAGGACAGAACTCAAAACCAGGTTTAGCAGGCCGTTGATTTCACAGAGGGGAGGAGAAAAAAGAATACAAAACAAATCTGGTCTATTTCTTGTTTTGAGCCACTTCATCTATCTTTATACATCTTGCTGGCAGCAGACTGTGCAGTATGACCACTAGCCATCATCTCCTGGGTGCTCGGCAGAAGACGGTGCAGTATGACGACTAGCCGTCATCTTCTGCTGGCTGCAGGTTAAAAGACAGCGCACTGCCGGTAGGACTTAATCGCTACGAGACAAAACAAGGGAAATGACCTGGCTGAGTCACTCCTATGTTTGCCCAGGTGCCCGATTAAAAGAGCACCCAGGATTACGTCGATGACAGCTACCAGTTATACTGCACTGTCTGCTGCCAAAAGGCAATTAACTACTGCTGTGTAGCAATGCAGTACCACGTCTGCCAGCACCCAGGAGACATATGGTGATGGTTAGCTGAGCGGGCTCCATGCTTGCCGTGGTATGGCGTTTGCACAGGTAACTCAAGAAAAAAAAAGGCACAAAATGATTGTCTGCCCTTGCTTTCATGGAGGGAGGGAGGGAAACGGGGGCCTGACGATATGTACCCAGAACCACCTGTGACAATGTTTTAGCCCCATCAAGCACTGGGATTTCTACCCAGAATTCAAATGGGTGGTGGAGACTGCGGGAACTGTGGGATAGCTACCCACAGTGCAACGCTCCGGAAGTCGACGGTTGCCTTGGTACTGTGGACACACTCCGCTGACTACATGCACTTAGAGCACTTGTGTGGGGACACACACAATCAACTGTATAAAACTGCTTTCTACAAAACCAACTTCTATAAATTCAACCTAATTTCGTAGTGTAGACATACCCATAGAACCACAGAATACCAGGGTTGGAAGGGACCTCAGGAGGTCATCTAGTCCAACCCCCTGCTCAAAGCAGGACCAACCCCCAAATTTTGCCCCAGATTCCAAATGGCCCCCTCAAGGATTGAACTCACAACCCTGGGTTTAGCAGGCCAATGCTATCCCTCCCCCCAAAGAACTTGGAGATGCTGGGGATTGAACCCAGGGCCTCATACATGCAAAGCATGCGCTCTACCACTGAGCTACATTCCAGCTCCTCTATATTTCTAAAATGATACAACAATCTCCACCTTTTTCAGAGCTAGGAAAAAGGGGCAACACCTCTCTAGATTTAGAAACATATACCAAAATCTGTTGTCTGTTCCACCATAGTGTTATGAGGCCTTAAGTGTCCTTTGTATGGTAAAATTATCCTAGCACAATCCATTTCAGGAGAGACCATAAGTAGGATCCTTGTGGCTACATCAGTGCCATCCACCATTTGCATAGTCTTGAGCGCAGAGGTGGGGCTGAACAAATAAAGATCTCTTTGTCACGGGTTCATTTTCAAGACAGACCAAGCATCTTGAACAAGTAGGACAGTGTCACATTAATCAAATGGACACCAGTTGCTGTGTAACATTTTAGTACATATTCTGTGCTTATAAATTTTCTAGCCAAGTTCTCACTCAAGTCTACAACAATGGATCTATGGAAGAAATCACTGTAAGCAAAAGTTCTCCAATGGTACAAGAGTTTAGGGTTTATGTAGAGCTATTGGCTGGGAACCCTGAACTTCTTTGCCAAGTTAAAAATCCCATTCTTTAAGATCACTTCTTAAAAACTTCCCTGAAACGCAAGAGTTTAACAATTCAACTTGTTCTTTAGTTCGGTGACTAAACAAAGCTACTTTAAAAACACATAATGTTGGTTCAGAGGTATATTGGCAAGCACATATAGCTGCCACAGTGTGCTTTGGTAACTGCCTTCAGCTCAGATATTAGGAGGTCCTATTCTCCAATGTACTGAATGATCCCAGCTCTCTTTGGTCTCAGTGGAAGCCAAGCGTGGCATAATTTCAGGCCCAAATTGATGAATTTCGGGAGAAGTTATATCTTGCATTAAAATTATCCCCTGTTGAATGGAGAATAGCAGCTTGTGCGTTACATAAAACAAAAGCAACCATCTGCTTGATCAGAAAAAAACAAGCATGTTACTAGGCAGCAGTGAACTTACTTGCTAGGAGAAGGCAGGCAATCGAAATGACATACAGTTGCTTGACAGTAATATCGTAGTGATCCATAAAGAGGTCCAGTAAGTAGACAGCAAGGTGCCGTGCTGTAGGGCAGAGATTGCAGCGGCTACTGAGGACAGTCAAGAGGTCAGTAAAGTAGCGGCGCATCCCAATCTGTGGTGAATGGGCCTTATAGACAGGCAGTTTCAGTTCCTACAAGAACACAACAGGAGGGGAGAGAGGTATTAAAGTGAGCATTTGTTTCAATGACCAGAATGCCCAAACCAATACCCGCCACCTACGATGGTAAGTGCTTAGCAACCACAGCAATAAGATTTACTCAGAACGCAGAGCTGTGTTAGTGCTAACATGTTTTGAAAGTCAGTTAACTTCTAATATGTTTGAGTCATTCATTCATTTTCCTTAGGAGACTTAAGGTACTTGATTTTGCACTGTAAATTCTGGTTTAACCCAGCAATAACCAGTTATTGCTTTCCATAAAGAGAGCTCCAACACTATCCAGACTCAGAAAAAAAAAAGGATCATGAGGAATAACTGAAAAGGGACATTGGTGCAAAATTTGACCTGACAAAGTCAGGTTCTGTACTATAATTTCTTAAGGCATAGCGGTTCATTTTATTTCTTATGCACACACATTCCATACAGAACACCTACACTTTGCTAGGTCCTTTATAAAACAAAACTCCTTCCTTGTTCTACAAATTAAAAAGCATTATTGTATTGTGTTTAAAACCCAAATATTGCAGAGTGGTGGTAGCCTACAAAAAGACCATTGAGTAGAAAGAAAGCAGTTTATTTCCGTTTCCATGGGGGCTGTGGGAAGCGGCGGCCAGCACATCCCTTGGCCCATGCCGCTTCCCGCAGCCCCCATTGGCCTGGAGCAGCGAACCGCGGCCAGTGGGAGCTGCGATCAGCCGAACCTATGGACGCGGCAGGTAAACAAACCATCCCGGCCCGCCAGTGGCTTTCCCTGATGGGCTATGTGCCAAAGGTTGCCGATCCCTGCACAAGTGCATAGATCCTTAGAAACCAAACACATACCACAATAGTGACAACTGCCTCTATCACGCTTTGTCTACTACACCAGAAAATTCAGTAGATGCTCTTATTCTAGTATAGAAGGGCCTGTTTTCAGTGTAGGTCACTTAAGAAGGTGTTTAAGAGCCAAACTAAAATGGAAATGTTGACAAAGGGGACTATACTTAGGCGGTAAGCTCTTTGGGTCAGGGACTCTTTGTTCTGTGTTTGTATAGCGCCTGCCATAATGGGATCCTGGTCCGTGACACACTCTTAGGAACTACCACAATACACAATCACAACTAGTAAAAATTTCCAGTGTAGACAAGGCCTTAGAATAGGTCTTCGCTGCATAAGTAACGGCTGATCTACACTACAAAGTTAGGTCAACACAAGGTGACCTATTTTGGCCTATTTGTGCATGCGTCTATACTCAAATTAATCTCCAGGTGATGTAAATGCCCCATTACAGTGACAGTCAAACCACCTCCCTAAATGGTGTGGAACCATGGGTAACCTACTCAGGTTGATACAGAGCAACTGCAGACACTGTGTGACACGTGTCAGTCCAAACAGTCCTTCAGCAGCTTCCTTCCCACAATGCCCCATTCTCCACTATAGAACTGGTGCTGAGCCACAGACCTGCTGCTTTTACAGCAGGCTGCATGCCATACCTGGTGAAGACCTCACCAGCACCCCACAGACCACAGATCCCTCCAAGGAGCCTGAGACAAAGACCTCTGCTGTGAACAGTGAGGAGAAGGAAGAAGATGCGTCTGAGGGTTCCAGCCATGCCACAAGCCAAGACCTGTTCGAGACTCCACCACAGTCTAGCCAGTCCTGCCAGGTGAACACAGACAAGCTTCAAGAGGAAGGAATCTCACGTAAATGTGTATACATTTTTCCTTACAATGTTCAAACCCAAAGATGGTGCCCAGCCCCAAGTTCATGAGACATAGGTATTGACTTTTCATTGTTTTGCTCATATGAGAAGAGGTACTGGTACAACAAAGAGAGGTAGAGTTGGCATGTGCTTGTTTATGTGAACAGGGACACCCTTTTTATCCTGCTGAGAGAGCTTGATGAAAAAAAACTGTCATGTAGATACTCTGCAATCCTCTCCTGCAGGTTTCTAGGGATGACAGCCTTATTTCGTCCTCCACAATAGGACACCCATGCCACTCTGCGAGGAATATGGCTGGCATCATCACAGCCAACAGGCTAGCAGCAGGTGGGCCCAGGTGACCTTGTGAGGCCAGTAAGAACTGGGCTCTCTGTGCCTTTGTGACCCTTAGGAGTGAGATCTCAGCTAAAGTCACCACACTTGGGCTGCCAGTATTCACTGCCATTGCCCTATACTTCTAGTCACGGAATTGGGGGCCAAATTTTATAGCTTCATGCAACAGAAAGTCTCCCCCACCAGGAGCTCAAGACTAGTGCTATCCCAAGGCGCTCCAAAGCTGAAGTGTTAATAAGCACCTCTAATTACAATTTTTTATGGGAGTAAGGGAAGGGAGTTTTGAAACTTTTCCCTTCCCAATGTGACTGTAAATCCAACGGTATGTCTGTTTTTATTAGCAACTTCTGGCATGGTGAGCTTAAGGGATGCACCCTTCACACCTGACCTAATGAGAAGGAGAGAGAAGACGACAAGCTAGGAATTTTCTGAGAGATCTTTCAAGCCCGTGCTGCATCAGAGCACGTAGGGACAATCTGACTGAAAACATGGAAAAAAAAAAAATGCAATACAAAACAAAAGGTCAGGCAAAAGGCCTAGGAGTCCCAGCAGAACAAGGAGAGGGAAATGCACCAGGATAATAATGACTCTTTTCAGGCAGCAAACCCAAACACTGCAGACCTTGGTTGATCTACAGGGCCAAACATCAGACTCAGCCTTTGCAGTCACTGGAGAACTGCATGGTCACTGCTCCCCCACATATCATCTGGCATTATGAACTGCATCCTTACCCCTACCACTCCATGTTGGGGGGAAAAAGCAAGGCAAACCTCAGCTTCACATACACCAATCTATGGTTTTCTCAGCCACAACAGGCTACACTGGACTAACATCCACTTGTGAAAACAAAAAGGACGTGTTTACTTCCTTTTCAATAGTAATTTTAAAAGGTTTCACTCATGTTAAATTGTGTTAGAAATTTGCATGGCATTGTCTGCACTTTGATTTTGTGCACTAAACTTTAACGTTCTGTTTTTGGAGACTCAAAGTAGCTTCATTAGCTCACAAATTACAGAATGCCCACCAGCAGTCAAGAAATCAAACAGTACTTGTAAATGCACCTCAAGCGCCACAGAATTCCTAGTCTCAGGAAAACACCCCACCATGTACAGCACACGCCACACAGTTCACAGCAGCAGGCAAAGCTGCTTTTTCACACCCCTGAGAGACGTAGCTATGCAGATATAAGTTCCCAGTGGAGGCCAGCCCTTAGTTAAGTAGGAGTCAGGTGAAGTCTTGCCTATCACAGCTCTAAGGATGGAACTCAAACTGGTCTGGACTAAGGCACTTCAGAACTGATTGTGGAAATAAAGGAGCTTGTGCCTGAGTTGTTAATAAAATGAGAAATATAGTGGGAGGTTTGTCTCCAGAGCTCTGGAGCCACCATGTCAAATTTAATAGTAAGGGGGTAACATTGACTCACTTTGCACCAGCGTTAGCCACATGCTTATTAAAATTTATTTCATTGTGAAGAAATCTATATAACAACAACGGCATCAAAATGCATTTCTATGGTGAACTGGCACCATACAGTTTGGTCAGTTGTGACAACATTAACAGAATAAGAGCAGATTTTCCCTCTTCAAGAGAAGGAGCATCTGGATTTGTAGTCAATAAAAAGCCAGATAAACAGTGAGGGATTTATTCCAGTTGAGGTATCTGCTTCTTAGACTTTCCCCACATACCAAATGCCAAGATAGAAGAGGAACATGGCAAAGGAATTAAACATTGGAATTCTCTACCTTTCTCCAAATACTACAGGTATTCATGAAATATCCAGCAACTGACTCGATACGAGCAGAAGATTTAGTGAATTATGTGATGGTTGCGGTAGTAAACCACTGCTGAAGGAAACAAAATGGAATTCATCAGCCGAGCTTGTTTTTTGTTTTTTTTTTTTTATTAAGTAAATTGACAAAATATTTCCCAGAAATACTCCTGGCTATCATTTCTCAACAACCTGGGATGCTTGCTCTCATACCAGAATTTGCTGTTCTATAGAGTTAAATCAGTGTAACTGCCAAAGCAGTCTATTGAGATAGCAACAGGGACTGATCATTAACATATGCATATATTATTTTACACATATACAAAATAGTTTTAGCGAGGACAAAGTTTACAGTAGTATTCTTGGGATCCCTCTATCGTTTTGTGACAGGAAGAAGTTAATCCAAGGACAGCATCTCTCTCTCACCATTTGATGATGACAGTCAGATTAAGAAAACCAATACTTGAAAGACGACTGTTTCAATACTATGTTTCTAAAATGTAATTGTGAAAGAAACTACAGCTATGTTTGAAGGATGCTATTTAATCTAGTGGAAAGTTGCCTAAACCTACATAGGGCCACAGCCAGGTCTGAAAACCAATAATAAAAATTCCCACAGTTTATTCAAATCAGGGAGTCAGCACTAACCAACAAGTTTTTTTTTTTTTTTTTTTTTTTTTTTTTTTTTTTTAAAGTTCTCTGTATGCTGGCTTTTCCTTTGCACAGTATGTCTCAGTAAATACCCTATTGCACTGGATCCTCAGATTTCTTATAACAAGAATCTCTGTGTCATAAGAAATAACGTAAGATTATTGCCAATTAAGCAGCAGCAGAAATGCCTATTGCAGGGGTGGCCAACCTGTGGCTCTGGAGCTGCAGACGGCTCTTCAGAGGTTAATATGCAGCTCCTTGCATAGGCACTGTCTCCGAGGTTGGAGCTACAGATGACAACTTTCCAATGTGCTGGGGGGTGCTCATTGCTCCCTGCTCTGCTCCAGGTCCTGCCACCACTCCACCCCTTCCCCCAAGCCCACGATGCCCTCGCTCCTCCCCACTAGAGCCTCCTGTGCACTGCAAAAGAGCTGACTGCAGCAGGCGGGAGGCATGGGGAGGGAGGGGGACATGCTGATTGGTGGGGCTGCCAGTGGGTGGGAGGCGGTAGGAGCTGGAGGGGGGTAGCGGATGGGGGGCTGCTGACATATTACTGTGGCTCTTTGGCAATGTTCATTGGTAAATTCTGGCTCCTTCTCAGGCTCAGGTTGGCCACCCTGGCCTATAGTTTACAGGTAAGGAAAAAATCCTAGATAAGGTTACCTTAAAAGTTCACCCTCACAACAATTCAACTTTTTCCTGTTTTCTATCTTACTCAGCTGGGGGAGAGGTTCTCATTTTCTCTCCTTGAATTCAATTTCTGCATAGAGCATTAGCACGAAAAGTCAGGGGTGAAAAGTTAACTCCTTTGTAACTGACACTATTTAAACAAACAATCCTCTTGTCAGGAAGTGTTTGGAGAATAGCACAAAGAGGAGTTAGGGAATCTTTAGTTTCTGTTCTTCTTTTTAAGGGGGAGGCACATGTTCCTTAAATTTAACCTATACTACCTGTCTTCCAAACTTTCCATTTTTGGCCAGTATTTCAATACTAAGTGAAGTCTGAATGCTTAGTTACAAAGGGCCATGAAACTCAAGAGGGGACTCTGCAATTGATGGCATGCTATTTCCTACTGAAACTAACTTCAGCTTCTGCACAAACTGCAGTGTTGTGCCTTTAAGTTACAAAAACGTCTACAGAAGTATTCTGGTAAGTGTTTCTATGATTAGACAGTTGGCAGTAGTTTAGTGAACAGGTCATTAAGGTTAAGAGTCAGATACTATGTTTATGAAAGCTTGTTAGTGGGTTACAGTTGATGCTTTTGGATTTTGCTGGTCACAATGCAGAGATTATGCAAACCACCTCCCCAACGGGAAGAGGTAGAGAGAACTGACAGGTCAATGACACTTCAGAAGGAACCAGCACAGTGATGGGCAACCTGCGGCTCGCGAGCCACATGCGGCCCATCAAGGTAATATGCTGGCAGGCCATGAGACAGTTTGTTTACATTGACCGTCCACAGGCATAGCCCCCCGCAGCTCCCAGTGGCTGCGGTTCCCCGTTCCCGGCCAATGGGAGCTGCGGGAAGCAGCAGCCAGCACATCCCTGCGGCCCACACTGCTTCCAGCAGCTCCCATTGGCCGGGAACAGGGAACCGCAGCCACTGAGAGCTGCGGGGGGCTATGCCTGTGGACGGTCAATGTAAACAAACTGTCTCATGGCCCACCAGCATATTACCCTGATGGGCTGCGTGCAGCACGTGTGCTGCAGGTTGCCCACCACTAAACTAGCAGGATGTGTTTGGTCAGAGGACAGGAATGTGCATGAAAATCCACCAAAAAAAAAAAAAAAAAAAAAAAACCCAACAAAAACAAAAAAACTGCATCAGACTCCAGCTACACTACTGCTCTATCAGTTCAAAGCTGTAGTGTAGATGGGTTCTAACCATGTTAGGGAGACAGTCCAGGGTTTTAACCTTGTTATGGGGCCACAATTAGATACGTTCTACACGTCAACTTTTAGCCTTATTATAACTAGGTCACCTATTTGTTATAGACTAGATAGGACCTAAGTGGCAGAGAAACATTATTAATATAACTTAAAAACTTAAATGAGTCCTCCAGTTCCATTAAGCAAGTTTTATTAGTATTTCTCCCCACCCCCCACCCCCATTTCTAACTAAGCAAAGTTCTAGAAGACTGTGGGGTTAGAGTCTCATAACAGACCTGGGTTCATCCCCACTGCCCTCACTTAAGCACAGGACTGGAAGGGACACTAAGCTATTAGTGTTATCCTTTAAACAGGATGTCAAAATGCAGCTCTCTTGAAATTTAAGATCCCAGGGCTTTTTTTGACAAGTACACGGGCCAAGTTTCTCCCTCCTTCAACAAAGTCTAATAATGGATAAGGTTGTGTGCAAGCTATTATTCAACAAACTACCCTTGCCAATTGGTGAAGTATGCCACTCAAATGTCAACTAATATATATATGATTTTATGCAGCACCACCAACACTCTCCAACAATCAAAAGGAGGTCTCCGCCATCTCTTTCAAAGAGTACACAACTTATTCTAAGTGGAGTACACCAGAACTTCCCATATCCAGTAAGCAATGACAAATATTACTGCATGCACCTACCGGTTTTAAAAAGAAGACAAACTCTATTTAAATTATATAATCTTTACTCATGCAAACACGTGGTTCTTGTCTACTGACTTCAAATGGCATCACTGGAAGAGTGATGTTCCATGTTTATGTCTCTAAACCAGGGCTTAATTTGTGCCAGGGCTAGCCAGGGTTGAGCCCCGGCACCTCTGGTTGATGCATCAGCTCTGAATGTAAAAAAAATTGCTTGAGCCCCAGCACCTCTTTCATTACAAATTAATTACTGCTCTCAACTCCACATCAGACTTGCAGATTAAGGTTTTTTTTTTCTCCTAACGGAGAGTCGTTTAGAAGACTCAGCCAGGCCGGTGGGGAAAAGAGCCCCAAGATGAGTTCTTTCCAAAATTTAATTAAAACTTCGTAGTAATTCACCTAGTATGCTATAGCATGGCCAAGCCAATAAAGCTAACACGAGTAAATCAAAGTCAGAAAATACAGGATCTGAAAACCACCTTGGCTCTTAGATAGCTCTTTTCATCAGCAGACCTTAGAGTGCTTTAAAAAGGTGGTCACAGTACCATCATCCCCATTTTACAAACAGGGAAATTGGGGCACAACAAGGGACACGTCTTGCCCAAGGTCACCTAGCAGCAAGTGGCAGAGCTGGGAACAGAGTCTAGGTTTAATGAGTCCTAATCCAGCGCTTCATCTACTAGAGAGATCACACTGCCTCCTCTTCGGTAACAAGTTGCCAGTTCACATACTCGCTTTCAGAGAAGAGCCAAACCTTCATAATGTTGTCCCGTTCATCCAGAGGGGAAGCTACCTCTGACCATGTGTATCGTATTTTTCACTTCATATTTGTACTGGACTGCCAGATTTCTGCCCACTGACAATGCCTTTCAATATATGCAGATAAAACTGCACACTTCACTGCTCAGACATTCAAAAATTTAATTTGTTTGCAGCCTACTAAAGAAGACAGACAGGAAGATAAACACACTGTTCTTATGTAAGAGGATGTATTTCTGCTTGAATGCACTCCACAGCAGGCATGTGTAATCACAATATTACCAAACATTTCTAATGTCAAAGGACAGTTTAATTGCTACTATGTTTAAAAATCCACTACTTCATGTGTTTCGCTTTGGCATTTTAGAGAGTGTTTCATTAAATTCTCCTTACTCAATTTAAATTATTCAAATGCTCAGCAGCTAATCTGAGGCAGGATCAGAGAAAGGAGTGTGAAAACTGAGATTCCAACTTTGAGGAAAGAAGAAAGAAAAGATCATGAATAATCATGTACTTTATTAGAACACCTGTTCTTTTCAGCTCCATACATATGGTGCCATCTATACTATAAGCAAACTAAAGCTAGAAACCAGTAATGCTATTGTTACAAGTTTCAAAAGCTGGAGTTTTTAAAGTGGACAGATTACATTTTTGTTGCTGGGCTGACAATCCCTTTAGAGGCCCTAATGCAATGAGTTGCTCAATGCTGGTTATGCCTACTTTCATTTTACAACTGAATTAAACTAGAAAGGCAAGTTAAAAGCAAATGTTAACATTTTTTCTGTTCATCAAGATGAACAGAAGAGATCAATTGTGTCTCAGACATGCTGGATTCCAGAAATCCTCCTCTAGATTTTGCTTTCAAAATCTGGAAGAGTTACAGCCTTTTGCAATGTCCTAGTGCCAGCTACCCCTTTGGACAAGAAAAAAAAAAAGAAAAACACAATTGCCTGATTTACTCAGTTGTGATGTTTGTATAATGCTGAATTCAATTATCTGTGCCAAGCACCTGTAAAAGTTATTGAAAAGCACCTATCAAATAACATTAGGTAAGGGGTAAAAAGTACAATAGTGGATTTAAGAGGATACAGAATTGAAATGATGAATTACTGTGGCCTCATTTTTAGTACGATCTTGCTTAATTAATAGAACAGGGAAGCCAAGTGTTTCAGAGCTCCAGAGAATGTGTGTGAAGAACACAGGGAAACATTCTCCCCTATTCATTGGGCGAAAGGTGGGGGCGGGTATGTTTTTACTGAAGAATGGTGACCATAAACCTGTTGCTTGTAGTACTTCTGACAACTTGTTTTATTACTATCAGGGTTATCTGGGGGAGTAACTTTTACCTAGAGGAAATATCTATCCCCCAGACACTGTAAAAATGTAAAGTCACAGAACTGTTTGTTTTCAGCAGAAGGCATCAGCTCTGTTCAACTATCCACCTGGCTGGAAAGCCCACAGACCACTCATTCGCAAAGCAATTAAGGCGGCCTTTGAAGGATTAAGTTACAATATAAACTCTTAAAGCTTGCACACTCAATGGGCTTTGTGAAATTCAGCCCTGCTCTTACTCACATTGCTTAGAGAAGCTATGTAAGAGGTGAATAAAGGAGGAAATACAAGCAGATCTACTGAGTACTTTTAAATTGTAGGAAATGTGCATATCCTGGAAGGAAGAAAGCCAACATGTCCCCCAACCCCCAGCGTTTGTGGTTAATTCAGTACTCTGCTTCCAAAATAAGCTCAGACCATGTTCTAAATAGATTTTTTCCTCTTTTTAGCCCTTGTGTGCAAGGAAAAATGCTGACTTGCTATTTAAACTCTCTTTCTAGAAAAAAGAAGGAGTACTTGTGGCACCTTAGAGACTAAAATTTATTTGGGCATAAGCTTTCTAGAGTACTTATTCCTGCTAAAGCAGAGGTACACTTTTACATCGAATTGAAGCATCAGAAGGCCAATTTCTGTGACATTCTATCCATTTGGTAGGTCCCAAAAACCTCTTGAAAGCTGAATGAGTTAAAATGCAAGTCAGCCTGCTAGCATGATGTCCCTGCACCACTGACCACCACTACACAGGCTCTAGGCTACTGAAAGGTCATCATGGGCACCAGCACATATACTCAACCCACCTGGCACAGTACTGCTGATGAACAGGGTAGAAGAGAACACTGAAGACTGCAGGGCAGGCTCTGCCTTCTACTCCACCAGTGCCCTTCCACCTCCTCAAGCAGTCCTCCATGGCACAATCCTGCAAGGCTTAGTGTTCTCACCCAACCAGAGAAGCCATTAAACTTGTACTGTACTTTGACTTCGGCGAGACTAGTCATGTGCTTACAAGTGTTCTGGATCTGGCCAGAACCCTTGAGACCTTGCAAGACCAAACCCTGTGTAGCCTAGCAGAAGCTACCTCCATAGCAACCACAACACTGCTTGCTGACCAGCCAGCCAACTTAGAATGCCAACTCAAGGGATTTATTTCCTCTGCCTTATGAGCACTCCATCTCTACAGCAAAAAACTTCCCAGCACCTTTAAACCCAATTTACACTAGAAGACTTCAGGTGTGCTATGTACACCAGGTGCCTGCCCTCAAGTGCACCACATTCATTCATTACATATAACTAATGAACACACAGCATGGACTGGAGTCTTTCATGCAGTAACACCAGCTCTCAGAGTCCCTGATTATCCTCAGAGTACAGTAATTTCAGGTTTTTGCACACTATGTAAAGTATGGACACAGATATATTATGCCATCACCCTTACAGGTTTTTGTGATTTTATACCCTCCAAAGGAAGGCTCAGTTAGGTTTAATATTAAAATGATCTCCACATGTCTTGTTTTAAAGAAAGTTAAACATTTTCAGAAACTTTCCTTCAGAAATCCTTATGTTGCTGAGATGGGAAATGTCTTCTCCGCATTAAATACAAACTTTAAGTACGTTCTTCTGAAGAGGGGATAATCTGCCAAGAAATTTGCACTGCAAGTCATGGGCTACATAAAGTGTATTTTTCCCCAGTGCCAAATACAACCTTTACTCTCCAGCAGGAGAGTGGGTTTGTGTGTGTGTGTGTGGGGGGGGGGGGGGTAAGAAAACCTGGATTTGTGCTGGAAATGGCCCAACCTGATTATCATACACATTGTAAGGAGAGTGATCACTTTAGATAAGCTATTAGCAGCAGGAGAGTGGGGTGGAGGAGGTATTTTTTCATGCTTTGTGTGTATATATAAAGACCTTCTACACTTTCCACAGTATGCATCCGATGAAGTGAGCTGTCCGAAAGCTTATGCTCAAATAAATTTGTTAGTCTAAGGTGCCACAAGTCCTCCTTAACCTTTACTATAGTTTGTTTCTGTTTCAGACTCACCTGCTTAGACCAAGACTAATCTGTTGGTGTGTTCTTCCCTCCCCCTACACCCCATCCATGACCAGATTAACATGCTGTGCCAGACCACAGAACTGAAAGTGTTTAGAAAAATCACTCAGTAGAGATCGGGGCGGGGGGGGGGGGGGAGGGGGAGAGGAGGCTTTGTTTTGTGGGCACCACCATCTGTTTTACCATTTTCTACAGCACAGCACCATAATATACCATTAGGACTCTCAGCAATCTTGTCATAAAAAAGCAGAACAACATTTATGCTTTTTTTGTTCTGTGCTGCTTTTGCAGATTTCCCCATCACTGAAAGCTAATTAGTTAAATACACTGTATTCTTCCAGAACAAAATCAGATGCGCTTCTTCTATTTGACTAGAAACATGCTAAGTCAAATTACTTTTATGTATGTTCGTTTGGTTTTTTTGTTTTTTTATTTAAATTTATTTAAAAAGGAAGGATTCCTTCCAAACTCCCACCTCAAAAGCATGAGCAGGTGGCATCAAGTCCTCAATACTGCAGGGTTTACAAATCCCGCATTTAGATTTCTCTTTAAGGGAAATTTGCAATTTAAAAAAGAAAGCTTGGGTTTGCATCCTCTTTTTTGCTTCTTTATTATGTATAAAGAAAGCCTGAAGGGTTTTGGGGGGAGGGGTTTACGGGTATTTTTTCCACTTCAGCATAACCAGCAAGATAAGAGTTGATATTAAAGGATGGTCTGTTTTACTCTCTCATTTGTTTCAAGGATTCATTTTTCCAAAATGTTAAAGGCATTAACAAAAAGACTCAAACTGTACGCCGTGACAGTCCTTTTCTTTCTCAATACACTCATACTCTGAGCTCTTAAATATCATTTCATTCTTTAACCAGAATCTTCCAAACTAGGCAGGACCTAAACTTCTAATGCAAGAACACAAAGACGCACAGTTCAGTTCAGGCCTTCCTTATGAAGGAAGTAGCAAAAGAAAAGTACAAGCCCATTTTCCCCCCTTTTCAGCTTCACCTGCAAATTCAAACAACCAGGCCTATTCCTGTCATAGCAATTGGCATCTACAGGTACACATGAACAAAGAAAAGACGTTAGCACTCTAGGATAGTCCAATGTAACTTCAGCCTACTTTGGGGACATAGTATGCACTTGCTAAAGACAAATTCTAAGCCACATATACAAGAGGTAAAATATGGCTACGAAATTATGCAAGCCTCAGAAGAAATTGACAAGCCAAATAGTGTGGGTTTCAGTAAAAATTAGTTTTAAGTAACTTATAAACAAGTTCAGTGTTTTCTTTTGCATGAAAAGAAACAGCTGTAGATCCCCCCACTCCATTTCAGAATCAGAAGGACCTGTCCCTCAACGTGATTGCATGAGAACAAACAACCCACTTGCCAAGACCTGATAATGATTAAGTCACCTGATGTAATTTATTGTTGAATGCCTGCTGGAGAGACAAAAGTAGTAGAATATCCAAAGTGTTAATTTTGTTAAGGGTAACTTGAAAGGGAGTAAAGTGCAGATAGTTAATCTTTGCTGTGATCTCTCTTTCATGTTACCCAGCTAAATGCATTTAGCAATTCTTTAATGTTTGAAGCGTACTTAAGGAAATGCAACATCTAAATAGACAATAAGAAAAGGAGTACTAGTGGCACCTTAGAGACTAACCAATTTATTTGAGCATAAGCTTTCATCGGATGCCTTATAATAGACAATGCTATTATTTCTAGCTGCTCAAAGCAAGAGCTTTTTTAAATTAAGAGGACAAGACAAAGCACAGCAATAAATCCCTTCAAATACTGCCCAAATATTGCTCATTTAGGTATTTTAATATCAAAGATTTTTTTCTTTAGGAGCACACGTAGATGCAGTACTAGCTTTATCAAAGCAGTACAAATGCTGGCTGTAATTGTCTATCTCAACTCCTCTGCAGTCTGCCAAGAAACAAGTGTCTGCAGTAAAACCGCCTCTCAACCTGTATTTGTTTGAAAACAGAGTTACTTCTTCAGACCTCAAGATCTTTTGATTGGATGCAGCACAGCAATAGTATCCCCTTTTTATTTAAACACATTATCTCAGCACCAGCTTGCCTGAATTAAAACTGCTGAACTAAAGCAGGCAGATATTTTTAGCCTGTAAATAGGTTTCTGCAGACTCTAAATTATGATTAAAGCATTTTTATAGGACAGAGAGGGTTAAGTGTAGCTTCTTCTTTGATTAACTGAATTGGTGAAGACAGTTACTTGACAATTTAGAGCTTTAACATTTGTTTTCCTTATAATGCTTGAGGGGTGCCAAAGCATTTTTGCTGAATCGAAAATGAACAGGGGAAGGGGAGAGAAGGGAATTAAAGTCCAACCTTCATTCTCAGAGTCTGATGAATGTCTGCTGCCAGCTCCCCTTTCCACCACTGCTCTTCCATCCTCATTCTTCCCATCCAAAGGTGTGGAAGAGTGGGATTTAGTAACTCTGCTGGAAAGGAAACAAACCAAATAAATCAATCAAGCAGCTTGTACAAACCAATCCAGTGCCATCAGTTTTTCGTAGCTGTTTTAGCGTTAGTTACTTGCCATCAGATTGACAACACTCTCTAGAAATAAACCACTTGAAAACAAACAATCACGGATCAGCTTGTTTCAAAGAGACAAAAATACAAGTTATTCAGGGTCATCATAAGGCCACCAAACTTCTGATCAGATTGTGACCTGTAGGTTTTGCCAGTTGTAGGACATTGCCAAAGCCTTTCAAGGGGTTTTGCTCCAAAACATCTCGGAGCAGCATTGTCCTCGGGATCGCTTAAAATTTCAGAGAGCTTCTCCAATAGCAGAAGCGTTTCTTACACTGTTGCTTCCTTCCCATAAAACAAACCAGTGGTGCCTTTACCCTCAGACACCCTTATTCTTCCTTCTAATTGCCTTTCCCAGGTAAAGGTTTTTTTGTTTTTTAAATTGGGACGGGAGGAGAGAGAGAGGACGGGAGGAATGAGTCCCAGCGAGAGAAATCCTGGGGGACTTCTTCCCACCTGATGAAATCAGGGCAAGAAGCGCCCTGTAATTGACTTTACATCAATTGGATCTAGCCCTTCCCCCAGCTGGCTGTGTAACGCAGTCACACTGGGGTTTCTAATACCCTTCGAATGTGCAATTCCAGCCTGCAGATTTCTTTTTCTCTTTTAATTAACTACGCTACACAACTTCAGGACCCTGAAAAATGCAACTTGCGTTACCTTCGCCGGCTGCCTCCTCTTTGCCTCACTCACTCTGATCAGCAGCCTTTGTCCGACTCCAACATCCTGCGGGTGCTGCTACAGCAGCAGGGCGAATCCTGCAGCCAAGAGGGGGGAGATCAGACCCCGGCAGCCCTTGGCGCTACAAGTCGGAGGGAAAGACGGGAGATGGATTCACACCCTCCACGTCCCCAGGGTGCACCACGCAGGGGAAACAGACGCTGCTCCCCCCCCTCCCCTTTTATAGCGCCCGACCCCTCCAGCCTCCCCCGTTGTTCTCTTGCACCCAGTCCCCGCAGCAGGTCACTGCTGCTGCTGAGACTCTATGGGAGCACAGCAGCGCTCGCGGGGGATTACAACACCGGCCGCGCACCACGCAGGCGCCATGCCTCCGCCCCGAAGGACTCTGGGGACTGTAGTTTCCTGCCCCCTGCGCGGTGAGGCTACGGGAAGCGGCAGGTGAGGCGTGGCTTGGCTCGGGCGGCGGGCGCCGCGGGCAGAGGATGTCCCGTGGGAAGGCGGCGCGTGCTGCTGGGGCTCAGCAGCTGGCTGCCCACGTGCTTGCAGCAGTGCTCTCCGCACCAGGGTCACCAAGCCCCTGGCCTGGGTGGGTGGGTGTGAATGTCTTATGCAAATCATGCGATGAGCTAATGTACATATTCGCAAATCATTTGCATATAATCACACAGTCTGGGGAGTAAAGTCAGCAGCAGGGCAAGCTTCCGCCATACCACTCTTTTGCCAGCCACAACCATTCAGAAGCCAGGGTTAGCCCCTCTCCCCATTATGAAGTCGGCTTTAAAATCATGACATTTTTATAATATAAGAAATGTTGGGATCTTTATTTGCCTTCTGGTTTTTGAGACTTTAGGGCTCATGTTTTGGTGCTTTTTTTGGGATGTGTGAAGGCTAGAAACTTTCCTCCCTCCCCCCCATGAAAGCTGAGTGTGCAAGTAGGCATCCACTTTGAGACATATGATGCCCCATACACACATAACCAGACAGGGAGATAAGCATCTGTTACCCCCTGCTTGAAAGGAACCTGTCTATGACATGTCACCTCCCGGTTACCTGCCTTAAGAACATAATTTTCAGTATAGATACACAGTACAGATAGTACTCCGTAGGTCAGTGGTGGGTGTGGCGGTTCAATGACAGGACAGAACACAGCTTTTAGCAAGCAAGCAGGCTGGTCTCTGCTAACAGGCTTTTCCATGTCAGCTTTCCACCTTCCCCCTTTATTCTCTCTCTCCCCCCGCGCATTACATTCTCCAACAGATAAAAGGAATACACTGGCTTTGTTTAACATTCTTATTTACCAATTTCTATCTACCGCATTCCTTGCTCTCGGGCCTTGAGCCCAGTCCTGAGAGGCTTCCCACGGTTCATGTGATCTTGGCGAGATTCCAGGGTTGATGCCCTTGGATGGAGCAGTGTGTGCACTGCTCCTACACAACACTCCGGGTGTGCCCTGAATGTTGCCAAGCGCATAAACCTTTATGAATCCTACAGGTGGGCAACCCCACGTGGCCCATTAGGGTAATCCACTGGCAGGCTGCGAGACAGTGTTTACACTGACTGTCTGCAGGCACGGCTGCCCGCAGCTCCCAGTGGCCGCAGTTCGCCATTCCCAGTCAATGGGAGCTGCAGGGCGTGGCGTGGGCTGCAGGGATGTGCTGGCCACTGCTTCCGGCAACTCCCATTCGCCAGGAATGGCAAATCACGGCCCCTGGGAGCTGCGGGGAGCCGTGCCTGCGGACAGTCAATGTAAACAAACTGTCTCGCGGCCTGCCAGTGGATTACCCTGATGGGCCGCGTGCGGCCCTCAGACTGCAGGTTGCCCACCACTGCCTTAGATACTACCCATCCATACATTTCCCAGTGATTATGACAACCAGTGTACTACTGGCTCTCGGTAGAGACCTCCCATGTCACCCTTTAGTGAAATATTATGTAGATATACGACCCAGAAGATCTCTGTAAAAATCTATTCATCCCCTCTTCCAGTTGGCACCAAGAGGTTCATGGGTCACACTGCTGATTAGTGCAAAGCATAGTGGTCAGTTTGTGATGTGAGAACTGGAACTGAGACCCTTCAAATTCATCTCATATAAGTGCCACTAAATATCCATTAGATTAGAACATATTTTAGTCACTGCTGAACTGGGCTGGGTTTAAACTTGTAACCTCCAGGTTAAAGGCTCTGCAGTGCATTAGCACTGTCCTGAGGCGTAAGTGTTAATTTAAGAGGGAATCATAGCTATAGATATTTGGAAAAAAAAAAAAAAAGCCCAGTATCTATATATCTATGTTAACAGAATATGAAGGTTGCAAGTCAAGCACTCAAAATGGAGATGTTAGAGTTAATGTTACCTATGGCAGCCTTAATTCATCATTCTTCTTCTCAATGGGTCTTTAATTATATGATTAAATATTATTTTTCTCACATGATTCATCAGTTTGGTTTGAACGCAGGACCTTCAAAATCACAGCACAGACATCTACTAATTAAACTAAATGAGCAACTGATAGCAGAAGTAGGTTATTAGCCTCTATAAGGGTCAGCCCCTATAGTTGTTATGTCATCCTTTTCCAGGGGGTTACACAACTATTTGCTAGACCAGGTGTTCCTAAACTGTGCTGTGGTATGTGAGCTTGATATTTCATCAATTCACTTCACAACAATTTTTGAAGAAGATGGTATGTGAACCCATATAGTTTAGGAGCCGCTGTGCTAGATAAGAGCAGAATGTTGGGTGTCATGATTCCTAGTTGCCATTCCTGGTTCAGAGAAGGTAGCATAGGATGAGAGTGGTAGTCAAAGACAAGCTAACCAAGCCTGTAGCTTCTTTCTGGAATAGTGCAACTAGGACTTGGCTAGGGATCTAGGTTCTAATCCTAGCTCTATTGGAAGTTACCTTGACCTGTCAGTTGGCGGCTCCTTCACGGAGCTGTGAGCACGGGCGTGTTTTTGACACGGTTTACTCCCATCCCGGATACTTGCCCTTTTTGTAATGTGAGGGAAACCCTGGCGCACGTATATTTAGAGTGTGCCAGATTGCAGCCCCTTTTTCGGCTCCTCACAAATATTCTATTGCGCTTTTGGCTTCATTTCTCCCCTCACCTCTTTATCTATACACTCCCCATCCGTGGCCCCACAAAATCGCGGGATCTCCTGGTTAACCTCCTCCTAGCCTTAGCTAAAACAGTCATTTATAAAACCAGAGAGAGGAGGTTGGCCCATGAAACGTCCTGCGATTGTAGGGCCTTTTTCCGATCCTCAGTACATTCACATATCCGGGCGGAGTTCCTCTGGGCAGCGTCCACCGACTCCCTTGACACCTTCGAAGAGCGGTGGGCGCTGTCCGGGGTTCTCTGCTCGGTGACCCCGTCCGGTTCCCTCCGTCTGACCCTTTGATTGAGGGGAAGAGCGAGAGACACCAGCCCCAGTCGTTGCCACTGTGGATACCATCATTACTGTCACCTAGGAGGGGTCCTATAATACGTGGGTGTCTACCCCCCCACCCCCAAACCGCCCACCCCGCAGCCGTGCCCATCTTGTCGGGCACTCTCAGGAGGGGGATAATCGGTGACATTGGGCGCGGCACTAGGTAACTCGAGGGGGTGGAAGACCACGAGTGTCGAGGAAGCCCCCCCCGCTCTAGGCCATCAGGTAACTCAGGAGGGTGGAAGACCACGAGTGTCGAGGAAGCCCCCCCGCTCTGGGCCCAGGCTAGCCTGAACACTTCTGCCTCCTGAAAGCTGCTGTGTTATACCTTCTGTTTGCATTGTTTTGTTGCATATTTTGGTTTATTTCTTTGGTAATTCTTGTAACTGTCACAATAAAATTCTTTTCTGTTTCAAAAAAAACAAACAAACAAACAAACAATTTTTTCCACCTGTGGCTAATTATTTGATTAACAAGCTGCAACGTGGGGGTAAAAGGCTGCACCTCAGCCAGAGATGGGTTGGTAATAGGTACCCTGAGAAGGATTTAGCACTGGGTGCAGTTTGGGAGGAAATAGTGTAAGCACCTGGAACCTCTAAGAATAAACATGGGAATGAGCTGCCCTTTGAGAGGGGCCTGGAGGTCAATAAAGGTAGGAAGTTCAAGCATCCAAGGGATGTAGCAATACATCTGAGGGAGCAGACCTTAGCATGGTCCTTGGGCTGAAATCTAGAGGAAGGGGGGGCCTGGGTTCCCTTACCTGCCCCAGGGAAAGGGATGGAAAGCTCTCCTGATGCAGAATGTGGTTGAAGACCTGGCATAAAATGTTGGATTTCTTTTTTTAATTCATCTGGAAGGGGTGGGACTACAAGTGACCTGAGTGGTGAGAAGGAGCAAACTGCGTGCTCTGAGTGGCTGTTGATGGAGGGTGCTAGAGTTGAAGACACACTACACCTGGCTATGAAGGGGTGCTCTAGTTGGTAAGTGACTCCTCGCAGAGGATATGAAGGCTTGCTCAATAATAAGAGTTAAGAAGTATAGGAAAAATATCAACAGAAGTGGTGAGCTTTGAATTTATTGTCTTATGGTTCCCAACTTGGGGAAGTTTTCTATAGGCTTCCGGAGAGAGAGAGAGCTTGTAAGGGAAACTCACTATCTCCAGGCTGAATTTGTCTGTTTCCCCATCTGTAAAATGGGAATAGTTGTATGTGGCTCCATTATAAAGTGCTTTGAAATCTCCCAATGAAAATTGTTATATATGAGGTGGGTATTGTTATACAAGTTTTTTTTTTTTTATCATGCCAAACACACTGGGGTCCCGATTACATGTGGACACCTTTGGTGCTAATAGAGCAATAATATAAGGATTTTGACTCTCTTTCAGCTCAGAGAGGCGTGACTGCTCCACATTTCAGAGAGACAAGGTGGGTGAGGTAATATCTCTTATTGGACCAACTTCTGTTGGTGAAAGAGACAAGCTTTTGAATGTAAGCAGAGCTCTTCTTCAGGTCAGCTCTGTGTAAGTGCTAGAGCTTATCTCTCTCACCAACAGAAGTTAGTCCCTTTTTTTGTGTCTCTAATCTTGTGACCAATACAGCTACAATAACACTGTATACCATACAGATGGCAACCACAGCTGAGGCCTGGGTTTATAGCCCTAGTGCAATGTCCCCAGGTCCTGGAGCTCCATATTCAGGGAGCTGGGATCTATTCCTCAGACCCCACATCTAGGAAGCTGTGATTTTATGTACACCCTAGTAGAAATTGCAATTGACTGCATTATAATCCTTCAACTTTATTAGCTTTCTGCTCTATTGGCTTGGAGGAAACACCAGTAGTTCCTGCAAGCAATACATCAATGTACCCATTAGTTTATTGCCAAATTTAGTTCCCAATCAAAACCATATGAAAAATGTTATTTCCAAGTAGGGATTCTAATAGGCAGGGCTGTGAATTCTCTCACTTGAGAAACTGGGGTTCCATTCTTACAGCTAGGGCTGGCAGGGAAAACTCCAGTTTTTCATAGGAAATCAAGAGGGATTTATATTTCCTATCAATGTTTTGGCTTTTCCATTGGAAAAATAGGGGCTTTTTAAAGTTAAAAATAAATGAGCTTTCCATAAAAACTCAATTTTTGAAAACAAAACACTTTATTGAAGAATTTTCAGTTTCCAGTTTGACATGCGGAAACATTCAACCAGAATGAAAACTCTTGTGAATATTCATTTTGGTTGAAAAGCATTTTGTTTTTTAGAAGATGTTTCAGTGGAGAAGTTTTGACCAGTTCTGTTTAAGACAATAGGCCCCAGCTGTTTTTATGCTAAAAGTTGAGCATGCTTTGGATGCTTGATTTATTAACTTACTCTGCAAAACAAAAGGAATCCTACTAATGTTCGGTGAAGTTGACTGTTAATGGCCTGTTAGCAGCCAACTCAGTTGAATTCTAACTACCCATCAGAAACTCTCACCTATTTTCTTTTCAGTATCTCTAAGCAGTCGGCTAAATAGATACCAAAATACTACAACACTTGCCTAAAATAAGCATCTGAGTAGTTCTATTGTCACTGGCTCAAAATTCAGCACATTAAGTACCATGCTGAATCAGCACCTGAGTCCTGCCCCAGTGGTACAAATGTGAGAACTATTAAAGCATCAATAGACCTATTTTTCTTCATCTGTTCTTTATCTACTTTGTTAATACAGCTATGGGGTGTCTAATATTTACATCAATGCCATTCTACTACCTTTAAAATCCAGATTTATATAGCTGTAAAGGTAAATGACTAGAAGTGTCTAAAAGATTATAAACATTTTATGAACAGTTTTTATTTTCAGTCCAAAATACTCCTCCTCCTCCCCCCACCACCCTAGGGGCACTTGAAGGGATACAGGTGCCAAGCCTACCATGTAGGCACCTCTGACACTTCCCAAGCTGCAGCTCACGAGCCCCTGGAGATGCCGGCATTTCTGCTGGTTGGCACTTTCAAAACAACCCACACTGCTGTCGCCCCCCAGCTCACAAGCTGCTCAGAGCCCTAGTGCAAGTTAATGCCCTGGAGGCCCTTAAGTGAGAGTTTTAAACTTGGTGGAGCTAGCTTGCCAGTGAGCCCAGTCCCATGAGCATGTACTGAGCACACCTAAGATCTGATGCCAGGCAGACCCCACAACAGGAGAGCTGGACACAAGTTTCCAGTATGTGGAGAGGCAGCACATCACCTACACACAAAACAATCAGAGGCAACAGGGACGGGCAAGCATAAGAGAAGTACTGAGCATGAGTAAGGAGCTGATCTGTCTTAAGTACCTAATTCTAGGGAGTGTTTTGCAGTTGAAGCTCCTGAGTGGAGCCCACCAGCAGGCCAGCTGCTTAGTTGCCCAAGTCCCTAGCCTCTTCTCTCCTTTTAGCTAGTTTAGGCAGCTCCCTACCCAGCTGGCCAATTTCTGAAAATCTGTTTTTTAGGTGCTCAACTATTTCCATGTCCGAGGGAGTTTAGGTGGCATGGAGCTGCTTAGCTTGGAGCTGACAATTCCAATGCGCTGCAGGCCACCTATGGGTTAGGCACTGTTCTGGTCAGTGCTGAGCAGCACCTCAATCTCTTTCAAAGTCTGTCCCATAATCAACGTGTTTCACTCATTGCACTTTAGAATGGAATGAAATGTGATGCACAGCGAGACAGTCCGTGCAAAATTAATTTCAGCAAAGTAGGCAACAGACAAGGAAACAACTGTTGTTCTTATTAATGTAGGATTCTTTGTACTTGTTAAAGGAGCATCAAGGTGATTCTCAGCTCCATAATATGAGTTAAATAACTCTTGAAATAGAAGAGCATACAACTTGGCTTTAAATATTATCCGGTGTCTCAGTGTTTACAAATTAGAGCCATTGTGTGCTTGATACTAGTTCATGCCATTGCCTCGCCTTGAATGCTACAGCTGTTTTTAGTGGAAAAAGACAAGAGGCACTTGGGTAAAATAACAGAGAATTTGCTTAGATCTTTTGAAATATTGAGCAATCCCAGCAGTTCATTTCCATATGCTAGTAGTTTAGCCAGTCAAACAATATCCATGCATAGTATTTTGGTCCATGTTTTTTACTATATATGTACTGCATTTATGGGATTATATTTTCCATCAGAGTGTTTAACTGAAAGAGTCATCAACTTTTTGTGTGTGGTCTAAGTAACATAAGACAACATGAATAGTTTGAATATTAAAAATGCCTTTGTTTTAACCCAAAGTTGTACTAGTTTAACTTTACATCAACTTAAAAATCGACTTGGTTGGTGCAAAACCCTGTGTGGACATGCCTAAATGGATTTAAACCTGGATTTTATTAATGTGTATTGCAGTGGTATCTAGAAACAGAATCACTGTATGCTAAGTCGGTATAAACCAGGTGAAAAGTGAATGAGTAGTGCCCACCCTATCTTTAACAAATTTAACTAAATCAGTTTTTAAAAAAAAACAAAAAAACCATTGTTTAACCAGTGCAACTGAGAGCATAGACAAAGCCAGCATTTTATATGGTGCTCTGGAAAGGCCCTTACAGCAACTTTTCCCCAGAGTTATTCTGAAACTTCCTCCAGTTCCCACTCTGAGAAATACAGGCTGCATCCACACTACAGTCCCCTGATCTTGCTCTCCTAGATCCCAACTTCCTTATTATTTCCTCTAAATGCTTCTCCTCAGACCATCAATTTTTTTTTTACTGATGTTGACTGACCAATCCTACTTTTACCATTGAAACAACACTTTAAATAAAGTCAATGTGTCAGATTCCTGATATGCACATTGCTTTGTAAAGGTATTACAGGAAAACTTGTACTCAAAATGTGCTGAAAGCAGCAGAGAAGGAAAAAATACTCATGCCTTGAGGATAGAGTACTGGACTGGGACTTTATTCCTGGCTCTGCAACTAGCCTTCTGGGTGGCCTTGGGCAAATCACTTCACCTCTCTGTGCCTCAGTTACACCATGTGTAAAAGGAGAATGATACTGACCTTGGTAAAGTGCTGTGGATGCAAAGCACTGTATAACAGCTAAGTGCAATCATCAAGAAAAGACCTGAGTTGTGCTGCGGATTCCCCATTGAATGAGCATGCTTCATATTTGGCACAAAAAAGAACTATCTGTATTAATAGAACTGGCAGAAACTGCAAAACAACATGAACATAAAAATCAGTTTGGACATGCTAGCACAAATATTTATAGAAAGTGATTTTGCTTTCCCAGGACACTTGCACCAGAAACCTGATTCTAAGGCTATGTCTACTCTGCACTGTCATTGGTAAAACTTTTGTCAGTAAGGGGCGTGGGGGAAAAAAACACATTCCTGATCAACAGAAGTTTTACCGATGACAAGCACCAGTGTGGCCAGCACCATGTTAGTGGGAGATGCTCTCCTGTCCACAAAGCTACTGCCCCTGGTTGGGGGTGGTTTTATTTTGTCAGCAGGAGAGTATGGGGGAAAATTAGGTTTAGGTTTTGGTTCATTTTGGTCATTACAAAACCTAAACCTAATTTCTCCCTACTATTACTCACACCTTTTTGTCAACTGTTTGAAATGGGCCACTCTCATTACCTACAAAAGTTATTTTTCCTTCTTTGGTATCCTACTGTTAATTCAATTGTCTTGTTAGACTGACCTCACACTTGATAAGGCAACTCCCATCTTGTCATGTATTTATACCTGCTCCTGTATTTTTCCACTTCATGCATCTGATGAAGTGGGTTCTAGCCCATAAAAGCTTATGCCCAAATAAATGTTAGTCTTGAAGGTGCCACAGGGACTCCTCACTGTTTTTTACCTCTCAGCTGAACTTGAGAGGGCAGCTGGGCACCAGAGAAAGAGACCGGAAAGGTGGCTGGGAGCTGCCTGAGAAGAAGAGACTAACCTCATCTAACTTACAAATGTAGGTTGAGGCAAGGAGACTCGCATTGCCCTATTTGTTCATGTGCCTACACCCAAATCTGTCTCTGGGGCATTTGTCAGCCATTATAGCAGTGCAGTAAAACTACCTCCCCAAATGGCATGGAGCTATAGTCAACCTATTGAGGTTAACACGGTTCATGCATAGACACTGCATGACTTGTCATTTCTATTAAACAACACCTTACTAGAATCTCCTGAAAGGCACTGCACCAGGTGAGAGTGTGTAGCACACTGGGATACCTTGCACCACACTCTGTATTGATGCAAGCTCTCCTGGTATGCTGAGCACCGATGCAAGCAGCCAACTACGCATGCACCCCAGTGAGAGTCACATTTTGATAGCTGTGTGCGCTGACAAAACTTGCATTGACCAAAGGCTGTAGTGTAGCCATGGCCACAGAGCGACAGAAAACTGCAGCAGAAGGATAGAGTGACTAGAGAGAGGGAAAAGGGGTAAGTTTAGAGAGCTATTGAGAAGAACAGAAGCTGAAGAAAGTTGTTGGAGAGCTCTGGCTAGAGCTGGGGAACCCAGCTGGGGCCTGGTCTACACTACAGAGTTAGGTTGACATAAGGCAGCTTAAGTCAACCTAATTATGTCAGTGTCTATACTACATCCTTACTCCCGCCGACGTACGTGCCATACTACACCAACATATGCAAGAGGTGTAGGGCTTCTGTTGGTGTAATCGGTTATGCAGTGTCCATGTAGACACTGAGTTACTTACATTGGCTATTGGCTATCATTCTTGTCAATTTCATGGCTACCTGCTGGAACCGTGAACCTCTCCGGGCTTCCCACTAAGAGCTGAAAGTTGGCAACTCATGGGAGGGACGCTAAGGGGGCACCAGCTAAAGGGGAGGACGTGTGACCTCCCCATGTGACTCCTCCATGCCCCTCCCCCAGCCCAGGCCCCCTGCACTCTCCCTATTCCATGTTACCTGCAGGGGGCTCTGTCCTCCTGCTGCGCCGGCTCCCCCTGGCATGTTCGGCTGCTCTTCCTGGCAGCCCGGCCCTGGAGCCACTCCCGGATGCTGCCCAGTGCAGCACAGCAGCTGCCTGGGAGAGTGCCTGGCTGCGGCAGCAGCAGGCTGCCTTCTGCTCGGGCTTGGCTTCCAGGACAGCAGCTGAACAAGTCAGAGCCCCCTAGGCTCCCCAGCATGCTCAGAGTCGGCTCCTGTCCTCAGAAGCTGAGCCGGGGGGGGGGGGGGGGGGGGCAGCCTGCTGCTACAGCCACATGCTCTCCCAGTCAGCCACTGTGCCGTCCCAGGCAGCATGGCTGGAAGAGGAAAGGCTCTTACCCTAGCCCTTCCTCTCCCCATCCGGGCATAGGCATGCCAACTAGGGGTGCAGGGGGTGCTGCGGTATTTCCCCTCCCCCTCCCCCTGCCCTGCCTGCTGGCCCTGCGTGCCCAGGCTCCTGGCTGCCAGCCTCAGCTCTTGGGGAGGGTGGTGGACAGGGGTGGGGGTGCTGAAAGCCAGCCCCCTTACTTTTAAAAATGTTCCAGCGCCACTGGCTGTTGGGGGCACTTGACCCTTTGTGCCCCTCCCACGAGTTGCAACTGCCAGCGGAGAGCTGCACATGGAGCTGAGCCTGGGTTTTCAGCCCCCCACGCTGCCTCTCAAGTCGGTGGAAGTGCTCCTGGAGAGGACACGCACCACCGACAGAAAGAGGGTAGTGCAGACATGAACCACCGTCTGTAAAAGTCTGTAGTGTAGACGTGCCTGCAGGAGAGCTTGTGCTGAGGCTCCTGGGCAAAAGGAAAGAAGAGCTTGGAAATGAGGGGCTTGATGCTGGAGGGCGGATACCATGTAGGACTTATGGATGAGGAGTCCTGGGGCAGTGGAGCACTGGGGGAGCCTCTTGCAGCAGACTTGAGTGGGGGCCAATCCCAGAAATAAGGCTTAACTCTGCAGGGATGTTCCCTGAGCAGGGTAGGACTCGTGAGCAGGAGCCCTGAGGAGCAGAACCATGTGGGGAGCTCTTCTGCAGGAGATGGGACTTGCTGTCTGCGGTAACAGAGTTGCACGAGAGAAGTGACTCTAGCAACCCTCTGGTCAGAGGCTGGGAGAGAGGGGCCCTGGAGGAGCAGAAAGGAATTGGGAACAGCTGGACGCTGACTCTCGAGTAGGTGACCTGGAAACTATGTCCCTGTGGCATGGAAACCTGTTGTGACTGTACCTGTTGTACTTTGGGGGCTTGGGAGAATGCTTGTTTCATGAGGGTTTTACAGATTACTGTGCAAGTATATGAATAAATTATGCCAAAGACAGGTCTTTGAATAGGACACAGACTATTCCTTTTTGTAGGCAAATGAAGGGGAAACTGAGGCAGACACACTGCCTTTTTTCCACAGCCTGCTGCAGGAGGGAGCTCCAGGAGGGGTGGCCCAGCCACTGGTAGCTTACGTGAAGTGCTTTGGTGGTCTCAGTGCAGTTGCTACCAGATCAGAGTCCATCTCACATGAAAATATACCAATACACCACTAGCAATCTCAATAGAGAAGCCAAGATATGGGTGGGAATGGAGAGTGAACCCACTCCTAGAAGTGGTGCCTATGGGTTACTGTGGAGGCTCGTGGATGGGGTTAGGATGGGAAGTTTTTGCATTGTTACTGCCAAGCTATAAATTGCTCTGGGACTTAGTTGTCGGGGGCTAACAAATAAGCTAGACTACGTTTACAACTTCATATTGCGCACACTAAGGGCTTCTTGCATCCATCTATTTCTCTCCTCCCCGCCCAACCACCCAGGGTGCCCCCTTCCCATCCCTTTCTTTCTCAGGGGCTTCCTGCAATCCTCCCCCTGCCAGAGATTCTGTGTGCCCTCATTCTCCTGTACCAGGCCTCCCTTCTTCACCATACAAGAGCTCTGTGGACCCCCATTCCTATTTCCCCCATGTCCTCCATTTCCCCAAGGAACGGACAAAATCATACTCTTGTAGACAGTATCGTTCAGAAACAACCACTCTCTATGAGCAGTGTAATACATTCCTCTCAGAGTTCAGGGGGCATTTTCCCATCACCCTCAGTTGTTTGTAACCATATTTATTTGACTTTCACCCCACTTTGCCATGCACCCTCATTGCCTGTGCATCCCCTCTTGTGCAGAGTTTCTGATATGAGACACTATCTTCCCTTGAACCTGTTGTTTGTGTTGTAGTGGAATCGCCTGGTTTGCATCAAACCTCTCCTTTTTACATTGGCAGTTCAGTTAGAACAGACATTTGGCAGGATTCCAGTTGTCTAGTATGTTTGTCAGGATGCCAACTTGCAGGAGCTTTTAGCAATGACTGGACTGAGGGATTGCATACAGGCAGATAAAGATCCTTTTGTATCAGTTACTCAGGATTCTTGGGTTGCTCTCCTGCCTGTGCTAAGCTGTCAAGTGTTAAATAATTTACGCTGAAGGTGCACTAACACAGAGTAGTACTGAAACCCTGGTGCCTGTTAAATAATATATAAAGCATCACTCTTAGGCCTTGTCTAGAAGGGCAAGTTTCTGCGCAGTAAAGCAGCTTTCTGCACTGTAACTCCCGAGGTGTACACACTGCCAAGCCACTCAGTGTGCAGACACTGGGCAGCTGCAGCGCTGTAAAAAAAAAAACCCACCCTGACGAGAGGCATAGAGCTTCCTGTGCCAGGGCTACAGCGGCATGGTGCCAGTGTAGACACCCTGCTCGATTACAGCGCTGCGATTGGTCTCCGGGAGATGTTCCCCAATGCCTGTTCTTGCCTCTCTGGTCATCGGTTTGAACTCTACTGCCCTGCCTGCAGGTGACCAACTGTGAGCCCCACTCCATGAATTCCTTGGGAATTTTCAAAGTTCCCCTTCCTGTTTGCTCCGTGATGCATGCAGTGGTCTCAGTGCATATTTCCAGGTGACCATGTCTGCTCCATGCACCAGGTGATTTCCCCACTTGGAGCAATGCCAAGCTGTTGGACCTCATCAGCATTTGGGGAGACGAGGCTGACCAGTCCCAGCTGTGCTCCAGCCGTAGGAATTACAATACCGATGGACAGATTTCACGATGCATGACAGAAAGGGGCCATGACCGGAATGCACTGCAGTGCAGGGTCAGAGTGAAGGAGCTGTGAAACACCTACCACAAGACGCGGGAGGCAAACCGATTCTTGCTTCTGTCAAGGTGCCCCATTTATAGCTACATAAGCCAAAGCATTAAGGGGTAGGCAGGGTCTCAGTGGGCACTTTGGCTTCCCCTATGGTAATCTTCTGGTCCGGGAAGAAAATCCCGGCTTGCAGCTTCCTGAACAGGCCAGTGTTCTGAAACATGCGTGCATCATGCACCTTTTCAGACCAGCCTGTGTTAATGTCCGTGAAATGCTCACAGTGATCCACAAGCGCCTGGAAAACCATTGAGAAATATCCCTTCTGATTAATGTACTTGGTGGCTAGGTGGTCTTGTGCCAAAATTGGAATTGCCCCTCTGCAGTTAGGGAAGCCCATTTGTGCACAGCCGTCCAGAATTTCACACACGCTGCCCAGAGTCATGGTCTTTCGGAGCAGGATGTGATTAATGGCCCTGCAGAGTGTGCAGTACTCAAAACATTGAAAGATGGTGTCAAATGCAGACAGAACCACAGGGATTGCTGGGATGCAAAGCAATGCATCTCGGGGCATTGGGACAGGACCCAGGATGCCCTGCGTCCCCCCCTCCCCCCCGCCTTCCCACAACTCTTAGCGGCAGAAGAGGAAGAGATGCTCTGTGGGATAGCTTCCCAGAGAGCACCGCTCTGAATACCACTGCAAGTGTGAACATGCTATTATGCAGGCAGCTGACAGTGTGAACACACAACAGCGGTTTCCCTTCAGCGCTCTCTGAGTGGCGATGTAACTTCCAGTGATTGTAACCCTGCAAGTGTAGACATACCCTTAACGATCCAAGTCCTTTTTTCTCTTGAAGGACGATTGTCAGAGATTAAGATAGTAAGTCCACCCATCAACCTATTAATTAGCAGCAACATTCTCTAGTGTGAAGTTTTAGTGCAGAGGTTCTCTGAATGCGGTGGACTGTGGAGAGCTGACTGGCTGGGTTGCTCCAGTTTCCTCTTGTTTCCAGCTGTTACATTTCAACATTATGTTCAAAACTGCCAACATATATTAGATACTTAGCTTACATGCAAAAGTAATACTAGCAATCACTATAGTTTTTCATGTTTATTTCATATTTAAATGAATAAGAGCATAACAAATAGACATTGAAATGTCAAAATCCTTTTGGTGTAGAATAGTTTTTGGGAGGAAGGGAGCATGGAACTTGGGGAGATGGGCTGAATATTGGGGTCACTGATTTGGGCTAGGCAATGGGGATGAGGACAGGTCTGCATTCCATTGGGTGTTGATCACCCTTAACTCCCATTCATGTCAGTGCTGCTTGTGGGTGTCAATACCACACAGGCTCAGACTCCAGGGGAGGCATCAGGAAGATCTGTTTTCCAGTCCTGCACCCCTATCAATCTCTCTACTTTCTAACCATCTAGGCCCTGGTCCTTGGAGATGTTAAGCTTCACAAGCAAGAGTCCAAGTCTCATAGAACTGCTAAGTCTTGTCAGACTGAGGCTCCCCCAGGTCACCAAATGGAGACACTACCTCTAGCAGAGGAGCGCTCTTCAGGCAACTCTGGGTCCAGGTATTCCCTACCTTTGCCCTCTGTGTGTTGCTGATAGGCGCTAGGATATGGTGGGAGGAGAAAGTTGAAGCCAAAGCTGTCTGAGAAGTGGAGTTTCTCTGGTGACCCTACTGTGGTTTGCCAGAAGGGAGCTGCGGTGTGACTCAGGACTCCCATAGCTGAAGGAAGCAGAGTGGAGAGAACGTGGATGGAGGAAAATGCAGCTAACGTTTTTTGAAGCTCTGGTCTAGTTAACCAGAGTGTATGTTGTTTTGGGAAATGGTCACTGCATGTGTGTCTGCCACCCTCCTCTTCTCTGTGCTTTATATGAAAACAAGAAAAGAAACAACACTTTTCCTACAGTGTCTTTTCAAAATGGAATGATTTTGACATGCACAAGATGATAGTCTCGTAGCCTGAGCTATCCCTACAGCTCCGGCAGTAAAATAACCCAGGTGCTAAGTTTTTACTGCAATAGTCATAATTTCATACTGAGTCTTAAAGGGGGAAGAGAAAAACCTGTGAAAACCTGTAAACATATCACTTTGTTTTGAGTGAATTCAGTATAGTCCTTCAATCTAGATTAAAAGTACCCTCCTCTACTAGGTCTCAATACAGTGATGTGACAGCTTTTACTAAGTAACCTATATGCTAGACTACAAAAGCTTTCAGCCCCTACAGAAAAAGGATTTCTAATTTTTTTTTACTGCATGACTGAGCATTTAGTTAAATACTGTAACAAATAGGAGGGTGCATTTTCTTAGATTATGTTTCATAATACACATGCCATATGTGCCAGACATTTTATAAGCCTTATACTTTTTCAGCCTGAGTTAAAAGAAAAGCTAACACTAGAGAAATAGGAAATCAGCTGATTATCCTTTAATGTGGAAGGGGTGAATCTCTGTACATGAGCAGAGCACCTCCTTGAGTATAGATTTAAGATTCCAAAGAGAAATGTCTTTTCTGAGACAGGTTTCGGAGTGGTAGCCATCTTAGTCTGTATCAGCAAAAACAACGAAGAGTCCTTGTGGCACTTCAGAGACAAACAAATGTATTTGGGCATAAGCTTTCATGGGCTTGAACCCACTTCATCAGATGCATGGAGTGGAAAACACAGAAGCAGGTATAAATACATTAAAAGATGTGAATTGCCTTACCAAGTGTGAGGTTAGTCTAACGAGACAATTCAATTGACAGCAGGATACCAAGGGAGGAAATATAACTTTTGTGGTGGTAATAAGTGGCCCATTTCAGACAGTTGACAAGAAGGTGTGAGTAACAGTAGGGGTCATTAATATTGGGCAAATTAGGTTTAGGTTTTACAATGACCCAACCACTCCCAGTCTTTATTCAGGCCTAATCTGATGGTGTCCAATTTGCAAATTAATTCCAGTTCTGTAATTTCACGTTGGAGTCTGTTTTTGAAGTTTTTTTTGTTGAAAAATTGCCACTTTTAGGTCTGTTATCGAGTGACCAGGGAGACAGAAGCATTCTCCTACTGGTTTTTGAATGTTGTGATTCCTGATGTCAGATTTGTGTCCATTTATTCTTTTGTGTAGAGACTGTCCGGTTTGGCCAATGTACATGGCAGAGGGGCATTGCTGGCACATGATGGCATATATCACATTGGTAGATGTGCAGGTGAATGAGCCCCTGATGTTGTGGCTGATGTGGTTAGGTCCTATGATGGTGTCCCTTGAATCGATATGTGGACAGAGTTGGCAAAGGGCTTTGTTGCAGGGTTTGGTTCCTGGGTTAGTGTTTTTGTTGTGTGGTGTGTAGTTGCTGATGAGTATTTGCTTCAGGTTGTGGGGGCTGTCTGTAAGCGAGGACTGGCCTGTCCCTCAAGGTCTGTGAGAGTGATGGATCATCCTTCAAGATAGGTTGTAGATACTTGATGATGCGCTGGAGAGGTTTTAGTTGGGGGCTGAAGGTGATGGCTAGTGGCGTTCTGTTACTTTCTTTGTTGGGCCTGTCCTGTAGTAGGTGACTTCTGGGTACTCTTCTGGCTCTGTCAGACCAGGAAGCTGTGCATACAGTATTAGCAGCCAGGACCAGGGAAACTATGGAGCTTCTAGTGGATAATAGTGAACCAGATGAGACTTTCATCCGGCGAGAACAGATCCTTATGGAGGCAAAAGTTGACCAGAATAACTGACGTGGACGGAGGCAAGGGTTACAACTCCCCTCTCCAACTCCTTTCCCCCAGCGACAACATAAAAGCAGGATCCTCATCCACCCCAGAACTCAATTCAGAAGACTGAAGGGAGGGACATCTCTCAGACGTCCTACCTCACAGCAGTGTTGAGGCTTAAATAATTAGTGCCTGTAAAGCACAGCAAGATTGCAGATGAATGGCGCTTGAGAAGCGAAAATTATTTGGGCACCCACTGAAAATATGAGTACACTGGCCCTTTAAGTGATAAGTCCCGGGGGGAAATATGAAGCTGTGTTCCCCTGCCTCACAAGAATTCCTGCATAGAGAATCGAAAACTGAGTTTTCACTTGCCGAGTTTCCTGCTCTCTCTTCTGCTGAGGGAACCCTCCCTCTGCCTCCTACTGTAGAATGGGCCAGAGGTTCAACCACCCCAACGTATAGATCGCCCAAGATACCCAGGCCTCTGTGTGCCCTGAAATAGAAGTGCTGCCATTGGCACAGTCCCCTCAATGAGTGTACAGCAGCAAGTGTGGAAGGCAGCCTACAGGAACAGGTGCTTGCTTCAGGCAAACTGCTTTTCCTATGGGAATTCCACTGGGTGTGGAAGAGAAAATGCTAAACGCTCCTCTGCTCCATTTTATTTTTTTGCAAGGCTCCAGCCAGGTGGAAGAGACCAAGGAAAAGGGAGCCTGTGCCGTAGAGTCGGTATTCCCCCTTCCTTCCAGGTCTCCTCTTGTTGTTGTTCTCCACTCGGGGGATCCGATTGCCTATGGTCAGTGAGTCTGGTTCAGTGATTCAAGCTGCACACCAGTCCAGAGATACTTTCTAACTGGAAGACTTTATTATAAAACCAAGATCATTCCAACAGTGTTTGAATTCAGTTTTATGTTTTTAAAAAGCAATTTAATGGTCTTGCAAGAGACAGCACAGTTACTGTAGTTAATAGTCATGCAAATATTCCGACTTGTAAAAGTAACATAAACATGTTTCCAGCCTTGTGGGATTTCCTTTCAATGCATGTGAATTAAAAGAACTGGAACTTCATGTGAATTTTCATCTAAAGTGATAGAATAAAGGAGACTAAAGAAATGACTGGGGAGACATGAGTACATATCTGAGACAAGAATTTGGCCAACTTTAATGGGAAAAAGGTGAAGGGTTTCTCTTATTTGGCTGTCAAGATAGATATCTATGTTAGGAGTGTTTTACAAAGGGGAGTTTGTAATAGACATTTCTGGGGCTCAGAGCCAGGTTGCAGCAGCTTTATAGCAGGATTGCTTTGGACTCTGCTACAGTCCTTCTAACATTAGAGAACCATACCTCTGTTATCACCAGCTGATAGGCTTATAGATAAAGGAAGAATGCTAAAAAATATCTGTTATAACTCTTGACCTTTTTATCACCAATACAAACCTGAATGTGGCTGATTCCAGAGCATCAGTAATGTTTTACCATGGTATGCTGAAAACAAATATCTTGTAGCAGTGGGTCACCATACTTAGGAATTGGATATGTGTGTATGCATTAAATCCCTAGAAAAGAGCCTTAGCAGCAGCACACAGATCCTGCACAGCAAAAGCTAGGGAGAGAAGTTAACACAACAGTTCATGGAATAAAAGTTTGTCCTCAGCTTGAGGCATGAGCCCAAATGCCAGAGTTGGATCAGAATCTCACTGGGCCATTTGGCCCATGCAGTCCTGAGATGTGACACTTGGGTCCAGATCCAGATACCAACTTTACCAAAACTTGTGTGGAATCAGATCCAGGATTCCAGTTCAGGTCTCTCTTAAAATCTGATTTTGTGAATATTGGATGCATTCTGAAAGGTACTGAGTGCCATTAATACCCATTGAATGGGAGTGGAGAGCAGCCAGCATCTTACAGGAAGCTGTACCATTGACTATGAAGGGGCTAAGATGAGGTCTTTGTACCAGTGCTATTTTGGCCAGGCTGCTTTGCCCATTGATAATGCACTTAGGAAGCTGCTGTTAGAATCTTAACAGAGAACTGCCTGACTCTTTAGTGGTTACTGAACTTCGACTTTGCATTAATGAAGATCCTTTCTGCAGGGGGATAGATATTGTCTATAACAGTGCTTCCGATATGAGGCTGCAGGAAATAGATGTTTTGGCTCATTTTTTGTAATTTAAAAAAAATAAAGATATAGATTCTGCATTGGTGTTAAAGTTATAGTAATCTGACCACAGCGTATCTGCTTGGTAGAGGAAAATATAACAGACAACTTCAAGGACTGTGAAAAACAATCATTAAGGGTACTTTAAAGTGGTCCGACTGATCCTAACTCTATTTGTATTACTCGGAGCCCATTATGCTATGGGCTGTACAAACCCAATAAAAGGACAATCCTGGTGGGAAACTCCTGATATCAACCAAGTGATAATTGCTCCCCACCTCCAAGTAAACTGTATGCTGAGTATCTTCCCTTTATCGCTAGGTAAAGGTTCTAGGAAAGCACAGCAACTAAAGAGCTTGTGCTAAAACTTAAATGACATTCAAATACAATGCTTTAATGGTATGGGAGACTTCCAAGTAGCCAATGCAGCGTTACAGCTCTAAGAATGCAGAGTCCTATGATTCTCACACATACACACTTAAAGCTGTACTTTGCTTGTATAAGCTCCCAAACTCGCTTCCTATTTTTTGACAGTCTCTTCTTATATTTCATTGAGATAATCCTGGTCAGCATATATGAGAAAGCCGGTAAATAAACTGTCTGTCCAGTAGGGATCATAAAAGAGCCCGTTTTGTTCCGAGTAGAAGATCTGCAACCACACCTCATCGTCCTGCTTCAGGGCAATAATGGTTGATCCAGAGGCCACATCGTGGTTACCAGTATTGGCATCAAAAGTCTTTATTCGGTATTGCCCGTTGTGGACCAACCCAATGGCCAAGTGTTTATTGGCCAAAGTGATGTCGTAAGTGAAGTAGTAAATACCAGGAATGCTGCATATAAATTTCCCACTGGAAGCATTGTAGTGCTCTCCTTCATTCATAAGGATCTTGTCAAATTTGATGGGCAGCCTCTCTCTCGGGTAGCTTTTGGTGACTGCGACGGAAAAGGCAGATTTGGCTTTTTTGGTGTCACAGCTGCATGGTCCTGGCATCCCAGTATCACCCTTTTTCCCTTTGGGTCCTTTCTTTCCTTGCGCTCCATTTTTCCCATGATTCCCCTTAATGCCCTTTGGACCTCGTGGTCCTGCTTTGCCTATGGCGCCTGCTTTCCCCTTTGGTCCTGGTTTGCCTGGGTTTCCGGTTCTGCCTTGGGGACCTAGAAGACAAATTGCCTTCAGTGAGGTTTTTAGTGAAAAATGTGATCAGGTGTGAGGGTGGTGTTATCATTATAACATGAAATTATCGTATGGGAAGAAACCAGCCAGGATCTCCATCTACAGGCGATTTTAGTGAAACAATACCTGGGGCTGGATGGGTCCTGAGATGTCAATCATGTTGTCTTTTTTCTAACACGTACATTATGAATGTTTGTGTTCGAAAAGACATTATAACAAAGGAACCACTGTCCTGCTTGCATTTTGCAACACATGCTGGAAGGGTGCAGAGTGAGCCTGACAATGTTAGAAAGTGACTTCCTCCATTTATCCATGGACAACACAGATAGAAATAGTGCAAGCTTCCCCCCCCCCCCGCCACCATCCTCTCTTGGTGCCTCGATCCTCAGTTGCAGGGACCACCTGGAGGAGTAGGAAAAGAGTTCAGTTCACATGTCCATTTGCCTGTGGCATCTCTGCTGAAACTGCCAGTTAATCCTGACTGTGATGGGAGTTTCTGTGCCATAGACATTTGTTCAAAGAAGCAGGATGTAAACCTCCAAATACCTGTCAGGGACGGTCTAGGTATACTTGGTCCTGCCTCAGTGCAGGACTAGATGACCTTCAGGGTTACTTTCTAACTCTCAGGGTAGTTAAGCTCTGGAATACGCTTCCAAGGGAGGCTGCAGAATCCCCATCAGTAGAGGTTTTTAAGAACAGGTTGGACAAACCATTATCAGGGATGGTCCTGCCGCAGCATAGGGGGGCTGGACTTGATGACTTTTTGAGGTCCCTTCCAGCCCTACATTTCTATGATTCTATGAGAAGGGTCCTGCTGCGCAGATAATGTGAGAGAGCAGAGCCTAATTTTAAGACAGGATTTGCGATGTGGTGTAAGAAGCAAAAGGAAGTCGTGAAGGTGACAGTGAGAGAAAAGAATCTGGCCTTCATTACTATAATATCTGAATACCTTGCAGTCGAATGTATTGATCCTCACAGCACACCTGTGAGGTAGGGCACTGCTATTATCCCCATTTTACAGATGGGGAACTGAGGCAGAGCAAGGCTAGGTGACTTGCCCAAGGTCACAGAGGAAGTCTGGCAGAGCAGGGAAATGAATATAGTCCTGAGTCTCATGCGAGCCCCTTAAACACTGGCCCATCCTTCCTCTCCAACCACTAAACATGCTGTCTCATGAAGAGAAGACTTTACAAAAATGAAATGCTTCTGCAGCCACTTGGCTATGTTGGAGTAATAACAAGCTATGAGATAACATAGCAAAATCTCACTTTGGGAAGGGTCAGCAATAAGAGATGTCACCGAGGACTTTCTAGGTAGGCATGAAAGAAAAGAATCATGGATCTAAATTACTGAGAATTAATTAGTGTGAAATAAAATTCCACCAGTTGTTTAACATGGCCTGTTTGGAACAGGGTGCCTCACTTAATTCAATCACAGTTTTATCTGTGCCTCCATTTGATTTGCTCAGAACCTGCAGAATCAGATCATCTGTATGTAACATAGAATTACTTCCACCTTCACTGTGATCAGCTTTGATTGCTTTAGGCAGGAATGCCTGAATTTACCCTGTCTCTGAGTACAGAAAGATAGTACCGAATCTGTGTCAGTCCTGGGCCCCATTTCTGGGGGCTGCTAGATGTGAGACTGAGCTGGGAGCAGGGCTGGAACTGCTAGACAAGACAGTTGCATGACAGGCGAGAAACTTCAGGTGAAACCCAGAACTGGGACAATGGCCCAAGTATGGGTTTGGAAGCATAGGTGCTGGAACTAGGGCTGCTGGGGGTGCGGCAGCACCCCATCGCTTGAAGTGGTTTCCATCGTATAGAAGGTTTACAGTTTGGTTCAATGGCTCTCAGCACCCCCACTATATGCTCAGCACCTATGTTTGGGAGCAGCTGCTTTGGATCTCTCTGTATTTTCTGAACCTCTACTCTTCACCAGGGTAATCTGAAGTGTTAACAAATCTCTAAGAGGCAGTTCCCTCTTACCTTCCTCGCCATGCTCTCCTTTCTCCCCGTCCTCACCATCTTTTCCATCCTTTCCTGGAAACCCCATTCGCCCAATTGTTCCTGGAGACCCTGGTGCTCCAGGGGGGCCAGGAGGGCCCTCTGGCCCTGGCATGCTGCATATGAGCTGGTGGGAACCTTTTTGAAATTCTCCTTTAACAAAGCCACTGAGAAGCTGATTAGCTACACAAGGCACGGTCCAGATGAGCAGAACCACAGAGATCATGGTGAAACCTGTCATAATGAAACAAAGGGATTTACTGACATGTACCATGGCAGGCCAGTATACACACAAAAGTATCCCTACCCTACCTTGGGTTGGGGGGAGGAGGAGAGGGAGTGTTTCAGGTTCCCCTTCAAAAATTGGGGCTAGATGTATTGTTTTGGTGGCTGGAGGAGTCAAGTGAACCACCCCATTTGAATCTGGAATCCTCTGTATTGGACAGTTGCATTTTCATCCTTACCTACACATCCACTTTCCTCTTCCCCTCATTGAGAATACCCATGGCTTAACCCCTCTCTCTTGTTCTCTTATGACCTCTGCATTGAAATCAACTGGGCAGCTGAACCTTATCTATTCTAAGATCATCCCCAAATTGGGGTTTGCCAGTCTGGTTACCAGAAACAAAGAGGGGAGAAGCAAAGGGGTGGGAAAGCAGGTTTGAGGATAACAAAAAGGGCCTTTGTTTCCTCAGACCCCTCTTTCCCCAACCTGTATCATTTTATCTCCTTCTTTCTTTGCTATTTCTTCTTTTTACTCTTGATCCCTGAAAGCTGTGAAATGCCGAGTAGAAGTAATGGTGGTGGGGTGCAGGGAGTGATTTGCTGCATATTAACAGAGCTAGAATCCTTACTGCTGGACTCCCATGTTTCTCATTACTCAGGGATCTAAAGAGGTAGCTCCTGAATACTCCCAGTGATTCCTGAACTGTCAGCAGCACTTGTCAAGTATGGTTGAGAACTCTACCTACTTGCACGAGAAAACTGGTTTTTCAGATCCATTTATTTCCCAGTTTGCCAAAATCTCAGCTAAGATTTTTGTTTTAAACTTGCTTTTGCCCAAGGGCTACAAAACAAACATCCACTTCTCTTCACTCTTAGACTTGCTGAGCAAAGATTTCTGTCTGCTCTTCTGATTCTTTATCATGTCTCCATCAATTCCAGTCCACAGCAAGCAGCACACTCTGCAGCCTAATAACACACATCAGAGTCTCTCTAACTCTGAATATAGGCTGCAGCTGTTATCTCCTCACAGCTGTCAGAGCTGGCAGGAGATCACTGACATTCTTCAGTACTTTCTTCTCTGCCTCTTCACTTCTCCTTCCAGGATCCCCCATCTTGCTTTGCCTCCTTTATACTGTATTCTCATCCCCTGATGTTTTCCTAACCTCACACCAAGTCAGCTCATTTTCCCTCCCTCTGGTTTTTGTGCCTCCGTGTTTTTTGGTTAAGAATTCTAGCTCAAGCCTCACTGCAAATGTGTACAATTAACTAAATCCAAATCTTGTTGTGTCTGTTTCCTGTTATAGTTCCTCCCTCTCCCTGACTGTTACACTGAGGCAAATTCTGCTCTTAGTTGCACCTCTGTAATCCCATTCACTTCCATGGTGTTTCATGGAAGTTAGCCCATTAGCATGTAAAATAAACTGATTTAAATGTAACCGCAGAGGAGACTATTTACTGATATACTTAATCTGGTTTCAGAGTATTCCAGATTCTGATACCCTTGACACCTATTCAGTGATACCACTCATGGAGTGAGGAGCAACATACTGTGAGTGAGGGTGACGGAAGAGGGACCTAATCATATAATTTAGAGACAATTATGACAATGTGTGAATTAGGGGACTGATCCTGAGAGGTGCAGAATGAGGGCATTGAGCATCATGTAGGACTGACTCCTTCATTGTGCTTATATCTCCCTCAGTAAAATTTTTTACATTAAAAAAGGTGGAAGCTGAATGAATATGTATGTGCGGGTGGGATTTGCAGAAGCATGTAAACCTCTGCAAAATTTCCAGCATGGTTGTGTGTTTAAATCTCTATAGAGGAGAGGAGTTAGACCATCCCTTATTCAGAAACTTTAGAAAATGTCATTTCACTGCATACTTATTGTCTCCTTCTGTGCTAAGAGTAGGTTGAATGTCACAGAAGTAGAACTGGGGACAAACTACCTACATTCAGCATGGTGTTTACAAGAGTGCCATCTGTAGTGACTGGGAGCTATGTCACAGGCCTTCAGAATCCACGGTACCTCATTTTAGATGCCAATTTACCTCTGCCCCATACAAATCTCTAGTTATCTCACCTTTACCATTGCAGATTATTGACAGCAGAGAAGCCAAGCCTCAAAGGGTGGTGTCTAACTCCCATTGAAATCAGGAGGTGCCTAAAAATTGAAGGCAGTTAGGTGCCTAAATATCTTTGTGAATCCTACCCAATGAAATTAAAAAGATATCACTTTAATATTCCTGAACTATGGTATTTCTTGTGTCTGCCAGGTTAAAAGGTTTAGTATGTTTAATTAATGGACAAAGAGAGAGGTACACATAAGAACAGGGCCCCTTCCCTTATCAAAGAGCTTCCTTCCCCAGCTGTGACAGATACCCCTCTTTCTAAATATATATAAAATAAAAGATTCATCAATCATCCCACTTGGATTTTTATCAGATGTTTATGTTCTACTAACTTAATATAAGATGAGTTTTTGTTCAATCTAACCAGCTTCCAGACAGTTCTCTAGCACTCTTCTCTGAATATCTGTAGGTAGGCAAAGCAAGTGTAGTTAAATGAACACAGATACAAGGTAGAGCATTAATTGTGACAGTATGAACTCTGTTATCTGTTACCAGGCATTTCTAGTCCATAAGAACACAGCAGTCTCTGGGGCCTATATCTGAAGCCTACTGAAGTAAAGAGAAAGATTCTCATTGACTTAAAGGGGCTTTGGATCAGGTTACAGATGTTCTAATTAGCCCATACATTAGAAACTGAGATTATTAATAAAAGTATTGTGCAAAACACACATCTAACATCCTTCCCTGCTCACACTCTCTGAAGGGAATGGAATGTGTAGTACTATGTCCTCCAAGAGCCACGTAACTTGCTATTTCAAATCCATTGGAAAAATATGCTACAAATTAACATTGTATCAAGTGCCCCACACTTTTTCAATGTATATAATTAAGAACACGCAGAGGAGCAAGAGACATAAAACAGATCTCGAGAAAGGGTTCAGTTCCTGAGCTATTTTGATCATCTCATTCCTGGGTTCTCTCTTGCTTTATACATATGTAAGTTAAATTACGGCTGGTGAAAGGTGTCAGATGAATAGCGTTGGAAATCAAAACCACAGAACAGGTATCACTGTGGTTGATATGAATGAATAATATCATTATTCCCAGATGAATAAAGACCTTTGCTCAGTGTCCAGCAACAACAATAATAATAATAAAAAAGGCAAATAGAATAGTAGGATACCTAAGGAATGCAATGGAGAATTATATTACTACTGGTTTGCCCTGAAATTTTGTGTTCAGTTCTGTTCACCCATCCCAAATAGGGCTTAATAGAAATAGAGGGCATTCTGAGCAGAGCTGGGCAGTGAAATGGTTTTCCTATCCTGCAAAAGTTTCTGAGATTTCAAAAATGTTCCCATCCTATTTTGGGGCAAACCCAAAACTTTCTGAGAGAGAGAAACCCTCCCAAACAGCTGAGTCGTTAGGGAACTCACCAGGCCTGAGGGAGAGCCAAATTCAAGTCTCTGCTCTGCCTGATGCAGAACTTGAGGGCATGGCTACACTTGCAAATGTAGAGCGTTTTGAGTTAAACCACCCCTCGGAGAGCGCAGTAGGGAAAGCGCTGCAGTCTGTCCTCCCTGACAGGAACAAGCGCAATGGCGTAGCCACGTTTGCGGCACTTGCAGCGGCATTGGGAGCGGTGCATTATGGACAACTATCCCACAGAGCACCTCTTCCCATTCTGCCACTGTGGCTTGTGGGAAGGGGGCAGGGGTGCAGGGCATTCTGGGTCCTGTCCCAATGCCCCATGATGCATCGGTTCGCATCCCAGCAATCCCTGTGCTTCCGTCCACACTTGGCGCCATCTTTCCACGTTTTTTGTACTGCGCGCTCTGTCTTCCCTTTCGGTCTGCGGGAATGGAGCCCGAACGGCTGAGGAGTATGCTGATGAGTCTCGCCAGCACGTCACGTTTGGCAGTCGAGTTACTCCTTAAGATCCAAACTGACGGTGAGGACTCCGACTGTGATATCAACTCAAGTAACGCATACGACACGAGATTGCTTTTGGCATTCACAGACATGCTCACCACCGTGGAACGCCGTTTCTGGGCTCAGGAAACAAGCACCGAGTGGTGGGATCACATTGTCATGCAAGTCTGGGATGACGAGCAGGGGCTGCAGAAATTCTGGATGAGGAAAGCTACTTTCATGGGACTGTGTGATGAGCTTGCCCCCACACTGCAGCGCAAGGACACAAGATTGAGAGCTGCCCTGGGGGTGGAGAAGTGGGTGGCTATTGCAATCTGGAAGCTGGCAACTCCAGACAGCTACCGATTGGTTGTTAACCAGTTTGGAGTGGGAAAATCGACTGTTGGAATTGTGTTGATGCAAGTTTGCAGGGCCATTAGTCGCATCCTGCTCAGAAGAACCGTGACTCTGGGTAACATGCATGACATTGTGGCCGGCTTTGCACAAATGGATTTCCCTAACTGCGAGGGGCGATAGACGGCACATATTCCAATTCTGGCACCAGCCCACCTAGCCTCCAAGTATGTTAATCGGAAGGGGTATTTCTCTATGGTTCTCCAGGCACTTGTGGATCACCGTAGGCGTTTCATTGATATTAATGCAGGCTGGCCTGGAAAGGTGCATGATGCACACATCTTTCAGAACACTGGTCTGTTCAGGAAGCTGCAAGCTGGGACTTTTTTCCCAGACCAGAAGATCACCATAGGGGAAGTCGAAATGCCCATTGTGATCCTTGGAGACCCCGCTTACCCTTTAATGCCGTGGCTCATGAAACCCTACACAGGGAGCCTTGACAGCAGCAAGGAGCGGTTCAGCAACAGGCTGAGCTGGTGCAGAATGACTGTGGAGTGTGCTTTTGGCCATTTAAAGGGCCGCTGGCACTCTCTGTATGGGAAGCTCGACCTGGCCGATGACAACATCCCCGCAGTTATATCCGCGTGCTGCACCCTCCATAATATTTGTGAAAGAAAGGGTGAAAGATTCACTCAGGCATGGAACTTGGAGGTTCAACACCTGGAGGCTGAATTTGAACAGCCAGAGAGCAGGGCTATTAGAGGGGCCCAGCGCGGGGCTGCAAGGATTAGGGATGCCTTGAGGGAGCAATTTGGGGCTGAAAGCCACCAGTAATGTCTGTTGCCCTGCACGGGAGTGGTTCCAATGTTAGTAGGAATCTGTGTTTGCTACGCTGACTTGCAGTGCCTGTTGCTTTCCTGGGCTAAGGTATCTTTTACTTTATGCAATAATAAAGAACGTTTTCAAAGCCAAAAAAATCCATTTATTGAAAATAAAATTCATTTATTGCAAAGAAACACAACTACTTGGGAAACAGAAAGGGCATGGGGGTGCAGTGGGGAATGGTACAATCAAAGATTTGCGTATGTCCTGTTATACTCAGCCTTCCTGTCTGGAGTGCTGTGCAATGAGTGCTGCACTTCAGGATGGCTATACTGCGTGGTGATGGGGGTTGAGTGCAGTTGGTAAGGGTCGTAGTTTTCAGGGCTGGGTGGTGAAGCTACAGGTGTTGGAGGCAGCTGGTGGTGATAAGAACCCAGATGTTGGGGAAAGTGGGTTGGAGGTGACATGGGGGCACAAGGGAAAGAGTTTTGGGCCAAGGGCTGCGGGGGGGGGCGGGTGCGGTAGTGCTCCGCCTCCATGGCTACGAGCGCCTGGATTGAGTTCGCTTGGCGCTCCATGATGCTTTGCTGCTGGAGCACCCCGCTTTTGTGCTGGCGCGCCTCATTCTGCTGGCAGATCCTCCTTTCACTCTCCCTCCATTCCTGCAATTTTAGATTCTCGTTAAGGGACTGCTGCATGACTTCATGTAGCATGTCGTCTTTGCTTTTACGTGGCCTCTTCCTAATTCATTGAAGTTGATAACACGGACGGCTGAGATCTTAAGGTTGCATCTGTAAAGGCAAAATGCAACACTTAACAGAGGCAGCATTGTTCACACCAGACAGAGACAGGATTTCCCCCATACATAAGGGCAAGCACAGTCTACACAATAGCATAATTTGTCCCTCCCAAAGCGAGCACACACAATCTATGGGAGCCCCAAAATGGTGAGTAAGCATAGGGTCAAGCGTGACTGATTGTTTCATGGCCGTACTTGTCCTCCAGGTTTCTGTGCCTTGGGGAGAGCCAACAGCTGCAGGGGGCCCCTCTACTGAACACTGTCCCCACATTTTCCACAGGAGTTCGTCCTAGAAGATATCTCGCTGCTGAGGGTGACCTGGGAAGCAAGGGAGGGTCTTCTACTGCAATGCGGATTCCGCCCTGGCCCATATGCAGCTTGCCTGTGTGCAGCAATGGTCCCCCCGCCCCTCACGGCACAGTGGCGCTGACATGTTAGCCTTACTGGGACAAGGAACACAGTGGCTCTCCCAAGAAACCTGCACAAGTGCATTGCCCAAGTTCTCGATTAGACCTTTGAAGAGATCACTGAGGCCGATTACCGCGATGTGAGAGAGCACGTCAACGCCCTATTCCACATCTAGGCATGCATGCAGCCCTAACCCTCCTCACCCCAAGAGCCCGCACCGAATAACTTCCTTCCCAAAATAAAAGCCACTTACTGGGAACCTCCTCTGGTGTTTGTCCTTCCCCAAGCACCGGCCGCTGCGACTGGCTACCTTCCTTCTGGGTTGAGAACACCTCCTGGCTGCATGCATCTAGGGATGCCAATGTATGTCCCTCCTCCTCAGCACCCTCGCTCCCGCTTTCCTCCTCCTCCTCCTCCTGCCTTGTTGAACTGGGCTCTGAAGAGTCCAGGGTGGTACTTGGAATGGTGGTGGGGTTGCCCTCCAGTATTGTGTCCAGCTTTTTGTAGAAATGGCAGGTCGCAGGGGCAGCACCAAAGTGGTGCTGTTTGCCTTGCAGGCTTTGTGGTAGGCATTCCACAGCTCCTTCACTTTAACCCTCAACTGCAGAGCATCCCAGTCATGGCCCCTTTCCATCATGTCCCTTGGTATCTGCCCGAAGGTATCGTAATTCCTATGGCTGGAGCGCAGCTGGGACTGGACCGCTTCCTCCCCCCAAACCCTGATGAGGTCTAGCACCTTGCCATTGCTCTATACTGGGAATCGCCTGGCACGTGGAGGCATGGTCACCTGGAAAGATTCGCTGAGAGCACTCCACGCCTAGGTGAGCAAACAGGAAGGGGATTTTCAAAATTCCCAGAGAATTTAAAGGGAGGGTCTGACGGCTGGTCATCTGAGGGCAGGGCAGTAGAGTTCAACGTGATGACCAGAGTGGCTAGAACAGGCATTGTGGGACACTTCTGGAGGTCGATCAGAGCGCACTAACAGACCAGGGCATCCATACTGGCGCTGCGCCGCTCCAGCGGGGGTGCACAAAACGTTATTCCACTCGCCGAGGTGGAGTACCAGGAGCGCTCTAGCCATGGAGTCAGAGCGCTCTACGTGCCTTGTCAGTGTGGACTTGTCATGAGGTTGGGCGCCCGAGGCTGCTTTAATGTGCTCTAACTCGCAAATGTAGCCAAGCCCTGAGTCTTTCACATCCCAGATGCCCTAACCACCATGCTTTTGCGCAGATGGGGCAGGTATCTTGCTCAATAGATCCTAGACCCAAGAACTTTCTGTGAAAAGTTTCAGTTTTGTTGAAAAATTCCCAACCATCCCTAATTCTGAGACTGGCAACAGAAATAGAGGCATGGATAAAATGCCTTATGAAGAGAGATTGAAAAGAGGAGGGCTGTTTGGTTTATAGAAGAGATGAATAAAAGGGAACAATATGGAGTTGTACAAAATAACAAATGGCATAGAGAAAGTAAATTGAACACTTTTTGGTTTACTTTGTCATAATCCTAGAATAAGGGCACAGTGGATGATGAAAGGCAGCCAATTTAAAACTGATAAATGCTTAATTATCCTGTGGAACTCATTGCAACAAGGTATCCTTTATAGTAGTAATTAGGAAAGAAAACAGAACTTTTGGAAGGGATATAATGCCTCTTGCTTCAGGACACAAGCCAGTCACTATCTTGTTAAGTTTAGGAAGAAAGCCTCCCTGGGGCAGGATAGATGCCCATTGAGGGATTCCAATTCTCGCTCTCTCAGCTTCAAAAAGCATATTGGAACCAGATCAACATATGTCCCTGGCCTCTCCAAACTACAGGCAATGGTCCCAGTAGCAAAGGTCAGAAAGAAAAAGTTAGGCATATTGCAAGATTTCAGTAGAGATATTACAGTTTGAATAACATTCAATGAGAATGTTTTCTATATTCAGGGTGTTGTTGAATGTTTGATCAAAAATATATCCCTTGTGCAATAATACTCAGCACTTTCATAGTGTTTGACAAACATCAACTAATTATTGTAAGCTCTTCAGGGCAGGGACTGTCTTTGTTCTGTGTTCACCCAGCACCGAGCACAAATGGGTCCTGGTCTGTGACTGTGGCTCCCAGCTGTTCCCACAATACTGGTAGTAAATAATAATAATCCTCCCATTAGCCCTTCAGTTTAGTAATGTCATTTTAATACACTGACTTTTCTGGGGGAAAATGAGAAGTGACTTGCCTAAAACTCTGGAATGGGTCAGTATCAGAACTCAGGTATTCCTGCTGTCTGTTGTGGGGCACACTGTTAGGGAATCCGATACGGCAAATGTAAATTAAAATAAAAAATAGGACGGGAAAAGAGAATCCAGGCAAGGAAAAGGTTTGGCCAGGACATCACGAATGAGCCATGGATGAATGGTTGGAAGAGCACCCTTTTTGTTGTCATGTACCATAGTATACATTCTTTGTTGCATTTCAGCTGCCTTGGAAATGTAAAGTCAGAGTAAAAATCCTAGAGCGGTTTATCCAAGTAGGAAAGTGGTTGTGTGGTGACAGATGACCTGACTCAATGGTACTTTTTAGCTTCCTTGAAGGAAATGTACAAGTTGGAGGTGCGGGGTGTTTGAAGGGGATGAGTGGGAGGGAACCTTCACCACACAGTAATTGACAAATGAGGCTAAAAATATATGATGTTCTGTATTGCCTGAATAGGGACTGTAAGCTTTGACCATGCAGTCTATTAACTGATGTTGCCTGAATTATATTTCCTCCCTGCTGCCTTATGACCTTACAGTGTTTTCTAACACCGATTTGCAAATTAAAGATTAGTTAAATCCTTGCATTCCAATGTTTCCCATAAATATTTGGACATCTGTTAAATAAAACAACACCCTCCTCACCCCGATTCTTGCAGTATAATTCAAAAGGTCCTAATATTCTTAAAATGACGGATTTCTCTTTTATTGTAATTCTCATTCCTGGTCATTATAATAAAGTATCACCCTAATGATAGCAGCAAAGCACTTGTCCACACACAACTAAACAATTATTTGATTTAAACAAGGTGTGCTATTAATAACTACAGTGGCATGTTTAAAATTGATGCATTTAATTGCTTGTGTAGCTCAGTGAAAGTCAATAGATTTACATCAGGTCTGAATTTGGCCCATTGTCTGTTGTTAGGCAAAATGCTGATAACATTACACTTCAAAAAAAGGAGAACAATATCTCTTACACTTTGGGTTGCATTACTGTCCCTGCCATTAAGCAACCAGCTGATGCCCGTGCCAGTCCCTCAGTAGCGTTGTGTAGAAAACCTTATTATACAAGTCACCAGTTAAAGAACAGAGAAAAAACTTCCCTGGGCTGACTGAGCCCAGAAAACTCTCTGATAAGCATTTTCACACCGTAATATTTCTTTTAATTCAAGACTGTTGCCATTAAGGATTCCTTTGCGTAACTTGGAAACCTGAGTGCTCAGTAATTTAGACCTTATTTAGCCAGTGTTTCAAAGTTAAGGTTAAAAAAAAAAGGGGGGGGGGGAATTCTACTTACCAGGACTAATCTCGTCAGGACTAATCTCTTTCTTTCTTGACCCTGCACTGGAAAATCTACTGAATCTTAAGCAGATGTTTCATTGCAAATCGTTGTCACACAGATTAGCATGAATCCCAGTTATTTCTGCAGACAACTTCCTTTCTGAGGGTAGCTTGAAAATTCAAGTCCTCAAACGGCGTTTTAAAAAGTTTATTCCTTTCGCTGCTATTCCCAGCTTCCTGCAGCAGCTTCAGGTTTTGGCTCAACTTTGCCAAAGGCATATTTTTATTATTGTGTAATGGGTTTGAGCCTCTTCCTTGTGTCACGTGATATGGAAAGAGAATTTTTACACACATATGGCTGAAAAGCTCTTGATGCTTGGGATTGCCCCCACCCGCCTTTCCTCTCTCTCTTTCTCCTTTACAGACAAGTCTAAAAGGTTCAGACCTTGACTGATTCATGGGTAAATGGTTGAGAGTTGGCCTGATGCAGTCTGTCTGTCTGTGCAAGGAGTGTTTGTAGGGAGATAGATTAGCTTAGCTTGACCCAGGGGAAAAAAACCCACACTTGATTCTTAGCACGTTGGCAGGAGAGGAAGATCTTATCCTGGGGACTGAAACTCTGTTATCAATTCTAAAACGATTTAGGCAAATTGGTGGCAGAAGATTAGTCCCAAGCCTGAAAGTGAAATAAGTTATTCCATTGCCATCATTAATCACTGACATCATCATTAACCAGACAGTACAACTCAACAGCTCTACAAACCTTACTTTAGTTGTGTAGCCTCAGGTTCTCTTACTCACCTCTGCTGCATATACACACATGCTACAAGAACGAGGGCACTAATTCTCTAATGACAGCTTTCAGAGTAGCAGCCCTGTTAGTCTGCAACAGCAAAAGGAACAGAATTACTTGTGGCACCTTAGAGACTAACAGATTTATTTGAGCATAAGCTTTTGTGGGCTACAGCTCACTTCATCGGATGCATATAGACCATATAGTAAGAAGATATTTATACATACAGAGAACGTGAAAAGGTGGAAGTACCCATACCAACTGTAAGAGGCTAATTAATTAAGAGGAGCTATTATCAGCAGGGGGAAAAAAAACTTTTGAAGTGATAATCGAGATGGATACTTCCACCTTTTCATGTTCTCTGTATGTATAAATATCTTCTTACTATATGGTCCATTCTATGCATCCGATGAAGTAAGCTGTAGCTCATGAAAGCTTATGCTCAAATAAATTTGTTAGTCTCTAAGGTGCCACAAGTACTCCGGTTCTTTTTACTAATTCTCTAGTTATTACTGTATGATGTATTAATATTTTGAAGTTGATACAGTGATTATAGGATTGGAATTTTCTTGGCAATTCTCTCTCTCTCTCTGTCTCTGAAAATTAGAAAGCAAAAATAAACTTTTAAAAGTATTCACAAGGAAAAGAAAACAGAAACTGCGTGGTGGATAAGGAAGAAAATACTAACAGCAGTGTAGCTTCCTTAATTTATAGATCTCAAAATTCATTACAGAGGTAAGTATTTTCATCATCCATTTGTTTCACTAAAGAGAGGTGAAGTGACTTACTTGTGGTCACGCAACAAATCAATAACAGGCAAGAATAGAATAGCTGGACCTCAAGTATCTGCCAGTGGCCAGTGTGTGGAATGACTAGGCCTGGTCTACACATAAAACTTAAGTCAACCTAGCTATGTTGCTCAGGGGTGTGAAAATTTTTGCACCTTGAGCACTGTAATTAGGTTAGGTCAACCTAGCCCATGGTGTAGTCTCAGCTAGACTGACAGAAGGATTTTTCTGTTGACCTTGTGACTGCCTCTCAGAGAGATGGACTAACTACAATGATGTTTGAAGAGCTTTTTTGCTGGAATCAGGGTGAGTAAGATGTTCCTCCCCAATGAACACAGTAATCTCATGCATCTGATGGCAGGAGCTGACACTCAACCTTTAAACAGGCATCGGATATGAATTATTTTCTGGCTTGTTCATCTTTAGCATGGAGACAGAAGGGTGGCTTTAAGGGAAAGCATATGAAGACCTTTTGCTCATCCATGCATCCTAGGTACTTATATGGCACACATTACCAGGGTAACTGAGCACCTCACACTATTTGATGTATAGATTGACACAACAATCCTGTGAGGCATGGCAGTGCTAGAGACCCTATTTTACAGATGGGGAACTGAGACACAGAGAGACTAAGTGACTTCCCCAAGGAAGTGTGGTACAGAGTAGGGACTTGAATCCAGGTCTCCTAAAGTACCAGGCTGGCACCCTAGCCACTGGGCTATAAGCCCAATGCAGCTTCCTAGTACGTCATGTGTGTCGAGAAACTCCTCTCCCCAAGCAGCTGGAATTCCATGTTTCGTCTAATACAGGACTTTCCGAGTCTTCTGCTGGTGGCCACCATGCTGGTGTTGACAGAATGACACTCATAGCGACAGCTGGCAGCCTGTGTGCCCACAAGCATCAGACTTGTTTCATTGCTTCCCAGTGTTGATTTAACAAATCAGGAGAACGGAACTGTTTACATTTCACAGGCAATTGGGGCCCTTCTTCCGGGGTGATAATGTGAAACTGATGTTCAAGATGAAGATAAGAGTGAAAAAGGAAATCCACAAACACAATCTGTTCTTTGCTTTCAGCCTCTTTCTCCCTTTGACCCCATTGCTCAAAGTTAATCATCTGGTGGACATATGGTGTGCAATAATACTATTAAATTTTGGTATGAGTCCATCAAATACTGTTTGTGATGAGGACCTAGGTTTGCTAGGGACAATGAGGGAAATTCATATAGCCACGTAGATAGCTTGACTAATTATTTGATTTTTTTTCATGATAAAGAGAAAATATAGCCTTTTGATCTTATACAGGAACTGATCTTTCTCCCTAGCCTCTGTTTGCCGGAAGCTGGGAATGGGTGACAGGGGATGGATCACTTGATGATTACCTGTTCTGTTCATTCCCTCTGGGGCACCTGATGTTGGCCATTGTCGGAAGACAGGATACTGGGCTAGATGGACCTTTGGTCTGACCCAGTATAGCCGTTCTTATGTTCTTATGGTGTTATGTGAGCATTTTCAATTCAAGGAAAACAGAGCTGAGCAATTATGGCAGCTAAACTGGGCTGGTGGGAGTCCTTTTATTTAATAAGATGTGATCCACAACCTGTATGAATTGATTCTGATTCATATGGGGCAGGGGGATGTGTCACCTTATAGTTTTCATTTAATGGGAACCACACACGACAGCCCCTCTAATAAGTATTCAAGAATCCCATGAGTGTTCCATGCCCATACAGTACCTTTTTCTGCAATCAAATGCCTTTTTTAAAAAGTAAGGATTTTTTTTTAATGGAAGGGATCATCGTCTAGCATCTAGAGAACAGGGAGCCAGGACTCTTGGGTTATAGTCCAAGTTTCCCTTGTGTGACCTTCAGCAACTTCTGTGGACATTTCTGTGCCTTTTCTGTAAAATACTTGCATACCCAGGGATGTTGTGAGCCTTAGTTAATTAAGGTTAGTAAGGTGCTATAGAAGTGCAAAATATAATTTGTTTTCTTTTTCTAAAGAAAATAAACACAGCTGGACCAAATCTCAGTGTGTTCCAAGAGCAGTAGGAGGTGGAAGTTTATGAAAAGTTATGAAAATCAGAGCGCTTTGGGGAAAATGTTTCTAGCCAAGGGCTCACAACTCACTGATAATCTCCACTGGATAGAAAACATCTCAAGGTTAATCATACAAACACAAAAGTGCAGCAGATTTACCCGAATGTTTTGACTGAAGTGATTTCAAGTAAATGAGACACATTTGTCTGAAGTAAACAGATTCCTCCACCATCAAGCTAAAACTGAGAAGTGTGGGTCCACCAAACTAGGGACATAGATATTATGACACTGACAAGCTGAAGTCCCCTGAAATACAGAAAGCCTTCATTCTGCCATTAAAGAACAGGTTTCAAGCATTTGCAGATCTTGATGAAGAGGAATGAAGATGAGGAGATCAACAAGAAGTGGGACAAAGTAACAGCAATTTATAAACAGAGCAGTGAAGCTTGTCTAGGCTACAGGCAAAAGAGAAGGAAGAAGTGGATTACATCCAGCACATGGAATGCCCTAGAAACCAGACAAGCCCTGAAGAAAAAAGTTTTAGACAGAAAATCCCAGAAGCTAAAGGACAAATACCGCAAGCAGTATAGCAAGGCACACTGGGAGGTCAAATGACTTGTGAGAGTGGATAAATGACATTATATTGATAATCTGGCAACACAAGCAGAAGATGCAGCTGCTCGTGGTGAACAAGGAACCATCTACAAAATGACGCGGCTTATCAGTGGTAAACAGCGGACACCAAGAAACACTCTCATCAGGGGCAAACAAGGCCACCTACTAACAACAGAAAAAGAACAAGAAATGCGCTAGACAAAGCATTTCAAAGAATTGCTGAACAGGGAGCCACCTAAAGAGGAAGCAAACGTCCAGGAGGCAGAAGAAGATCTTGATATCAACACAGACACCCCAGCTAAGAAAGAGATCACTGAATCCATCAAATCCTTAAAAAATGGGAAAGCTCCTGGCAAGGATAACTTGAATGCAGAATTGTTCAAGGTAAATCCTGAGTTAGCAGCATCTATCCTGGCCCCTCTAGTTACATCAGTCTGGGAAAGGGAAAAAGTGCCAGATGAGTGGACCAATGGGGTTATAGTGAAGATAACAAAAAAAGGAACTCTCAGTGATTGTAATAACTGGCGTGGTATAACACCTTTTGTTAAGGTGCCAAGCAAAGTATTGTGTAAGATCATAGTCCAGCGTATATCAGAGGCAGTTGATAGCGTTCTCAGAAAAGAGCAAGCTGGTTTTTGGAAAGGGTGTGGATGCACAGACCAGATATCCACTCTATGAAATATAATAGAACAATGCTTAGAATGGCAACGGCAACTCTACATAAATAGACTTTGAGAAGGCTTTTGATAGCATTCACAGGACCAGCCTCTGGCGCATTCTGCGGGCATATGGAATCTCTCTCCGTATAATTAACATCATCAAAAGCTTTTATTTCAACTTTACATGCAGTGTTGATCACAGTGAGCTCAGTTTTGAAGTCAAAATAGGAGTATGTTAGGGGTGTATCATGTCTACAATCCTCTTCAACATTGCCGTCGACTGGGTAATGCAGGGTACAACAGAAGACATGCCAAGAGGCATTAAATGGACACCCTTCTCATTCCTTGAAGACCTGGACTTTGCAGATGATCTCGCTCTCTTACTACACACCCTATGCCATATACAAGAAAAATCAACTCAACTCAATGCATTCAGCCAGCAAATTGGATTGAAAATCAACCACAATAAAACAGATATCATGACCTTTAATATTGCCTCACCATCACCAGTATGGATAGAGGATTATGTTCTCACCAATGTAGAAACATTCACATACTTGGGCAACAACCATCAACCAGGACAGTGGAACAAGCCAGGACATCCGGAACAAAATCAATAAAGCTAGGAACACCTTCAGGAGCTTAAATACAGTCTGGAAATCATCAACATACAAAACCAAAACCAAACTCAAGATTTATCAGAGTTGCTTACTTTCAACATTACTTTATAGTGCAGAATGCTGGGGAATGAGAGAGTCCGACATGTCAAACTATCTTCATTCTATACAACCTGCCTCAGAAAAATCCTCAATATCTTTTGGCACAGAACAATCTCAAACCAAGATCTATTGACACAGTGCAGCCAAGAGGATATGATATTGCCAGGAAGCGTTGGAGATGAATTGGCCATGTGCTTCGGATGGAAACTGATTCCATCACCAGAGTAGCAATAAGATGGGCACCTGAAGGCAAGCGAAAATGAGGCCATCCAAAAACAACATGGCGAAGAGCTGTGGAAGCCAAGCTGAAAAACCTGGGACAGAACTGGGGAACTATTGAAAGACTTGCCAGAAACAGACAGGAGTGGAGGAGCTTCGTCACTGCTCTAAACACCAGAGGTGTAATGGGAACATGATGACGACGCTTCTTTCTATTTTCCTCACTAGGATTTAACTTCCACTTTTTAAAAGATACCTTTTTGCCTCTCACTGCTTCTTTTACTTTGTTGTTTAGCCAAACAGTGGCTCTTTTTTGGTTCTCTTACTATGTTATTTTAATTTGGGGTATACATTTAAGTTGAGCCTCTACTATGGTCTCTTTAAAAAGTTTCCATGCAGCTTGCAGGGATTTCACTTTTGGTGCTGTACCTTTTTAATTTCTGTTTAACTAACCTCCTCATTTTTGTGTTGTTCCCCTTTCTGAAATTAAAATGCTACAGTGTTGAGCTGCTGTGGTGTTTTCCCTGCCACAGGGATGTTAAATTTAATTATATTATGGTCACTATTACCAAGCGGTCCAGCTATATTCATCTCTTGGACCAGATCCTGTGCTCCACTTAGAACTAAATCAAGAATTGCCTCTCCTCTTGTGGGTTCCAGGACTAGCTGCTCCAAGAAGCAGTGATTTAAGGTGTCAAGAAACTTTATCTCTGCATCCTGTCCTGAAGTGACATGTACCCCGTCAATATGGGGATAATTGAAATCCCCCATTATTATTGAGTTTTTTATTTTAATAGCCTCTCTAATCTCTCTGAGCATTTTGCAGTCACTATCACCATCCTGGTCAGGTGATTGGTAATATATCCCCACTGCTAAAGTCTTATTATTAGAGCAGGGGGTTACTAACCATAGAGATTCTATGATACAGTTTGGTTCATTTAAGATTTTTACTTCATTTGATTCTACACTTTCTTTCACATATAGTGCCACTCCCCCACCAGCACGACCTGTTCTGTCCTTCCGATATCATTACTTCAAGGCTCAGAAGACCCATGCCAAGCTCTTGCTTTGTCGGTGGGATTTGTATGTATGGCTCAGGAGCATGAATGTGGCTGCTTTATGAACTAAAAGTCATCTTTGGAATGAGGAAAGTGATCCCTTGTGTCAATTAAGGTGAGAATGCACATTTATAACCTGCTTTGAAGTCACTTAGACTTGAGTCAGGCACTAAAATACCACAGCGATGTATGTGGAATAGATGTCTGCATAGATAGCACCTCCTGAAGAGATCAAGGCAGTGAAATAAAGCTGAGAAGGTAAAAAGATAAAGCTAAAGACATTTTCACAGAGCCAGATGAGACAGAGAATTTCAGTCTGCCTCGTCGTTGTCTAGGACTAAAACACTGGGTTTCTGTGCACACCTGAGATGGATTCCAACTACTTATTACCCACTTTTCTTTGACTGCTGTAGCTCAGGGTTCCTTCTCAGAAAGGACTTTGAAAAAAATGCTATATACGAAGATGGTTCCTAGATTGTACTAATAACACTGAGTTTGTAAGCTCTTAGGGGCAGGGACCAACCAACCATTTTTCTATTCTGTGTTTGTATAGCACCTAGTACAGTGGGCCCCTGAAGCTATTAGGTGCCATCACAATACAAATAAATCATAATAAAATGCTAAGGTATTAAAAAACCATTAAAATGATATAATTTTTTGTGGGGATCATTTTTTTCTCCTAAAATCCAAATTAAAAGACGTCCCCACTGTAAACTACTTTGAAAGTCCTTATTCTTCTTGACCTTCCTCCAAATATTGCATCGATGCAGAGGGTGTCAAAATGTTGTAAACTATTTATTTCTAAAACATGCCTTAACTCACGCCCCTCCCCGCAGCAGTTGTGAGCTCATACCAGATGTGAGCTAACGATCAAGGCAGCAGAGTATATTTGGCTATTCAGACTGGATAATTATTATAGCTAAAGCCTTCCACTTTGTTCCAAGCATGAAGCAGGCCAAGGGCACAGTGTACAAGGGAGGTAAAAACATACACAACGGATATAAAAGTAATTCAGGTTAATTCAAAATGCTCAACTTGAGGAAAAAGTAAAGTACAGTGTGGAAATGGGTGCTGTAATATTTGACCCAAGATATTGTTAACTATCAGTAGTTGATTAGTTCATGTTCAGATCTGCTGTACATCAGATGCAGAGAGAGAGAGAGAGAGAGAGAGAGAGAGAGTTGAATTCTGCCCTACTTAGACTATGTGCATAGAAAGGAAACAGTTTTGAGTCGTCATGCCTTTCTCTAGTGCTTTTATCTGCAGATGGAAAATATGTCTGTAGTGTAATGCTGAGCCTGGGATCACCGCATTTTGACTTACAGGATTTCAGAAAGTTCTGCTGGAGCACATATTTGGCAATGTCCTTGTATTAAATAAATAAACTAGCCTTTCATAATATGAAACAGAATAAACATGAGAGTTAGTTTTATGAATTTTTAGCCAAAGTCGTTGTTTAACAGTTACATGGGGAGATCAAGGCTTTGTCTATGCAAGGGACATTTTAGAAAAAAATCCCACCACTGCTAATACTGGTTCAGGTGGTGGGGCTTTGGCTGCTGACACAGTTTTCAACACCGTATCACTGAGAGCAAATCTAATCCATAAAGAGCTGAAAATTGCATCAACAGCTAAGACCCCATCTACACTAGGGTTCCCAACACAGTTAACTTTGCAACACTGCTAAAGAAGTGTTAGCAAGGCTGGTAAATATCCCTAGTGTAGACAGTGCCCTAGAGAACAGTAACCTTGAATTTGTAACTTTTTAGTGAGATTACAACTTTTAATGTGTATACAGACTAAGTGTATGACAAGAAGCAGGGACGCAACCTGGGGCAGGGTTAACTCTAACTCAGCTACCTGTCCCCTTTTAAACATACTCAGGGGAAGGGCTAGAAGTGGCTGCTTGGGAGACAGATGTGATAGAATTCTGGGCTCCCTACCCAGAGAGAATAGGATTGGACTAAGTTGGGGTGTTTTTTGCTTTGTTTTTTCCCTATTTGTTCTATGATTGTTAATATATTTTACTGTCTTGTTAGAAACACCGGTGTGGTGGAAAAGACCGTGTTGACTGCAGTTCTTTTTCTTCTGCTGAGTCATTTCACTAGCTTACAGATGGATTGCAGCTAGCCTAAAATATAGATGCATGGCATAGAATGGGAAACAGAAAAGGAAGTGGGGAAGTGTGTGTGTGTTTTCAGAGATAAATGATGGGATGTGGGAGACTGACTTTTTAACTGCAGGACTCAGCGTTGAGTCATTTTTATTGCCCTAACTAAAAGGAGTTTAGAGGTCCCTGAGCTGTCTTTAGTGAATGATTGTTTCTGTCCAAAAACCGCGACAAAGTGAGCTGAATCTCTGCTTTAACTTAAAAGATGCCACTGACAATAATATCAGCTCTGCTATTTAAGAACTGCAATCTTAATACATACAGGCTGTGTCTACACCACTAGCGAGGGGTGTGTGGTTTCCAGCTCAAGCAAACACACTTGCACTCGCTCTCAGTGAGCAAGCATGCTGAAAATAGCAGGGTAGCCGTGGCAGTATGGACAGCCGCAGTGGCAGTACTGGCTTGCCACCCCAAGTACATACCGACAAGGTTGAGGTGGGTTCGTACTCGGGGTGGCTAGTCTGTGCTGCCCCTGCCTGTGCTATTGTGACTACACTCCTACTCTTAGAGTGCTTGCTCAGTGACAGCTAGTGCGAGTATGTCTACCCACGTGGGAATCACACCCCTCGCTCATAGTGGAGACATAATCTGTAGTCGCGAAATACAGACTTGCGAATACAGACTAACACGGCTGCTACTCTGAAAATAATCTGTAGTGTAGACAAGCATTTAGGCTATGTTTGTATAACTTGTGCCATTCGGGGGTGTGAATAAGCCGCCCCCTGAGTGATGTAAGTTATGCCGACCTAAGCGCTGGTGTGCGGACAGTGCTATGTTGGCAGGAGAGCTTTTCCCGCCAACATAACTACTGCCTCTTGGAGAGGTGGTTTTATTACGCTGACAGGAGACTTCTCTCCCGTCAGCAGACAGCATCTTCTCCAGATGCACTACAGCAGCACAGCTGCATCAGTGGAGAAATGATAGTGGGGGAGAAATGGTAGTGGAAAACCAGACCAACAAATGAGTGAGACAAGGCAAGCAGGGAATGAAGAAGAAAATGAGTGTTAGGTGTGTATGTTTTAAATTGTCCTCTTTTCTCTATGCCTTTTCTCTATACTTCAAAGCGAATAAAATGATTTATTGCCATCTGCCAAGGTGAGGCACATATCAGATATCTAATCAAACAACTAAAGCCAAAGCTTTAAGAAAATGCCCACATTCTCCGCCCTCACTTCAAAAAGGTTGTTGAAAATTGGAAAACATTCAAAAATTGCTACAAGAATGATTCAAGGTCTGGAATATCTGCTTGATAGTGAGAGATTAAGGAAGCTCAGTCTATTTAGTTTATCCAAGAAAAGGTTAAAATATGACTTAATGACAATCTACAAGTACCTATATGGGAATAGGTCTGTTAACTCTTTAATCTAACAGAAAAAGGCATAATGGGATCCAGTAGAAGGAAACTGAAGCTAGACAAATTCAGATTAGAAATAAGGTGCAAGTTTTTAATAGTGAGGATAATTGGCTAGAGGAATAAATTTAGTTAAGGATGTGGTAGATTCTCCATCACTCAACATCCTTAAATCAAGACTGGATGTCCTTCTAAAAGATATTCTATAGCTCAAACAAGTTATGGGCTTGATGCAGAAATTACTGGGTGAGAGTCTATGGCTTGTGTTATACAGTAGGTCAGATTAGATGATCATAACGGTCCCTTCTGGCCTTAAAATCTATGAAGACGAAATTTGTTTGGAGTGAATTAGGGATGTTTGTCCCTGTTGTGTCACCATCACGGTGTTTATGGAGAGATGGTACAAATCAAGCCAGCTGCAGAACTCTGTAGGGAAATTAGTTCTATAGGGTGCCACACTTCAACTAAATAGTCGCTGCTGAGCAGAGGCACAATATTATTTTTTAAAGATAATTTTTGTACCGTATTCCATACCATCCCCTAAATGTCAGGAGTTGGGATGACCTCAGACTGGCTGCTAATGCAAATTTAATCATCAACTGCTGATGTAAATAGAAAAGAGTCAGTTTTTCCTTGTAGTACTCAAGGAGTTTTATAAACAACTCCCAGTATTATCAGAGAGTTACACATTCCAGTGGGAAAACAGATGTCTTATAGTGAAGTGGAGCCAAAGTTAAGAAACATATAAACCTATTAACTAGAGCATTTGACATGGCTGGTGAAAACTCAGTCAGTTGTAGAAAGATGAAGAATTCCTCAATACACGGTGTGGATGAGTCCAGTTACAATGGTAGCATTTGCCCAGGCCAGTAAACCCTATTAACTCGTGTCACTAGTCCAATGTTATGGTAGAATCTCTTGCCCCTTCAGGCAACAGTGGAGTCTCCAGATTTCAAGAAGACATTTGAAAAGTCCCAGTTAAACAGGTAAAGGAAGGCCTGACAGATAATAAATGGACAGTCACAAGTGGAAGGTCTTTGCTCCAGTTGCTGTTCTCTCTCTGTGGAACTCCGCACTCCCCTCAAGTTCATCACAACCCTGATTTCATTTAGGGGCACTCCACTGTTTCTCCTGACACAGAGGCTAAAAGGCCAGAACCCTCTCCAGACTAAGCTTACACTGTGACCACTGTTGTATGTAGATAAAACCTAGGAGACTCCTTCTCTTCCTGCACTGCTATGACAGCTGACAAGGGCCTCGGTTTGCATATGCATTGCAGGGGGAATTTTCAGTCAAAGGTCTTTGACTCTGGCACTAATTTTTCTTGGTCTGACAGACCTCTGCAGACAGTGTAAAGGTTTTTGACTGAAGAGTGATTGTGGGTTACATCGCTACCTCTAGTTGTTTGTGGAATCCAATCTCTGTATTCATTGGAAATTGGCTAGTTTTGTATTTGTTAAATATAAACTTTCATACAGGTAATACTGATACAGACAAGTCTGAAAATAGCCTAATTAGGAGTAAAGCTGTGTGTGGTTACAGAGCTGTAAGTCAATGACTATGTTCAGATATTAAATGCACAGTATAAATAAGAATCTGGGTGGCTGTTTCTGAGGGCTGTTGTGAGCTACCAGAGAGTCCTAGTGGCTGGATGTGTTTGGTCTCCTTAATCTGCCCACATAGACTTTAGTCAGCTATCATTAGGCAGAGTGAGGTTTTTATAGTTCCACTGAGGCTTAAACTGTGGTAATATTCGGCACAAGCAAGAAAACATCTGTGCCTAATATTTCTAGTGGGATTTCTCGTTGGATTATATAAGGGAAGTGTAAAAATAAAAAATAGAATACAACTGTTTCCCCCTATTTCTCTACGTTACGTCTAACAAAACTAATCCAAACGGAAGTGTTAATGCAGCAAAATGGCAATTCTTGCTTCAAAGCCCAGCCCAAGATGTCGTGGCTTGCCCCCAACCTAATAATGCAGATAATTAAAGCAGTAGCAAGAAGGGTATAGAGAATTGGAGCAACAGAGTTAGGCTAGAGAAATCTCTTGTTTTATAAGGCAGAGAAAGGAATGCTTTTGCAGGCTTTGTGTACTTTTGTTTCTCTCTTTCTTAGGGCTTGTCTACATTACCAGGATTGATGGGCAGCGATGGATGCAGTGGGGGGAGGAGGGGGGTCGATTTATCGCATCTAGTCTAGACACGATAAGTCGACTGCCGAGTGCTCTCTTGTCGACTCCAGTATGCAGGCGGAGTTGATGGAGGAGCGTCAGCTGTCAACTCACCGAAGTTAAGACACCGTGGTGAGTATATCTAAGTACTTGCATAACTTAGATCAATCTTCCCCCACCCTCCAGTGTAGACCAGACCTTAGAGGGCTAACCCCATTTCATCATTAATTATCCTACTACTCCCTTTCCTGGTACCAAGGCTCTCATGGCTTACCCAGAACTGGGTTTCACCCATCCAGCTCTGACTGATTAGATATCATATGAAGATCACCACACCTCATACTTTAATTTCAAAGCAACATGGGACACTGCTATCTGGTGAACCTCACTGAAGGCTTTGAAGAGGTTCCACATTGTACTAGATTCTGCAGTTTTGTTTTGGCAAAAAATTAATCCAGCAAGCTTCCTATCTCCAGCATTAAATCTGGCGGACTAAGGGGAAGGAAATTGACAGAATGTATCTGTGACACTGACAGACCGGGTGCTAGCTCTTGCCAAGATTAAAGGCACTAGCTAAGAACTGACAAACTCATAGTTGGACACCAGACCAGTATTAAACCAGTAGGTATTAGTCTTATAAGAATGTATTTAGTGTTTAGACTCTATGAAATTCTTGTAAATTGCTGCATCCATTACTTGTAATGTCTGTATTCCAGGCTATAAGGAAATATGTAAGTTTTGCTTTATAACTTGATGGGAAGAGTGTTGCTCCTCCCCCTCCAAGAACTATCAAAATCAGATGGGCCTCAAGGAACATTGCAATATAAAGGATTGGTTAATAGCCCTATTGCACCAATGGAGAAGTGCAGAATGCCTTGTTCTATCACTCTGAATGATGGCAGAAGAAAATAAAAATAGTTGATGTGAAGATTGTTCATCTCTTTGCTGTTTGAACTCTAATGGGGCCAGAGAAGCCAAGCTAAAGCCAGAGGTCTCCAGGGGTTACCCCCTGGGTCTACCTGGAAAGACACTTTAAATTGACAGATCACAACTGTTGTGCTTCAGATTTAGATGGTAACTCATTTGTGTGTATGTTTGCTTGCTTTAACCTGCAAATAACTCATTTCTCTTTCCTACTTAATAAACCTTTAGATAGTGTATTACAAGATTGGTTACAGATCTGCTCAAAGATCTACGACAGTGGTGGGCAGCCTGGCAGGGTAATCCACTGGCAAGCTGTGAGACAGTTTGTTTATATTGACCGTCCACAGGCCTGGGTGCCCGCAGCTCCTAGGGGCTGCGGTTTGCCATTCCTGGCCAATGGGAGCTGCAGGAAGCGGCATGGGCCATAGGGATGTGCTGGCTGCTGCTTCCTGCAGCTCCCATGGGATGGGAACAGTGAACCGCGGCCCCTGGCAGCTGCAGGCAGCCATGCCAATGTAAACGAACTGTCTCTCGGCTCGCCAGCAGATTACCCTGACGGGCCACGTGCAGTCCCTGGGCCACAGGTAGCCCAACACTGATCTAGGGTATTAACTGATCTGGAGTAAGTGACTGGTGTCTTGGGATTAGAAGTAGCCTGAACATGGTGTGATTTTTGGTGTGACTATTTATCACTAAGTCCAGTCTGTTTAGGTGGCAATGTAGACTGGAGCCTCTAAGGGGACCTTCTGTGACTCCATGGTGAGACTGTCACAGTGAGCCAGGACTTCACATTTCTTACCAGCTTAGTGAAATTGAATTATAGAACCTACTACCAGTTTAGGTATATGCACTGTTTCTGACAGTCTACCCAAAGGTAGGCACTCACAATCATGAGCCACTCCTGGACCCACACCAGACAGTATTACAGTATCAAAGGAAATTGAGGGAGGTGGTCTAAAGGTAATTGAGAAATTATACTGCTAGTCTTAAGAGTTTTGTGTAGAGCCACGTTCTATTCTGATAGGTGCCTCTCACTCTAAACTCTAGCTGATGTGCTAAATCAGTGTTGTGTTTTTTTTAAACCACTCACAAAACCAGAACACTAGTCGTTAGAGCTTTTCTTTTCTCTTGCGTGCATTATGTGGTAGATACATGTAGCTTATTTTATTTTTTATTGAAGTTTTTGTATTAGTCAGAATGGTCTGAAAGTAAAAGATGCTCCAGAGCAGATAGGAGTGTTAAAAACAGTGATAAGACAAATGCAATACAAAATGGAGTGACAAGAAATCAACCTAACTGTATATTGTAACACGCTGGATTTTAACTGATAATGATACCATACCATTTCAAATAACTAGGAAAGTTATGTCAGTATTTTTTCCACATTGAAATTGGGCTTCTATTTATAAAAGATTTTAAAAAATAAGCAAAATATGGTTATGGTAGAAAAAATATTAGCATGTGAGGAGGATGCCCAGATGTATGACTTTGCGATTCAGGGATGACCCTGCATAACTCAAACAAGCTAATAAAGCTTCCTATATTACACCACTAGAAATCGATATATCCCATATATTTAAGAGAAAAAAAATTACATGTTTTAAAAACACTATTAGGACTACTTTCTTAATCCTTCTAGCTGTAAAGCTAGGTTCTGTTAATATTAATTCACCCATACAGACTTTTGAGGGGGGGAGAGAGAGATTTTATAATATTTCTTATAAATGTTTAAAAGTTTATACTGAAAGTGTCATATCCAATATCTCAGCCATCCAGGGACAGAACCAAAAGCTGCATCTCTGCCTCTTTGGAAATCCTGGAATCACAACTTTCCAATGGTGTAGATAGCATGTTTTTAACTGAGATACCATAAGAGTAGTATAAGGGCCCTACCATCAATCAAACCCTGACCCCGCCCCTTGACCCCTTAGCCCCGCCCCCTTGACCCCTCAGCCCCGCCCCTTGACCTCTTAGCCCCACCCACCGGAAGTCCCGCCCCATGGGTTATTACTTCCGGGGTCAAGGCTGCCACATGACCGGAAGCAAGGTGTGTCATGTGACACCCACCCCACCCCTTGACCCCTTTAGCCCCACCCCTTGACCTCTGCCCCCCCCCACCGGAAGTCCTGCCCCCATGGGGTATTACTTCCAGGGTCAAGGCTGCCATGTGACCGGAAGCAAGGTATGTCATGTGAACCCTCTAACAACTCCTCCCACTGCCCTCTACCAATCAGGATGGGTTTCGCCCCGTAGGACTTCCCCCCCAAGAGGAGCTTTGACCAATCAGGGCGAGTTCCGGAGGGGGGTGTCCTCTCCGGAAGTGGGTCTTGTGACCCCTCTAACAACTCCTCCCCCCCCCCACCAATCAGGATGGGTTTTGCCCCGTAGGACCTCCCAGAGAGGAGCTTTGACCAATCAGGGCGAGTTCCGGGGTGGGGGTGTCCTCTCTGGAAGTGGGTCTTGTGACCCCTCTAACAACTCCTCCCCCCACCCCGCTACCAATCAGGAGGGGTTTTGTTCCGATAGGACCAAGAGGAGATTTGACCAATTAGGATGAGTTCCGGGGGCGGGGCGACCCGTCCGGAAATGATTCGTGTGACCCCTCTAACAACTCCTCCCACCAACCTCTACCAATCAGGCCGGCCCGAGAGCAGATTTGACCAAAATAGGGCAGGTTCTGGGATGGGGTGAACCACCCAGAAGAGGGGCGTATGACCCCTCTGCCAATCAGAGCGCAGCACCATCACCCCATAAGGCCCAGCGTCGGGCAGAAGAGGCTGTCTTTTACCAAGAGCGCGTGTTTTAGAAATCGTGGAAACATGGACTCCTTCACCACCCCCGTGAGAACTTCGGACTTTGTTTTAGCCCCGAGGGCCTTTGGACTTGTATGGAGAAAGCGCTACATCAGCGAGAGTTCTGAGGAGGGCCCTTTGGCCCAGCCGTTGATGGACACACCGGAAACCGACCCCGAAACCCGGCTGCTTGTGAGGCCCCACGATGAGCGTGATGGCCTCTTGTTGTCCACCCCCCAAGAGGTGGAAGGTGATCACGGCTTGGGGGAGTTACGGGCGGACAAGGTGAATGAAAAAGACGTGGCTCAGGTAAATGAATGTTTAAGAAGTGACGGTCGGGGTGGGGGTGTGTAATGGGGGTGGGGGGGGGGCTAGGAACCAGGGATTGTGTAAATCAAAAACCAAGCAGTGGTGTGCTTACGCTGTTTCTTTTTTGAAAAAAAAAATCTCTCAACAGCTCGATGATGCCTTTCTGGAGGCCTTTGAGAACTTACACATCGGTAGCCCTGTGGGAGTAAATGTATCATGCGTCAGCTGTTTTTGCTCATGTCTGAGACACAGATCTCAAGAGGAAAAGGACAAAATGGAAGAATGAACCAGCACAGACACCCTCATGTTAGGAGTCATGGCGTCCATTTTTACAGGCGGTTGTAAAAGGTTGTGTTAAACCAGGCGATTAATAAAACTTATTTAAACGTGTTAATATGAATGTTGTCCCCCACCCACACTTGTGTTAGTAAAAGATGGTACCAGTAACAGTCATGTCTCCACAGGCGGCTCTTTTAAAGAAAATATATTACACCCCCGGGGAAGTTGGGAGCTTTGGCGGGGTGAACCCTCTTTTTCAAGTGGCCAAAAAGCATAGTAAAACTTTAAATAGAAGACAAGTAACAGCTTGGCTTTCAGACCAGGATGCTTATACTTTACACAAACCGGCTCGAATACGTTTTAAAAGAAACAAGACCATTGTTTCAGATGTGGATGCGCAATGGCAGGCAGATTTGGTGGATATGCACCAGTTCTCCAAACAGAACAGCAATTTTAAGTACATCTTAACAGTGGTAGACATTCTATCCAAATATGCCTGGGCCTTAGGC